>NW_026910277.1:0-648121 GCF_963691925.1 Scomber scombrus | reverse complement strand
CTGCAGCTTTATAGACCCCCGACGGATGTCCCAGACAATCTGTCGGGGGCCGAGCGCAGGGCCCTGATGGAACTTACCAACAACCGCAACATCATTATTAAACCCGCTGACAAAGGATCAAAAATCATCATCATGGACCGACAACAATACCTCACAGAAGCACACAGACAACTCAACAACAATAGTTATTACAAACCTATAGAACATTCAATCCAAACCCAAACTCAGACCAAACTCCGGGACATTATCCAGTCACTTTACAATAGCAAATACATTTCAGCCAAACAAAGAGACTTCCTATTCGGACCAGACAACCCACGACCCCGTTACTTCTACCTTTTACCCAAAATCCATAAAGAACCACAGACCTGGACCATCCCCTTTGAGGTTCCTCCCGGCAGACCAATAGTCTCAGACTGCAACAGCTCCACATACCACATCTCCCAATACATAGACCATTTTCTAGGTCCCCTCTCTATTCATCATCCCAGTTTTATCAAAGATACTTATCACTTTTTACAGGTCATTGGCACCATGGCTGTCCCTAACTCAGCACACTTGTTTACAATAGATATCGATAGTCTTTACACAAACATCAACACCCAATTAGGCCTTCAAACACTTACCACCATCTTCAAAGCCCATCCAGACCCCAATAGACCGGACAAAGAACTTCTACAACTTATTGAACTCTGCCTTAACAATAACGATTTCTTTTTCAATAATCAGTTTTACCTTCAGATCACTGGGACAGCCATGGGCCAAAGATTTGCCCCCTCCTACGCCAACCTCTACATGAGCGAGTGGGAGCGAGAAGCCCTCAAAAAATGCCCCCTACAACCCACCCTCTATCTCAGATTTTTAGACGACATTTTCGGAATTTGGCCCCACGACCCCACCACATTTCCAGAATTCATCAACATTTTAAATAACCACCATCCCTCCATTACTGTTAAATACACTTTCAATAAAACACATGTCAATTTTCTCGACACTACAGTATCCTTCAGGCCATCCAACACAACCCACAAAACCCTACAGACCAAAGTTTATTTCAAACCTACAGACACACATGCATTACTCCACAAATCAAGTTACCATCCTAAACATACATTTAAAGGAATCATTAAATCCCAACTCATCCGTTTTCACCGCATTTGCACACATATCCAGGACTTCCACTCAGCCACCAGTACCCTCTTCCACAGTCTCAGAAACAGAGGGTACTCCAAACGATTCCTCCGCTCCATTAAATCAGACACACTGGCTTCTCTCGCTCCCACTCGCTCTCCCCCTCCCTCCCCCCACTCCCTCCCTCCACCCCAGGTCCTTGGGCTTGGGACGTCTCAAAATCCTCCCCCCTACCCGAACCTGGGTTTGTATCCTCAACCTTCTCCCTACCCTAAACCTAACCATCCCCTACCCCCCACCCCCAACCCTAACCCTAACCATCCCCAACCCCTTGTCCCTAACCCTAACCCTAACCATCCCCCACTCCACAACCCTAACCCTAACCATCCCCCACCCCCCACCCCTAACCCCAACCCTAACCCTAACCATCCCTCACCCCTCATCCCTAACCCTAACCTTAACCACCCCCCACCCCACGTCCCTAACCCCAACCCTAACCATCCCCCACCCCTCATCCCTAACCCTAACCTTAACCATCCCCCACCCCCCATCCCTAACCCTAAGCCTCCCTTTGCCCCCTACCCGAACCAGGGTCTGTATCCCCTTCTTAACCCTGAGGTTGGAGACGGCCCAAGCCCACCGTACATACATACACACCCTATACAACACAACCCTCCTGCACCAGTACACCTCATACCATTTGTTTCTACTTTTTCACACCAAATTACTGGCCTCCATCAAAAAATCAAACAAAACTTCTCCAGTTTACAGTCCCAACACCCGGCTTTTAACAACCATCAAATCATTTCAGCCTACAGAAAACATAAAAGCCTTCAATCTATCCTCATCAGATCCAAATACTCCGACCATAGACCCACACCTCCACTCCAACATAGCCAACACTACAAAAATAGAAAATTTATCCATAATCCACACACTAACGCAGCATTTCCCATCTTAGGCTCCTTATCATTCACCACCACCAACATAGTCTACATCATCACATGCACACTCTGTAACAAGCACTACGTAGGAGAAACCAAACATTCCATCCACATCCGCCTCTCCCAGCACCTGTACAACATTGGGCAAGGTCAACTAACCACCCCTCTGGTCCAACACTTCCAAACACATACACTCACTCACCTCATCGTATCCGGTCTCCAAAATAACGACCGTTGGACCTGTGGGCAGAGGAAGAGAGCGGAGAAGATTTGGATTCACAGGCTCGGGACCACCGTGCCAGGGGGTCTCAACGACGACTGAAAGCTAACCGCTACCATCACCCCCTGACACGGTCCTCCCGGGCCTGGGCCCACATTTTAGCTGTGCGGATCCCAGTAAATTTTAACCAAAACAATCTTAACCTATTTTAGCAGAGGGGTAGTAGCCCTGGTCTGCCTTATGGTAGACCAGGGTTCAATTCCCCAACAAGCCAGAATGTTGATTAAAAAACGACTTTTTTAACATGGAATTTTATTGGTTCTGGATTTTATGGCCAGGAGCAGGGGATACTTGGTTTTACTAACAATGGTTTGCTGTGTTTTATTGATTGTTTTATTGATTGTTTTAGCACTTTTTCAAGCACTTATTTAGCACTTTTTACTAATCTAATTTTAGCACTTAATTTTACTCCCCTGCTCCGCTGTTTTAGGATCTTGAGCCGATTGTTCTATGTTCCCTTTAATCATGATTTTGGATAACATTTATTATATATAAATATATTATTCTACTGATATAATTCTATTCTTTTAAATGTTTTGTTTGTTTATATTTGTTTTGGATTTTATAACTGAGAGCAGGGAATCTTTTGGTTTTTTACTAACCACATGTTTGCATTTTATTGTATTTTATTGTATATAGCACTTGCCTTAAAGCACTTTACTAACCCATTTTAGCACTTACTTACATTCCTCTGCTCCAGTGTTTTAAAACCCATACTGTCTTGTGTCTTCTCCCCCCTTCTTTTTCTCTTGTATTTATTTTAACATGTATTATTTATACATTATTAATTTTATGGTTTTTATCCAAGATCATGATTGGGGTCAACACTGTGGACCCTTTTTAAACAACAATTAAGTACGGAGGGATCCGTTCAGCCCGGGCTGGGACGAGGCCAGGAGGTGGCACCCCTCCTAACGGGGTGCTGCTGATGGGCCTTGTCCCACTACCCCAATATATCCTTTTTATAAATCTGACCCCTGTGGGCCCCTCTCTTTTCTCTGCCTTGTTGCCCTGCCTGGGGATCGAACCTGGTCCTCTAGCGGGGGGAGCCTTCGCCCCTACCCCTACACCATCCATCTCACAGAGCAGTAGGCCAGTGCAACAGATTTTAACCCAAAAACCCATAACCCCAACCCCAACCCGAACCCTAACCCAGCCCGTGCCACTGCTCTGTACCCACCACCCCTACCACCTTGAACCTTCACTCACCATCCAACAAGAAGAATCACCGGATTACCAACCACCAGGATGACAATACAAGTGCTGGCCCAATCTGGTGAGCAAACCACTCATACACAAACATACACTAACAAAAAAACTCCCCGTTTTCCCCCCCCCCTCTTTTTTTTTTTTTTTTTTTTTTTTTTTTTTTTTTCTCCTCATTTATTTATTTGGTTTTATTGTTTATCCCACCATATCTCATAAAGGTTGCATCCCTTTGAGCTCGCCGGGTTTTGAACCGGCTCTCCCTGACACGGGAGGGCTGAGACTGACCCGGTGAGCTACAGACAGTTACCCTACAACCCTCACATGATTCCCTTTAGCTGACCCTTTTTTCCACCACCTCCTATCGGATTGCTTCCCTCCAAAACACCCTCAACAAGCCAATCAGATCTGGACACACAGTTTTCCCTCCAACTCTCCAGCCACCTGTCTCTTTCCTCCAATCACTACACTACACCACATTTTTTTGGGGGAGGGACTAACCTCCATCCCTCAAAATATTACACATATATAGCACTTAGAGAGCCATTTTGAGCATCCCCTGAGGAAGCAACACTGTTTGCGAAACGTCGGGACCCCGCTCCTCTGCGTAAGGTATTGCTCTTTTTATTGTTTTAAAGCCCTCCTTTTTAGAGTGGTTTTAATTCAATTTACTTCTAAATTTTAACAAACTTTTAAATTGTATGTCTTGTTAAATTGGTTTCTATATACCAATTTTTAATTTGAATAAATAAAGCTAAATTTTTAACCCACGGTGGAGGGCTCTGCCAGCCCCATAACCGGCACAAAAAGACTCTTTTTCATCATAACCTGCCATAAGTTCTTTAAGACTGTTAAGCCAACAACACCAGCCTACCAGCACAGAAACCTGTGTGGGAAAACCTGTGGCGCACGCTAACAGCAACAAGACTACCACTCCGGGGACCCGGGTTCGATTCCAGCCCTGGACAACCCTATCTTACATCGGAGGAAGAAAACATCCATCTCCTCCCACCCCGGAAACACCGCGCCAGCATCCAAAAGGTAAGAGCCCTCCACTTTTCATGTATAATACTCACAGAGCTACATCTACACATAGGAGCGGAGCTCAAAATGGCTCTACACTTAGACACACATCCACACTCACTCATACATCCACACCCCAACCTCTCATGTCTCTCACCACACAACCAACACCCCTCAACATCATTCAAGAACACACAACACATACTCCTGCACTTAACCATCCACCAGACCCAGAAACCAGACACTCCAGTAAACAGTATTTCAAACTCATCCAAGCCATACACCACAAGGAAATAATGGAAATAGCCCAAACAACCGGAAGATTCCCTCCAGGCATGCTACGACAAACCACCCGCCTCACGGATTTCTTCAAACCATCCACACCTACAACAGAAACAAGGGACAAAATACACATCAACACCACACAGTGGATGCTAAATACAATCATCATTTTACAACAACACTACACAAACACAATAGCCAACATGGATACACCCTCCTTCAATGCAATAGCTCTACAAATAGCCACCGGTTGGGCCAGAAAGCGCTACGGCTCCAGGCTAACAGCCAACACAATCCAAACAATTCAACAGCTACTACAGCCACCCCGGACCACCACCAGGACGACACCAGAATCCACCATGAAGATACATACCACTACCAAGATGCAACCCAAAACAACGGAAGACCACAAGAAAGCAGAATACCCCCCTCTACCCAAGTCCTCAGCCCCCTCAAAACTCTCCCTCTACCTCGGCAAACGCACATCCTTAATAGAAGAAATCAAACAGCAATCTCCACCTACCCAGCCAACACTCCCTTCACCCTACCCTATCTACACAACAACCCCCACCCCAACTGCTCAGAACATCTCCACCCGAAGAGGCCCCATCCGACCACCGCTGACCTCAACCGCCATCCCACCACCACCGAATGATGACCCCAAACCACCACTGGAACCCAAAACCTCCACTCCACATCTACAAAAACCCAGAGTAACCTGGGGACCTTCACCCACCAAAGACAAGACCAAAAATCCCCCCATCTCTCCCATCCCCTGCCCCGCCAACCCGGGACAGACCACAACCCAAACTCATCACTCTTCCCACCGACCTCACGACCTGGTAGAACTACAATCCATTACACTCAGCAGTCACTCTAACGTTTCCATCCACATCCCTGACACTATTCTCTCTTTATCCCAAACAGATGATGCTGGCGCTGGCGGGTTTCAGGCAAGGCAGTCGACCCCACTATATCATGAACCGATGGCATCAATGATGAAAGGGTCTCTTAAGGTCGATCATGACCGCACCAAAACCCATCCTGAGTTGCCCCAAAACACCAACTTCAACCATCGGGGGGTCGTACTGCCAAACCGGAGCCCCCAGAGCGCCAGCATCGGTATATTCGAAATACACCACCACCCTCCCACTCCCCCTCCCTTATCCTCCCCTCAGTCACAAGATAACCCCATCTCTCCTCCCACACTCTCCTCCTCCCCCCACCCCTATCCCCGCCCTAACGAGCACAAACCGGAATACACCACCACCACCACCCCACTTCTTGATCCCCCTCCCTCCTCCTCTAGTATAGATTCCCCCCTCCCCCAGGAACCCACAGATCAACTCACGTTTACATCTCCCACCCACCTTCCAGCCTTCGCCTCCACAACCCAGACACCCATCTACAAACCCAACTGCCATCTCGCCCGATCCAGCAGGAAAATTCAGGACTGGTCATTTAAAGCCCGTAAACCTATCATCATACTTGGAGACTCCAATATCAAACGCATCCCCGGCCATAACAACTCCCAAATACAACTGGACAGTTACCCTGGAGCCAACACATACCATTTTCTGAAAATCTGCGAAAAGACTCCCCCCCAGCCCAACGCAAAAATTGTCATCTTTTCCATTGGCATTAACAACAAGGACCAGGACCCCAGGCAGACCACCATCAAACAACTCAAAGCACTTTTCCGCACAGCCAAATTGACCTTCCCCAATGCCGACATTTATTTTCCGGTAATAAACTATTCTTCTCACCTCACACCCACACAACAGCACAACCTCAAACTAATTAACAATTCCATGGTCACCCACTTCCCCTTCCTCACAGAGATCCCCCATGACACATTCATAACAGAAAGGGACAACATCCACTGGACCGCCACCACTGCAACAGCCATTTTCAACAACTGGTGTCACATTCTAAATTTATAATAACCAACAAACCCAAACCGGACAACCAACCACCCCCCTCACACAATCAGGACCTGGGGTGGGACTCCCCTTCCAATATCCTCAACCTGTCTACCCTTTTTACCCCATCCATCTCACAGTTATCCCTTCTAGAGAGGGGACTTTCTTTCGTTCCACGCCCAAACAAATTAGACCGGGAGGAACTTCAAAGGGACTTACATAACTTCCATAGACGACTCAAACTTATTGACTACTTCCACCCAGACACTGACTACCACCCCACCCCATTCACCAACCGCTCACATTGGGAACCCCAAATTGACAGACTCCACCACCACACCCAAACAACGATTAAGACTAACAGACGGGCCCTGCAGCTTTATAGACCCCCGACGGATGTCCCAGACAATCTGTCGGGGGCCGAGCGCAGGGCCCTGATGGAACTTACCAACAACCGCAACATCATTATTAAACCCGCTGACAAAGGATCAAAAATCATCATCATGGACCGACAACAATACCTCACAGAAGCACACAGACAACTCAACAACAATAGTTATTACAAACCTATAGAACATTCAATCCAAACCCAAACTCAGACCAAACTCCGGGACATTATCCAGTCACTTTACAATAGCAAATACATTTCAGCCAAACAAAGAGACTTCCTATTCGGACCAGACAACCCACGACCCCGTTACTTCTACCTTTTACCCAAAATCCATAAAGAACCACAGACCTGGACCATCCCCTTTGAGGTTCCTCCCGGCAGACCAATAGTCTCAGACTGCAACAGCTCCACATACCACATCTCCCAATACATAGACCATTTTCTAGGTCCCCTCTCTATTCATCATCCCAGTTTTATCAAAGATACTTATCACTTTTTACAGGTCATTGGCACCATGGCTGTCCCTAACTCAGCACACTTGTTTACAATAGATATCGATAGTCTTTACACAAACATCAACACCCAATTAGGCCTTCAAACACTTACCACCATCTTCAAAGCCCATCCAGACCCCAATAGACCGGACAAAGAACTTCTACAACTTATTGAACTCTGCCTTAACAATAACGATTTCTTTTTCAATAATCAGTTTTACCTTCAGATCACTGGGACAGCCATGGGCCAAAGATTTGCCCCCTCCTACGCCAACCTCTACATGAGCGAGTGGGAGCGAGAAGCCCTCAAAAAATGCCCCCTACAACCCACCCTCTATCTCAGATTTTTAGACGACATTTTCGGAATTTGGCCCCACGACCCCACCACATTTCCAGAATTCATCAACATTTTAAATAACCACCATCCCTCCATTACTGTTAAATACACTTTCAATAAAACACATGTCAATTTTCTCGACACTACAGTATCCTTCAGGCCATCCAACACAACCCACAAAACCCTACAGACCAAAGTTTATTTCAAACCTACAGACACACATGCATTACTCCACAAATCAAGTTACCATCCTAAACATACATTTAAAGGAATCATTAAATCCCAACTCATCCGTTTTCACCGCATTTGCACACATATCCAGGACTTCCACTCAGCCACCAGTACCCTCTTCCACAGTCTCAGAAACAGAGGGTACTCCAAACGATTCCTCCGCTCCATTAAATCAGACACACTGGCTTCTCTCGCTCCCACTCGCTCTCCCCCTCCCTCCCCCCACTCCCTCCCTCCACCCCAGGTCCTTGGGCTTGGGACGTCTCAAAATCCTCCCCCCTACCCGAACCTGGGTTTGTATCCTCAACCTTCTCCCTACCCTAAACCTAACCATCCCCTACCCCCCACCCCCAACCCTAACCCTAACCATCCCCAACCCCCTGTCCCTAACCCTAACCCTAACCATCCCCCACTCCACAACCCTAACCCTAACCATCCCCCACCCCCCACCCCTAACCCCAACCCTAACCCTAACCATCCCTCACCCCTCATCCCTAACCCTAACCTTAACCACCCCCCACCCCACGTCCCTAACCCCAACCCTAACCATCCCCCACCCCTCATCCCTAACCCTAACCTTAACCACCCCCCACCCCCCATCCCTAACCCTAAGCCTCCCTTTGCCCCCTACCCGAACCAGGGTCTGTATCCCCTTCTTAACCCTGAGGTTGGAGACGGCCCAAGCCCACCGTACATACATACACACCCTATACAACACAACCCTCCTGCACCAGTACACCTCATACCATTTGTTTCTACTTTTTCACACCAAATTACTGGCCTCCATCAAAAAATCAAACAAAACTTCTCCAGTTTACAGTCCCAACACCCGGCTTTTAACAACCATCAAATCATTTCAGCCT
Source organism: Scomber scombrus (assembly GCF_963691925.1). Taxonomy (NCBI): domain Eukaryota; kingdom Metazoa; phylum Chordata; class Actinopteri; order Scombriformes; family Scombridae; genus Scomber; species Scomber scombrus. Next base: position 639,017 of record NW_026910277.1, on the reverse strand, counting down.
ACAGAAAACATAAAAGCCTTCAATCTATCCTCATCAGATCCAAATACTCCGACCATAGACCCACACCTCCACTCCAACATAGCCAACACTACAAAAATAGAAAATTTATCCATAATCCACACACTAACGCAGCATTTCCCATCTTAGGCTCCTTATCATTCACCACCACCAACATAGTCTACATCATCACATGCACACTCTGTAACAAGCACTACGTAGGAGAAACCAAACATTCCATCCACATCCGCCTCTCCCAGCACCTGTACAACATTGGGCAAGGTCAACTAACCACCCCTCTGGTCCAACACTTCCAAACACATACACTCACTCACCTCATCGTATCCGGTCTCCAAAATAACGACCGTTGGACCTGTGGGCAGAGGAAGAGAGCGGAGAAGATTTGGATTCACAGGCTCGGGACCACCGTGCCAGGGGGTCTCAACGACGACTGAAAGCTAACCGCTACCATCACCCCCTGACACGGTCCTCCCGGGCCTGGGCCCACATTTTAGCTGTGCGGATCCCAGTAAATTTTAACCAAAACAATCTTAACCTATTTTAGCAGAGGGGTAGTAGCCCTGGTCTGCCTTATGGTAGACCAGGGTTCAATTCCCCAACAAGCCAGAATGTTGATTAAAAAACGACTTTTTTAACATGGAATTTTATTGGTTCTGGATTTTATGGCCAGGAGCAGGGGATACTTGGTTTTACTAACAATGGTTTGCTGTGTTTTATTGATTGTTTTATTGATTGTTTTAGCACTTTTTCAAGCACTTATTTAGCACTTTTTACTAATCTAATTTTAGCACTTAATTTTACTCCCCTGCTCCGCTGTTTTAGGATCTTGAGCCGATTGTTCTATGTTCCCTTTAATCATGATTTTGGATAACATTTATTATATATAAATATATTATTCTACTGATATAATTCTATTCTTTTAAATGTTTTGTTTGTTTATATTTGTTTTGGATTTTATAACTGAGAGCAGGGAATCTTTTGGTTTTTTACTAACCACATGTTTGCATTTTATTGTATTTTATTGTATATAGCACTTGCCTTAAAGCACTTTACTAACCCATTTTAGCACTTACTTACATTCCTCTGCTCCAGTGTTTTAAAACCCATACTGTCTTGTGTCTTCTCCCCCCTTCTTTTTCTCTTGTATTTATTTTAACATGTATTATTTATACATTATTAATTTTATGGTTTTTATCCAAGATCATGATTGGGGTCAACACTGTGGACCCTTTTTAAACAACAATTAAGTACGGAGGGATCCGTTCAGCCCGGGCTGGGACGAGGCCAGGAGGTGGCACCCCTCCTAACGGGGTGCTGCTGATGGGCCTTGTCCCACTACCCCAATATATCCTTTTTATAAATCTGACCCCTGTGGGCCCCTCTCTTTTCTCTGCCTTGTTGCCCTGCCTGGGGATCGAACCTGGTCCTCTAGCGGGGGGAGCCTTCGCCCCTACCCCTACACCATCCATCTCACAGAGCAGTAGGCCAGTGCAACAGATTTTAACCCAAAAACCCATAACCCCAACCCCAACCCGAACCCTAACCCTAACCCTAACCCTAACCCTAACCCTAACCCAATCATGTTCAGAATTGCCTGAAACATATAGTGGTCAGGTTTCCTGGGGACCGCCCCCCCATACATATGACCATGTGGCACTTAGGCGATTTTTCACACTTCTCCATTCATTCCTATGGGGGATTTTGATTGGCCAATAACTTTTGATAGGAATGTCGCACAGACTTGGTTCCGGTCTCTATCGATCGGGCGTGGTCGATAATGGGGGGGTAGGCGGAGTCTCAACTAATGAGCACTTAAGGGGAAAAATGAGCCCCCCAAAAACTCTGAAAATACCCCTTTTTTGGCCATAACTTCCGGTGGGAGTGGCCTAGAGACTTGGTTCCGGTCTCAATCGAAAGCCCGTGGCCGATAATGGGGGGGTAGCCGGAATCTCAAGTCTCTCAGATGCTCACAGGAAAATGAGACGCGATTTCAAAAGTGGCACTTATCCCTTAACCTAACCCTAACCCTAACCCTAACCCTAACCCTAACCCTAACCTAACCCTAACCCTAACCCTAACCCTAACCCTAACCCAATCATGTTCAGAATTGCCTGAAACATATAGTGGTCAGGTTTCCTGGGGACCGCCCCCCCATACATATGACCATGTGGCACTTAGGCGATTTTTCACACTTCTCCATTCATTCCTATGGGGGATTTTGATTGGCCAATAACTTTTGATAGGAATGTCGCACAGACTTGGTTCCGGTCTCTATCGATCGGGCGTGGTCGATAATGGGGGGGTAGGCGGAGTCTCAACTAATGAGCACTTAAGGGGAAAAATGAGCCCCCCAAAAACTCTGAAAATACCCCTTTTTTGGCCATAACTTCCGGTGGGAGTGGCCTAGAGACTTGGTTCCGGTCTCAATCGAAAGCCCGTGGCCGATAATGGGGGGGTAGCCGGAATCTCAAGTCTCTCAGATGCTCACAGGAAAATGAGACGCGATTTCAAAAGTGGCACTTATCCCTTAACCTAACCCTAACCCTAACCCTAACCCTAACCCTAACCTAACCCTAACCCTAACCCTAACCCTAACCCTAACCCTAACCCAATCATGTTCAGAATTGCCTGAAACATATAGTGGTCAGGTTTCCTGGGGACCGCCCCCCCATACATATGACCATGTGGCACTTAGGCGATTTTTCACACTTCTCCATTCATTCCTATGGGGGATTTTGATTGGCCAATAACTTTTGATAGGAATGTCGCACAGACTTGGTTCCGGTCTCTATCGATCGGGCGTGGTCGATAATGGGGGGGTAGGCGGAGTCTCAACTAATGAGCACTTAAGGGGAAAAATGAGCCCCCCAAAAACTCTGAAAATACCCCTTTTTTGGCCATAACTTCCGGTGGGAGTGGCCTAGAGACTTGGTTCCGGTCTCAATCGAAAGCCCGTGGCCGATAATGGGGGGGTAGCCGGAATCTCAAGTCTCTCAGATGCTCACAGGAAAATGAGACGCGATTTCAAAAGTGGCACTTATCCCTTAACCTAACCCTAACCCTAACCCTAACCCTAACCCTAACCTAACCCTAACCCTAACCCTAACCCTAACCCTAACCCTAACCCAATCATGTTCAGAATTGCCTGAAACATATAGTGGTCAGGTTTCCTGGGGACCGCCCCCCCATACATATGACCATGTGGCACTTAGGCGATTTTTCACACTTCTCCATTCATTCCTATGGGGGATTTTGATTGGCCAATAACTTTTGATAGGAATGTCGCACAGACTTGGTTCCGGTCTCTATCGATCGGGCGTGGTCGATAATGGGGGGGTAGGCGGAGTCTCAACTAATGAGCACTTAAGGGGAAAAATGAGCCCCCCAAAAACTCTGAAAATACCCCTTTTTTGGCCATAACTTCCGGTGGGAGTGGCCTAGAGACTTGGTTCCGGTCTCAATCGAAAGCCCGTGGCCGATAATGGGGGGGTAGCCGGAATCTCAAGTCTCTCAGATGCTCACAGGAAAATGAGACGCGATTTCAAAAGTGGCACTTATCCCTTAACCCTAACCCTAACCCTAACCCTAACCCTAACCCTAACCTAACCCTAACCCTAACCCTAACCCTAACCCTAACCCTAACCCAATCATGTTCAGAATTGCCTGAAACATATAGTGGTCAGGTTTCCTGGGGACCGCCCCCCCATACATATGACCATGTGGCACTTAGGCGATTTTTCACACTTCTCCATTCATTCCTATGGGGGATTTTGATTGGCCAATAACTTTTGATAGGAATGTCGCACAGACTTGGTTCCGGTCTCTATCGATCGGGCGTGGTCGATAATGGGGGGGTAGGCGGAGTCTCAACTAATGAGCACTTAAGGGGAAAAATGAGCCCCCCAAAAACTCTGAAAATACCCCTTTTTTGGCCATAACTTCCGGTGGGAGTGGCCTAGAGACTTGGTTCCGGTCTCAATCGAAAGCCCGTGGCCGATAATGGGGGGGTAGCCGGAATCTCAAGTCTCTCAGATGCTCACAGGAAAATGAGACGCGATTTCAAAAGTGGCACTTATCCCTTAACCTAACCCTAACCCTAACCCTAACCCTAACCCTAACCCTAACCCTAACCCTAACCCAATCATGTTCAGAATTGCCTGAAACATATAGTGGTCAGGTTTCCTGGGGACCGCCCCCCCATACATATGACCATGTGGCACTTAGGCGATTTTTCACACTTCTCCATTCATTCCTATGGGGGATTTTGATTGGCCAATAACTTTTGATAGGAATGTCGCACAGACTTGGTTCCGGTCTCTATCGATCGGGCGTGGTCGATAATGGGGGGGTAGGCGGAGTCTCAACTAATGAGCACTTAAGGGGAAAAATGAGCCCCCCAAAAACTCTGAAAATACCCCTTTTTTGGCCATAACTTCCGGTGGGAGTGGCCTAGAGACTTGGTTCCGGTCTCAATCGAAAGCCCGTGGCCGATAATGGGGGGGTAGCCGGAATCTCAAGTCTCTCAGATGCTCACAGGAAAATGAGACGCGATTTCAAAAGTGGCACTTATCCCTTAACCTAACCCTAACCCTAACCCTAACCCTAACCCTAACCCTAACCCTAACCCAATCATGTTCAGAATTGCCTGAAACATATAGTGGTCAGGTTTCCTGGGGACCGCCCCCCCATACATATGACCATGTGGCACTTAGGCGATTTTTCACACTTCTCCATTCATTCCTATGGGGGATTTTGATTGGCCAATAACTTTTGATAGGAATGTCGCACAGACTTGGTTCCGGTCTCTATCGATCGGGCGTGGTCGATAATGGGGGGGTAGGCGGAGTCTCAACTAATGAGCACTTAAGGGGAAAAATGAGCCCCCCAAAAACTCTGAAAATACCCCTTTTTTGGCCATAACTTCCGGTGGGAGTGGCCTAGAGACTTGGTTCCGGTCTCAATCGAAAGCCCGTGGCCGATAATGGGGGGGTAGCCGGAATCTCAAGTCTCTCAGATGCTCACAGGAAAATGAGACGCGATTTCAAAAGTGGCACTTATCCCTTAACCTAACCCTAACCCTAACCCTAACCCTAACCCTAACCTGAACCCTAGCCCTAATCCTAACCAAGCCTGATTATGGCCTAAACCTAACCCTAATCCTAACCCTAACCCTATCACCTTGGACCTAACCCTGAATTTGATTCCCAAACCCTAACCCTAACCCCCAATCCTATCCTAACCCCAATAGAAACCTTCTGTCCCCGAATATTGTCCCCTGAGGACCGACATCCCAATCCGGGATACACATGCCGCATGGCCTATGACCTCCCATACGGCAAATTCAACATGCTTGGCACAATTTCCACATGGCCTATGATCCCACATATGGCAAATTCAACATGTGAGGTACGCTTGAATCCGGGAAGAAGTGTGGAAAGAAGGAAGGAAAAGTGAGGGGAATTGGATGACGGGGAGGGATGAAAACCTATGGGAATTTGGAAATTGGAATAGGGACTGGGAAAACTGGAAGGAAGATTGGAAAGAAAAGAAAGATGCCTTGTAAGACTCCCAAATCGGGAGCATAGAGAGAAGGAATAAAGATGGGAATTTCGGAGAAAAGAAAAAGGTGGGATACATGAAGAAAGCCAAAAACAATTAATTAAACACAATTTTATTAAATTAAACACAAACAATACTTACCTTGACATTAAAAATTACAATTTGGAATCTAAAAGGGAAAAGAAAGGGTTAAAAAACAATTAGAAATGGGAATATGGGCCGAAAACAGTGTAAAAGTCAAGGGACACGAAACATTCAATTCGACACGAAATTACGGAGGGCGGGTATAAATAGAGGGAAACCAAGGCAAGCAGCTCAGTTTGGCAGAGGCAGCGAAGGAGCAACATCTCCTCCTCCTCAAACAGGTCCAGGTGGCTAGCCTGAAGAAGTCCCAAACGAGGACGAAACGTCGCGAGCGCCACCTAGGGACCAAAATAAATATGGTTAACCAAATTGGACATTTCAAAAAGCCAAACCAAAAAATTAAAAAAACAAAAGAAAAAAAGAAAAAAACAAAAACAACAAAAAAATATATAATCTTATACTTGATATAACAAAGGCGACCAGACTATAAAAACGCTAATAAGCAAGATGGGGAGGGGGACTGGCCATCCACAGTGATTGGACCGTGCATCACCCGGGATTCATTCCCGGGTTCCTATATCCCACAACCTAACCAGCCAGTGCCTCCTGTGGACTCAATGGCCAGTTCCCCTCACCATATATATGCTGTGCTAACCCCTATTTAACCCTAAACCTAACCCCAATCCTAACAAAGCCTGATTATGGCCTAACCTGAACCCTAGCCCTAATCCTAACCAAGCCTGATTATGGCCTAAACCTAACCCTAATCCTAACCCTAACCCTATCACCTTGGACCTAACCCTGAATTTGATTCCCAAACCCTAACCCTAACCCCCAATCCTATCCTAACCCCAATAGAAACCTTCTGTCCCCGAATATTGTCCCCTGAGGACCGACATCCCAATCCGGGATACACATGCCGCATGGCCTATGACCTCCCATACGGCAAATTCAACATGCTTGGCACAATTTCCACATGGCCTATGATCCCACATATGGCAAATTCAACATGTGAGGTACGCTTGAATCCGGGAAGAAGTGTGGAAAGAAGGAAGGAAAAGTGAGGGGAATTGGATGACGGGGAGGGATGAAAACCTATGGGAATTTGGAAATTGGAATAGGGACTGGGAAAACTGGAAGGAAGATTGGAAAGAAAAGAAAGATGCCTTGTAAGACTCCCAAATCGGGAGCATAGAGAGAAGGAATAAAGATGGGAATTTCGGAGAAAAGAAAAAGGTGGGATACATGAAGAAAGCCAAAAACAATTAATTAAACACAATTTTATTAAATTAAACACAAACAATACTTACCTTGACATTAAAAATTACAATTTGGAATCTAAAAGGGAAAAGAAAGGGTTAAAAAACAATTAGAAATGGGAATATGGGCCGAAAACAGTGTAAAAGTCAAGGGACACGAAACATTCAATTCGACACGAAATTACGGAGGGCGGGTATAAATAGAGGGAAACCAAGGCAAGCAGCTCAGTTTGGCAGAGGCAGCGAAGGAGCAACATCTCCTCCTCCTCAAACAGGTCCAGGTGGCTAGCCTGAAGAAGTCCCAAACGAGGACGAAACGTCGCGAGCGCCACCTAGGGACCAAAATAAATATGGTTAACCAAATTGGACATTTCAAAAAGCCAAACCAAAAAATTAAAAAAACAAAATAAAAAAAGAAAAAAACAAAAACAACAAAAAAATATATAATCTTATACTTGATATAACAAAGGCGACCAGACTATAAAAACGCTAATAAGCAAGATGGGGAGGGGGACTGGCCATCCACAGTGATTGGACCGTGCATCACCCGGGATTCATTCCCGGGTTCCTATATCCCACAACCTAACCCTAACCCTAACCCTAACCCCTAACCCTAACCCTAACCCTAACCCAAAGTTGGCAAAGAATTTTAAAAACGACAGGGCCGTTAGTGTCGAAAAAGTCAAAAATGGGGATATTGCCAAAACTTGCTAAAAGTGGCCGGGGGGCGGGATGAGTGAAAAACGAACAAAATCAAGCACAGTTGGGGTGTTTTGTGAAAATTGTGAAGGATTTTCCAAAGTGGGCAAAAATTTTAAAAGGCGACAAGGCCGGTAGTGTCGAAAAAGTCAAAAATGGGAATTTTCCCAAACCTTGCTAAAAGGGGCCAGGGGGGCGGGCTGAGTGAGAAAGGAGCAATATCAAGCACAGTTTGGGTATTTTGTGAAAATTGTGAAGGATTTTCCAAAGTGGGCAAAAAAGTTTAAAAGTCGACAGGGCCGGTAGTGTCGAAAAAGTCAAAAATGGGGATTTTCCCAAAACTTGCTAAAAGTGGCCGGGGGGTGGGATGAGTGAAAAACTAGCAAAATCAAGCACAGTTGGGGTGTTTTGTGAAAATTGTGAAGGATTTTCCAAAGTGGGCAAAAATTTTAAAAGGTGACAGGGCCGGTAGTGTCGAAAAAGTCAAAAATGGGGATTTTCCCAAAACCTGCTAAAAGTGGCCGGGGGGCGGGATGAGTGAGCAAAATCAAGCACAGTTGATGTGTAATGTGTTAAAAGGCGACAGGGCCGGTAGTGTCGAAAAAGTCAAAAATGGGGATTTTCCCAAAACCTGCTAAAAGTGGCCCGGGGGCGGGATGAGTGAGCAAAATCAAGCACAGTTGATGTGTAATGTGAAAATTGTGAAGGATTTTCCAAAGTGGGCAAAAATGTAATAAAACGACAGGGCCGTTAAGGGTCGAAAAAGTCAAAAATGGGGATTTTCCCAAAACTTGCTAAAAGGGGCCCGGGGGTGGGCTCAGTAAAAAACGAGCGAAATCAAGCACAGTTGGGGCATTTGTGAAAATTGTGAAGGATTTTCCAAAGTGGGCAAAAATTGAAAGAAACGACAGGGCCGTTAAGGGTCGAAAAAGTCAAAAATGGGGATTTTCCCAAAACTTGCTAAAAGTGGCCGGGAGGCGGGATGAGTGAGCAAAATCAAGAACAGTTGGGGCGTTTTGAGAAAATTGTGAAGGATTTTCCAAAGTGGGCAAAAATTTTAAAAGGTGACAGGGCCGGTAGTGTCGAAAAAGTCAAAAATGGGGATTTTCCCAAAACCTGCTAAAAGTGGCCGGGGAGCGGGATGAGTGAGCAAAATCAAGCACAGTTGATGTGTAATGTGAAAATTGTGAAGGATTTTCCAAAGTGGGCAAAAATTTAGAAAAACGACAGGGCCGTTAACGGTCGAAAAAGTCAAAAATGGGGATTTTCCCAAAACTTGCTAAAAGGGGTCAGGGGGGCGGGCTGTGTGAAAAACGAGAAAAATCAAGCACAGTTGGGGCATTTGTGAAAATTGTGAAGGATTTTCCAAACCAGGCAAAAATTGAAAAAAACGACAGGGCCGGTAGTGTCGAAAAAGTCAAAAATGCGGATTTTCCCAAACCTTGCAAAAAGAGGCCCGGGGGTGGGCTCAGTAAAAAACGAGCGAAATCAAGCACATTTGGGGCGTTTTGTGAAAATTGTGAAGGATTTTCCAAAGTGGGCAAAAATGTTAAAAGGCCACAGGGACGGTAGTGTCGAAAAAGTTAAAAAATGGGATTTTCCCAAAACTTGCTAAAAGGGGCCAGGGGGGCGGGCTGAGTGAAACACGAGCAAAATCAAGCACAGTTGGGGTGTTTTGTGAAAATTGTGAAGGATTTTCCAAAGTGGGCAAAAATTTTAAAAGGCGACAGGGCCGGTAGTGTCGAAAAAGTCAAAAATGTGGATTTTCCCAAAACTTGCTAAAAGTGGCCGGGGGGCGGGATGTTTGAAAAACGAGCAAAATCAAGCACAGTTGGGGCGTTTTGTGAAAATTGTGAAGGATTTTCCAAAGTGGGCAAAAATTTTAAAAGACCACAGGGCCGGTAGTGTCGAAAAAGTCAAAAATGGGGATTTTCCCAAAACTTGCTAAAAGTGGCCGGGAGGCGGGATGAGTGAGCAAAATCAAGCACAGTTGATGTGTAATGTGAAAATTGTGAAGGATTTTCCAAACCAGGCAAAAATTGAAAAAAACGACAGGGCCGGTACTGTCGAAAAAGTCAAAAATTGGGATTTTCCCAAACCTTGCAAAAAGGGGCCGGGGGGCGGCCTCAGTGAAAAACGAGCAAAATCAAGCACATTTGGGGCGTTTTGTGAAAATCGTGAAGGATTTTCCAAAGTGGGCAAAAATGTTAAAAAACGATAGGGCCGGTAGTGTCAAAAAAGTCAAAAATGGGGATTTTCCCAAAACTTGCTAAAAGTGGCCGGGGGGCGGGATGAGTGAAAAACGAGCAAAATCAAGCACAGTTGGGGTGTTTTGTGAAAATTGTGAAGGATTTTCCAAAGTGGGCAAAAATTTTAAAAGGTGACAGGGCCGGTAGTGTCGAAAAAGTCAAAAATGGGGATTTTCCCAAAACCTGCTAAAAGTGGCCGGGGGGCGGGATGAGTGAGCAAAATCAAGCACAGTTGATGTGTAATGTGAAAATTGTGAAGGATTTTCCAAAGTGGGCAAAAATGTAATAAAACGACAGGGCCGTTAAGGGTCGAAAAAGTCAAAAATGGGGATTTTCCCAAAACTTGCTAAAAGGGGCCCGGGGGTGGGCTCAGTAAAAAACGAGCGAAATCAAGCACAGTTGGGGCATTTGTGAAAATTGTGAAGGATTTTCCAAAGTGGTCAAAAATTGAAAGAAACGACAGGGCCGTTAAGGGTCGAAAAAGTCAAAAATGGGGATTTTCCCAAAACTTGCTAAAAGGGGCCCGGGGGTGGGCTCAGTAAAAAACGAGCGAAATCAAGCACAGTTGGGGCATTTGTGAAAATTGTGAAGGATTTTCCAAAGTGGGCAAAAATTGAAAGAAACGACAGGGCCGTTAAGGGTCGAAAAAGTCAAAAATGGGGATCTTCCCAAAACTTGCTAAAAGTGGCCGGGAGGCGGGATGAGTGAGCAAAATCAAGAACAGTTGGGGCGTTTTGAGAAAATTGTGAAGGATTTTCCAAAGTGGGCAAAAATTTTAAAAGGTGACAGGGCCGGTAGTGTCGAAAAAGTCAAAAATGGGGATTTTCCCAAAACCTGCTAAAAGTGGCCGGGGAGCGGGATGAGTGAGCAAAATCAAGCACAGTTGATGTGTAATGTGAAAATTGTGAAGGATTTTCCAAAGTGGGCAAAAATTTAGAAAAACGACAGGGCCGTTAACGGTCGAAAAAGTCAAAAATGGGGATTTTCCCAAAACTTGCTAAAAGGGGTCAGGGGGGCGGGCTGTGTGAAAAACGAGAAAAATCAAGCACAGTTGGGGCATTTGTGAAAATTGTGAAGGATTTTCCAAACCAGGCAAAAATTGAAAAAAACGACAGGGCCGGTAGTGTCGAAAAAGTCAAAAATGCGGATTTTCCCAAACCTTGCAAAAAGAGGCCCGGGGGTGGGCTCAGTAAAAAACGAGCGAAATCAAGCACATTTGGGGCGTTTTGTGAAAATTGTGAAGGATTTTCCAAAGTGGGCAAAAATGTTAAAAGGCCACAGGGACGGTAGTGTCGAAAAAGTTAAAAAATGGGATTTTCCCAAAACTTGCTAAAAGGGGCCAGGGGGGTGGGCTGAGTGAAACACGAGCAAAATCAAGCACAGTTGGGGTGTTTTGTGAAAATTGTAAAGGATTTTCCAAAGTGGGCAAAAATTTTAAAAGGCGACAGGGCCGGTAGTGTCGAAAAAGTCAAAAATGTGGATTTTCCCAAAACTTGCTAAAAGTGGCCGGGGGGCGGGATGTTTGAAAAACGAGCAAAATCAAGCACAGTTGGGGCGTTTTGTGAAAATTGTGAAGGATTTTCCAAAGTGGGCAAAAATTTTAAAAGACCACAGGGCCGGTAGTGTCGAAAAAGTCAAAAATGGGGATTTTCCCAAAACTTGCTAAAAGTGGCCGGGAGGCGGGATGAATGAGCAAAATCAAGCACAGTTGATGTGTAATGTGAAAATTGTGAAGGATTTTCCAAACCAGGCAAAAATTGAAAAAAACGACAGGGCCGGTAGTGTCGAAAAAGTCAAAAATTGGGATTTTCCCAAACCTTGCAAAAAGGGGCCGGGGGGCGGCCTCAGTGAAAAACGAGCAAAATCAAGCACATTTGGGGCGTTTTGTGAAAATTGTGAAGGATTTTCCAAAGTGGGCAAAAATGTTAAAAAACGATAGGGCCGGTAGTATCAAAAAAGTCAAAAATGGGGATTTTCCCAAAACTTGCTAAAAGTGGCCTTGGGGCGGGATGAGTGAAAAACGAGCAAAATCAAGCACAGTTGGGGTGTTTTGTGAAAATTGTGAAGGATTTTCCAAAGTGGGCAAAAATTTTAAAAGGTGACAGGGCCGGTAGTGTCGAAAAAGTCAAAAATGGGGATTTTCCCAAAACCTGCTAAAAGTGGCCAGGGGGCGGGCTGAGTGAAAAACAAGAAAAATCAAGCACAGTTGGGGCGTTTTGTGAAAATTGTGAAGGATTTTCCAAAGTGGGCAAAAATTTTAAAAAACGACAGGGCCGTTAAGTGTCGAAAAAGTCAAAAATGGGGATTTTCCCAAAACTTGCTAAAAGGGGCCAGGGGGGCGGGCTGAGTGAAAAACGAGCAAAATCAAGCACAGTTGGGGCATTTGTGAAAATTGTGAAGGATTTTCCAAAGTGGGCAAAAATTGAAAGAAACGACAGGGCCGTTAAGGGTCGAAAAAGTCAAAAATGGGGATTTTCCCAAAACTTGCTAAAAGGGGCCCGGGGGTGGGCTCAGTAAAAAACGAGCGAAATCAAGCACAGTTGGGGCATTTGTGAAAATTGTGAAGGATTTTCCAAAGTGGGCAAAAATTGAAAGAAACGACAGGGCTGTTAAGGGTCGAAAAAGTCAAAAATGGGGATTTTCCCAAAACTTGCTAAAAGGGGCCCGGGGGTGGGCTCAGTAAAAAACGAGCGAAATCAAGCACAGTTGGGGCATTTGTGAAAATTGTGAAGGATTTTCCAAAGTGGGCAAAAATTGAAAGAAACGACAGGGCTGTTAAGGGTCGAAAAAGTCAAAAATGGGGATTTTCCCAAAACTTGCTAAAAGGGGCCCGGGGGTGGGCTCAGTAAAAAACGAGCGAAATCAAGCACAGTTGGGGCATTTGTGAAAATTGTGAAGGATTTTCCAAAGTGGGCAAAAATTGAAAGAAACGACAGGGCCGTTAAGGGTCGAAAAAGTCAAAAATGGGGATTTTCCCAAAACTTGCTAAAAGTGGCTGGGAGGCGGGATGAGTGAGCAAAATCAAGAACAGTTGGGGCGTTTTGAGAAAATTGTGAAGGATTTTCCAAAGTGGGCAAAAATTTTAAAAGGTGACAGGGCCGGTAGTGTCGAAAAAGTCAAAAATGGGGATTTTCCCAAAACTTGCTAAAAGTGGCCGGGGAGCGGGATGAGTGAGCAAAATCAAGCACATTTGATGTGTAATGTGAAAATTGTGAAGGATTTTCCAAAGTGGGCAAAAATTTAGAAAAACGACAGGGCCGTTAACGGTCGAAAAAGTCAAAAATGGGGATTTTCCCAAAACTTGCTAAAAGGGGTCAGGGGGGCGGGCTGTGTGAAAAACGAGAAAAATCAAGCACAGTTGGGGCATTTGTGAAAATTGTGAAGGATTTTCCAAACCAGGCAAAAATTGAAAAAAACGACAGGGCCGGTAGTGTCGAAAAAGTCAAAAATGCGGATTTTCCCAAACCTTGCAAAAAGAGGCCCGGGGGTGGGCTCAGTAAAAAACGAGCGAAATCAAGCACATTTGGGGCGTTTTGTGAAAATTGTGAAGGATTTTCCAAAGTGGGCAAAAATGTTAAAAGGCCACAGGGACGGTAGTGTCGAAAAAGTTAAAAAATGGGATTTTCCCAAAACTTGCTAAAAGGGGCCAGGGGGGTGGGCTGAGTGAAACACGAGCAAAATCAAGCACAGTTGGGGTGTTTTGTGAAAATTGTAAAGGATTTTCCAAAGTGGGCAAAAATTTTAAAAGGCGACAGGGCCGGTAGTGTCGAAAAAGTCAAAAATGTGGATTTTCCCAAAACTTGCTAAAAGTGGCCGGGGGGCGGGATGTTTGAAAAACGAGCAAAATCAAGCACAGTTGGGGCGTTTTGTGAAAATTGTGAAGGATTTTCCAAAGTGGGCAAAAATTTTAAAAGACCACAGGGCCGGTAGTGTCGAAAAAGTCAAAAATGGGGATTTTCCCAAAACTTGCTAAAAGGGGTCAGGGGGGCGGGCTGTGTGAAAAACGAGAAAAATCAAGCACAGTTGGGGCATTTGTGAAAATTGTGAAGGATTTTCCAAACCAGGCAAAAATTGAAAAAAACGACAGGGCCGGTAGTGTCGAAAAAGTCAAAAATGCGGATTTTCCCAAACCTTGCAAAAAGAGGCCCGGGGGTGGGCTCAGTAAAAAACGAGCGAAATCAAGCACATTTGGGGCGTTTTGTGAAAATTGTGAAGGATTTTCCAAAGTGGGCAAAAATGTTAAAAGGCCACAGGGACGGTAGTGTCGAAAAAGTTAAAAAATGGGATTTTCCCAAAACTTGCTAAAAGGGGCCAGGGGGGTGGGCTGAGTGAAACACGAGCAAAATCAAGCACAGTTGGGGTGTTTTGTGAAAATTGTAAAGGATTTTCCAAAGTGGGCAAAAATTTTAAAAGGCGACAGGGCCGGTAGTGTCGAAAAAGTCAAAAATGTGGATTTTCCCAAAACTTGCTAAAAGTGGCCGGGGGGCGGGATGTTTGAAAAACGAGCAAAATCAAGCACAGTTGGGGCGTTTTGTGAAAATTGTGAAGGATTTTCCAAAGTGGGCAAAAATTTTAAAAGACCACAGGGCCGGTAGTGTCGAAAAAGTCAAAAATGGGGATTTTCCCAAAACTTGCTAAAAGTGGCCGGGAGGCGGGATGAGTGAGCAAAATCAAGCACAGTTGATGTGTAATGTGAAAATTGTGAAGGATTTTCCAAACCAAGCAAAAATTGAAAAAAACGACAGGGCCGGTAGTGTCGAAAAAGTCAAAAATTGGGATTTTCCCAAACCTTGCAAAAAGGGGCCGGGGGGCGGCCTCAGTGAAAAACGAGCAAAATCAAGCACATTTGGGGCGTTTTGTGAAAATTGTGAAGGATTTTCCAAAGGGGGCAAAAATGTTAAAAAACGATAGGGCCGGTAGTATCAAAAAAGTCAAAAATGGGGATTTTCCCAAAACTTGCTAAAAGTGGCCGGGGGGCGGGATGAGTGAAAAACGAGCAAAATCAAGCACAGTTGATGTGTAATGTGAAAATTGTGAAGGATTTTCCAAACCAGGCAAAAATTTTAATAGGCGACAGGGCCGGTAGTGTCGAAAAAGTCAAAAATGTGGATTTTCCCAAAACTTGCTAAAAGTGGCCGGGGGGCGGGATGTTTGAAAAACGAGCAAAATCAAGCACAGTTGGGGCGTTTTGTGAAAATTGTGAAGGATTTTCCAAAGTGGGCAAAAATTTTAAAACGCGACAGGGCCGGTAGTGTCGAAAAAGTCAAAAATGTGGATTTCCCCAAAACTTGCTAAAAGTGGCCGGGGGGCGGGATGTTTGAAAAACGAGCAAAATCAAGCACAGTTGGGGCGTTTTGTGAAAATTGTGAAGGATTTTCCAAAGTGGGTAAAAATTTTAAAAGGTGACAGGGCCGGTAGTGTCGAAAAAGTCCAAAATGGGGATTTTCCCAAAACTTGCTAAAAGTGGCCAGGAGGCGGGATGAGTGAGCAAAATCAAGAACAGTTGGGGCGTTTTGAGAAAATTGTGAAGGATTTTCCAAAGTGGGCAAAAATTTTAAAAGGTGACAGGGCCGGTAGTGTCGAAAAAGTCAAAAATGGGGATTTTCCCAAAACCTGCTAAAAGTGGCCGGGGAGCGGGATGAGTGAGCAAAATCAAGCAAAGTTGATGTGTAATGTGAAAATTGTGAAGGATTTTCCAAAGTGGGCAAAAATTTAGAAAAACGACAGGGCCGTTAACGGTCGAAAAAGTCAAAAATGGCGATTTTCCCAAAACTTGCTAAAAGGGGTCAGGGGGGCGGGCTGTGTGAAAAACGAGAAAAATCAAGCACAGTTGGGGCATTTGTGAAAATTGTGAAGGATTTTCCAAACCAGGCAAAAATTGAAAAATACGACAGGGCCGGTAGTGTCGAAAAAGTCAAAAATGCGGATTTTCCCAAACCTTGCAAAAAGAGGCCCGGGGGTGGGCTCAGTAAAAAACGAGCGAAATCAAGCACATTTGGGGTGTTTTGTGAAAATTGTAAAGGATTTTCCAAAGTGGGCAAAAATTTTAAAAGGCGACAGGGCCGGTAGTGTCGAAAAAGTCAAAAATGGGGATTTTCCCAAAACTTGCTAAAAGTGGCCGGGGGGGCGGGATGTTTGAAAAACGAGCAAAATCAAGCACAGTTGGGGCGTTTTGTGAAAATTGTGAAGGATTTTCCAAAGTGGGCAAAAATTTTAAAAGACCACAGGGCCGGTAGTGTCGAAAAAGTCAAAAATGGGGATTTTCCCAAAACTTGCTAAAAGTGGCCGGGAGGCGGGATGAGTGAGCAAATTCAAGCACAGTTGATGTGTAATGTGAAAATTGTGAAGGATTTTCCAAACCAGGCAAAAATTGAAAAAAACGACAGGGCCGGTAGTGTCGAAAAAGTCAAAAATTGGGATTTTCCCAAACCTTGCAAAAAGGGGCCGGGGGGCGGCCTCAGTGAAAAACGAGCAAAATCAAGCACATTTGGGGCGTTTTGTGAAAATTGTGAAGGATTTTCCAAAGTGGGCAAAAATGTTAAAAAACGATAGGGCCGGTAGTATCAAAAAAGTCAAAAATGGGGATTTTCCCAAAACTTGCTAAAAGGGGCCGGGGGGCGGCCTCAGTGAAAAACGAGCAAAATCAAGCACATTTGGGGCGTTTTGTGAAAATTGTGAAGGATTTTCCAAAGTGGGCAAAAATGTTAAAAAACGATAGGGCCGGTAGTATCAAAAAAGTCAAAAATGGGGATTTTCCCAAAACTTGCTAAAAGTGGCCTTGGGGCGGGATGAGTGAAAAACGAGCAAAATCAAGCACAGTTGGGGTGTTTTGTGAAAATTGTGAAGGATTTTCCAAAGTGGGCAAAAATTTTAAAAGGTGACAGGGCCGGTAGTGTCGAAAAAGTCAAAAATGGGGATTTTCCCAAAACCTGCTAAAAGTGGCCAGGGGGCGGGCTGAGTGAAAAACAAGAAAAATCAAGCACAGTTGGGGCGTTTTGTGAAAATTGTGAAGGATTTTCCAAAGTGGGCAAAAATTTTAAAAAACGACAGGGCCGTTAAGTGTCGAAAAAGTCAAAAATGGGGATTTTCCCAAAACTTGCTAAAAGGGGCCAGGGGGGCGGGCTGAGTGAAACACGAGCAAAATCAAGCACAGTTGGGGCATTTGTGAAAATTGTGAAGGATTTTCCAAAGTGGGCAAAAATTGAAAGAAACGACAGGGCTGTTAAGGGTCGAAAAAGTCAAAAATGGGGATTTTCCCAAAACTTGCTAAAAGGGGCCCGGGGGTGGGCTCAGTAAAAAACGAGCGAAATCAAGCACAGTTGGGGCATTTGTGAAAATTGTGAAGGATTTTCCAAAGTGGGCAAAAATTGAAAGAAACGACAGGGCCGTTAAGGGTCGAAAAAGTCAAAAATGGGGATTTTCCCAAAACTTGCTAAAAGTGGCTGGGAGGCGGGATGAGTGAGCAAAATCAAGAACAGTTGGGGCGTTTTGAGAAAATTGTGAAGGATTTTCCAAAGTGGGCAAAAATTTTAAAAGGTGACAGGGCCGGTAGTGTCGAAAAAGTCAAAAATGGGGATTTTCCCAAAACCTGCTAAAAGTGGCCGGGGAGCGGGATGAGTGAGCAAAATCAAGCAAATTTGATGTGTAATGTGAAAATTGTGAAGGATTTTCCAAAGTGGGCAAAAATTTAGAAAAACGACAGGGCCGTTAACGGTCGAAAAAGTCAAAAATGGGGATTTTCCCAAAACTTGCTAAAAGGGGTCAGGGGGGCGGGCTGTGTGAAAAACGAGAAAAATCAAGCACAGTTGGGGCATTTGTGAAAATTGTGAAGGATTTTCCAAACCAGGCAAAAATTGAAAAAAACGACAGGGCCGGTAGTGTCGAAAAAGTCAAAAATGCGGATTTTCCCAAACCTTGCAAAAAGAGGCCCGGGGGTGGGCTCAGTAAAAAACGAGCGAAATCAAGCACATTTCGGGCGTTTTGTGAAAATTGTGAAGGATTTTCCAAAGTGGGCAAAAATGTTAAAAGGCCACAGGGACGGTAGTGTCGAAAAAGTTAAAAAATGGGACTTTCCCAAAACTTGCTAAAAGGGGCCAGGGGGGTGGGCTGAGTGAAACACGAGCAAAATCAAGCACAGTTGGGGTGTTTTGTGAAAATTGTAAAGGATTTTCCAAAGTGGGCAAAAATTTTAAAAGGCGACAGGGCCGGTAGTGTCGAAAAAGTCAAAAATGTGGATTTTCCCAAAACTTGCTAAAAGTGGCCGGGGGGCGGGATGTTTGAAAAACGAGCAAAATCAAGCACAGTTGGGGCGTTTTGTGAAAATTGTGAAGGATTTTCCAAAGTGGGCAAAAATTTTAAAAGACCACAGGGCCGGTAGTGTCGAAAAAGTCAAAAATGGGGATTTTCCCAAAACTTGCTAAAAGTGGCCGGGGAGCGGGATGAGTGAGCAAAATCAAGCACATTTGATGTGTAATGTGAAAATTGTGAAGGATTTTCCAAAGTGGGCAAAAATTTAGAAAAACGACAGGGCCGTTAACGGTCGAAAAAGTCAAAAATGGGGATTTTCCCAAAACTTGCTAAAAGGGGTCAGGGGGGCGGGCTGTGTGAAAAACGAGAAAAATCAAGCACAGTTGGGGCATTTGTGAAAATTGTGAAGGATTTTCCAAACCAGGCAAAAATTGAAAAAAACGACAGGGCCGGTAGTGTCGAAAAAGTCAAAAATGCGGATTTTCCCAAACCTTGCAAAAAGAGGCCCGGGGGTGGGCTCAGTAAAAAACGAGCGAAATCAAGCACATTTGGGGCGTTTTGTGAAAATTGTGAAGGATTTTCCAAAGTGGGCAAAAATGTTAAAAGGCCACAGGGACGGTAGTGTCGAAAAAGTTAAAAAATGGGACTTTCCCAAAACTTGCTAAAAGGGGCCAGGGGGGTGGGCTGAGTGAAACACGAGCAAAATCAAGCACAGTTGGGGTGTTTTGTGAAAATTGTAAAGGATTTTCCAAAGTGGGCAAAAATTTTAAAAGGCGACAGGGCCGGTAGTGTCGAAAAAGTCAAAAATGTGGATTTTCCCAAAACTTGCTAAAAGTGGCCGGGGGGCGGGATGTTTGAAAAACGAGCAAAATCAAGCACAGTTGGGGCGTTTTGTGAAAATTGTGAAGGATTTTCCAAAGTGGGCAAAAATTTTAAAAGACCACAGGGCCGGTAGTGTCGAAAAAGTCAAAAATGGGGATTTTCCCAAAACTTGCTAAAAGTGGCCGGGAGGCGGGATGAGTGAGCAAAATCAAGCACAGTTGATGTGTAATGTGAAAATTGTGAAGGATTTTCCAAACCAGGCAAAAATTGAAAAAAACGACAGGGCCGGTAGTGTCGAAAAAGTCAAAAATTGGGATTTTCCCAAACCTTGCAAAAAGGGGCCGGGGGGCGGCCTCAGTGAAAAACGAGCAAAATCAAGCACATTTGGGGCGTTTTGTGAAAATTGTGAAGGATTTTCCAAAGTGGGCAAAAATGTTAAAAAACGATAGGGCCGGTAGTATCAAAAAAGTCAAAAATGGGGATTTTCCCAAAACTTGCTAAAAGTGGCCGGGGGGCGGGATGAGTGAAAAACGAGCAAAATCAAGCACAGTTGATGTGTAATGTGAAAATTGTGAAGGATTTTCCAAACCAGGCAAAAATTTTAATAGGCGACAGGGCCGGTAGTGTCGAAAAAGTCAAAAATGTGGATTTTCCCAAAACTTGCTAAAAGTGGCCGGGGGGCGGGATGTTTGAAAAACGAGCAAAATCAAGCACAGTTGGGGCGTTTTGTGAAAATTGTGAAGGATTTTCCAAAGTGGGCAAAAATTTTAAAACGCGACTGGGCCGGTAGTGTCGAAAAAGTCAAAAATGTGGATTTCCCCAAAACTTGCTAAAAGTGGCCGGGGGGCGGGATGTTTGAAAAACGAGCAAAATCAAGCACAGTTGGGGCGTTTTGTGAAAATTGTGAAGGATTTTCCAAAGTGGGTAAAAATTTTAAAAGGTGACAGGGCCGGTAGTGTCGAAAAAGTCCAAAATGGGGATTTTCCCAAAACTTGCTAAAAGTGGCCGGGAGGCGGGATGAGTGAGCAAAATCAAGAACAGTTGGGGCGTTTTGAGAAAATTGTGAAGGATTTTCCAAAGTGGGCAAAAATTTTAAAAGGTGACAGGGCCGGTAGTGTCGAAAAAGTCAAAAATGGGGATTTT
Organism: Scomber scombrus; assembly: GCF_963691925.1. NCBI lineage: Eukaryota > Metazoa > Chordata > Actinopteri > Scombriformes > Scombridae > Scomber > Scomber scombrus. The sequence continues at coordinate 618,937 of NW_026910277.1, read as the reverse complement.
CCCAAAACCTGCTAAAAGTGGCCGGGGAGCGGGATGAGTGAGCAAAATCAAGCAAAGTTGATGTGTAATGTGAAAATTGTGAAGGATTTTCCAAAGTGGGCAAAAATTTAGAAAAACGACAGGGCCGTTAACGGTCGAAAAAGTCAAAAATGGCGATTTTCCCAAAACTTGCTAAAAGGGGTCAGGGGGGCGGGCTGTGTGAAAAACGAGAAAAATCAAGCACAGTTGGGGCATTTGTGAAAATTTTGAAGGATTTTCCAAACCAGGCAAAAATTGAAAAATACGACAGGGCCGGTAGTGTCGAAAAAGTCAAAAATGCGGATTTTCCCAAACCTTGCAAAAAGAGGCCCGGGGGTGGGCTCAGTAAAAAACGAGCGAAATCAAGCACATTTGGGGCGTTTTGTGAAAATTGTGAAGGATTTTCCAAAGTGGGCAAAAATGTTAAAAGGCCACAGGGACGGTAGTGTCGAAAAAGTTAAAAAATGGGATTTTCCCAAAACTTGCTAAAAGGGGCCAGGGGGGTGGGCTGAGTGAAACACGAGCAAAATCAAGCACAGTTGGGGTGTTTTGTGAAAATTGTAAAGGATTTTCCAAAGTGGGCAAAAATTTTAAAAGGCGACAGGGCCGGTAGTGTCGAAAAAGTCAAAAATGTGGATTTTCCCAAAACTTGCTAAAAGTGGCCGGGGGGGCGGGATGTTTGAAAAACGAGCAAAATCAAGCACAGTTGGGGCGTTTTGTGAAAATTGTGAAGGATTTTCCAAAGTGGGCAAAAATTTTAAAAGACCACAGGGCCGGTAGTGTCGAAAAAGTCAAAAATGGGGATTTTCCCAAAACTTGCTAAAAGTGGCCGGGAGGCGGGATGAGTGAGCAAATTCAAGCACAGTTGATGTGTAATGTGAAAATTGTGAAGGATTTTCCAAACCAGGCAAAAATTGAAAAAAACGACAGGGCCGGTAGTGTCGAAAAAGTCAAAAATTGGGATTTTCCCAAACCTTGCAAAAAGGGGCCGGGGGGCGGCCTCAGTGAAAAACGAGCAAAATCAAGCACATTTGGGGCGTTTTGTGAAAATTGTGAAGGATTTTCCAAAGTGGGCAAAAATGTTAAAAAACGATAGGGCCGGTAGTATCAAAAAAGTCAAAAATGGGGATTTTCCCAAAACTTGCTAAAAGTGGCCTTGGGGCGGGATGAGTGAAAAACGAGCAAAATCAAGCACAGTTGGGGTGTTTTGTGAAAATTGTGAAGGATTTTCCAAAGTGGGCAAAAATTTTAAGAAACGACAGGGCCGTTAAGTGTCGAAAAAGTCAAAAATGGGGATTTTCCCAAAACTTGCTAAAAGGGGCCAGGGGGGCGGGCTGAGTGAAAAACGAGCAAAATCAAGCACAGTTGGGGCATTTGTGAAAATTGTGAAGGATTTTCCAAAGTGGGCAAAAATTGAAAGAAACGACAGGGCCGTTAAGGGTCGAAAAAGTCAAAAATGGGGATTTTCCCAAAACTTGCTAAAAGGGGCCCGGGGGTGGGCTCAGTAAAAAACGAGCGAAATCAAGCACAGTTGGGGCATTTGTGAAAATTGTGAAGGATTTTCCAAAGTGGGCAAAAATTGAAAGAAACGACAGGGCCGTTAAGGGTCGAAAAAGTCAAAAATTGGGATTTTCCCAAAACTTGCTAAAAGTGGCCGGGAGGCGGGATGAGTGAGCAAAATCAAGAACAGTTGGGGCGTTTTGAGAAAATTGTGAAGGATTTTCCAAAGTGGGCAAAAATTTTAAAAGTTGACAGGGCCGGTAGTGTCGAAAAAGTCAAAAATGGGGATTTTCCCAAAACTTGCTAAAAGGGGTCAGGGGGGCGGGCTGTGTGAAAAACGAGAAAAATCAAGCACAGTTGGGGCATTTGTGAAAATTGTGAAGGATTTTCCAAACCAGGCAAAAATTGAAAAAAACGACAGGGCCGGTAGTATCAAAAAAGTCAAAAATGGGGATTTTCCCAAAACTTGCTAAAAGTGGCCTTGGGGCGGGATGAGTGAAAAACGAGCAAAATCAAGCACAGTTGGGGTGTTTTGTGAAAATTGTGAAGGATTTTCCAAAGTGGGCAAAAATTTTAAAAGGTGACAGGGCCGGTAGTGTCGAAAAAGTCAAAAATGGGGATTTTCCCAAAACCTGCTAAAAGTGGCCAGGGGGCGGGCTGAGTGAAAAACAAGAAAAATCAAGCACAGTTGGGGCGTTTTGTGAAAATTGTGAAGGATTTTCCAAAGTGTGCAAAAATTTTAAGAAACGACAGGGCCGTTAAGTGTCGAAAAAGTCAAAAATGGGGATTTTCCCAAAACTTGCTAAAAGGGGCCAGGGGGGCGGGCTGAGTGAAAAACGAGCAAAATCAAGCACAGTTGGGGCATTTGTGAAAATTGTGAAGGATTTTCCAAAGTGGGCAAAAATTGAAAGAAACGACAGGGCCGTTAAGGGTCGAAAAAGTCAAAAATTGGGATTTTCCCAAAACTTGCTAAAAGTGGCCGGGAGGCGGGATGAGTGAGCAAAATCAAGAACAGTTGGGGCGTTTTGAGAAAATTGTGAAGGATTTTCCAAAGTGGGCAAAAATTTTAAAAGTTGACAGGGCCGGTAGTGTCGAAAAAGTCAAAAATGGGGATTTTCCCAAAACTTGCTAAAAGGGGTCAGGGGGGCGGGCTGTGTGAAAAACGAGAAAAATCAAGCACAGTTGGGGCATTTGTGAAAATTGTGAAGGATTTTCCAAACCAGGCAAAAATTGAAAAAAACGACAGGGCCGGTAGTGTCGAAAAAGTCAAAAATGCGGATTTTCCCAAACCTTGCAAAAAGGGGCCGGGGGCGGAATCAGTAAAAAATTAGCGAAATCAAGCATATTTGGGGCGTTTTGTGAAAATTGTGAAGGATTTTCCAAAGTGGGCAAAAATTAAAAAAAACGACAGGGCCGGTATTGTCGAAAAAGTCAAAAATTGGGATTTTCCCAAACCTAGCAAAAAGGGGCCGGGGGGCGGCCTCAGTGAAAAACGAGCAAAGTCAAGCACATTTGGGGAGCGTTTTGTGAAAATTGTGAAGTATTTTCCAAACCGGGTAAAAATTGAAAAAAACGACAGGGCCGGTAGTGTCGAAAAAGTCAAAAATGGGGATTTTCCCAAAACCTGCTAAAAGTGGCCCAGGGGCGGGATGTGTGAGCAAAATCAAGCACAGTTGATGTGTAATGTGAAAATTGTGAAGGATTTTCCAAAGTGGGCAAAAATTTAATAAAACGACAGGGCCGTTAAGGGTCGAAAAAGTCAAAAATTGGGATTTTCCCAAACTTTGGTAAAAGGGGCCAGGGGGGCGGGATGAGTGAAAAACTAGCAAAATCCAGCACGGTTGGGGCGTTTTGTGAAAATTGTGAAGGATTTTCCAAAGTGGGCAAAAATTTAAAAAAAAGACAGGGCCGGTAGTGTCGAAAAAGTTAAAAAAGGGGATTTTCCCAAACCTTGCTAAAAGTGGCCGGGGGGCGGGATGAGTAAAAAACGAGCAAAGTCAAGCACATTTGGGGCGTTTTGTGAAAATTGTGAAGGATTTTCCAAAGTGGGCAAAAATTTTAAAAGACCACAGGGCCGGTAGTGTCGAAAAAGTCAAAAATGGGGATTTTCCCAAAACTTGCTAAAAGTGGCCGGGAGGCGGGATGAGTGAGCAAAATCAAGCACAGTTGATGTGTAATGTGAAAATTGTGAAGGATTTTCCAAACCAGGCAAAAATTGAAAAAAACGACAGGGCCGGTACTGTCGAAAAAGTCAAAAATTGGGATTTTCCCAAACCTTGCAAAAAGGGGCCGGGGGGCGGCCTCAGTGAAAAACGAGCAAAATCAAGCACATTTGGGGCGTTTTGTGAAAATTGTGAAGGATTTTCCAAAGTGGGCAAAAATGTTAAAAAACGATAGGGCCGGTAGTGTCAAAAAAGTCAAAAATGGGGATTTTCCCAAAACTTGCTAAAAGTGGCCGGGGGGCGGGATGAGTGAAAAACGAGCAAAATCAAGCACAGTTGGGGTGTTTTGTGAAAATTGTGAAGGATTTTCCAAAGTGGGCAAAAATTTTAAAAGGTGACAGGGCCGGTAGTGTCGAAAAAGTCAAAAATGGGGATTTTCCCAAAACCTGCTAAAAGTGGCCGGGGGGCGGGATGAGTGAGCAAAATCAAGCACAGTTGATGTGTAATGTGTTAAAAGGCGACAGGGCCGGTAGTGTCGAAAAAGTCAAAAATGGGGATTTCCCCAAAACCTGCTAAAAGTGGCCCTGGGGCGGGATGAGTGAGCAAAATCAAGCACAGTTGATGTGTAATGTGAAAATTGTGAAGGATTTTCCAAAGTGGGCAAAAATGTAATAAAACGACAGGGCCGTTAAGGGTAGAAAAAGTCAAAAATTGGGATTTTCCCAAACTTTGGTAAAAGGGGCCAGGGGGGCGGGCTGAGTGAGAAAGGAGCTAAATCAAGCACAGTTGGGGCGTTTTGTGAAAATTGTGAAGGATTTTCCAAAGTGGGCAAAATTTAAAAAAAAAAAAAAGACAGGGCTGGTAGTGTCGAAAAAGTAAAAAATGTGGATTTTCCCAAAACTTGCTAAAAGGGGCCAGGGGGGCGGGCTGAGTGAGAAAGGAGCAAAATCAAGTACAGTTGGGGCGTTGTGTGAAAATTGTGACGTATTTTCCAAACCGGGCAAAAATTGAAAAAAAACGACAGGGCCGGTAGTGTCGAAAAAGTCAAAAATGGGGAAGGGTGGGCGATTGTCCCAAACCTTGCTAAAAAGGGGCCAGGGGGGCGGACTGAGTAAGGAAGGAGCAAAATCAAGCACAGTTGGGGCGTTGTGTGAAAATTGTGAAGGATTTTCCAAACCGGGTAAAAATTGAAAAAAACGACAGGGCCGGTAGTGTCGAAAAAGTCAAAAATGGGGATTTTCACAAACTTTGCTAAAAGGGGCCAGGGGGCGGGCTGAGTGAGAAAGGAGCAAAATCAAGCACAGTTGGGGCGTTTTGAGAAAATTGTGAAGGATATTCCAAAGTGGGCAAAAATTGAATAAAACGACAGGGCCAGTAGTGTCGAAAAAGTCAAAAATGGGGATCTTCCCAAACCTTGCTAAAAGGGGCCAGGGGGCGGGCTGAGTGAAAAACAAGAAAAATCAAGCACAGTTGGGGCGTTTTGTGAAAATTGTGAAGGATTTTCCAAAGTGGGCAAAAATTTTAAAAAACGACAGGGCCGTTAAGTGTCGAAAAAGTCAAAAATGGGGATTTTCCCAAAACTTGCTAAAAGGGGCCAGGGGGGCGGGCTGAGTGAAAAACGAGCAAAATCAAGCACAGTTGATGTGTAATGTGAAAATTGTGAAGGATTTTCCAAACCAGGCAAAAATTGAAAAAAACGACAGGGCCGGTAGTGTCGAAAAAGTCAAAAATTGGGATTTTCCCAAACCTTGCAAAAAGGGGCCGGGGGGCGGCCTCAGTGAAAAACGAGCAAAATCAAGCACATTTGGGGCGTTTTGTGAAAATTGTGAAGGATTTTCCAAAGTGGGCAAAAATGTTAAAAAACGATAGGGCCGGTAGTATCAAAAAAGTCAAAAATGGGGATTTTCCCAAAACTTGCTAAAAGTGGCCTTGGGGCGGGATGAGTGAAAAACGAGCAAAATCAAGCACAGTTGGGGTGTTTTGTGAAAATTGTGAAGTATTTTCCAAAGTGGGCAAAAATTTTAAAAGGTGACAGGGCCGGTAGTGTCGAAAAAGTCAAAAATGGGGATTTTCCCAAAACCTGCTAAAAGTGGCCAGGGGGCGGGCTGAGTGAAAAACAAGAAAAATCAAGCACAGTTGGGGCGTTTTGTGAAAATTGTGAAGGATTTTCCAAAGTGGGCAAAAATTTTAAAAAACGACAGGGCCGTTAAGTGTCGAAAAAGTCAAAAATGGGGATTTTTCCCAAAACTTGCTAAAAGGGGCCAGGGGGGCGGGCTGAGTGAAAAACGAGCAAAATCAAGCACAGTTGGGGCATTTGTGAAAATTGTGAAGGATTTTCCAAAGTGGGCAAAAATTGAAGGAAACGACAGGGCCGTTAAGGGTCGAAAAAGTCAAAAATGGGGATTTTCCCAAAACTTGCTAAAAGGGGCCCGGGGGTGGGCTCAGTAAAAAACGAGCGAAATCAAGCACAGTTGGGGCATTTGTGAAAATTGTGAAGGATTTTCCAAAGTGGGCAAAAATTGAAAGAAACGACAGGGCTGTTAAGGGTCGAAAAAGTCAAAAATGGGGATTTTCCCAAAACTTGCTAAAAGGGGCCCGGGGGTGGGCTCAGTAAAAAACGAGCGAAATCAAGCACAGTTGGGGCATTTGTGAAAATTGTGAAGGATTTTCCAAAGTGGGCAAAAATTGAAAGAAACGACAGGGCCGTTAAGGGTCGAAAAAGTCAAAAATGGGGATTTTCCCAAAACTTGCTAAAAGTGGCCGGGAGGCGGGATGAGTGAGCAAAATCAAGAACAGTTGGGGCGTTTTGAGAAAATTGTGAAGGATTTTCCAAAGTGGGCAAAAATTTTAAAAGGTGACAGGGCCGGTAGTGTCGAAAAAGTCAAAAATGGGGATTTTCCCAAAACCTGCTAAAAGTGGCCGGGGAGCGGGATGAGTGAGCAAAATCAAGCACAGTTGATGTGTAATGTGAAAATTGTGAAGGATTTTCCAAAGTGGGCAAAAATTTAGAAAAACGACAGGGCCGTTAACGGTCGAAAAAGTCAAAAATGGGGATTTTCCCAAAACTTGCTAAAAGGGGTCAGGGGGGCGGGCTGTGTGAAAAACGAGAAAAATCAAGCACAGTTGGGGCATTTGTGAAAATTGTGAAGGATTTTCCAAACCAGGCAAAAATTGAAAAAAACGACAGGGCCGGTAGTGTCGAAAAAGTCAAAAATGCGGATTTTCCCAAACCTTGCAAAAAGAGGCCCGGGGGTGGGCTCAGTAAAAAACGAGCGAAATCAAGCACATTTGGGGCGTTTTGTGAAAATTGTGAAGGATTTTCCAAAGTGGGCAAAAATGTTAAAAGGGACGGTAGTGTCGAAAAAGTTAAAAAATGGGATTTTCCCAAAACTTGCTAAAAGGGGCCAGGGGGGTGGGCTGAGTGAAACACGAGCAAAATCAAGCACAGTTGGGGTGTTTTGTGAAAATTGTAAAGGATTTTCCAAAGTGGGCAAAAATTTTAAAAGGCGACAGGGCCGGTAGTGTCGAAAAAGTCAAAAATGTGGATTTTCCCAAAACTTGCTAAAAGTGGCCGGGGGGCGGGATGTTTGAAAAACGAGCAAAATCAAGCACAGTTGGGGCGTTTTGTGAAAATTGTGAAGGATTTTCCAAAGTGGGCAAAAATTTTAAAAGACCACAGGGCCGGTAGTGTCGAAAAAGTCAAAAATGGGGATTTTCCCAAAACTTGCTAAAAGTGGCCGGGAGGCGGGATGAGTGAGCAAAATCAAGCACAGTTGATGTGTAATGTGAAAATTGTGAAGGATTTTCCAAACCAGGCAAAAATTGAAAAAAACGACAGGGCCGGTACTGTCGAAAAAGTCAAAAATTGGGATTTTCCCAAACCTTGCAAAAAGGGGCCGGGGGGCGGCCTCAGTGAAAAACGAGCAAAATCAAGCACATTTGGGGCGTTTTGTGAAAATCGTGAAGGATTTTCCAAAGTGGGCAAAAATGTTAAAAAACGATAGGGCCGGTAGTGTCAAAAAAGTCAAAAATGGGGATTTTCCCAAAACTTGCTAAAAGTGGCCGGGGGGCGGGATGAGTGAAAAACGAGCAAAATCAAGCACAGTTGGGGTGTTTTGTGAAAATTGTGAAGGATTTTCCAAAGTGGGCAAAAATTTTAAAAGGTGACAGGGCCGGTAGTGTCGAAAAAGTCAAAAATGGGGATTTTCCCAAAACCTGCTAAAAGTGGCCGGGGGGCGGGATGAGTGAGCAAAATCAAGCACAGTTGATGTGTAATGTGAAAATTGTGAAGGATTTTCCAAAGTGGGCAAAAATGTAATAAAACGACAGGGCCGTTAAGGGTCGAAAAAGTCAAAAATGGGGATTTTCCCAAAACTTGCTAAAAGGGGCCCGGGGGTGGGCTCAGTAAAAAACGAGCGAAATCAAGCACAGTTGGGGCATTTGTGAAAATTGTGAAGGATTTTCCAAAGTGTGCAAAAATTGAAAGAAACGACAGGGCCGTTAAGGGTCGAAAAAGTCAAAAATGGGGATTTTCCCAAAACTTGCTAAAAGGGGCCCGGGGGTGGGCTCAGTAAAAAACGAGCGAAATCAAGCACAGTTGGGGCATTTGTGAAAATTGTGAAGGATTTTCCAAAGTGGGCAAAAATTGAAAGAAACGACAGGGCCGTTAAGGGTCGAAAACGTCAAAAATGGGGATTTTCCCAAAACTTGCTAAAAGTGGCCGGGAGGCGGGATGAGTGAGCAAAATCAAGAACAGTTGGGGCGTTTTGAGAAAATTGTGAAGGATTTTCCAAAGTGGGCAAAAATTTTAAAAGGTGACAGGGCCGGTAGTGTCGAAAAAGTCAAAAATGGGGATTTTCCCAAAACCTGCTAAAAGTGGCCGGGGAGCGGGATGAGTGAGCAAAATCAAGCACAGTTGATGTGTAATGTGAAAATTGTGAAGGATTTTCCAAAGTGGGCAAAAATTTAGAAAAACGACAGGGCCGTTAACGGTCGAAAAAGTCAAAAATGGGGATTTTCCCAAAACTTGCTAAAAGGGGTCAGGGGGGCGGGCTGTGTGAAAAACGAGAAAAATCAAGCACAGTTGGGGCATTTGTGAAAATTGTGAAGGATTTTCCAAACCAGGCAAAAATTGAAAAAAACGACAGGGCCGGTAGTGTCGAAAAAGTCAAAAATGCGGATTTTCCCAAACCTTGCAAAAAGAGGCCCGGGGGTGGGCTCAGTAAAAAACGAGCGAAATCAAGCACATTTGGGGCGTTTTGTGAAAATTGTGAAGGATTTTCCAAAGTGGGCAAAAATGTTAAAAGGCCACAGGGACGGTAGTGTCGAAAAAGTTAAAAAATGGGATTTTCCCAAAACTTGCTAAAAGGGGCCAGGGGGGTGGGCTGAGTGAAACACGAGCAAAATCAAGCACAGTTGGGGTGTTTTGTGAAAATTGTAAAGGATTTTCCAAAGTGGGCAAAAATTTTAAAAGGCGACAGGGCCGGTAGTGTCGAAAAAGTCAAAAATGTGGATTTTCCCAAAACTTGCTAAAAGTGGCCGGGGGGCGGGATGTTTGAAAAACGAGCAAAATCAGGCACAGTTGGGGCGTTTTGTGAAAATTGTGAAGGATTTTCCAAAGTGGGCAAAAATTTTAAAAGACCACAGGGCCGGTAGTGTCGAAAAAGTCAAAAATGGGGATTTTCCCAAAACTTGCTAAAAGTGGCCGGGGGGCGGGATGAATGAGCAAAATCAAGCACAGTTGATGTGTAATGTGAAAATTGTGAAGGATTTTCCAAACCAGGCAAAAATTGAAAAAAACGACAGGGCCGGTAGTGTCGAAAAAGTCAAAAATTGGGATTTTCCCAAACCTTGCAAAAAGGGGCCGGGGGGCGGCCTCAGTGAAAAACGAGCAAAATCAAGCACATTTGGGGCGTTTTGTGAAAATTGTGAAGGATTTTCCAAAGTGGGCAAAAATGTTAAAAAACGATAGGGCCGGTAGTATCAAAAAAGTCAAAAATGGGGATTTTCCCAAAACTTGCTAAAAGTGGCCTTGGGGCGGGATGAGTGAAAAACGAGCAAAATCAAGCACAGTTGGGGTGTTTTGTGAAAATTGTGAAGGATTTTCCAAAGTGGGCAAAAATTTTAAAAGGTGACAGGGCCGGTAGTGTCGAAAAAGTCAAAAATGGGGATTTTCCCAAAACCTGCTAAAAGTGGCCAGGGGGCGGGCTGAGTGAAAAACAAGAAAAATCAAGCACAGTTGGGGCGTTTTGTGAAAATTGTGAAGGATTTTCCAAAGTGGGCAAAAATTTTAAAAAACGACAGGGCCGTTAAGTGTCGAAAAAGTCAAAAATGGGGATTTTTCCCAAAACTTGCTAAAAGGGGCCAGGGGGGCGGGCTGAGTGAAAAACGAGCAAAATCAAGCACAGTTGGGGCATTTGTGAAAATTGTGAAGGATTTTCCAAAGTGGGCAAAAATTGAAGGAAACGACAGGGCCGTTAAGGGTCGAAAAAGTCAAAAATGGGGATTTTCCCAAAACTTGCTAAAAGGGGCCCGGGGGTGGGCTCAGTAAAAAACGAGCGAAATCAAGCACAGTTGGGGCATTTGTGAAAATTGTGAAGGATTTTCCAAAGTGGGCAAAAATTGAAAGAAACGACAGGGCTGTTAAGGGTCGAAAAAGTCAAAAATGGGGATTTTCCCAAAACTTGCTAAAAGGGGCCCGGGGGTGGGCTCAGTAAAAAACGAGCGAAATCAAGCACAGTTGGGGCATTTGTGAAAATTGTGAAGGATTTTCCAAAGTGGGCAAAAATTGAAAGAAACGACAGGGCCGTTAAGGGTCGAAAAAGTCAAAAATGGGGATTTTCCCAAAACTTGCTAAAAGTGGCCGGGAGGCGGGATGAGTGAGCAAAATCAAGAACAGTTGGGGCGTTTTGAGAAAATTGTGAAGGATTTTCCAAAGTGGGCAAAAATTGAAAGAAACGACAGGGCCGTTAAGGGTCGAAAAAGTCAAAAATGGGGATTTTCCCAAAACTTGCTAAAAGTGGCTGGGAGGCGGGATGAGTGAGCAAAATCAAGAACAGTTGGGGCGTTTTGAGAAAATTGTGAAGGATTTTCCAAAGTGGGCAAAAATTTAGAAAAACGACAGGGCCGTTAACGGTCGAAAAAGTCAAAAATGGGGATTTTCCCAAAACTTGCTAAAAGGGGTCAGGGGGGCGGGCTGTGTGAAAAACGAGAAAAATCAAGCACAGTTGGGGCATTTGTGAAAATTGTGAAGGATTTTCCAAACCAGGCAAAAATTGAAAAAAACGACAGGGCCGGTAGTGTCGAAAAAGTCAAAAATGCGGATTTTCCCAAACCTTGCAAAAAGAGGCCCGGGGGTGGGCTCAGTAAAAAACGAGCGAAATCAAGCACATTTGGGGCGTTTTGTGAAAATTGTGAAGGATTTTCCAAAGTGGGCAAAAATGTTAAAAGGGACGGTAGTGTCGAAAAAGTTAAAAAATGGGATTTTCCCAAAACTTGCTAAAAGGGGCCAGGGGGGTGGGCTGAGTGAAACACGAGCAAAATCAAGCACAGTTGGGGTGTTTTGTGAAAATTGTAAAGGATTTTCCAAAGTGGGCAAAAATTTTAAAAGGCGACAGGGCCGGTAGTGTCGAAAAAGTCAAAAATGTGGATTTTCCCAAAACTTGCTAAAAGTGGCCGGGGGGCGGGATGTTTGAAAAACGAGCAAAATCAAGCACAGTTGGGGCGTTTTGTGAAAATTGTGAAGGATTTTCCAAAGTGGGCAAAAATTTTAAAAGACCACAGGGCCGGTAGTGTCGAAAAAGTCAAAAATGGGGATTTTCCCAAAACTTGCTAAAAGTGGCCGGGAGGCGGGATGAGTGAGCAAAATCAAGCACAGTTGATGTGTAATGTGAAAATTGTGAAGGATTTTCCAAACCAGGCAAAAATTGAAAAAAACGACAGGGCCGGTAGTGTCGAAAAAGTCAAAAATTGGGATTTTCCCAAACCTTGCAAAAAGGGGCCGGGGGGCGGCCTCAGTGAAAAACGAGCAAAATCAAGCACATTTGGGGCGTTTTGTGAAAATTGTGAAGGATTTTCCAAAGTGCGCAAAAATGTTAAAAAACGATAGGGCCGGTAGTATCAAAAAAGTCAAAAATGGGGATTTTCCCAAAACTTGCTAAAAGTGGCCTTGGGGCGGGATGAGTGAAAAACGAGCAAAATCAAGCACAGTTGGGGTGTTTTGTGAAAATTGTGAAGGATTTTCCAAAGTGGGCAAAAATTTTAAAAGGTGACAGGGCCGGTAGTGTCGAAAAAGTCAAAAATGGGGATTTTCCCAAAACCTGCTAAAAGTGGCCAGGGGGCGGGCTGAGTGAAAAACAAGAAAAATCAAGCACAGTTGGGGCGTTTTGTGAAAATTGTGAAGGATTTTCCAAAGTGGGCAAAAATTTTAAAAAACGACAGGGCCGTTAAGTGTCGAAAAAGTCAAAAATGGGGATTTTCCCAAAACTTGCTAAAAGGGGCCAGGGGGGCGGGCTGAGTGAAAAACGAGCAAAATCAAGCACAGTTGGGGCATTTGTGAAAATTGTGAAGGATTTTCCAAAGTGGGCAAAAATTGAAAGAAACGACAGGGCTGTTAAGGGTCGAAGAAGTCAAAAATGGGGATTTTCCCAAAACTTGCTAAAAGGGGCCCGGGGGTGGGCTCAGTAAAAAACGAGCGAAATCAAGCACAGTTGGGGCATTTGTGAAAATTGTGAAGGATTTTCCAAAGTGGGCAAAAATTGAAAGAAACGACAGGGCCGTTAAGGGTCGAAAAAGTCAAAAATGGGGATTTTCCCAAAACTTGCTAAAAGTGGCTGGGAGGCGGGATGAGTGAGCAAAATCAAGAACAGTTGGGGCGTTTTGAGAAAATTGTGAAGGATTTTCCAAAGTGGGCAAAAATTTTAAAAGGTGACAGGGCCGGTAGTGTCGAAAAAGTCAAAAATGGGGATTTTCCCAAAACCTGCTAAAAGTGGCCGGGGAGCGGGATGAGTGAGCAAAATCAAGCACATTTGATGTGTAATGTGAAAATTGTGAAGGATTTTCCAAAGTGGGCAAAAATTTAGAAAAACGACAGGGCCGTTAACGGTCGAAAAAGTCAAAAATGGGGATTTTCCCAAAACTTGCTAAAAGGGGTCAGGGGGGCGGGCTGTGTGAAAAACGAGAAAAATCAAGCACAGTTGGGGCATTTGTGAAAATTGTGAAGGATTTTCCAAACCAGGCAAAAATTGAAAAAAACGACAGGGCCGGTAGTGTCGAAAAAGTCAAAAATGCGGATTTTCCCAAACCTTGCAAAAAGAGGCCCGGGGGTGGGCTCAGTAAAAAACGAGCGAAATCAAGCACATTTGGGGCGTTTTGTGAAAATTGTGAAGGATTTTCCAAAGTGGGCAAAAATGTTAAAAGGCCACAGGGACGGTAGTGTCGAAAAAGTTAAAAAATGGGATTTTCCCAAAACTTGCTAAAAGGGGCCAGGGGGGTGGGCTGAGTGAAACACGAGCAAAATCAAGCACAGTTGGGGTGTTTTGTGAAAATTGTAAAGGATTTTCCAAAGTGGGCAAAAATTTTAAAAGGCGACAGGGCCGGTAGTGTCGAAAAAGTCAAAAATGTGGATTTTCCCAAAACTTGCTAAAAGTGGCCGGGGGGCGGGATGTTTGAAAAACGAGCAAAATCAAGCACAGTTGGGGCGTTTTGTGAAAATTGTGAAGGATTTTCCAAAGTGGGCAAAAATTTTAAAAGACCACAGGGCCGGTAGTGTCGAAAAAGTCAAAAATGGGGATTTTCCCAAAACTTGCTAAAAGTGGCCGGGGAGCGGGATGAGTGAGCAAAATCAAGCACATTTGATGTGTAATGTGAAAATTGTGAAGGATTTTCCAAAGTGGGCAAAAATTTAGAAAAACGACAGGGCCGTTAACGGTCGAAAAAGTCAAAAATGGGGATTTTCCCAAAACTTGCTAAAAGGGGTCAGGGGGGCGGGCTGTGTGAAAAACGAGAAAAATCAAGCACAGTTGGGGCATTTGTGAAAATTGTGAAGGATTTTCCAAACCAGGCAAAAATTGAAAAAAACGACAGGGCCGGTAGTGTCGAAAAAGTCAAAAATGCGGATTTTCCCAAACCTTGCAAAAAGAGGCCCGGGGGTGGGCTCAGTAAAAAACGAGCGAAATCAAGCACATTTGGGGCGTTTTGTGAAAATTGTGAAGGATTTTCCAAAGTGGGCAAAAATGTTAAAAGGCCACAGGGACGGTAGTGTCGAAAAAGTTAAAAAATGGGATTTTCCCAAAACTTGCTAAAAGGGGCCAGGGGGGTGGGCTGAGTGAAACACGAGCAAAATCAAGCACAGTTGGGGTGTTTTGTGAAAATTGTAAAGGATTTTCCAAAGTGGGCAAAAATTTTAAAAGGCGACAGGGCCGGTAGTGTCGAAAAAGTCAAAAATGTGGATTTTCCCAAAACTTGCTAAAAGTGGCCGGGGGGCGGGATGTTTGAAAAACGAGCAAAATCAAGCACAGTTGGGGCGTTTTGTGAAAATTGTGAAGGATTTTCCAAAGTGGGCAAAAATTTTAAAAGACCACAGGGCCGGTAGTGTCGAAAAAGTCAAAAATGGGGATTTTCCCAAAACTTGCTAAAAGTGGCCGGGAGGCGGGATGAGTGAGCAAAATCAAGCACAGTTGATGTGTAATGTGAAAATTGTGAAGGATTTTCCAAACCAGGCAAAAATTGAAAAAAACGACAGGGCCGGTAGTGTCGAAAAAGTCAAAAATTGGGATTTTCCCAAACCTTGCAAAAAGGGGCCGGGGGGCGGCCTCAGTGAAAAACGAGCAAAATCAAGCACATTTGGGGCGTTTTGTGAAAATTGTGAAGGATTTTCCAAAGTGGGCAAAAATGTTAAAAAACGATAGGGCCGGTAGTATCAAAAAAGTCAAAAATGGGGATTTTCCCAAAACTTGCTAAAAGTGGCCGGGGGGCGGGATGAGTGAAAAACGAGCAAAATCAAGCACAGTTGATGTGTAATGTGAAAATTGTGAAGGATTTTCCAAACCAGGCAAAAATTTTAATAGGCGACAGGGCCGGTAGTGTCGAAAAAGTCAAAAATGGGGATTTTCCCAAAACTTGCTAAAAGTGGCCTTGGGGCGGGATGAGTGAAAAACGAGCAAAATCAAGCACAGTTGGGGTGTTTTGTGAATATTGTGAAGGATTTTCCAAAGTGGGCAAAAATTTTAAAAGGTGACATGGCCGGTAGTGTCGAAAAAGTCAAAAATGGGGATTTTCCCAAAACCTGCTAAAAGTGGCCAGGGGGCGGGCTGAGTGAAAAACAAGAAAAATCAAGCACAGTTGGGGCGTTTTGTGAAAATTGTGAAGGATTTTCCAAAGTGGGCAAAAATTTTAAAAAACGACAGGGCCGTTAAGTGTCGAAAAAGTCAAAAATGGGGATTTTCCCAAAACTTGCTAAAAGGGGCCAGGGGGGCGGGCTGAGTGAAAAACGAGCAAAATCAAGCACAGTTGGGGCATTTGTGAAAATTGTGAAGGATTTTCCAAAGTGGGCAAAAATTGAAAGAAACGACAGGGCCGTTAAGGGTCGAAAAAGTCAAAAATGGGGATTTTCCCAAAACTTGCTAAAAGGGGCCCGGGGGTGGGCTCAGTAAAAAACGAGCGAAATCAAGCACAGTTGGGGCATTTGTGAAAATTGTGAAGGATTTTCCAAAGTGGGCAAAAATTGAAAGAAACGACAGGGCCGTTAAGGGTCGAAAAAGTCAAAAATTGGGATTTTCCCAAAACTTGCTAAAAGTGGCCGGGAGGCGGGATGAGTGAGCAAAATCAAGAACAGTTGGGGCGTTTTGAGAAAATTGTGAAGGATTTTCCAAAGTGGGCAAAAATTTTAAAAGTTGACAGGGCCGGTAGTGTCGAAAAAGTCAAAAATGGGGATTTTCCCAAAACTTGATAAAAGGGGTCAGGGGGGCGGGCTGTGTGAAAAACGAGAAAAATCAAGCACAGTTGGGGCATTTGTGAAAATTGTGAAGGATTTTCCAAACCAGGCAAAAATTGAAAAAAACGACAGGGCCGGTAGTATCAAAAAAGTCAAAAATGGGGATTTTCCCAAAACTTGCTAAAAGTGGCCTTGGGGCGGGATGAGTGAAAAACGAGCAAAATCAAGCACAGTTGGGGTGTTTTGTGAAAATTGTGAAGGATTTTCCAAAGTGGGCAAAAATTTTAAAAGGTGACAGGGCCGGTAGTGTCGAAAAAGTCAAAAATGGGGATTTTCCCAAAACCTGCTAAAAGTGGCCAGGGGGCGGGCTGAGTGAAAAACAAGAAAAATCAAGCACAGTTGGGGCGTTTTGTGAAAATTGTGAAGGATTTTCCAAAGTGTGCAAAAATTTTAAGAAACGACAGGGCCGTTAAGTGTCGAAAAAGTCAAAAATGGGGATTTTCCCAAAACTTGCTAAAAGGGGCCAGGGGGGCGGGCTGAGTGAAAAACGAGCAAAATCAAGCACAGTTGGGGCATTTGTGAAAATTGTGAAGGATTTTCCAAAGTGGGCAAAAATTGAAAGAAACGACAGGGCCGTTAAGGGTCGAAAAAGTCAAAAATTGGGATTTTCCCAAAACTTGCTAAAAGTGGCCGGGAGGCGGGATGAGTGAGCAAAATCAAGAACAGTTGGGGCGTTTTGAGAAAATTGTGAAGGATTTTCCAAAGTGGGCAAAAATTTTAAAAGTTGACAGGGCCGGTAGTGTCGAAAAAGTCAAAAATGGGGATTTTCCCAAAACTTGCTAAAAGGGGTCAGGGGGGCGGGCTGTGTGAAAAACGAGAAAAATCAAGCACAGTTGGGGCATTTGTGAAAATTGTGAAGGATTTTCCAAACCAGGCAAAAATTGAAAAAAACGACAGGGCCGGTAGTGTCGAAAAAGTCAAAAATGCGGATTTTCCCAAACCTTGCAAAAAGGGGCCGGGGGCGGGATCAGTAAAAAATTAGCGAAATCAAGCATATTTGGGGCGTTTTGTGAAAATTGTGAAGGATTTTCCAAAGTGGGCAAAAATTGAAAGAAACGACAGGGCCGTTAAGGGTCGAAAAAGTCAAAAATTGGGATTTTCCCAAAACTTGCTAAAAGTGGCCGGGAGGCGGGATGAGTGAGCAAAATCAAGAACAGTTGGGGCGTTTTGAGAAAATTGTGAAGGATTTTCCAAAGTGGGCAAAAATTTTAAAAGTTGACAGGGCCGGTAGTGTCGAAAAAGTCAAAAATGGGGATTTTCCCAAAACCTGCTAAAAGTGGCCAGGGGGCGGGCTGAGTGAAAAACAAGAAAAATCAAGCACAGTTGGGGCGTTTTGTGAAAATTGTGAAGGATTTTCCAAAGTGTGCAAAAATTTTAAGAAACGACAGGGCCGTTAAGTGTCGAAAAAGTCAAAAATGGGGATTTTCCCAAAACTTGCTAAAAGGGGCCAGGGGGGCGGGCTGAGTGAAAAACGAGCAAAATCAAGCACAGTTGGGGCATTTGTGAAAATTGTGAAGGATTTTCCAAAGTGGGCAAAAATTGAAAGAAACGACAGGGCCGTTAAGGGTCGAAAAAGTCAAAAATGGGGATTTTCCCAAAACTTGCTAAAAGGGGCCCGGGGGTGGGCTCAGTAAAAAACGAGCGAAATCAAGCACAGTTGGGGCATTTGTGAAAATTGTGAAGGATTTTCCAAAGTGGGCAAAAATTGAAAGAAACGACAGGGCCGTTAAGGGTCGAAAAAGTCAAAAATTGGGATTTTCCCAAAACTTGCTAAAAGTGGCCGGGAGGCGGGATGAGTGAGCAAAATCAAGAACAGTTGGGGCGTTTTGAGAAAATTGTGAAGGATTTTCCAAAGTGGGCAAAAATTTTAAAAGTTGACAGGGCCGGTAGTGTCGAAAAAGTCAAAAATGGGGATTTTCCCAAAACTTGCTAAAAGGGGTCAGGGGGGCGGGCTGTGTGAAAAACGAGAAAAATCAAGCACAGTTGGGGCATTTGTGAAAATTGTGAAGGATTTTCCAAACCAGGCAAAAATTGAAAAAAACGACAGGGCCGGTAGTGTCGAAAAAGTCAAAAATGCGGATTTTCCCAAACCTTGCAAAAAGGGGCCGGGGGCGGGATCAGTAAAAAATTAGCGAAATCAAGCATATTTGGGGCGTTTTGTGAAAATTGTGAAGGATTTTCCAAAGTGGGCAAAAATTTAAAAAAACGACAGGGCCGGTATTGTCGAAAAAGTCAAAAATTGGGATTTTCCCAAACCTAGCAAAAAGGGGCCGGGGGGCGGCCTCAGTGAAAAACGAGCAAAGTCAAGCACATTTGGGGAGCGTTTTGTGAAAATTGTGAAGTATTTTTCAAACCGGGTAAAAATTGAAAAAAACGACAGGGCCGGTAGTGTCGAAAAAGTCAAAAATGGGGATTTTCCCAAAACCTGCTAAAAGTGGCCCAGGGGCGGGATGTGTGAGCAAAATCAAGCACAGTTGATGTGTAATGTGAAAATTGTGAAGGATTTTCCAAAGTGGGCAAAAATTTAATAAAACGACAGGGCCGTTAAGGGTCGAAAAAGTCAAAAATTGGGATTTTCCCAAACTTTGGTAAAAGGGGCCAGGGGGGCGGGATGAGTGAAAAACTAGCAAAATCCAGCACGGTTGGGGCGTTTTGTGAAAATTGTGAAGGATTTTCCAAAGTGGGCAAAAATTTAAAAAAAAGACAGGGCCGGTAGTGTCGAAAAAGTTAAAAAAGGGGATTTTCCCAAACCTTGCTAAAAGTGGCCGGGGGGCGGGATGAGTAAAAAACGAGCAAAGTCAAGCACATTTGGGGCGTTTTGTGAAAATTGTGAAGGATTTTCCAAAGTGGGCAAAAATTTTAAAAGACCACAGGGCCGGTAGTGTCGAAAAAGTCAAAAATGGGGATTTTCCCAAAACTTGCTAAAAGTGGCCGGGAGGCGGGATGAGTGAGCAAAATCAAGCACAGTTGATGTGTAATGTGAAAATTGTGAAGGATTTTCCAAACCAGGCAAAAATTGAAAAAAACGACAGGGCCGGTACTGTCGAAAAAGTCAAAAATTGGGATTTTCCCAAACCTTGCAAAAAGGGGCCGGGGGGCGGCCTCAGTGAAAAACGAGCAAAATCAAGCACATTTGGGGCGTTTTGTGAAAATTGTGAAGGATTTTCCAAAGTGGGCAAAAATGTTAAAAAACGATAGGGCCGGTAGTGTCAAAAAAGTCAAAAATGGGGATTTTCCCAAAACTTGCTAAAAGTGGCCGGGGGGCGGGATGAGTGAAAAACGAGCAAAATCAAGCACAGTTGGGGTGTTTTGTGAAAATTGTGAAGGATTTTCCAAAGTGGGCAAAAATTTTAAAAGGTGACAGGGCCGGTAGTGTCGAAAAAGTCAAAAATGGGGATTTTCCCAAAACCTGCTAAAAGTGGCCGGGGGGCGGGATGAGTGAGCAAAATCAAGCACAGTTGATGTGTAATGTGTTAAAAGGCGACAGGGCCGGTAGTGTCGAAAAAGTCAAAAATGGGGATTTCCCCAAAACCTGCTAAAAGTGGCCCTGGGGCGGGATGAGTGAGCAAAATCAAGCACAGTTGATGTGTAATGTGAAAATTGTGAAGGATTTTCCAAAGTGGGCAAAAATGTAATAAAACGACAGGGCCGTTAAGGGTAGAAAAAGTCAAAAATTGGGATTTTCCCAAACTTTGGTAAAAGGGGCCAGGGGGGCGGGCTGAGTGAGAAAGGAGCTAAATCAAGCACAGTTGGGGCGTTTTGTGAAAATTGTGAAGGATTTTCCAAAGTGGGCAAAATTTAAAAAAAAAAAAAGACAGGGCTGGTAGTGTCGAAAAAGTAAAAAATGTGGATTTTCCCAAAACTTGCTAAAAGGGGCCAGGGGGGCGGGCTGAGTGAGAAAGGAGCAAAATCAAGTACAGTTGGGGCGTTGTGTGAAAATTGTGACGTATTTTCCAAACCGGGCAAAAATTGAAAAAAAACGACAGGGCCGGTAGTGTCGAAAAAGTCAAAAATGGGGAAGGGTGGGCGATTGTCCCAAACCTTGCTAAAAAGGGGCCAGGGGGGCGGACTGAGTAAGGAAGGAGCAAAATCAAGCACAGTTGGGGCGTTGTGTGAAAATTGTGAAGGATTTTCCAAACCGGGTAAAAATTGAAAAAAACGACAGGGCCGGTAGTGTCGAAAAAGTCAAAAATGGGGATTTTCACAAACTTTGCTAAAAGGGGCCAGGGGGCGGGCTGAGTGAGAAAGGAGCAAAATCAAGCACAGTTGGGGCGTTTTGAGAAAATTGTGAAGGATATTCCAAAGTGGGCAAAAATTGAATAAAACGACAGGGCCAGTAGTGTCGAAAAAGTCAAAAATGGGGATCTTCCCAAACCTTGCTAAAAGGGGCCAGGGGGCGGGCTGAGTGAAAAACAAGAAAAATCAAGCACAGTTGGGGCGTTTTGTGAAAATTGTGAAGGATTTTCCAAAGTGGGCAAAAATTTTAAAAAACGACAGGGCCGTTAAGTGTCGAAAAAGTCAAAAATGGGGATTTTCCCAAAACTTGCTAAAAGGGGCCAGGGGGGCGGGCTGAGTGAAAAACGAGCAAAATCAAGCACAGTTGGGGCATTTGTGAAAATTGTGAAGGATTTTCCAAAGTGGGCAAAAATTGAAAGAAACGACAGGGCCGGTAGTGTCGAAAAAGTCAAAAATGCGGATTTTCCCAAACCTTGCAAAAAGAGGCCCGGGGGTGGGCTCAGTAAAAAACGAGCGAAATCAAGCACATTTGGGGCGTTTTGTGAAAATTGTGAAGGATTTTCCAAAGTGGGCAAAAATGTTAAAAGGCCACAGGGACGGTAGTGTCGAAAATGTTAAAAAATGGGATTTTCCCAAAACTTGCTAAAAGGGGCCAGGGGGGCGGGCTGAGTGAAACACGAGCAAAATCAAGCACAGTTGGGGTGTTTTGTGAAAATTGTGAAGGATTTTCCAAAGTGGGCAAAAATTTTAAAAGGCGACAGGGCCGGTAGTGTCGAAAAAGTCAAAAATGTGGATTTTCCCAAAACTTGCTAAAAGTGGCCGGGGGGCGGGATGTTTGAAAAACGAGCAAAATCAAGCACAGTTGGGGCGTTTTGTGAAAATTGTGAAGGATTTTCCAAAGTGGGCAAAAATTTTAAAAGGCCACAGGGCCGGTAGTGTCGAAAAAGTCAAAAATGGGGATTTTCCCAAAACTTGCTAAAAGTGGCCGGGAGGCGGGATGAGTGAGCAAAATCAAGCACAGTTGATGTGTAATGTGAAAATTGTGAAGGATTTTCCAAACCAGGCAAAAATTGAAAAAAACGACAGGGCCGGTACTGTCGAAAAAGTCAAAAATTGGGATTTTCCCAAACCTTGCAAAAAGGGGCCGGGGGGCGGCCTCAGTGAAAAACGAGCAAAATCAAGCACATTTGGGGCGTTTTGTGAAAATCGTGAAGGATTTTCCAAAGTGGGCAAAAATGTTAAAAAACGATAGGGCCGGTAGTGTCAAAAAAGTCAAAAATGGGGATTTTCCCAAAACTTGCTAAAAGTGGCCGGGGGGCGGGATGAGTGAAAAACGAGCAAAATCAAGCACAGTTGGGGTGTTTTGTGAAAATTGTAAAGGATTTTCCAAAGTGGGCAAAAATTTTAAAAGGCGACAGGGCCGGTAGTGTCGAAAAAGTCAAAAATGGGGATTTTCCCAAAACTTGCTAAAAGTGGCCGGGGGGCGGGATGTTTGAAAAACGAGCAAAATCAAGCACAGTTGGGGCGTTTTGTGAAAATTGTGAAGGATTTTCCAAAGTGGGCAAAAATTTTAAAAGACCACAGGGCCGGTAGTGTCGAAAAAGTCAAAAATGGGGATTTTCCCAAAACTTGCTAAAAGTGGCCGGGGGGCGGGATGAATGAGCAAAATCAAGCACAGTTGATGTGTAATGTGAAAATTGTGAAGGATTTTCCAAACCAGGCAAAAATTGAAAAAAACGACAGGGCCGGTAGTGTCGAAAAAGTCAAAAATTGGGATTTTCCCAAACCTTGCAAAAAGGGGCCGGGGGGCGGCCTCAGTGAAAAACGAGCAAAATCAAGCACATTTGGGGCGTTTTGTGAAAATTGTGAAGGATTTTCCAAAGTGGGCAAAAATGTTAAAAAACGATAGGGCCGGTAGTATCAAAAAAGTCAAAAATGGGGATTTTCCCAAAACTTGCTAAAAGTGGCCTTGGGGCGGGATGAGTGAAAAACGAGCAAAATCAAGCACAGTTGGGGTGTTTTGTGAAAATTGTGAAGGATTTTCCAAAGTGGGCAAAAATTTTAAAAGGTGACAGGGCCGGTAGTGTCGAAAAAGTCAAAAATGGGGATTTTCCCAAAACCTGCTAAAAGTGGCCAGGGGGCGGGCTGAGTGAAAAACAAGAAAAATCAAGCACAGTTGGGGCGTTTTGTGAAAATTGTGAAGGATTTTCCAAAGTGGGCAAAAATTTTAAAAAACGACAGGGCCGTTAAGTGTCGAAAAAGTCAAAAATGGGGATTTTTCCCAAAACTTGCTAAAAGGGGCCAGGGGGGCGGGCTGAGTGAAAAACGAGCAAAATCAAGCACAGTTGGGGCATTTGTGAAAATTGTGAAGGATTTTCCAAAGTGGGCAAAAATTGAAGGAAACGACAGGGCCGTTAAGGGTCGAAAAAGTCAAAAATGGGGATTTTCCCAAAACTTGCTAAAAGGGGCCCGGGGGTGGGCTCAGTAAAAAACGAGCGAAATCAAGCACAGTTGGGGCATTTGTGAAAATTGTGAAGGATTTTCCAAAGTGGGCAAAAATTGAAAGAAACGACAGGGCTGTTAAGGGTCGAAAAAGTCAAAAATGGGGATTTTCCCAAAACTTGCTAAAAGGGGCCCGGGGGTGGGCTCAGTAAAAAACGAGCGAAATCAAGCACAGTTGGGGCATTTGTGAAAATTGTGAAGGATTTTCCAAAGTGGGCAAAAATTGAAAGAAACGACAGGGCCGTTAAGGGTCGAAAAAGTCAAAAATGGGGATTTTCCCAAAACTTGCTAAAAGTGGCCGGGAGGCGGGATGAGTGAGCAAAATCAAGAACAGTTGGGGCGTTTTGAGAAAATTGTGAAGGATTTTCCAAAGTGGGCAAAAATTTTAAAAGGTGACAGGGCCGGTAGTGTCGAAAAAGTCAAAAATGGGGATTTTCCCAAAACCTGCTAAAAGTGGCCGGGGAGCGGGATGAGTGAGCAAAATCAAGCACAGTTGATGTGTAATGTGAAAATTGTGAAGGATTTTCCAAAGTGGGCAAAAATTTAGAAAAACGACAGGGCCGTTAACGGTCGAAAAAGTCAAAAATGGGGATTTTCCCAAAACTTGCTAAAAGGGGTCAGGGGGGCGGGCTGTGTGAAAAACGAGAAAAATCAAGCACAGTTGGGGCATTTGTGAAAATTGTGAAGGATTTTCCAAACCAGGCAAAAATTGAAAAAAACGACAGGGCCGGTAGTGTCGAAAAAGTCAAAAATGCGGATTTTCCCAAACCTTGCAAAAAGAGGCCCGGGGGTGGGCTCAGTAAAAAACGAGCGAAATCAAGCACATTTGGGGCGTTTTGTGAAAATTGTGAAGGATTTTCCAAAGTGGGCAAAAATGTTAAAAGGGACGGTAGTGTCGAAAAAGTTAAAAAATGGGATTTTCCCAAAACTTGCTAAAAGGGGCCAGGGGGGTGGGCTGAGTGAAACACGAGCAAAATCAAGCACAGTTGGGGTGTTTTGTGAAAATTGTAAAGGATTTTCCAAAGTGGGCAAAAATTTTAAAAGGCGACAGGGCCGGTAGTGTCGAAAAAGTCAAAAATGTGGATTTTCCCAAAACTTGCTAAAAGTGGCCGGGGGGCGGGATGTTTGAAAAACGAGCAAAATCAAGCACAGTTGGGGCGTTTTGTGAAAATTGTGAAGGATTTTCCAAAGTGGGCAAAAATTTTAAAAGACCACAGGGCCGGTAGTGTCGAAAAAGTCAAAAATGGGGATTTTCCCAAAACTTGCTAAAAGTGGCCGGGAGGCGGGATGAGTGAGCAAAATCAAGCACAGTTGATGTGTAATGTGAAAATTGTGAAGGATTTTCCAAACCAGGCAAAAATTGAAAAAAACGACAGGGCCGGTACTGTCGAAAAAGTCAAAAATTGGGATTTTCCCAAACCTTGCAAAAAGGGGCCGGGGGGCGGCCTCAGTGAAAAACGAGCAAAATCAAGCACATTTGGGGCGTTTTGTGAAAATCGTGAAGGATTTTCCAAAGTGGGCAAAAATGTTAAAAAACGATAGGGCCGGTAGTGTCAAAAAAGTCAAAAATGGGGATTTTCCCAAAACTTGCTAAAAGTGGCCGGGGGGCGGGATGAGTGAAAAACGAGCAAAATCAAGCACAGTTGGGGTGTTTTGTGAAAATTGTGAAGGATTTTCCAAAGTGGGCAAAAATTTTAAAAGGTGACAGGGCCGGTAGTGTCGAAAAAGTCAAAAATGGGGATTTTCCCAAAACCTGCTAAAAGTGGCCGGGGGGCGGGATGAGTGAGCAAAATCAAGCACAGTTGATGTGTAATGTGAAAATTGTGAAGGATTTTCCAAAGTGGGCAAAAATGTAATAAAACGACAGGGCCGTTAAGGGTCGAAAAAGTCAAAAATGGGGATTTTCCCAAAACTTGCTAAAAGGGGCCCGGGGGTGGGCTCAGTAAAAAACGAGCGAAATCAAGCACAGTTGGGGCATTTGTGAAAATTGTGAAGGATTTTCCAAAGTGTGCAAAAATTGAAAGAAACGACAGGGCCGTTAAGGGTCGAAAAAGTCAAAAATGGGGATTTTCCCAAAACTTGCTAAAAGGGGCCCGGGGGTGGGCTCAGTAAAAAACGAGCGAAATCAAGCACAGTTGGGGCATTTGTGAAAATTGTGAAGGATTTTCCAAAGTGGGCAAAAATTGAAAGAAACGACAGGGCCGTTAAGGGTCGAAAACGTCAAAAATGGGGATTTTCCCAAAACTTGCTAAAAGTGGCCGGGAGGCGGGATGAGTGAGCAAAATCAAGAACAGTTGGGGCGTTTTGAGAAAATTGTGAAGGATTTTCCAAAGTGGGCAAAAATTTTAAAAGGTGACAGGGCCGGTAGTGTCGAAAAAGTCAAAAATGGGGATTTTCCCAAAACCTGCTAAAAGTGGCCGGGGAGCGGGATGAGTGAGCAAAATCAAGCACAGTTGATGTGTAATGTGAAAATTGTGAAGGATTTTCCAAAGTGGGCAAAAATTTAGAAAAACGACAGGGCCGTTAACGGTCGAAAAAGTCAAAAATGGGGATTTTCCCAAAACTTGCTAAAAGGGGTCAGGGGGGCGGGCTGTGTGAAAAACGAGAAAAATCAAGCACAGTTGGGGCATTTGTGAAAATTGTGAAGGATTTTCCAAACCAGGCAAAAATTGAAAAAAACGACAGGGCCGGTAGTGTCGAAAAAGTCAAAAATGCGGATTTTCCCAAACCTTGCAAAAAGAGGCCCGGGGGTGGGCTCAGTAAAAAACGAGCGAAATCAAGCACATTTGGGGCGTTTTGTGAAAATTGTGAAGGATTTTCCAAAGTGGGCAAAAATGTTAAAAGGCCACAGGGACGGTAGTGTCGAAAAAGTTAAAAAATGGGATTTTCCCAAAACTTGCTAAAAGGGGCCAGGGGGGTGGGCTGAGTGAAACACGAGCAAAATCAAGCACAGTTGGGGTGTTTTGTGAAAATTGTAAAGGATTTTCCAAAGTGGGCAAAAATTTTAAAAGGCGACAGGGCCGGTAGTGTCGAAAAAGTCAAAAATGTGGATTTTCCCAAAACTTGCTAAAAGTGGCCGGGGGGCGGGATGTTTGAAAAACGAGCAAAATCAAGCACAGTTGGGGCGTTTTGTGAAAATTGTGAAGGATTTTCCAAAGTGGGCAAAAATTTTAAAAGACCACAGGGCCGGTAGTGTCGAAAAAGTCAAAAATGGGGATTTTCCCAAAACTTGCTAAAAGTGGCCGGGGGGCGGGATGAATGAGCAAAATCAAGCACAGTTGATGTGTAATGTGAAAATTGTGAAGGATTTTCCAAACCAGGCAAAAATTGAAAAAAACGACAGGGCCGGTAGTGTCGAAAAAGTCAAAAATTGGGATTTTCCCAAACCTTGCAAAAAGGGGCCGGGGGGCGGCCTCAGTGAAAAACGAGCAAAATCAAGCACATTTGGGGCGTTTTGTGAAAATTGTGAAGGATTTTCCAAAGTGGGCAAAAATTTTAAAAGGTGACAGGGCCGGTAGTGTCGAAAAAGTCAAAAATGGGGATTTTCCCAAAACCTGCTAAAAGTGGCCAGGGGGCGGGCTGAGTGAAAAACAAGAAAAATCAAGCACAGTTGGGGCGTTTTGTGAAAATTGTGAAGGATTTTCCAAAGTGGGCAAAAATTTTAAAAAACGACAGGGCCGTTAAGTGTCGAAAAAGTCAAAAATGGGGATTTTTCCCAAAACTTGCTAAAAGGGGCCAGGGGGGCGGGCTGAGTGAAAAACGAGCAAAATCAAGCACAGTTGGGGCATTTGTGAAAATTGTGAAGGATTTTCCAAAGTGGGCAAAAATTGAAGGAAACGACAGGGCCGTTAAGGGTCGAAAAAGTCAAAAATGGGGATTTTCCCAAAACTTGCTAAAAGGGGCCCGGGGGTGGGCTCAGTAAAAAACGAGCGAAATCAAGCACAGTTGGGGCATTTGTGAAAATTGTGAAGGATTTTCCAAAGTGGGCAAAAATTGAAAGAAACGACAGGGCTGTTAAGGGTCGAAAAAGTCAAAAATGGGGATTTTCCCAAAACTTGCTAAAAGGGGCCCGGGGGTGGGCTCAGTAAAAAACGAGCGAAATCAAGCACAGTTGGGGCATTTGTGAAAATTGTGAAGGATTTTCCAAAGTGGGCAAAAATTGAAAGAAACGACAGGGCCGTTAAGGGTCGAAAAAGTCAAAAATGGGGATTTTCCCAAAACTTGCTAAAAGTGGCCGGGAGGCGGGATGAGTGAGCAAAATCAAGAACAGTTGGGGCGTTTTGAGAAAATTGTGAAGGATTTTCCAAAGTGGGCAAAAATTTTAAAAGGTGACAGGGCCGGTAGTGTCGAAAAAGTCAAAAATGGGGATTTTCCCAAAACCTGCTAAAAGTGGCCGGGGAGCGGGATGAGTGAGCAAAATCAAGCACAGTTGATGTGTAATGTGAAAATTGTGAAGGATTTTCCAAAGTGGGCAAAAATTTAGAAAAACGACAGGGCCGTTAACGGTCGAAAAAGTCAAAAATGGGGATTTTCCCAAAACTTGCTAAAAGGGGTCAGGGGGGCGGGCTGTGTGAAAAACGAGAAAAATCAAGCACAGTTGGGGCATTTGTGAAAATTGTGAAGGATTTTCCAAACCAGGCAAAAATTGAAAAAAACGACAGGGCCGGTAGTGTCGAAAAAGTCAAAAATGCGGATTTTCCCAAACCTTGCAAAAAGAGGCCCGGGGGTGGGCTCAGTAAAAAACGAGCGAAATCAAGCACATTTGGGGCGTTTTGTGAAAATTGTGAAGGATTTTCCAAAGTGGGCAAAAATGTTAAAAGGGACGGTAGTGTCGAAAAAGTTAAAAAATGGGATTTTCCCAAAACTTGCTAAAAGGGGCCAGGGGGGTGGGCTGAGTGAAACACGAGCAAAATCAAGCACAGTTGGGGTGTTTTGTGAAAATTGTAAAGGATTTTCCAAAGTGGGCAAAAATTTTAAAAGGCGACAGGGCCGGTAGTGTCGAAAAAGTCAAAAATGTGGATTTTCCCAAAACTTGCTAAAAGTGGCCGGGGGGCGGGATGTTTGAAAAACGAGCAAAATCAAGCACAGTTGGGGCGTTTTGTGAAAATTGTGAAGGATTTTCCAAAGTGGGCAAAAATTTTAAAAGACCACAGGGCCGGTAGTGTCGAAAAAGTCAAAAATGGGGATTTTCCCAAAACTTGCTAAAAGTGGCCGGGAGGCGGGATGAGTGAGCAAAATCAAGCACAGTTGATGTGTAATGTGAAAATTGTGAAGGATTTTCCAAACCAGGCAAAAATTGAAAAAAACGACAGGGCCGGTAGTGTCGAAAAAGTCAAAAATTGGGATTTTCCCAAACCTTGCAAAAAGGGGCCGGGGGGCGGCCTCAGTGAAAAACGAGCAAAATCAAGCACATTTGGGGCGTTTTGTGAAAATTGTGAAGGATTTTCCAAAGTGCGCAAAAATGTTAAAAAACGATAGGGCCGGTAGTATCAAAAAAGTCAAAAATGGGGATTTTCCCAAAACTTGCTAAAAGTGGCCTTGGGGCGGGATGAGTGAAAAACGAGCAAAATCAAGCACAGTTGGGGTGTTTTGTGAAAATTGTGAAGGATTTTCCAAAGTGGGCAAAAATTTTAAAAGGTGACAGGGCCGGTAGTGTCGAAAAAGTCAAAAATGGGGATTTTCCCAAAACCTGCTAAAAGTGGCCAGGGGGCGGGCTGAGTGAAAAACAAGAAAAATCAAGCACAGTTGGGGCGTTTTGTGAAAATTGTGAAGGATTTTCCAAAGTGGGCAAAAATTTTAAAAAACGACAGGGCCGTTAAGTGTCGAAAAAGTCAAAAATGGGGATTTTCCCAAAACTTGCTAAAAGGGGCCAGGGGGGCGGGCTGAGTGAAAAACGAGCAAAATCAAGCACAGTTGGGGCATTTGTGAAAATTGTGAAGGATTTTCCAAAGTGGGCAAAAATTGAAAGAAACGACAGGGCTGTTAAGGGTCGAAGAAGTCAAAAATGGGGATTTTCCCAAAACTTGCTAAAAGGGGCCCGGGGGTGGGCTCAGTAAAAAACGAGCGAAATCAAGCACAGTTGGGGCATTTGTGAAAATTGTGAAGGATTTTCCAAAGTGGGCAAAAATTGAAAGAAACGACAGGGCCGTTAAGGGTCGAAAAAGTCAAAAATGGGGATTTTCCCAAAACTTGCTAAAAGTGGCTGGGAGGCGGGATGAGTGAGCAAAATCAAGAACAGTTGGGGCGTTTTGAGAAAATTGTGAAGGATTTTCCAAAGTGGGCAAAAATTTTAAAAGGTGACAGGGCCGGTAGTGTCGAAAAAGTCAAAAATGGGGATTTTCCCAAAACCTGCTAAAAGTGGCCGGGGAGCGGGATGAGTGAGCAAAATCAAGCACATTTGATGTGTAATGTGAAAATTGTGAAGGATTTTCCAAAGTGGGCAAAAATTTAGAAAAACGACAGGGCCGTTAACGGTCGAAAAAGTCAAAAATGGGGATTTTCCCAAAACTTGCTAAAAGGGGTCAGGGGGGCGGGCTGTGTGAAAAACGAGAAAAATCAAGCACAGTTGGGGCATTTGTGAAAATTGTGAAGGATTTTCCAAACCAGGCAAAAATTGAAAAAAACGACAGGGCCGGTAGTGTCGAAAAAGTCAAAAATGCGGATTTTCCCAAACCTTGCAAAAAGAGGCCCGGGGGTGGGCTCAGTAAAAAACGAGCGAAATCAAGCACATTTGGGGCGTTTTGTGAAAATTGTGAAGGATTTTCCAAAGTGGGCAAAAATGTTAAAAGGCCACAGGGACGGTAGTGTCGAAAAAGTTAAAAAATGGGATTTTCCCAAAACTTGCTAAAAGGGGCCAGGGGGGTGGGCTGAGTGAAACACGAGCAAAATCAAGCACAGTTGGGGTGTTTTGTGAAAATTGTAAAGGATTTTCCAAAGTGGGCAAAAATTTTAAAAGGCGACAGGGCCGGTAGTGTCGAAAAAGTCAAAAATGTGGATTTTCCCAAAACTTGCTAAAAGTGGCCGGGGGGCGGGATGTTTGAAAAACGAGCAAAATCAAGCACAGTTGGGGCGTTTTGTGAAAATTGTGAAGGATTTTCCAAAGTGGGCAAAAATTTTAAAAGACCACAGGGCCGGTAGTGTCGAAAAAGTCAAAAATGGGGATTTTCCCAAAACTTGCTAAAAGTGGCCGGGGAGCGGGATGAGTGAGCAAAATCAAGCACATTTGATGTGTAATGTGAAAATTGTGAAGGATTTTCCAAAGTGGGCAAAAATTTAGAAAAACGACAGGGCCGTTAACGGTCGAAAAAGTCAAAAATGGGGATTTTCCCAAAACTTGCTAAAAGGGGTCAGGGGGGCGGGCTGTGTGAAAAACGAGAAAAATCAAGCACAGTTGGGGCATTTGTGAAAATTGTGAAGGATTTTCCAAACCAGGCAAAAATTGAAAAAAACGACAGGGCCGGTAGTGTCGAAAAAGTCAAAAATGCGGATTTTCCCAAACCTTGCAAAAAGAGGCCCGGGGGTGGGCTCAGTAAAAAACGAGCGAAATCAAGCACATTTGGGGCGTTTTGTGAAAATTGTGAAGGATTTTCCAAAGTGGGCAAAAATGTTAAAAGGCCACAGGGACGGTAGTGTCGAAAAAGTTAAAAAATGGGATTTTCCCAAAACTTGCTAAAAGGGGCCAGGGGGGTGGGCTGAGTGAAACACGAGCAAAATCAAGCACAGTTGGGGTGTTTTGTGAAAATTGTAAAGGATTTTCCAAAGTGGGCAAAAATTTTAAAAGGCGACAGGGCCGGTAGTGTCGAAAAAGTCAAAAATGTGGATTTTCCCAAAACTTGCTAAAAGTGGCCGGGATGTTTGAAAAACGAGCAAAATCAAGCACAGTTGGGGCGTTTTGTGAAAATTGTGAAGGATTTTCCAAAGTGGGCAAAAATTTTAAAAGACCACAGGGCCGGTAGTGTCGAAAAAGTCAAAAATGGGGATTTTCCCAAAACTTGCTAAAAGTGGCCGGGAGGCGGGATGAGTGAGCAAAATCAAGCACAGTTGATGTGTAATGTGAAAATTGTGAAGGATTTTCCAAACCAGGCAAAAATTGAAAAAAACGACAGGGCCGGTAGTGTCGAAAAAGTCAAAAATTGGGATTTTCCCAAACCTTGCAAAAAGGGGCCGGGGGGCGGCCTCAGTGAAAAACGAGCAAAATCAAGCACATTTGGGGCGTTTTGTGAAAATTGTGAAGGATTTTCCAAAGTGGGCAAAAATGTTAAAAAACGATAGGGCCGGTAGTATCAAAAAAGTCAAAAATGGGGATTTTCCCAAAACTTGCTAAAAGTGGCCGGGGGGCGGGATGAGTGAAAAACGAGCAAAATCAAGCACAGTTGATGTGTAATGTGAAAATTGTGAAGGATTTTCCAAACCAGGCAAAAATTTTAATAGGCGACAGGGCCGGTAGTGTCGAAAAAGTCAAAAATGTGGATTTTCCCAAAACTTGCTAAAAGTGGCCGGGGGGCGGGATGTTTGAAAAACGAGCAAAATCAAGCACAGTTGGGGCGTTTTGTGAAAATTGTGAAGGATTTTCCAAAGTGGGCAAAAATTTAGAAAAAAGACAGGGCCGTTAACGGTCGAAAAAGTCAAAAATGGGGATTTTCCCAAAACTGCTAAAAGGGGTCAGGGGGGCGGGCTGTGTGAAAAACGAGAAAAATCAAGCACAGTTGGGGCATTTGTGAAAATTGTGAAGGATTTTCCAAACCAGGCAAAAATTGAAAAATACGACAGGGCCGGTAGTGTCGAAAAAGTCAAAAATGCGGATTTTCCCAAACCTTGCAAAAAGAGGCCCGGGGGTGGGCTCAGTAAAAAATGAGCGAAATCAAGCACAGTTGGGGTGTTTTGTGAAAATTGTAAAGGATTTTCCAAAGTGGGCAAAAATTTTAAAAGGCGACAGGGCCGGTAGTGTCGAAAAAGTAAAAAATGTGGATTTTCCCAAAACTTGCTAAAAGTGGCCGGGGGGCGGGATGTTTGAAAAACGAGCAAAATCAAGCACAGTTGGGGCGTTTTGTGAAAATTGTGAAGGATTTTCCAAAGTGGGCAAAAATTTTAAAAGACCACAGGGCCGGTAGTGTCGAAAAAGTCAAAAATGGGGATTTTCCCAAAACTTGCTAAAAGTGGCCGGGAGGCGGGATGAGTGAGCAAAATCAAGCACAGTTGATGTGTAATGTGAAAATTGTGAAGGATTTTCCAAACCAGGCAAAAATTGAAAAAAACGACAGGGCCGGTAGTGTCGAAAAAGTCAAAAATTGGGATTTTCCCAAACCTTGCAAAAAGGGGCCGGGGGGCGGCCTCAGTGAAAAACGAGCAAAATCAAGCACATTTGGGGCGTTTTGTGAAAATTGTGAAGGATTTTCCAAAGTGGGCAAAAATGTTAAAAAAACGATAGGGCCGGTAGTATCAAAAAAGTCAAAAATGGGGATTTTCCCAAAACTTGCTAAAAGTGGCCTTGGGGCGGGATGAGTGAAAAACGAGCAAAATCAAGCACAGTTGGGGTGTTTTGTGAATATTGTGAAGGATTTTCCAAAGTGGGCAAAAATTTTAAAAGGTGACAGGGCCGGTAGTGTCGAAAAAGTCAAAAATGGGGATTTTCCCAAAACCTGCTAAAAGTGGCCAGGGGGCGGGCTGAGTGAAAAACAAGAAAA
Organism: Scomber scombrus; assembly: GCF_963691925.1. NCBI lineage: Eukaryota > Metazoa > Chordata > Actinopteri > Scombriformes > Scombridae > Scomber > Scomber scombrus. The sequence continues at coordinate 586,844 of NW_026910277.1, read as the reverse complement.
ATCAAGCACAGTTGGGGCGTTTTGTGAAAATTGTGAAGGATTTTCCAAAGTGGGCAAAAATTTTAAAAAACGACAGGGCCGTTAAGTGTCGAAAAAGTCAAAAATGGGGATTTTCCCAAAACTTGCTAAAAGGGGCCAGGGGGGCGGGCTGAGTGAAAAACGAGCAAAATCAAGCACAGTTGGGGCATTTGTGAAAATTGTGAAGGATTTTCCAAAGTGGGCAAAAATTGAAAGAAACGACAGGGCCGTTAAGGGTCGAAAAAGTCAAAAATGGGGATTTTCCCAAAACTTGCTAAAAGGGGCCCGGGGGTGGGCTCAGTAAAAAACGAGCGAAATCAAGCACAGTTGGGGCATTTGTGAAAATTGTGAAGGATTTTCCAAAGTGGGCAAAAATTGAAAGAAACGACAGGGCCGTTAAGGGTCGAAAAAGTCAAAAATGGGGATTTTCCCAAAACTTGCTAAAAGTGGCCGGGAGGCGGGATGAGTGAGCAAAATCAAGAACAGTTGGGGCGTTTTGAGAAAATTGTGAAGGATTTTCCAAAGTGGGCAAAAATTTTAAAAGGTGACAGGGCCGGTAGTGTCGAAAAAGTCAAAAATGGGGATTTTCCCAAAACCTGCTAAAAGTGGCCGGGGAGCGGGATGAGTGAGCAAAATCAAGCACAGTTGATGTGTAATGTGAAAATTGTGAAGGATTTTCCAAAGTGGGCAAAAATTTAGAAAAACGACAGGGCCGTTAACGGTCGAAAAAGTCAAAAATGGGGATTTTCCCAAAACTTGCTAAAAGGGGCCAGGGGGGCGGGCTGAGTGAAAAACGAGCAAAATCAAGCACAGTTGGGGCATTTGTGAAAATTGTGAAGGATTTTCCAAAGTGGGCAAAAATTGAAAGAAACGACAGGGCCGTTAAGGGTCGAAAAAGTCAAAAATGGGGATTTTCCCAAAACTTGCTAAAAGGGGCCCGGGGGTGGGCTCAGTAAAAAACGAGCGAAATCAAGCACAGTTGGGGCATTTGTGAAAATTGTGAAGGATTTTCCAAAGTGGGCAAAAATTGAAAGAAACGACAGGGCCGTTAAGGGTCGAAAAAGTCAAAAATGGGGATCTTCCCAAAACTTGCTAAAAGTGGCCGGGAGGCGGGATGAGTGAGCAAAATCAAGAACAGTTGGGGCGTTTTGAGAAAATTGTGAAGGATTTTCCAAAGTGGGCAAAAATTTTAAAAGGTGACAGGGCCGGTAGTGTCGAAAAAGTCAAAAATGGGGATTTTCCCAAAACCTGCTAAAAGTGGCCGGGGAGCGGGATGAGTGAGCAAAATCAAGCACAGTTGATGTGTAATGTGAAAATTGTGAAGGATTTTCCAAAGTGGGCAAAAATTTAGAAAAACGACAGGGCCGTTAACGGTCGAAAAAGTCAAAAATGGGGATTTTCCCAAAACTTGCTAAAAGGGGTCAGGGGGGCGGGCTGTGTGAAAAACGAGAAAAATCAAGCACAGTTGGGGCATTTGTGAAAATTGTGAAGGATTTTCCAAACCAGGCAAAAATTGAAAAAAACGACAGGGCCGGTAGTGTCGAAAAAGTCAAAAATGCGGATTTTCCCAAACCTTGCAAAAAGAGGCCCGGGGGTGGGCTCAGTAAAAAACGAGCGAAATCAAGCACATTTGGGGCGTTTTGTGAAAATTGTGAAGGATTTTCCAAAGTGGGCAAAAATGTTAAAAGGCCACAGGGACGGTAGTGTCGAAAAAGTTAAAAAATGGGATTTTCCCAAAACTTGCTAAAAGGGGCCAGGGGGGTGGGCTGAGTGAAACACGAGCAAAATCAAGCACAGTTGGGGTGTTTTGTGAAAATTGTAAAGGATTTTCCAAAGTGGGCAAAAATTTTAAAAGGCGACAGGGCCGGTAGTGTCGAAAAAGTCAAAAATGGGGATTTTCCCAAAACTTGCTAAAAGTGGCCGGGGGGCGGGATGAGTGAAAAACGAGCAAAATCAAGCACAGTTGATGTGTAATGTGAAAATTGTGAAGGATTTTCCAAACCAGGCAAAAATTTTAATAGGCGACAGGGCCGGTAGTGTCGAAAAAGTCAAAAATGTGGATTTTCCCAAAACTTGCTAAAAGTGGCCGGGGGGCGGGATGTTTGAAAAACGAGCAAAATCAAGCACAGTTGGGGCGTTTTGTGAAAATTGTGAAGGATTTTCCAAAGTGGGCAAAAATTTTAAAACGCGACAGGGCCGGTAGTGTCGAAAAAGTCAAAAATTTGGATTTTCCCAAAACTTGCTAAAAGTGGCCGGGGGGCGGGATGTTTGAAAAACGAGCAAAATCAAGCACAGTTGGGGCGTTTTGTGAAAATTGTGAAGGATTTTCCAAAGTGGGTAAAAATTTTAAAAGGTGACAGGGCCGGTAGTGTCGAAAAAGTCAAAAATGGGGATTTTCCCAAAACTTGCTAAAAGTGGCCGGGAGGCGGGATGAGTGAGCAAAATCAAGAACAGTTGGGGCGTTTTGAGAAAATTGTGAAGGATTTTCCAAAGTGGGCAAAAATTTTAAAAGGTGACAGGGCCGGTAGTGTCGAAAAAGTCAAAAATGGGGATTTTCCCAAAACCTGCTAAAAGTGGCCGGGGAGCGGGATGAGTGAGCAAAATCAAGCAAAGTTGATGTGTAATGTGAAAATTGTGAAGGATTTTCCAAAGTGGGCAAAAATTTAGAAAAACGACAGGGCCGTTAACGGTCGAAAAAGTCAAAAATGGCGATTTTCCCAAAACTTGCTAAAAGGGGTCAGGGGAGCGGGCTGTGTGAAAAACGAGAAAAATCAAGCACAGTTGGGGCATTTGTGAAAATTGTGAAGGATTTTCCAAACCAGGCAAAAATTGAAAAATACGACAGGGCCGGTAGTGTCGAAAAAGTCAAAAATGCGGATTTTCCCAAACCTTGCAAAAAGAGGCCCGGGGGTGGGCTCAGTAAAAACCGAGCGAAATCAAGCACATTTGGGGCGTTTTGTGAAAATTGTGAAGGATTTTCCAAAGTGGGCAAAAATGTTAAAAGGCCACAGGGACGGTAGTGTCGAAAAAGTTAAAAAATGGGATTTTCCCAAAACTTGCTAAAAGTGGCCGGGAGGCGGGATGAGTGAGCAAAATCAAGAACAGTTGGGGCGTTTTGAGAAAATTGTGAAGGATTTTCCAAAGTGGGCAAAAATTTTAAAAGGTGACAGGGCCGGTAGTGTCGAAAAAGTCAAAAATGGGGATTTTCCCAAAACCTGCTAAAAGTGGCCGGGGAGCGGGATGAGTGAGCAAAATCAAGCACAGTTGATGTGTAATGTGAAAATTGTGAAGGATTTTCCAAAGTGGGCAAAAATTTAGAAAAACGACAGGGCCGTTAACGGTCGAAAAAGTCAAAAATGGGGATTTTCCCAAAACTTGCTAAAAGGGGTCAGGGGGGCGGGCTGTGTGAAAAACGAGAAAAATCAAGCACAGTTGGGGCATTTGTGAAAATTGTGAAGGATTTTCCAAACCAGGCAAAAATTGAAAAAAACGACAGGGCCGGTAGTGTCGAAAAAGTCAAAAATGCGGATTTTCCCAAACCTTGCAAAAAGAGGCCCGGGGGTGGGCTCAGTAAAAAACGAGCGAAATCAAGCACATTTGGGGCGTTTTGTGAAAATTGTGAAGGATTTTCCAAAGTGGGCAAAAATGTTAAAAGGCCACAGGGACGGTAGTGTCGAAAAAGTTAAAAAATGGGATTTTCCCAAAACTTGCTAAAAGGGGCCAGGGGGGTGGGCTGAGTGAAACACGAGCAAAATCAAGCACAGTTGGGGTGTTTTGTGAAAATTGTAAAGGATTTTCCAAAGTGGGCAAAAATTTTAAAAGGCGACAGGGCCGGTAGTGTCGAAAAAGTCAAAAATGTGGATTTTCCCAAAACTTGCTAAAAGTGGCCGGGGGGCGGGATGAGTGAAAAACGAGCAAAATCAAGCACAGTTGATGTGTAATGTGAAAATTGTGAAGGATTTTCCAAACCAGGCAAAAATTTTAATAGGCGACAGGGCCGGTAGTGTCGAAAAAGTCAAAAATGTGGATTTTCCCAAAACTTGCTAAAAGTGGCCGGGGGGCGGGATGTTTGAAAAACGAGCAAAATCAAGCACAGTTGGGGCGTTTTGTGAAAATTGTGAAGGATTTTCCAAAGTGGGCAAAAATTTTAAAACGCGACAGGGCCGGTAGTGTCGAAAAAGTCAAAAATTTGGATTTTCCCAAAACTTGCTAAAAGTGGCCGGGGGGCGGGATGTTTGAAAAACGAGCAAAATCAAGCACAGTTGGGGCGTTTTGTGAAAATTGTGAAGGATTTTCCAAAGTGGGTAAAAATTTTAAAAGGTGACAGGGCCGGTAGTGTCGAAAAAGTAAAAAATGGGGATTTTCCCAAAACTTGCTAAAAGTGGCCGGGAGGCGGGATGAGTGAGCAAAATCAAGAACAGTTGGGGCGTTTTGAGAAAATTGTGAAGGATTTTCCAAAGTGGGCAAAAATTTTAAAAGGTGACAGGGCCGGTAGTGTCGAAAAAGTAAAAAATGGGGATTTTCCCAAAACCTGCTAAAAGTGGCCGGGGAGCGGGATGAGTGAGCAAAATCAAGCAAAGTTGATGTGTAATGTGAAAATTGTGAAGGATTTTCCAAAGTGGGCAAAAATTTAGAAAAACGACAGGGCCGTTAACGGTCGAAAAAGTCAAAAATGGCGATTTTCCCAAAACTTGCTAAAAGGGGTCAGGGGAGCGGGCTGTGTGAAAAACGAGAAAAATCAAGCACAGTTGGGGCATTTGTGAAAATTGTGAAGGATTTTCCAAACCAGGCAAAAATTGAAAAATACGACAGGGCCGGTAGTGTCGAAAAAGTCAAAAATGCGGATTTTCCCAAACCTTGCAAAAAGAGGCCCGGGGGTGGGCTCAGTAAAAACCGAGCGAAATCAAGCACATTTGGGGCGTTTTGTGAAAATTGTGAAGGATTTTCCAAAGTGGGCAAAAATGTTAAAAGGCCACAGGGACGGTAGTGTCGAAAAAGTTAAAAAATGGGATTTTCCCAAACCTTGCAAAAAGGGGCCGGGGGGCGGCCTCAGTGAAAAACGAGCAAAATCAAGCACATTTGGGGCGTTTTGTGAAAATTGTGAAGGATTTTCCAAAGTGGGCAAAAATTGAAAAAAACGACAGGGCCGGTACTGTCGAAAAAGTCAAAAATTGGGATTTTCCCAAACCTTGCAAAAAGGGGCCGGGGGGCGGCCTCAGTGAAAAACGAGCAAAATCAAGCACATTTGGTGCGTTTTGTGAAAATTGTGAAGGATTTTCCAAAGTGGGCAAAAATGTTAAAAAACGATAGGGCCGGTAGTGTCAAAAAAGTCAAAAATGGGGATTTTCCCAAAACTTGCTAAAAGTGGCCGGGGGGCGGGATGAGTGAAAAACTAGCAAAATCAAGCACAGTTGGGGTGTTTTGTGAAAATTGTGAAGGATTTTCCAAAGTGGGCAAAAATTTTAAAAGGTGACAGGGCCGGTAGTGTCGAAAAAGTCAAAAATGGGGATTTTCCCAAAACCTGCTAAAAGTGGCCGGGGGGCGGGATGAGTGAGCAAAATCAAGCACAGTTGATGTGTAATGTGAAAATTGTGAAGGATTTTCCAAACCAGGCAAAAATTGAAAAAAACGACAAGGCCGGTAGTGTCGAAAAAGTCAAAAATGCGGATTTTCCCAAACCTTGCAAAAAGGGGCCGGGGGCGGGATCAGTAAAAAATTAGCGAAATCAAGCATATTTGGGGCGTTTTGTGAAAATTGTGAAGGATTTTCCAAAGTGGGCAAAAATTTAAAAAAAACGACAGGGCCGGTAGTGTCGAAAAAGTCAAAAATGGGGATTTTCCCAAACCTTGCAAAAAGGGGCCGGGGGGCGGCCTCAGTGAAAAACGAGCAAAGTCAAGCACATTTGGGGAGCGTTTTGTGAAAATTGTGAAGTATTTTCCAAACCGGGTAAAAATTGAAAAAAACGACAGGGCCGGTAGTGTCGAAAAAGTCAAAAATGGGGATTTTCCCAAAACCTGCTAAAAGTTGCCCAGGGGCGGGATGAGTGAGCAAAATCAAGCACAGTTGATGTGTAATGTGAAAATTGTGAAGGATTTTCCAAAGTGGGCAAAAATTTAATAAAACGACAGGGCCGTTAAGGGTCGAAAAAGTCAAAAATTGGGATTTTCCCAAACTTTGGTAAAAGGGGCCAGGGGGGCGGGATGAGTGAAAAACTAGCAAAATCAAGCACGGTTGGGGCGTTTTGTGAAAATTGTGAAGGATTTTCCAAAGTGGGCAAAAATTTTAAAAATAAGACAGGGCTGGTAGTGTCGAAAAAGTCAAAAATGTGGATTTTCCCAAAACTTGCAAAAAGGGGGCAGGGGATGGGCTGAGTGAAAAACGAGCAAAATCAAGCACATTTGGGGCGTTTTGTGAAAATTGTGAAGGATTTTCCAAAGTGGGCAAAAATTTAAAAAAAAGACAGGGCCGGTAGTGTCGAAAAAGTCAAAAATGCGGATTTTCCCAAACCTTGCAAAAAGGGGCCGGGGGGCGGGCTCAGTAAAAAACGAGCAAAATCAAGCACATTTGGGGCGTTTTGTGAAAATTGTGAAGGATTTTCCAAAGTGGGCAAAAATGTTGAAAGGCCACAGGGACGGTAGTGTCGAAAAAGTTAAAAAAGGGGATTTTCCCAAACCTTGCTAAAAGTGGCCGGGGGGCGGGATGAGTAAAAAACGAGCAAAGTCAAGCACATTTGGGGCGTTTTGTGAAAATTGTGAAGGATTTTCCAAAGTGGGCAAAAATTTTAAAAGGCGACAGGGCCGGTAGTGTCGAAAAAGTCAAAAATGGGGATTTTCCCAAAACCTGCTAAAATTGGCCCGGGGGCGGGATGAGTGAGCAAATTCAAGCACAGTTGATGTGTAATGTGAAAATTGTGAAGGATTTTCCAAAGTGGGCAAAAATTTAATAAAACGACAGGGCCGTTAAGGGTCGAAAAAGTCAAAAATTGGGATTTTCCCAAACTTTGGTAAATGGGGCCAGGGGGGCGGGCTGAGTGAAAAACGAGCAAAATCAAGCACGGTTGGGGCGTTTTGTGAAAATTGTGAAGGATTTTCCAAAGTGGGCAAAAATGTTAAAAGGCCACAGGGACGGTAGTGTCGAAAAGTTAAAAAAGGGGATTTTCCCAAACCTTGCTAAAAAGGGCCAGGGGGGCGGGCTGAGTGAAACACGAGCAAAATCAAGCAGAGTTTGGGCGTTTTGTGAAAATTGTGAAGGATTTTCCAAAGTGGGCAAAAATTAAAAAAAAGACAGGGCTGGTAGTGTCGAAAAAGTCAAAAATGGGGATTTTCCCAAAACTTGATAAAAGGGGCCAGAGGGGGTGGCTGAGTGAAAAAGGAGCAAAATCAAGCACAGTTGGGGCGTTGTGGGAGGGGGAAACGCACATAAGCACGGGAAAGAGAGGACACATGGTCAGTCTGAAAGGGGTTCACGTGGGGTGGAGTGTGTGTGTGTGTGTGCGTGCGTGTGCGTGTATGTGCGTGCGTGCGTGCGTGTGTGTGTGTGTGTGTGTGTGTGCATGTATGTGTTTGTATGTGTGTGTGTGTGTTTGTGTGTGTGTGTGTGTGTGTGTGCGTGTAGGTGTGCGTGTGGTGGTGGTGGTGGATTTGTGGTTGTGTACTATCTGATGAATGAACACAATCTAGGGTCACCCATTCATTTCCTATGGCGGTCATTTTTGACCGGGAACACCGGTGTTACAAAGTTGACTAAACAACTCAAAATTCAATGAAAGTAGTGATCAGCATTTGTATATGTTCAAATGCCTAGTGTGGATGATATCATAAGCCCTTGAGACAATAAAATGTAAAACACAATATTTATGATTGATCAAAATGGAAATCGGTCAGATTTGACCCGAACACGACAGGAAGGTTAAATCGTCTTTTCTCACCAAGCTCATCGAAATGCACACTGAATCACTTATTCTGTCTGGAAATCCAGTAAAAACCCAGATAATGCAGAATTCACCGCATTGAACTGTTTCTGTTGATAAAACAGCATTTCCAGCAGTTCTGTTAAGAGAATGGCTTACAAATATGATTTTATGGCTTAAAACGTCTTTTCTCACCACGATCATCCAAATGCACACAGAATCACTTATTCTTACTGGAAATCCACAAAAAACCCAGATAATGCAGAATTCACGTCAATGAACTGTTTCTGTTGATAAAACGGCTGTTTTAGCAGCTCTGTTAAGACAATGTATTACAAACATATTTTTATTGCTTTAATCGTCTTTTCTCAACAAGATCATCCACCTGCACACTGAATCACTTATTCTGTCTGGAAATCCACAAAAAAACCAGATAATGCAGAATTCACCACATTGAACTGTTTCTGTTGATAAAACGGCTGTTTTAGCAGCTCTGTTAAGAGAATGGCTTACAAATATGATTTTATGGCTTAAAACGTCTTTTCTCACCAAGATCATCCAAATGCACACAGAATCACTTATTCTGTCTGGAAATCCACAAAAAACCCAGATAATGCAGAATTCACGTCAATGAACTGTTTCTGTTGATAAAACGGCTGTTTTAGCAGCTCTGTTAAGACAATGTATTACAAACATATTTTTATTGCTTTAATCGTCTTTTCTCAGCAAGATCATCCACCTGCACACTGAATCACTTATTCTGTCTGGAAATCCACAAAAAACCCAGATAATGCAGAATTCACCACATTGAACTGTTTCTGTTGATAAAACGGCTGTTTTAGCAGCTCTGTTAAGAGAATGGCTTACAAATATAGTTTTTATGGCTTAAAACGTCTTTTCTCACCAAGATCATCCAAATGCACACTGAATCACTTATCCTGTCTGGAAATCCACAAAAAACCCAGATAATGCAGAATTCCCCGCATTGAACTGTTTCTGTTGATAAAACAGCATTTCCAGCAGTTCTGTTAAGAGAATGGCTTACAAATATGTTTTTATGGCTTAAAACGTTTTTTCTCACCAAGATCAGACAAAATCACTTATCCTGTCTGGAAATCCACAAAAAACCCAGATAATGCAGAATTCCCCGCATTGAACTGTTTCTGTTGATAAAACAGCATTTCCAGCAGTTCTGTTAAGAGAATGGCTTACAAATATGTTTTTATGGCTTAAAACGTCTTTTCTCACCAAGATCATCCAAATGCACACAGAATCACTTATTCTGTCTGGAAATCCACAAAAAAAGCAGATAATGCAGAATTCACCACAATGAACTGTTACTTTTGATAAAACGGCTGTTTTAGCAGCTCTGTTAAGACAATGTATTACAAACATATTTTTATTGCTTTAATCGTCTTTTCTCAACAAGATCATCCACCTGCACACTGAATCACTTATTCTGTCTGGAAATCCACAAAAAACCCAGATAATGCAGAATTTACCACATTGAACTGTTTCTGTTGATAAAACGGCTGTTTTAGCAGCTCTGTTAAGAGAATGGCTTACAAATATGATTTTATGGCTTAAAACGTCTTTTCTCACCAAGATCATCCAAATGCACACAGAATCACTTATTCTGTCTGGAAATCCACAAAAAACCCAGATAATGCAGAATTCACGTCAATGAACTGTTTCTGTTGATAAAACGGCTGTTTTAGCAGCTCTGTTAAGACAATGTATTACAAACATATTTTTATTGCTTTAATCGTCTTTTCTCAGCAAGATCATCCACCTGCACACTGAATCACTTATTCTGTCTGGAAATCCACAAAAAAACCCAGATAATGCAGAATTCACCACAATGAACTGTTTCTGTTGATAAAAACGGCTGTTTTAGCAGCTCTGTTAAGAGAATGTATTACAAATATAGTTTTTATGGCTTAAAACGTCTTTTCTCACCAAGATCATCCAAATGCACACTGAATCACTTATCCTGTCTGGAAATCCACAAAAAACCCAGATAATGCAGAATTCCCCGCATTGAACTGTTTCTGTTGATAAAACAGCATTTCCAGCAGTTCTGTTAAGAGAATGGCTTACAAATATGTTTTTATGGCTTAAAACGTCTTTTCTCACCAAGATCATCCAAATGCACACAGAATCACGTATTCTGTCTGGAAATCCACAAAAAACCCAGATAATGCAGAATTCACCACAATGAACTGTTTCTGTTGATAAAAACGGCTGTTTTAGCAGCTCTGTTAAGAGAATGTATTACAAATATAGTTTTAATGTTTAAATCGTCTTTTCTCACCAAGCTCATCCAAATGCAAACTGAATCACTTATTCTGTCTGGAAATCCACAAAAAACCCAGAAAATGCAGAATTTACCACATTGAACTGTTTCTGTTGATAAAACAGCATTTCCAGCAGTTCTGTTAAGAGAATGGCTTACAAATATGTTTTTATGGCTTAAAACGTTTTTTCTCACCAAGATCAGACAAAATCACTTATCCTGTCTGGAAATCCACAAAAAACCCAGATAATGCAGAATTCCCCGCATTGAACTGTTTCTGTTGATAAAACAGCATTTCCAGCAGTTCTGTTAAGAGAATGGCTTACAAATATGTTTTTATGGCTTAAAACGTCTTTTCTCACCAAGATCATCCAAATGCACACAGAATCACTTATTCTGTCTGGAAATCCACAAAAAAACCAGATAATGCAGAATTCACCACAATGAACTGTTACTTTTGATAAAACGGCTGTTTTAGCAGCTCTGTTAAGACAATGTATTACAAACATATTTTTATTGCTTTAATCGTCTTTTCTCAACAAGATCATCCACCTGCACACTGAATCACTTATTCTGTCTGGAAATCCACAAAAAACCCAGAAAATGCAGAATTTACCACATTGAACTGTTTCTGTTGATAAAACAGCATTTCCAGCAGCTCTGTTAAGAGAATGTATTACAAATATAGTTTTAATGCTTAAATCGTCTTTTCTCACCAAGCTCATCCAAATGCACACTGAATCACTTATTCTGTCTGGAAATCCACAAAAAACCCAGAAAATGCAGAATTTACCACATTGAACTGTTTCTGTTGATAAAACAGCATTTCCAGCAGTTCTGTTAAGAGAATGGCTTACAAATATGTTTTTATGGCTTAAAACGTCTTTTCTCACCAAGATCATCCAAATGCACACTGAATCACTTATCCTGTCTGGAAATCCACAAAAAACCCAGATAATGCAGAATTCACCGCATTGAACTGTTTCTGTTGATAAAACAGCATTTCCAGCAGTTCTGTTAAGAGAATGGCTTACAAATATGATTTTATGGCTTAAAACGTCTTTTCTCACCAAGGTCATCCAAATGCACACAGAATCACTTATTCTGTCTGGAAATCCACAAAAAACCCAGATAATGCAGAATTCACGTCAATGAACTGTTTCTGTTGATAAAACGGCTGTTTTAGCAGCTCTGTTAAGACAATGTATTACAAACATATTTTTATTGCTTTAATCGTCTTTTCTCAACAAGATCATCCACCTGCACACTGAATCACTTATTCTGTCTGGAAATCCACAAAAAACCCAGAAAATGCAGAATTTACCACATTGAACTGTTTCTGTTGATAAAACAGCATTTCCAGCCCTTCTGTTAAGAGAATGGCTTACAAATATGTTTTTATGGCTTAAAACGTTTTTTCTCACCAAGATCAGACAAAATCACTTATCCTGTCTGGAAATCCACAAAAAACCCAGATAATGCAGAATTCCCCGCATTGAACTGTTTCTGTTGATAAAACAGCATTTCCAGCAGTTCTGTTAAGAGAATGGCTTACAAATATGTTTTTATGGCTTAAAACGTCTTTTCTCACCAAGATCATCCAAATGCACACAGAATCACTTATTCTGTCTGGAAATCCACAAAAACCCCAGATAATGCAGAATTCACCACATTGAACTGTTTCTGTTGATAAAACGGCTGTTTTAGCAGCTCTGTTAAGAGAATGGCTTACAAATAGGTTTTTATGGCTTAAAACGTCTTTTCTCACCAAGATCATCCAAATGCACACTGAATCACTTATCCTGTCTGGAAATCCACAAAAAACCCAGATAATGCAGAATTCACCGCATTGAACTGTTTCTGTTGATAAAACAGCATTTCCAGCAGTTCTGTTAAGAGAATGGCTTACAAATATGATTTTATGGCTTAAAACGTCTTTTCTCACCAAGATCATCCAAATGCACACAGAATCACTTATTCTGTCTGGAAATCCACAAAAAACCAAGATAATGCAGAATTCACGTCAATGAACTGTTTCTGTTGATAAAACGGCTGTTTTAGCAGCTCTGTTAAGAGAATGTATTACAAATATAGTTTTAATGCTTAAATCGTCTTTTCTCACCAAGCTCATCCAAATGCACACTGAATCACTTATTCTGTCTGGAAATCCACAAAAAACCCAGAAAATGCAGAATTTACCACATTGAACTGTTTCTGTTGATAAAACAGCATTTCCAGCAGTTCTGTTAAGAGAATGGCTTACAAATATGTTTTTATGGCTTAAAACGTTTTTTCTCACCAAGATCAGACAAAATCACTTATCCTGTCTGGAAATCCACAAAAAACCCAGATAATGCAGAATTCCCCGCATTGAACTGTTTCTGTTGATAAAATGGCTGTTTTAGCAGCTCTGTTAAGAGAATGTATTACAAATATAGTTTTAATGCTTAAATCGTCTTTTCTCACCAAGCTCATCCAAATGCACACTGAATCACTTATTCTGTCTGGAAATCCACAAAAAACCCAGAAAATGCAGAATTTACCACATTGAACTGTTTCTGTTGATAAAACAGCATTTCCAGCAGTTCTGTTAAGAGAATGGCTTACAAATATGTTTTTATGGCTTAAAACGTCTTTTCTCACCAAGATCATCCAAATGCACATATAATCACTTATTCTGTCTGGAAATCCACAAAAAACCCAGATAATGCAGGATTCACCACAATGAACTGTTACTTTTGATAAAACGGCTGTTTTAGCAGCTCTGTTAAGAGAATGGCTTACAAATGGGTTTTTATGGCTTAAAACGTCTTTTCTCACCAAGATCATCCAAATGCACACAGAATCACTTATTCTGTCTGGAAATCCACAAAAAACCCAGATAATGCAGAATTCACCACAATGAACTGTTTCTGTTGATAAAACGGCTGTTTTAGCAGCTCTGTTAAGAGAATGTATTACAAATATAGTTTTAATGCTTAAATCGTCTTTTCTCACCAAGCTCATCCAAATGCACACTGAATCACTTATTCTGTCTGGAAATCCACAAAAAAACCAGAAAATGCAGAATTTACCACATTGAACTGTTTCTGTTGATAAAACAGCATTTCCAGCAGTTCTGTTTAGAGAATGGCTTACAAATATGTTTTTATGGCTTAAAACGTTTTTTCTCACCAAGATCAGACAAAATCACTTATCCTGTCTGGAAATCCACAAAAAACCCAGATAATGCAGAATTCCCCGCATTGAACTGTTTCTGTTGATAAAACAGCATTTCCAGCAGTTCTGTTAAGAGAATGGCTTACAAATATGTTTTTATGGCTTAAAACGTCTTTTCTCACCAAGATCATCCAAATGCACACAGAATCACTTATTCTGTCTGGAAATCCACAAAAAACCCAGATAATGCAGAATTCACCACAATGAACTGTTACTTTTGATAAAATGGCTGTTTTAGCAGCTCTGTTAAGAGAATGTATTACAAATATAGTTTTAATGCTTAAATAGTCTTTTCTCACCAAGCTCATCCAAATGCACACTGAATCACTTATTCTGTCTGGAAATCCACAAAAAACCCAGAAAATGCAGAATTTACCACATTGAACTGTTTCTGTTGATAAAACAGCATTTCCAGCAGTTCTGTTAAGAGAATGGCTTACAAATATGTTTTTATGGCTTAAAACGTCTTTTCTCACCAAGATCATCCAAATGCACATATAATCACTTATTCTGTCTGGAAATCCACAAAAAACCCAGATAATGCAGGATTCACCACAATGAACTGTTTCTGTTGATAAAACGGCTTTTTTAGCAGCTCTGTTAAGACAAATGTATTACAAACATATTTTTATTGCTTTAATCGTCTTTTCTCACAAAGATCATCCAAATGCACACTGAATCACTTATTCTGTCTGGAAATCCATAAAAAAACCCAGATAATGCAGGATTCACCACAATGAACTGATGCTGTTGATAAAACGGCTGTTCTAGCAGCTCTGTTAAGACAATGTATTACAAACATATTTTTATTGCTTTAATCGTCTTTTCTCACCAAGATCATCCAAATGCACACTGAATCACTTATTCTGTCTGGAAATCCACAAAAAACCCAGATAATGCAGAATTCACCACATTGAACTGTTTCTGTTGATAAAACAGCGGTTTCAGCAGTTCTGTTAAGAGAATGGCTTACAAATATGATTTTATGGCTTAAAACGTCTTTTCTCACAAAGATCACACAAAATCACGTATTCTGTCTGGAAATCCACAAAAAACCCAGATAATGCAGAATTCACCACATTTAACTGTTTCTGTTGATGAAACGGCTGTTTTAGCAGCTCTGTTAAGACAATGGCTTACAAATAGGTTTTTATGGCTTAAAACGTCTTTTCTCACGAAGATCATCCAAATGCACACAGAATCACTTATTCTGTCTGGAAATCCATAAAAAACCCAGATAATGCAGGATTCACGACATTGAACTGTTTCTGTTGATAAAACGGCTGTTTTAGCAGCTCTGTTAAGACAATGTATTACAAACATATTTTTATGGCTTAAAACGTCTTTTCTCACCAAGATCATCCAAATGCACACAGAATCACTTATTCTGTCTGGAAATCCATAACAAACCCAAGTAATGCAGGATTCACAACATTCAACTGTTTCTGTTGATAAAAAAGCGTTTTCAGCAGTTCTGTTAAGAGAATGGCTTACAAATATGATTTTATGGCTTAAAACGTCTTTTCTCACAAAGATCACACAAAATCACTCATTCTGTCTGGAAATCCACAAAAAAAACCAGATAGGCGTTATGTGAAAATTGTGAAGGATTTTCCAAAGTGGATCAAATATTAAAAAAGTGTCGGAAATGTCATAAATGGGGAAGGGTGGGCGATTGTCCCAAACCTTGCTAAAGGGGGCCAGGGGGGCGGGCTGAGTGAGAAAGGAGCAAAATCAAGCACAGTTGGGGCGTTATGATAAAGTTGTGAAGGAATTTCCAAAGTGGGAAAAAATTAAAAAAAATGACAGGGCCGTTAAGGGTCGAAAAAGTCAAAAATTGGGATTTTCCTAAACTTTGCTAAAAGGGGCCAGGGGGCGGGCTGAGTGAAAAACGAGCAAAATCAAGCACGGTTGGGGCGTTTTGTGAAAATTGTGAAGGATTTTCCAAAGTGGGCAAACATTTTAAAAAAAGACAGGGCTGGTAGTGTCGAAAAAGTCAAAAATGGGGATTTTCCCAAAACTTGCCAAAAGTGGCCGGGGGGCGGGCTGAGTGAAAAACGAGCAAAATCAAGCACAGTTGGGGCATTTTGTGAAAATTGTGAAGGAATTTCCAAAGTGGGCAAAATTTGAAAAAAACGACAGGGCCGTTAAGGGTCGAAAAAGTCAAAAATGGGGATTTTCCCAAGTGGCCAGGGGGGGCGGGCTGAGTGAAAAACGAGCAAAATCAAGCACAGTTGGGGCGTTTTGTGAAAATTGTGACGTATTTTCCAAACCGGGCAAAAATTGAAAAAAAACGACAGGGCCGGTAGTGTCGAAAAAGTCAAAAATGGGGAAGGGTGGGCGATTGTCCCAAACCTTGCTAAAAAGGGGCCAGAAGGGGCGGACTGAATGAAAA
Source organism: Scomber scombrus (assembly GCF_963691925.1). Taxonomy (NCBI): domain Eukaryota; kingdom Metazoa; phylum Chordata; class Actinopteri; order Scombriformes; family Scombridae; genus Scomber; species Scomber scombrus. Next base: position 571,007 of record NW_026910277.1, on the reverse strand, counting down.
ACGAGCAAAATCAAGCACAGTTGGGGTGTTTTCTGAAAATTGTGAAGGATTTTCCAAAGTGGGCAAAATTTTTAAAAAAAGACAGGGCTGGTAGTGTCGAAAAAGTCAAAAATGGGTATTTTCCCAAAACTTGCTAAAAGGGGCCAGGGGGCGGGCTGAGTGAAAAACGAGCAAAATCAACCACAGTTGGGGCGCTTTGTGAAAATTGTGAAGGATTTTCCAAAGTGGGCAAAAATTTAAAAAAATAATAGGGCCGTTAAGTGTCGAAAAAGTCAAAAATGGGGATTTTCCCAAAACTTGATAAAAGGGGCCAGGGGGGCGGGCTGAGTGAAAAACGAGCAAAATCAAGCACAGTTTGGGGCGTTTTGTGAAAATTGTCAAGGATTTTCCAAATTGGGCAAAATTTTTAAAAAAAGACAGGGCTGGTAGTGTCGAAAAAGTCAAAAATGGGGATTTTCCCAAAACTTGCTAAAAGGGGCCAGGGGGCGGGCTGAGTGAAAAACGAGCAAAATCAAGCACAGTTGGGGCATTTTGTGAAAATTGTGAAGGAATTTCCAAAGTGGGCAAAATTTGAAAAAAACGACAGGGCCGTTAAGGGTCGAAAAAGTCAAAAATGGGGATTTTCCCAAACCTTGCTAAAAGTGGCCAGGGGGGCGGGCTGAGTGAAAAACGAGCAAAATCAAGCACAGTTGGGGCGTTTTGTTAAAATTGTGAAGGATTTTCCAAAGTGGGCAAAATTTAAAAAAAAAAAAAAAAAAGACAGGGCTGGTAGTGTCGAAAAAGAAAAAAATGGGGATTTTCCCAAAACTTGCTAAAAGGGGCCAGGGGGGCGGGCTGAGTGAGAAACGAGCAAAATCAAGCACAGTTGGGGCGTTTTGTGAAAATTGTGACGTATTTTCCAAACCGGGCAAAAATTGAAAAAAAACGACAGGGCCGGTAGTGTCGAAAAAGTCAAAAATGGGGAAGGGTGGGCGATTGTCCCAAACCTTGCTAAAAAGGGGCCAGGGGGGCGGACTGAATGAAAAACGAGCAAAATCAAGCACAGTTGGGGTGTTTTGTGAAAATTGTGAAGGATTTTCCAAAGTGGGCAAAAATTAAAAAAAAACGATAGGGCCGTTAAGTGTCGAAAAAGTCAAAAATGGGGATTTTCCCAAAACTTGATAAAAGGGGCCAGGGGGGCGGGCTGAGTGAAAAACGAGCAAAATCAAGCACAGTTGGGGCGTTTTGTGAAAATTGTGAAGGATTTTCCAAAGTGGGCAAAATTTTTAAAAAAAGACAGGGCTGGTAGTGTCGAAAAAGTCAAAAATGGGTATTTTCCCAAAACTTGCTAAAAGGGGCCAGGGGGCGGGCTGAGTGAAAAACGAGCAAAATCAACCACAGTTGGGGCGCTTTGTGAAAATTGTGAAGGATTTTCCAAAGTGGGCAAAAATTTAAAAAAACGATAGGGCCGTTAAGTGTCGAAAAAGTCAAAAATGGGGTTTTTCCCAAAACTTGATAAAAGGGGCCAGGGGGGCGGGCTGAGTGAAAAACGAGCAAAATCAAGCACAGTTGGGGCGCTTTGTGAAAATTGTGAAGGATTTTCCAAAGTGGGCAAAAATCTAAAAAAACGACAGGGCCGTTAAAGGTCGAAATTTAAAAAAAAAAATAAAAAATGGGCTGGTAGTGTCGAAAAAGTCAAAAAAGGGGATTTTCCAAAAACTTGCTAAAAGGGGCCAGGGGGTCGGGCTGAGTGAAAAACGAGCAAATTCAAGCACAGTTGGGTCGTTTTGTGAAAATTGTGATGGATTTTCCAAAGTGGGCAAAAATTTTAAAAATCGACAGGGCCGTTAAGTGTCGAAAAAGTCAAAAATGGGGATTTTCCCAAAACTTGATAAAAGGGGCCAGCGGGGCGGGCTGAGTGAAAAACGAGCAAAATCAAGCACAGTTGGGGCGTTTTGTGAAAATTGTGAAGGATTTTCCAAATTAGGCAAAAAATTTTAAAAAACGACAGGGCCGTTAAGTGTCGAAAAAGTCAAAAATGGGGATTTTCCCAAAACTTGATAAAAGGGGCCAGCGGGGCGGGCTGAGTGAAAAACGAGCAAAATCAAGCACAGTTGGGGTGTTTTGTGAAAATTGTGAAGGATTTTCCAAATTGGGCAAAAAATTTTAAAAAACGACAGGGCCGTTAAGGGTCGAAAAAGTCCAAAAATGGGGATTTTTACAAAACTTCCTAAAAGGGGACAGGGGGGCGGGCTGAGTGAGAAAGGAGCAAAATCAAGCACAGTTGGGGCGTTTTGTGAAAATTGTGAAGGATTTTCCAAAGTTGGCAAAAATTAAAAAAAACGACAGGGCCGGTAGTGTCGAAAAAGTCAAAAATGGGAATTTTCCCAAACCTTGCTAAAAGGGGCCAGGGGGGCGGGTTGAGTGAAACACGAGCAAAATCAAGCACAGTTGGGGTGTTTTGTGAAAATTGTGAAGGATTTTCCAAAGTGGGCAAAAATTTTAAAAGGCGACAGGGCCGGTAGTGTCGAAAAAGTCAAAAATGTGGATTTTCCCAAAACTTGCTAAAAGTGGCCCGGGGGCGGGATGATTGAGCAAAATCAAGCACAGTTGATGTGTAATGTGAAAATTGTGAAGGATTTTCCAAAGTGGGCAAAAATTTAATAAAACGACAGGTCCGTTAAGGGTCGAAAAAGTCAAAAATTGGGATTTTCCCAAACTTTGGTAAAAGGGGCCAGGGGGGCGGGCTGAGTGAAAAACGAGCAAAATCAAGCACGGTTGGGGCGTTTTGTGAAAATTGTGAAGGATTTTCCAAAGTGGGCAAAAATTTAAAAATAAGACAGGGCTGGTAGTGTCGAAAAAGTCAAAAATGTGGATTTTCCCAAAACTTGCTAAAAGTGGCCGGGGGGCGGGATGAGTGAAAAACGAGCAAAATCAAGCACAGTTGGGGCGTTTTATGAAAATTGTGAAGGATTTTCCAAAGTGGGCAAAAATTAAAAAAAAAAAAAAAGACAGGGCTGGTAGTGTTGAAAAAGTCAAAAATGGGGATTTTCCCAAAACTTGCTAAAAGGGGCCAGGGGGCGGGCTGAGTGAAAAACGTGCAAATTCAAGCACAGTTGGGACGTTGTTTGAAAATTTTGAAGGATTTTCCAAAGTGGGCAAAAATTTAAAAAAACGACAGGGTCGTTAAGTGTCGAAAAAGTCAAAAATGGGGATTTTCCCAAAACTTGCTAAAAGGGGCCAGGGGGGCAGGCTGAGTGAAAAACGAGCAAAATCAAGCACAGTTGGGGCGTTTTGTGAAAATTGTGAAGGATTTTCCAAAGTGGGCAAAGTTTGAAAAAAACGACAGGGCCGTTAAGGGTCGAAAAATTCAAAAATGGGGATTTTCCCAAACCTTGCTAAAAGGGGCCAGGGGGGCGGGCTGAATGAAAAACGAGCAAAATCAAGCACAGTTGGGGTGTTTTGTGAAAATTGTGAAGGATTTTCCAAAGTGGCCAAAATTTGAAAAAAACGACCGGGCCGTTAAATGTCGAAAAAGTCAAAAATGGGGATATTCCCAAAACTTGCTAAAAGTGGCTGGGGGGCGGGATGAGTGAAAAACGAACAAAATCAAGCACAGTTGGGGTGTTTTGTGAAAATTGTGAAGGATTTTCCAAACCAGGCAAAAATTGAATAAAACGACAGGGCCGGTATTGTCGAAAATGTCAAAAATGGGGATTTTCCCAAAACTTGCTAAAAGGGGCCGGGGGACGGGCTGAGTGAAAAACGAGCAAAATCAAGCACAGTTGGGGCGTTTTGTGAAAATTGTGAAGGATTTTCCAAAGTGGGCAAAAATTTTAAAAGTCGACAGGGCCGGTAGTGTCGAAAAAGTCAAAAATGGGGATATTCCCAAAACTTGCTAAAAAGTGGCCGGGGGGCGGGATGAGTGAAAAACGAGCAAAATCAAGCACAGTTGGGGCGTTTTGTGAAAATTGTGAAGGATTTTCCAAAGTGGGCAAAAATTTAAAAAATCGACAGGGCCGTTAAGTGTCGAAAAAGTCAAAAATGGGGATTTTCCCAAAACTTGATAAAAGGGGCCAGCGGGGCGGGCTGAGTGAAAAACGAGCAAAATCAAGCACAGTTGGGGCGTTTTGTGAAAATTGTGAAGGATTTTCCAAAGTGGGCAAAAATTTTAAAAGGCGACAGGGCCGGTAGTGTCGAAAAAGTCAAAAATGTGGATTTTCCCAAAACTTGCTAAAAGTGGCCCGGGGGCGGGATGATTGAGCAAAATCAAGCACAGTTGATGTGTAATGTGAAAATTGTGAAGGATTTTCCAAAGTGGGCAAAAATTTAATAAAACGACAGGGCCGTTAAGGGTCGAAAAAGTCAAAAATTGGGTTTTTTCCAAACCTTGCTAAAAGGGGCCAGGGGGGCGGGCTGAATGAAAAACGAGCAAAATCAAGCACAGTTGGGGCGTTTTGTGAAAATTGTGAAGGATTTTTCCAAAGTGGCCAAAATTTGAAAAAAACGACCGGGCCGTTAAATGTCGAAAAAGTCAAAAATGGGGATATTCCCAAAACTTGCTAAAAGTGGCCGGGGGGCGGGATGAGTGAAAAACGAACAAAATCAAGCACAGTTGGGGTGTTTTGTGGAAATTGTGAAGGATTTTCCAAACCGGGCAAAAATTGAATAAAACGACAGGGCCGGTAGTGTCGAAAAAGTCAAAAATGGGGATTTTCCAAAAACTTGCTAAAAGGGGCCAGGGGGTCGGGCTGAGTGAAAAAACAAGCAAATTCAAGCACAGTTGGGGCGTTTTGTGAAAATTGTGATGGATTTTCCAAAGTGGGCAAAAATTTAAAAAATCGACAGGGCCGTTAAGTGTCGAAAAAGTCAAAAATGGGGATTTTCCCAAAACTTGATAAAAGGGGCCAGGGGGGCGGGCTGAGTGAAAAACGAGCAAAATCAAGCACGGTTGGGGCGTTTTGTGAAAATTGTGAAGGATTTTCCAAAGTGGGCAATAAATTTAAAAAAACGACAGGGCCGTTAAGTGTCGAAAAAGTCAAAAATGGGGATTTTCCCAAAACTTGATAAAAGGGGCCAGGGGGGCGAGCTGAGTGAAAAACGAGCAAAATCAAGCACAGTTGGGGCGTTTTATGAAAATTGTGAAGGATTTTCCAAAGTGGGCAATAAATTAAAAAAAACGACAGGGCCGTTAAGTGTCGAAAAAGTCAAAAATGGGGATTTTCCCAAAACTTGATAAAAGGGGCCAGGGGGACGAGCTGAGTGGAAAAACGAGCAAAATCAAGCACAGTTGGGGCGTTTTGTGAAAATTGTGAAGGAATTTCCAAAGTGGGCAAAATTTGAAAAAAACGACAGGGCCGTTAAGGGTGGAAAAAGTCAAAAATGGGGATTTTCCCAAACTTGCTAAAAGGGGCCAGGGGGGCGGGCTGAGTGAAAAACGAGCAAAATCAAGCACAGTTGGGGCGTTTTGTGAAAATTGTGAAGGAATTTCCAAAGTGGGCAAAAATTTGAAAAAAACGACAGGGCCGTTAAGGGTGGAAAAAGTCAAAAATGGGGATTTTCCCAAACTTGCTAAAAGGGGCCAGGGGGGCGGGCTGAGTGAAAAACGAGCAAAATCAAGCACAGTTGGGGCGTTTTGTGAAAATTGTGAAGGATTTTCCAAAGTGGGCAAAAATGTTAAAAGGCCACAGGGACGGTAGTGTCGAAAAAGTCAAAAATGGGGATTTTCCCAAAACTTGCTAAAAGTGGCCCGGGGGCGGGATGAGTGAGCAAAATCAAGCACAGTTGATGTGTAATGTGAAAATTGTGAAGGATTTTCCAAAGTGGGCAAAAATTTAAAAAAACGACAGGGCCGTTAAGGGTCGAAAAAGTCAAAAATGAGGATTTTCCTAAACTTTGCTAAAAGGGGCCAGGGGGGCGGGCTGAGTGAAAAACGAGCAAATTCAAGCACGGTTGGGGCGTTTTGTGAAAATTGTGAAGGATTTTCCAAAGTGGGCAAAATTAAAAAAAAAAAGACAGGGCTGGTAGTGTCGAAAAAGTCAAAAATGTGGATTTTCCCAAAACTTGCTAAAAGGGGGCAGGGGGCGGGCTGAGTGAAAAACGAGCAAAATCAAGCACAGTTGGGGCGTTTTGTGAAAATTGTGAAGGATTTTCGAAAAGTGGGCAAAAACTTAAAAAAACGACCGGGCCGTTAAGGGTCGAAAAAGTCAAAATGGGGATTTTCCCAAAACTTGCTAAAAGGGGCCAGGGGGCGGGCTGAGTGAAAAACGAGCAAATTCAAGCACAGTTGGGGCGTTTTGTGAAAATTGTGAAGGATTTTCCAAAGTGGGCAAAAATTTAAAAAAACGGCAGGGCCGTTAAGTGTCGAAAGAGTCAAAAATGGGGATTTTCCCAAAACTTGCTAAAAGGGGCCAGGGGGGCGGGCTGAATGAAAAACGAGCAAAATCAAGCACAGTTGGGGTGTTTTGTGAAAATTGTGAAGGATTTTCCAAAGTGGCCAAAATTTGAAAAAAACGACCGGGCCGTTAAATGTTGAAAAAGTCAAAAATAGGGAATTTCCCAAAACTTGCTAAAAGTGGCCGGGGGGCGGGATGAGTGAAAAACGAACAAAATCAAGCACAGTTGGGGTGTTTTGTGGAAATTGTGAAGGATTTTCCAAACCGGGCAAAAATTGAATAAAACGACAGGGCCGGTAGTGTCGAAAATGTCAAAAATGGGGATTTTCCCAAAACTTGCTAAAAGTGGCCGGGGGACGGGCTGAGTGAAAAACGAGCAAAATCAAGCACAGTTGGGGCGTTTTGTGAAAATTGTGAAGGATTTTCCAAAGTGGGCAAAAATTTTAAAAGTCGACAGGGCCGGTAGTGTCGAAAAAGTCAAAAATGGGGATATTCCCAAAACTTGCTAAAAAGTGGCCGGGGGGCGGGATGAGTGAAAAACGAGCAAAATCAAGCACAGTTGGGGCGTTTTGTGAAAATTGTGAAGGAATTTCCAAAGTGGGCAAAATTTGAAAAAAACGACAGGGCTGGTAGTGTCGAAAAAGTCAAAAATGGGGATTTTCCAAAAACTTGCTAAAAGGGGCCAGGGGGTCGGGCTGAGTGAAAAACGAGCAAATTCAAGCACAGTTGGGGCGTTTTGTGAAAATTGTGAAGGATTTTCCAAAGTGGGCAATAAATTAAAAAAAACGACAGGGCCGTTAAGTGTCGAAAAAGTCAAAAATGGGGATTTTCCCAAAACTTGATAAAAGGGGCCAGGGGGACGAGCTGAGTGGAAAAACGAGCAAAATCAAGCACAGTTGGGGCGTTTTGTGAAAATTGTGAAGGAATTTCCAAAGTGGGCAAAATTTGAAAAAAACGACAGGGCCGTTAAGGGTGGAAAAAGTCAAAAATGGGAATTTTCCCAAACTTGCTAAAAGGGGCCAGGGGGGCGGGCTGAGTGAAAAACGAGCAAAATCAAGCACAGTTGGGGCGTTTTGTGAAAATTGTGAAGGAATTTCCAAAGTGGGCAAAAATTTGAAAAAAACGACAGGGCCGTTAAGGGTGGAAAAAGTCAAAAATGGGGATTTTCCCAAACTTGCTAAAAGGGGCCAGGGGGGCGGGCTGAGTGAAAAACGAGCAAAATCAAGCACAGTTGGGGCGTTTTGTGAAAATTGTGAAGGATTTTCCAAAGTGGGCAAAAATGTTAAAAGGCCACAGGGACGGTAGTGTCGAAAAAGTCAAAAATGGGGATTTTCCCAAAACTTGCTAAAAGTGGCCCGGGGGCGGGATGAGTGAGCAAAATCAAGCACAGTTGATGTGTAATGTGAAAATTGTGAAGGATTTTCCAAAGTGGGCAAAAATTTAAAAAAACGACAGGGCCGTTAAGGGTCGAAAAAGTCAAAAATGAGGATTTTCCTAAACTTTGCTAAAAGGGGCCAGGGGGGCGGGCTGAGTGAAAAACGAGCAAATTCAAGCACGGTTGGGGCGTTTTGTGAAAATTGTGAAGGATTTTCCAAAGTGGGCAAAATTTAAAAAAAAGACAGGGCTGGTAGTGTCGAAAAAGTCAAAAATGGGGATTTTCCCAAAACTTGCTAAAAGGGGGCAGGGGGCGGGCTGAGTGAAAAACGAGCAAAATCAAGCACAGTTGGGGCGTTTTGTGAAAATTGTGAAGGATTTTCGAAAAGTGGGCAAAAACTTAAAAAAACGACCGGGCCGTTAAGGGTCGAAAAAGTCAAAATGGGGATTTTCCCAAAACTTGCTAAAAGGGGCCAGGGGGCGGGCTGAGTGAAAAACGAGCAAATTCAAGCACAGTTGGGGCGTTTTGTGAAAATTGTGAAGGATTTTCCAAAGTGGGCAAAAATTTAAAAAAACGGCAGGGCCGTTAAGTGTCGAAAAAGTCAAAAATGGGGATTTTCCCAAAACTTGCTAAAAGGGGCCAGGGGGGCAGGCTGAGTGAAAAACGAGCAAAATCAAGCACAGTTGGGGCGTTTTGTGAAAATTGTGAAGGATTTTCCAAAGTGGGCAAAGTTTGAAAAAAACGACAGGGCCGTTAAGGGTCGAAAAATTCAAAAATGGGGATTTTCCCAAACCTTGCTAAAAGGGGCCAGGGGGGCGGGCTGAATGAAAAACGAGCAAAATCAAGCACAGTTGGGGTGTTTTGTGAAAATTGTGAAGGATTTTCCAAAGTGGCCAAAATTTGAAAAAAACGACCGGGGCCGTTAAATGTCGAAAAAGTCAAAAATGGGGATATTCCCAAAACTTGCTAAAAGTGGCCGGGGGGGCGGGATGAGTGAAAAACGAACAAAATCAAGCACAGTTGGGGTGTTTTGTGAAAATTGTGAAGGATTTTCCAAACCAGGCAAAAATTGAATAAAACGACAGGGCCGGTATTGTCGAAAATGTCAAAAATGGGGATTTTCCCAAAACTTGCTAAAAGGGGCCGGGGGACGGGCTGAGTGAAAAACGAGCAAAATCAAGCACAGTTGGGGCGTTTTGTGAAAATTGTGAAGGATTTTCCAAAGTGGGCAAAAATTTTAAAAGTCGACAGGGCCGGTAGTGTCGAAAAAGTCAAAAATGGGGATATTCCCAAAACTTGCTAAAAAGTGGCCGGGGGGCGGGATGAGTGAAAAACGAGCAAAATCAAGCACAGTTGGGGCGTTTTGTGAAAATTGTGAAGGAATTTCCAAAGTGGGCAAAATTTGAAAAAAACGACAGGGCTGGTAGTGTCGAAAAAGTCAAAAATGGGGATTTTCCAAAAACTTGCTAAAAGGGGCCAGGGGGTCGGGCTGAGTGAAAAAACAAGCAAATTCAAGCACAGTTGGGGCGTTTTGTGAAAATTGTGATGGATTTTCCAAAGTGGGCAAAAATTTAAAAAATCGACAGGGCCGTTAAGTGTCGAAAAAGTCAAAAATGGGGATTTTCCCAAAACTTGATAAAAGGGGCCAGCGGGGCGGGCTGAGTGAAAAACGAGCAAAATCAAGCACAGTTGGGGCGTTTTGTGAAAATTGTGAAGGATTTTCCAAATTGGGCAAAAAATTTTAAAAAACGACAGGGCCGTTAAGGGTCGAAAAAGTCAAAAATGGGGATTTTTAAAAACTTCCTAAAAGGGGACAGGGGGGCGGACTGAGTGAGAAAGGAGCAAAATCAAGCACAGTTGGGGCGTTTTGTGAAAATTGTGAAGGATTTTCCAAAGTTGGCAAAAATTAAAAAAAACGACAGGGCCGGTAGTGTCGAAAAAGTCAAAAATGGGAATTTTCCCAAACCTTGCTAAAAGGGGCCAGGGGGGCGGGTTGAGTGAAACACGAGCAAAATCAAGCACAGTTGGGGTGTTTTGTGAAAATTGTGAAGGATTTTCCAAAGTGGGCAAAAATTTTAAAAGGCGACAGGGCCGGTAGTGTCGAAAAAGTCAAAAATGTGGATTTTCCCAAAACTTGCTAAAAGTGGCCCGGGGTCGGGATGATTGAGCAAAATCAAGCACAGTTGATGTGTAATGTGAAAATTGTGAAGGATTTTCCAAAGTGGGCAAAAATTTAATAAAACGACAGGGCCGTTAAGGGTCGAAAAAGTCAAAAATTGGGTTTTTTCCAAACCTTGCTAAAAGGGGCCAGGGGGGCGGGCTGAATGAAAAACGAGCAAAATCAAGCACAGTTGGGGCGTTTTGTGAAAATTGTGAAGGATTTTTCCAAAGTGGCCAAAATTTGAAAAAAACGACCGGGCCGTTAAATGTCGAAAAAGTCAAAAATGGGGATATTCCCAAAACTTGCTAAAAGTGGCCGGGGGGCGGGATGAGTGAAAAACGAACAAAATCAAGCACAGTTGGGGTGTTTTGTGGAAATTGTGAAGGATTTTCCAAACCGGGCAAAAATTGAATAAAACGACAGGGCCGGTAGTGTCGAAAAAGTCAAAAATGGGGATATTCCCAAAACTTGCTAAAAAGTGGCCGGGGGGCGGGATGAGTGAAAAACGAGCAAAATCAAGCACAGTTGGGGCGTTTTGTGAAAATTGTGAAGGATTTTCCAAAGTGGGCAAAAATTTAAAAATAAGACAGGGCTGGTAGTGTCGAAAAAGTCAAAAATGTGGATTTTCCCAAAACTTGCTAAAAGTGGCCGGGGGGCGGGATGAGTGAAAAACGAGCAAAATCAAGCACAGTTGGGGTGTTTTGTGAAAATTGTGAAGGATTTTCCAAAGTGGCCAAAATTTGAAAAAAACGACCGGGCCGTTAAATGTTGAAAAAGTCAAAAATAGGGAATTTCCCAAAACTTGCTAAAAGTGGCCGGGGGGCGGGATGAGTGAAAAACGAACAAAATCAAGCACAGTTGGGGTGTTTTGTGGAAATTGTGAAGGATTTTCCAAACCGGGCAAAAATTGAATAAAACGACAGGGCCGGTAGTGTCGAAAATGTCAAAAATGGGGATTTTCCCAAAACTTGCTAAAAGTGGCCGGGGGACGGGCTGAGTGAAAAACGAGCAAAATCAAGCACAGTTGGGGCGTTTTGTGAAAATTGTGAAGGATTTTCCAAAGTGGGCAAAAATTTTAAAAGTCGACAGGGCCGGTAGTGTCGAAAAAGTCAAAAATGGGGATATTCCCAAAACTTGCTAAAAAGTGGCCGGGGGGCGGGATGAGTGAAAAACGAGCAAAATCAAGCACAGTTGGGGCGTTTTGTGAAAATTGTGAAGGAATTTCCAAAGTGGGCAAAATTTGAAAAAAACGACAGGGCTGGTAGTGTCGAAAAAGTCAAAAATGGGGATTTTCCAAAAACTTGCTAAAAGGGGCCAGGGGGTCGGGCTGAGTGAAAAACGAGCAAATTCAAGCACAGTTGGGGCGTTTTGTGAAAATTGTGATGGATTTTCCAAAGTGGGCAAAAATTTAAAAAATCGACAGGGCCGTTAAGTGTCGAAAAAGTCAAAAATGGGGATTTTCCCAAAACTTGATAAAAGGGGCCAGCGGGGCGGGCTGAGTGAAAAACGAGCAAAATCAAGCACAGTTGGGGCGTTTTGTGAAAATTGTGAAGGATTTTCCAAATTGGGCAAAAAATTTTAAAAAACGACAGGGCCGTCAAGGGTCGAAAAATTCAAAAATGGGGATTTTTACAAAACTTCCTAAAAGGGGACAGGGGGGCGGGCTGAGTGAGAAAGGAGCAAAATCAAGCACAGTTGGGGCGTTGTGTGAAAATTTTGAAGGATTTTCCAAAGTGGGCAAAAATTTAAAAAAACGACAGGGTCGTTAAGTGTCGAAAAAGTCAAAAATGGGGATTTTCCCAAAACTTGCTAAAAGGGGCCAGGGGGGCAGGCTGAGTGAAAAACGAGCAAAATCAAGCACAGTTGGGGCGTTTTGTGAAAATTGTGAAGGATTTTCCAAAGTGGGCAAAGTTTGAAAAAAACGACAGGGCCGTTAAGGGTCGAAAAAGTCAAAAATGGGGATTTTCCCAAACCTTGCTAAAAGGGGCCAGGGGGGCGGGCTGAATGAAAAACGAGCAAAATCAAGCACAGTTGGGGTGTTTTGTGAAAATTGTGAAGGATTTTCCAAAGTGGCCAAAATTTGAAAAAAACGACCGGGCCGTTAAATGTCGAAAAAGTCAAAAATGGGGATATTCCCAAAACTTGCTAAAAGTGGCCGGGGGGCGGGATGAGTGAAAAACGAGCAAAATCAAGCACAGTTGGGGCGTTTTGTGAAAATTGTGAAGGATTTTCCAAAGTGGGCAAAAATTTTAAAAAAAGACAGTGCTGGTAGTGTCGAAAAAGTCAAAAATGGGGATTTTCCCAAAACTTGCTAAAAGTGGCCGGGGGACGGGCTGAGTGAAAAACGAGCAAAATCAAGCACAGTTGGGGCGTTTTGTGAAAATTGTGAAGGATTTTCCAAAGTGGGCAAAAATTTTAAAAGTCGACAGGGCCGGTAGTGTCGAAAAAGTCAAAAATGGGGATTTTCCCAAAACTTGCTAAAAGGGGCCAGGGGGGCAGGCTGAGTGAAAAAGGAGCAAAATCAAGCACAGTTGGGGCGTTTTGTGAAAATTGTGATGGATTTTCCAAAGTGGGCAAAAATTTAAAAAATCGACAGGGCCGTTAAGTGTCGAAAAAGTCAAAAATGGGGATTTTCCCAAAACTTGATAAAAGGGGCCAGCGGGGCGGGCTGAGTGAAAAACGAGCAAAATCAAGCACAGTTGGGGCGTTTTGTGAAAATTGTGAAGGATTTTCCAAATTGGGCAAAAAATTTTAAAAAACGACAGGGCCGTTAAGGGTCGAAAAAGTCAAAAATGGGGATTTTTACAAAACTTCCTAAAAGGGGACAGGGGGGCGGGCTGAGTGAGAAAGGAGCAAAATCAAGCACAGTTGGGGCGTTTGATGAAAATTGTGAAGGATTTTCCAAAGTTGGCAAAAATTAAAAAAAACGACAGGGCCGGTAGTGTCGAAAAAGTCAAAAATGGGGATTTTCCCAAAACATGCTAAAAGTGGCCCGGGGGCGGGATGATTGAGCAAAATCAAGCACAGTTGATGTGTAATGTGAAAATTGTGAAGGATTTTCCAAAGTGGGCAAAAATTTAATAAATCGACAGGGCCGTTAAGGGTCGAAAAAGTCAAAAATGGGGATTTTCCCAAACTTTGGTAAAAGGGGCCAGGGGGGCGGGCTGAGTGAAAAACGAGCAAAATCAAGCACGGTTGGGGCGTTTTGTGAAAATTGTGAAGGATTTTCCAAAGTGGGCAAAAATTTAAAAATAAGACAGGGCTGGTAGTGTCGAAAAAGTCAAAAATGTGGATTTTCCCAAAACTTGCTAAAAGTGGCCGGGGGCGGGGCTGAGTGAAAAACGAGCAAAATCAAGCACAGTTGGGGCGTTTTGTGAAAATTGTGAAGGATTTTCCAAAGTGGGCAAAAATTTTAAAAAAAGACAGTGCTGGTAGTGTCGAAAAAGTCAAAAATGGGGATTTTCCCAAAACTTGCAAAAAAGGGGCAGGGGGCGGGCTGAGTGAAAAACGAGCAAAATCAATCACAGTTGGGGCGTTTTGTGAAAATTGTGACGGATTTTCCAAAGTGGGCAAAAATTTAAAAAAACGACAGGGCCGTTAAGGGTCGAAAAAGTCAAAAATGGGGATTTTTCCAAACTTTGCTAAAAGGGGCCAGGGGGGGGGGCTGAGTGAAAAACGAGCAAAATCAAGCACGGTTGGGGCGTTTTGTGAAAATTGTGAAGGATTTTCCAAAGTGGGCAATAAATTTAAAAAAACGACAGGGCCGTTAAGGGTCGAAAAAGTCAAAAATGGGGATTTTCCCAAAACTTTGCTAAAAGGGGCCAGGGGGGCGGGCTGAGTGAAAAACGAGCAAAATCAAGCACGGTGGGGGCGTTTTGTGAAAATTGTGAAGGATTTTCCAAAGTGGGCAATAAATTTAAAAAACGACAGGGCCGTTAAGTGTCGAAAAAGTCAAAAATGGGGATTTTCCCAAAACTTGATAAAATGGGCCAGGGGGGCGAGCTGAGTGAAAAACGAGCAAAATCAAGCACAGTTGGGGCGTTTTATGAAAATTGTGAAGGATTTTCCAAAGTGGGCAATAAATTAAAAAAAACGACAGGGCCGTTAAGTGTCGAAAAAGTCAAAAATGGGGATTTTCCCAAAACTTGATAAAAGGGGCCAGCGGGGCGGGCTGAGTGAAAAACGAGCAAAATCAAGCACAGTTGGGGCGTTTTGTGAAAATTGTGAAGGATTTTCCAAATTGGGCAAAAAATTTTAAAAAACGACAGGGCCGTTAAGGGTCGAAAAAGTCAAAAATGGGGATTTTTACAAAACTTCCTAAAAGGGGACAGGGGGGCGGGCTGAGTGAGAAAGGAGCAAAATCAAGCACAGTTGGGGCGTTTTGTGAAAATTGTGAAGGATTTTCCAAAGTGGGCAAAACTTAAAAAAACGACCGGGCCGTTAAGGGTCGAAAAAGTCAAAATGGGGATTTTCCCAAAACTTGCTAAAAGGGGCCAGGGGGCGGGCTGAGTGAAAAACGAGCAAATTCAAGCACAGTTGGGACGTTGTGTGAAAATTTTGAAGGATTTTCCAAAGTGGGCAAAAATTTAAAAAAACGACAGGGTCGTTAAGTGTCGAAAAAGTCAAAAATGGGGATTTTCCCAAAACTTGCTAAAAGGGGCCAGGGGGGCAGGCTGAGTGAAAAACGAGCAAAATCAAACACAGTTGGGGCGTTTTGTGAAAATTGTGAAGGATTTTCCAAAGTGGGCAAAGTTTGAAAAAAACGACAGGGCCGTTAAGGGTCGAAAAAGTCAAAAATGGGGATTTTCCCAAACCTTGCCAAAAGGGGCAAGGGGGGCGGGCTGAATGAAAAACGAGCAAAATCAAGCACAGTTGGGGTGTTTTGTGAAAATTGTGAAGGATTTTCCAAAGTGGCCAAAATTTGAAAAAAACGACCGGGCCGTTAAATGTCGAAAAAGTCAAAAATGGGGATATTCCCAAAACTTGCTAAAAGTGGCCGGGGGGCGGGATGAGTGAAAAACGAGCAAAATCAAGCACAGTTGGGGCGTTTTGTGAAAATTGTGAAGGATTTTCCAAAGTGGGCAAAAATTTAAAAAAAAGACAGTGCTGGTAGTGTCGAAAAAGTCAAAAATGGGGATTTTCCAAAAACTTGCTAAAAGTGGCCGGGGGACGGGCTGAGTGAAAAACGAGCAAAATCAAGCACAGTTGGGGTGTTTTGTGAAAATTGTGAAGGATTTTCCAAAGTGGCCAAAATTTGAAAAAAACGACCGGGCCGTTAAATGTCGAAAAAGTCAAAAATGGGGATATTCCCAAAACTTGCTAAAAGTGGCCGGGGGGCGGGATGAGTGAAAAACGAGCAAAATCAAGCACAGTTGGGGCGTTTTGTGAAAATTGTGAAGGAATTTCCAAAGTGGGCAAAATTTGAAAAAAACGACAGGGCTGGTAGTGTCGAAAAAGTCAAAAATGGGGATTTTCCAAAAACTTGCTAAAAGGGGCCAGGGGGTCGGGCTGAGTGAAAAACGAGCAAATTCAAGCACAGTTGGGGCGTTTTGTGAAAATTGTGATGGATTTTCCAAAGTGGGCAAAAATTTAAAAAATCGACAGGGCCGTTAAGTGTCGAAAAAGTCAAAAATGGGGATTTTCCCAAAACTTGATAAAAGGGGCCAGCGGGGCGGGCTGAGTGAAAAACGAGCAAAATCAAGCACAGTTGGGGCGTTTTGTGAAAATTGTGAAGGATTTTCCAAATTGGGCAAAAAATTTTAAAAAACGACAGGGCCGTTAAGGGTCGAAAAAGTCAAAAATGGGGATTTTTACAAAACTTCCTAAAAGGGGACAGGGGGGCGGGCTGAGTGAAAAACGAGCAAAATCAAGCACAGTTGGGGCGTTTTGTGAAAATTGTGAAGGATTTTCCAAAGTTGGCAAAAATTTAAAAAAACGACAGGGCCGGTAGTGTCGAAAAAGTCAAAAATGTGGATTTTCCCAAAACATGCTAAAAGTGGCCCGGGGGCGGGATGATTGAGCAAAATCAAGCACAGTTGATGTGTAATGTGAAAATTGTTAAGGATTTTCCAAAGTGGGCAAAAATTTAATAAATCGACAGGGCCGTTAAGGGTCGAAAAAGTCAAAAATGGGGATTTTCCCAAACTTTGGTAAAAGGGGCCAGGGGGGCGGGCTGAGTGAAAAACGAGCAAAATCAAGCACGGTTGGGGCGTTTTGTGAAAATTGTGAAGGATTTTCCAAAGTGGGCAAAAATTTAAAAATAAGACAGGGCTGGTAGTGTCGAAAAAGTCAAAAATGTGGATTTTCCCAAAACTTGCTAAAAGTGGCCGGGGGGGCGGGCTGAGTGAGAAAGGAGCAAAATCAAGCACAGTTGGGGCGTTTGATGAAAATTGTGAAGGATTTTCCAAAGTTGGCAAAAATTAAAAAAAACGACAGGGCCGGTAGTGTCGAAAAAGTCAAAAATGGGGATTTTCCCAAAACATGCTAAAAGTGGCCCGGGGGCGGGATGATTGAGCAAAATCAAGCACAGTTGATGTGTAATGTGAAAATTGTGAAGGATTTTCCAAAGTGGGCAAAAATTTAATAAATCGACAGGGCCGTTAAGGGTCGAAAAAGTCAAAAATGGGGATTTTCCCAAACTTTGGTAAAAGGGGCCAGGGGGGCGGGCTGAGTGAAAAACGAGCAAAATCAAGCACGGTTGGGGCGTTTTGTGAAAATTGTGAAGGATTTTCCAAAGTGGGCAAAAATTTAAAAATAAGACAGGGCTGGTAGTGTCGAAAAAGTCAAAAATGTGGATTTTCCCAAAACTTGCTAAAAGTGGCCGGGGGCGGGGCTGAGTGAAAAACGAGCAAAATCAAGCACAGTTGGGGCGTTTTGTGAAAATTGTGAAGGATTTTCCAAAGTGGGCAAAAATTTTAAAAAAAGACAGTGCTGGTAGTGTCGAAAAAGTCAAAAATGGGGATTTTCCCAAAACTTGCAAAAAAGGGGCAGGGGGCGGGCTGAGTGAAAAACGAGCAAAATCAATCACAGTTGGGGCGTTTTGTGAAAATTGTGACGGATTTTCCAAAGTGGGCAAAAATTTAAAAAAACGACAGGGCCGTTAAGGGTCGAAAAAGTCAAAAATGGGGATTTTTCCAAACTTTGCTAAAAGGGGCCAGGGGGGGGGGCTGAGTGAAAAACGAGCAAAATCAAGCACGGTTGGGGCGTTTTGTGAAAATTGTGAAGGATTTTCCAAAGTGGGCAATAAATTTAAAAAAACGACAGGGCCGTTAAGGGTCGAAAAAGTCAAAAATGGGGATTTTCCCAAAACTTTGCTAAAAGGGGCCAGGGGGGCGGGCTGAGTGAAAAACGAGCAAAATCAAGCACGGTGGGGGCGTTTTGTGAAAATTGTGAAGGATTTTCCAAAGTGGGCAATAAATTTAAAAAACGACAGGGCCGTTAAGTGTCGAAAAAGTCAAAAATGGGGATTTTCCCAAAACTTGATAAAATGGGCCAGGGGGGCGAGCTGAGTGAAAAACGAGCAAAATCAAGCACAGTTGGGGCGTTTTATGAAAATTGTGAAGGATTTTCCAAAGTGGGCAATAAATTAAAAAAAACGACAGGGCCGTTAAGTGTCGAAAAAGTCAAAAATGGGGATTTTCCCAAAACTTGATAAAAGGGGCCAGCGGGGCGGGCTGAGTGAAAAACGAGCAAAATCAAGCACAGTTGGGGCGTTTTGTGAAAATTGTGAAGGATTTTCCAAATTGGGCAAAAAATTTTAAAAAACGACAGGGCCGTTAAGGGTCGAAAAAGTCAAAAATGGGGATTTTTACAAAACTTCCTAAAAGGGGACAGGGGGGCGGGCTGAGTGAGAAAGGAGCAAAATCAAGCACAGTTGGGGCGTTTTGTGAAAATTGTGAAGGATTTTCCAAAGTGGGCAAAACTTAAAAAAACGACCGGGCCGTTAAGGGTCGAAAAAGTCAAAATGGGGATTTTCCCAAAACTTGCTAAAAGGGGCCAGGGGGCGGGCTGAGTGAAAAACGAGCAAATTCAAGCACAGTTGGGACGTTGTGTGAAAATTTTGAAGGATTTTCCAAAGTGGGCAAAAATTTAAAAAAACGACAGGGTCGTTAAGTGTCGAAAAAGTCAAAAATGGGGATTTTCCCAAAACTTGCTAAAAGGGGCCAGGGGGGCAGGCTGAGTGAAAAACGAGCAAAATCAAACACAGTTGGGGCGTTTTGTGAAAATTGTGAAGGATTTTCCAAAGTGGGCAAAGTTTGAAAAAAACGACAGGGCCGTTAAGGGTCGAAAAAGTCAAAAATGGGGATTTTCCCAAACCTTGCCAAAAGGGGCAAGGGGGGCGGGCTGAATGAAAAACGAGCAAAATCAAGCACAGTTGGGGTGTTTTGTGAAAATTGTGAAGGATTTTCCAAAGTGGCCAAAATTTGAAAAAAACGACCGGGCCGTTAAATGTCGAAAAAGTCAAAAATGGGGATATTCCCAAAACTTGCTAAAAGTGGCCGGGGGGCGGGATGAGTGAAAAACGAGCAAAATCAAGCACAGTTGGGGCGTTTTGTGAAAATTGTGAAGGATTTTCCAAAGTGGGCAAAAATTTAAAAAAAAGACAGTGCTGGTAGTGTCGAAAAAGTCAAAAATGGGGATTTTCCAAAAACTTGCTAAAAGTGGCCGGGGGACGGGCTGAGTGAAAAACGAGCAAAATCAAGCACAGTTGGGGTGTTTTGTGAAAATTGTGAAGGATTTTCCAAAGTGGCCAAAATTTGAAAAAAACGACCGGGCCGTTAAATGTCGAAAAAGTCAAAAATGGGGATATTCCCAAAACTTGCTAAAAGTGGCCGGGGGGCGGGATGAGTGAAAAACGAGCAAAATCAAGCACAGTTGGGGCGTTTTGTGAAAATTGTGAAGGAATTTCCAAAGTGGGCAAAATTTGAAAAAAACGACAGGGCTGGTAGTGTCGAAAAAGTCAAAAATGGGGATTTTCCAAAAACTTGCTAAAAGGGGCCAGGGGGTCGGGCTGAGTGAAAAACGAGCAAATTCAAGCACAGTTGGGGCGTTTTGTGAAAATTGTGATGGATTTTCCAAAGTGGGCAAAAATTTAAAAAATCGACAGGGCCGTTAAGTGTCGAAAAAGTCAAAAATGGGGATTTTCCCAAAACTTGATAAAAGGGGCCAGCGGGGCGGGCTGAGTGAAAAACGAGCAAAATCAAGCACAGTTGGGGCGTTTTGTGAAAATTGTGAAGGATTTTCCAAATTGGGCAAAAAATTTTAAAAAACGACAGGGCCGTTAAGGGTCGAAAAAGTCAAAAATGGGGATTTTTACAAAACTTCCTAAAAGGGGACAGGGGGGCGGGCTGAGTGAAAAACGAGCAAAATCAAGCACAGTTGGGGCGTTTTGTGAAAATTGTGAAGGATTTTCCAAAGTTGGCAAAAATTTAAAAAAACGACAGGGCCGGTAGTGTCGAAAAAGTCAAAAATGTGGATTTTCCCAAAACATGCTAAAAGTGGCCCGGGGGCGGGATGATTGAGCAAAATCAAGCACAGTTGATGTGTAATGTGAAAATTGTTAAGGATTTTCCAAAGTGGGCAAAAATTTAATAAATCGACAGGGCCGTTAAGGGTCGAAAAAGTCAAAAATGGGGATTTTCCCAAACTTTGGTAAAAGGGGCCAGGGGGGCGGGCTGAGTGAAAAACGAGCAAAATCAAGCACGGTTGGGGCGTTTTGTGAAAATTGTGAAGGATTTTCCAAAGTGGGCAAAAATTTAAAAATAAGACAGGGCTGGTAGTGTCGAAAAAGTCAAAAATGTGGATTTTCCCAAAACTTGCTAAAAGTGGCCGGGGGCGGGGCTGAGTGAAAAACGAGCAAAATCAAGCACAGTTGGGGCGTTTTGTGAAAATTGTGAAGGATTTTCCAAAGTGGGCAAAAATTTTAAAAAAAGACAGTGCTGGTAGTGTCGAAAAAGTCAAAAATGGGGATTTTCCCAAAACTTGCAAAAAAGGGGCAGGGGGCGGGCTGAGTGAAAAACGAGCAAAATCAATCACAGTTGGGGCGTTTTGTGAAAATTGTGACGGATTTTCCAAAGTGGGCAAAAATTTAAAAAAACGACAGGGCCGTTAAGGGTCGAAAAAGTCAAAAATGGGGATTTTTCCAAACTTTGCTAAAAGGGGCCAGGGGGGGGGGGCTGAGTGAAAAACGAGCAAAATCAAGCACGGTTGGGGCGTTTTGTGAAAATTGTGAAGGATTTTCCAAAGTGGGCAATAAATTTAAAAAAACGACAGGGCCGTTAAGGGTCGAAAAAGTCAAAAATGGGGATTTTCCCAAAACTTTGCTAAAAGGGGCCAGGGGGGCGGGCTGAGTGAAAAACGAGCAAAATCAAGCACGGTGGGGGCGTTTTGTGAAAATTGTGAAGGATTTTCCAAAGTGGGCAATAAATTTAAAAAACGACAGGGCCGTTAAGTGTCGAAAAAGTCAAAAATGGGGATTTTCCCAAAACTTGATAAAATGGGCCAGGGGGGCGAGCTGAGTGAAAAACGAGCAAAATCAAGCACAGTTGGGGCGTTTTATGAAAATTGTGAAGGATTTTCCAAAGTGGGCAATAAATTAAAAAAAACGACAGGGCCGTTAAGTGTCGAAAAAGTCAAAAATGGGGATTTTCCCAAAACTTTGCTAAAAGGGGCCAGGGGGGCGGGCTGAGTGAAAAACGAGCAAAATCAAGCACGGTGGGGGCGTTTTGTGAAAATTGTGAAGGATTTTCCAAAGTGGGCAATAAATTTAAAAAACGACAGGGCCGTTAAGTGTCGAAAAAGTCAAAAATGGGGATTTTCCCAAAACTTGATAAAATGGGCCAGGGGGGCGAGCTGAGTGAAAAACGAGCAAAATCAAGCACAGTTGGGGCGTTTTATGAAAATTGTGAAGGATTTTCCAAAGTGGGCAATAAATTAAAAAAAACGACAGGGCCGTTAAGTGTCGAAAAAGTCAAAAATGGGGATTTTCCCAAAACTTGATAAAAGGGGCCAGCGGGGCGGGCTGAGTGAAAAACGAGCAAAATCAAGCACAGTTGGGGCGTTTTGTGAAAATTGTGAAGGATTTTCCAAATTGGGCAAAAAATTTTAAAAAACGACAGGGCCGTTAAGGGTCGAAAAAGTCAAAAATGGGGATTTTTACAAAACTTCCTAAAAGGGGACAGGGGGGCGGGCTGAGTGAGAAAGGAGCAAAATCAAGCACAGTTGGGGCGTTTTGTGAAAATTGTGAAGGATTTTCCAAAGTGGGCAAAACTTAAAAAAACGACCGGGCCGTTAAGGGTCGAAAAAGTCAAAATGGGGATTTTCCCAAAACTTGCTAAAAGGGGCCAGGGGGCGGGCTGAGTGAAAAACGAGCAAATTCAAGCACAGTTGGGACGTTGTGTGAAAATTTTGAAGGATTTTCCAAAGTGGGCAAAAATTTAAAAAAACGACAGGGTCGTTAAGTGTCGAAAAAGTCAAAAATGGGGATTTTCCCAAAACTTGCTAAAAGGGGCCAGGGGGGCAGGCTGAGTGAAAAACGAGCAAAATCAAACACAGTTGGGGCGTTTTGTGAAAATTGTGAAGGATTTTCCAAAGTGGGCAAAGTTTGAAAAAAACGACAGGGCCGTTAAGGGTCGAAAAAGTCAAAAATGGGGATTTTCCCAAACCTTGCCAAAAGGGGCAAGGGGGGCGGGCTGAATGAAAAACGAGCAAAATCAAGCACAGTTGGGGTGTTTTGTGAAAATTGTGAAGGATTTTCCAAAGTGGCCAAAATTTGAAAAAAACGACCGGGCCGTTAAATGTCGAAAAAGTCAAAATGGGGATATTCCCAAAACTTGCTAAAAGTGGCCGGGGGGCGGGATGAGTGAAAAACGAGCAAAATCAAGCACAGTTGGGGCGTTTTGTGAAAATTGTGAAGGATTTTCCAAAGTGGGCAAAAATTTAAAAAAAGACAGTGCTGGTAGTGTCGAAAAAGTCAAAAATGGGGATTTTCCAAAAACTTGCTAAAAGTGGCCGGGGGACGGGCTGAGTGAAAAACGAGCAAAATCAAGCACAGTTGGGGTGTTTTGTGAAAATTGTGAAGGATTTTCCAAAGTGGCCAAAATTTGAAAAAAACGACCGGGCCGTTAAATGTCGAAAAAGTCAAAAATGGGGATATTCCCAAAACTTGCTAAAAGTGGCCGGGGGGCGGGATGAGTGAAAAACGAGCAAAATCAAGCACAGTTGGGGCGTTTTGTGAAAATTGTGAAGGAATTTCCAAAGTGGGCAAAATTTGAAAAAAACGACAGGGCTGGTAGTGTCGAAAAAGTCAAAAATGGGGATTTTCCAAAAACTTGCTAAAAGGGGCCAGGGGGTCGGGCTGAGTGAAAAACGAGCAAATTCAAGCACAGTTGGGGCGTTTTGTGAAAATTGTGATGGATTTTCCAAAGTGGGCAAAAATTTAAAAAATCGACAGGGCCGTTAAGTGTCGAAAAAGTCAAAAATGGGGATTTTCCCAAAACTTGATAAAAGGGGCCAGCGGGGCGGGCTGAGTGAAAAACGAGCAAAATCAAGCACAGTTGGGGCGTTTTGTGAAAATTGTGAAGGATTTTCCAAATTGGGCAAAAAATTTTAAAAAACGACAGGGCCGTTAAGGGTCGAAAAAGTCAAAAATGGGGATTTTTACAAAACTTCCTAAAAGGGGACAGGGGGGCGGGCTGAGTGAAAAAGGAGCAAAATCAAGCACAGTTGGGGCGTTTTGTGAAAATTGTGAAGGATTTTCAAAGTTGGCAAAAATTTAAAAAAACGACAGGGCCGGTAGTGTCGAAAAAGTCAAAAATGTGGATTTTCCCAAAACATGCCTAAAAGTGGCCCGGGGGCGGGATGATTGAGCAAAATCAAGCACAGTTGATGTGTAATGTGAAAATTGTTAAGGATTTTCCAAAGTGGGCAAAAATTTAATAAATCGACAGGGCCGTTAAGGGTCGAAAAAGTCAAAAATGGGGATTTTCCCAAACTTTGGTAAAAGGGGCCAGGGGGGCGGGCTGAGTGAAAAACGAGCAAAATCAAGCACGGTTGGGGCGTTTTGTGAAAATTGTGAAGGATTTTCCAAAGTGGGCAAAAATTTAAAAATAAGACAGGGCTGGTAGTGTCGAAAAAGTCAAAAATGTGGATTTTCCCAAAACTTGCTAAAAGTGGCCGGGGGCGGGGCTGAGTGAAAAACGAGCAAAATCAAGCACAGTTGGGGCGTTTTGTGAAAATTGTGAAGGATTTTCCAAAGTGGGCAAAAATTTTAAAAAAAGACAGTGCTGGTAGTGTCGAAAAGTCAAAAATGGGGATTTTCCCAAAACTTGCAAAAAAGGGGCAGGGGGCGGGCTGAGTGAAAAACGAGCAAAATCAATCACAGTTGGGGCGTTTTGTGAAAATTGTGACGGATTTTCCAAAGTGGGCAAAAATTTAAAAAAACGACAGGGCCGTTAAGGGTCGAAAAAGTCAAAAATGGGGATTTTTCCAAACTTTGCTAAAAGGGGCCAGGGGGGGGGGCTGAGTGAAAAACGAGCAAAATCAAGCACGGTTGGGGCGTTTTGTGAAAATTGTGAAGGATTTTCCAAAGTGGGCAATAAATTTAAAAAAAACGACAGGGCCGTTAAGGGTCGAAAAAGTCAAAAATGGGGATTTTCCCAAAACTTTGCTAAAAGGGGCCAGGGGGGCGGGCTGAGTGAAAAACGAGCAAAATCAAGCACGGTGGGGGCGTTTTGTGAAAATTGTGAAGGATTTTCCAAAGTGGGCAATAAATTTAAAAAACGACAGGGCCGTTAAGTGTCGAAAAAGTCAAAAATGGGGATTTTCCCAAACTTGATAAAATGGGCCAGGGGGGCGAGCTGAGTGAAAAACGAGCAAAATCAAGCACAGTTGGGGCGTTTTATGAAAATTGTGAAGGATTTTCCAAAGTGGGCAATAAATTAAAAAAAACGACAGGGCCGTTAAGTGTCGAAAAAGTCAAAAATGGGGATTTTCCCAAAACTTGATAAAAGGGGCCAGGGGGACGAGCTGAGTGGAAAAACGAGCAAAATCAAGCACAGTTGGGGCGTTTTGTGGAAATTGTGAAGGAATTTCCAAAGTGGGCAAAATTTGAAAAAAACGACAGGGCCGTTAAGGGTGGAAAAAGTCAAAAATGGGGATTTTCCCAAACTTGCTAAAAGGGGCCAGGGGGGCGGGCTGAGTGAAAAACGAGCAAAATCAAGCACAGTTGGGGTGTTTTGTGAAAATTGTGAAGGAATTTCCAAAGTGGGCAAAAATTTGAAAAAACGACAGGGCCGTTAAGGGTCGAAAAAGTCAAAAATGGGGATTTTTACAAAACTTCCTAAAAGGGGACAGGGGGGGCGGGCTGAGTGAGAAAGGAGCAAAATCAAGCACAGTTGGGGCGTTTTGTGAAAATTGTGAAGGATTTTCCAAAGTGGGCAAAAATTTAAAAAAAAGACAGTGCTGGTAGTGTCGAAAAAGTCAAAAATGGGGATTTTCCCAAAACTTGCTAAAAGTGGCCGGGGGACGGGCTGAGTGAAAAACGAGCAAAATCAAGCACAGTTGGGGTGTTTTGTGAAAATTGTGAAGGATTTTCCAAAGTGGCCAAAATTTGAAAAAAACGACCGGGCCGTTAAATGTCGAAAAAGTCAAAAATGGGGATATTCCCAAAACTTGCTAAAAGTGGCCGGGGGGGCGGGATGAGTGAAAAACGAGCAAAATCAAGCACAGTTGGGGCGTTTTGTGAAAATTGTGAAGGATTTTCCAAAGTGGGCAAAAATTTTAAAAGTCGACAGGGCCGGTAGTGTCGAAAAAGTCAAAAATGGGGATATTCCCAAAACTTGCTAAAAAGTGGCCGGGGGGCGGGATGAGTGAAAAACGAGCAAAATCAAGCACAGTTGGGGCGTTTTGTGAAAATTGTGAAGGAATTTCCAAAGTGGGCAAAATTTGAAAAAAACGACAGGGCTGGTAGTGTCGAAAAAGTCAAAAATGGGGATTTTCCAAAAACTTGCTAAAAGGGGCCAGGGGGTCGGGCTGAGTGAAAAACGAGCAAATTCAAGCACAGTTGGGGCGTTTTTGTGAAAATTGTGATGGATTTTCCAAAGTGGGCAAAAATTTAAAAAATCGACAGGGCCGTTAAGTGTCGAAAAAGTCAAAAATGGGGATTTTCCCAAAACTTGATAAAAGGGGCCAGCGGGGCGGGCTGAGTGAAAAACGAGCAAAATCAAGCACAGTTGGGGCGTTTTGTGAAAATTGTGAAGGATTTTCCAAATTGGGCAAAAAATTTTAAAAAACGACAGGGCCGTTAAGGGTCGAAAAAGTCAAAAATGTGGATTTTCCCAAAACATGCTAAAAGTGGCCCGGGGGCGGGATGATTGAGCAAAATCAAGCACAGTTGATGTGTAATGTGAAAATTGTGAAGGATTTTCCAAAGTGGGCAAAAATTTAATAAATCGACAGGGCCGTTAAGGGTCGAAAAAGTCAAAAATGGGGATTTTTACAAAACTTCCTAAAAGGGGACAGGGGGGCGGGCTGAGTGAGAAAGGAGCAAAATCAAGCACAGTTGGGGCGTTTTGTGAAAATTGTGAAGGATTTTCCAAAGTTGGCAAAAATTAAAAAAAACGACAGGGCCGGTAGTGTCGAAAAAGTCAAAAATGGGAATTTTCCCAAACCTTGCTAAAAGGGGCCAGGGGGGCGGGTTGAGTGAAACACGAGCAAAATCAAGCACAGTTGGGGTGTTTTGTGAAAATTGTGAAGGATCTTCCAAAGTGGGCAAAAATTTTAAAAGGCGACAGGGCCCGGTAGTGTCGAAAAAGTCAAAAATGTGGATTTTCCCAAAACTTGCTAAAAGGGGCCAGGGGGACGAGCTGAGTGGAAAAACGAGCAAAATCAAGCACAGTTGGGGCGTTTTATGAAAATTGTGAAGGATTTTCCAAAGTGGGCAATAAATTAAAAAAAACGACAGGGCCGTTAAGTGTCGAAAAAGTCAAAAATGGGGATTTTCCCAAAACTTGATAAAAGGGGCCAGGGGGACGAGCTGAGTGGAAAAACGAGCAAAATCAAGCACAGTTGGGGCGTTTTGTGAAAATTGTGAAGGAATTTCCAAAGTGGGCAAAATTTGAAAAAAACGACAGGGCCGTTAAGGGTGGAAAAAGTCAAAAATGGGGATTTTCCCAAACTTGCTAAAAGGGGCCAGGGGGGCGGGCTGAGTGAAAAACGAGCAAAATCAAGCACGGTTGGGGCGTTTTGTGAAAATTGTGAAGGATTTTCCAAAGTGGGCAAAAATTTAAAAATAAGACAGGGCTGGTAGTGTCGAAAAAGTCAAAAATGTGGATTTTCCCAAAACTTGCTAAAAGTGGCCGGGGGCGGGGCTGAGTGAAAAACGAGCAAAATCAAGCACAGTTGGGGCGTTTTGTGAAAATTGTGAAGGATTTTCCAAAGTGGGCAAAAATTTTAAAAAAAGACAGTGCTGGTAGTGTCGAAAAAGTCAAAAATGGGGATTTTCCCAAAACTTGTAAAAAAGGGGCAGGGGGCGGGCTGAGTGAAAAACGAGCAAAATCAATCACAGTTGGGGCGTTTTGTGAAAATTGTGACGGATTTTCCAAAGTGGGCAAAAATTTAAAAAAACGACAGGGCCGTTAAGGGTCGAAAAAGTCAAAAATGGGGATTTTTCCAAACTTTGCTAAAAGGGGCCAGGGGGGGGGCTGAGTGAAAAACGAGCAAAATCAAGCACGGTTGGGGCGTTTTGTGAAAATTGTGAAGGATTTTCCAAAGTGGGCAATAAATTTAAAAAAAACGACAGGGCCGTTAAGGGTCGAAAAAGTCAAAAATGGGGATTTTCCCAAAACTTTGCTAAAAGGGGCCAGGGGGGCGGGCTGAGTGAAAAACGAGCAAAATAAAGCACGGTGGGGGCGTTTTGTGAAAATTGTGAAGGATTTTCCAAAGTGGGCAATAAATTTAAAAAACGACAGGGCCGTTAAGTGTCGAAAAAGTCAAAAATGGGGATTTTCCCAAAACTTGATAAAATGGGCCAGGGGGGCGAGCTGAGTGAAAAACGAGCAAAATCAAGCACAGTTGGGGCGTTTTATGAAAATTGTGAAGGATTTTCCAAAGTGGGCAATAAATTAAAAAAAACGACAGGGCCGTTAAGGGTGGAAAAAGTCAAAAATGGGGATTTTCCCAAACTTGCTAAAAGGGGCCAGGGGGGCGGGCTGAGTGAAAAACGAGCAAAATCAAGCACAGTTGGGGCGTTTTGTGAAAATTGTGAAGGAATTTCCAAAGTGGGCAAAAATTTGAAAAAAACGACAGGGCCGTTAAGGGTGGAAAAAGTCAAAATGGGGATTTTCCCAAACTTGCTAAAAGGGGCCAGGGGGGCGGGTTGAGTGAAACACGAGCAAAATCAAGCACAGTTGGGGCGTTTTGTGAAAATTGTGAAGGAATTTCCAAAGTGGGCAAAATTTGAAAAAAACGACAGGGCCGTTAAGGGTGGAAAAAGTCAAAAATGGGGATTTTCCCAAACTTGCTAAAAGGGGCCAGGGGGGCGGGCTGAGTGAAAAACGAGCAAAATCAAGCACAGTTGGGGCGTTTTGTGAAAATTGTGAAGGAATTTCCAAAGTGGGCAAAATTTGAAAAAAACGACAGGGCCGTTAAGTGTCGAAAAAGTCAAAAATGGAGATTTTCCCAAAACTTGATAAAAGGGGCCAGCGGGGCGGGCTGAGTGAAAAACGAGCAAAATCAAGAACAGTTGGGGCGTTTTGTGAAAATTGTGAAGGATTTTCCAAATTGGGCAAAAAATTTTAAAAAACGACAGGGCCGTTAAGGGTCGAAAAAGTCAAAAATGGGGATTTTTACAAAACTTCCTAAAAGGGGACAGGGGGGCGGGCTGAGTGAGAAAGGAGCAAAATCAAGCACAGTTGGGGCGTTTTGTGAAAATTGTGATGGATTTTCCAAAGTGGGCAAAAATTTAAAAAATCGACAGGGCCGTTAAGTGTCGAAAAAGTCAAAAATGGGGATTTTCCCAAAACTTGATAAAAGGGGCCAGCGGGGCGGGCTGAGTGAAAAACGAGCAAAATCAAGCACAGTTGGGGCGTTTTGTGAAAATTGTGAAGGATTTTCCAAATTGGGCAAAAAATTTTAAAAAACGACAGGGCCGTTAAGGGTCGAAAAAGTCAAAAATGGGGATTTTTACAAAACTTCCTAAAAGGGGACAGGGGGGCGGGCTGAGTGAGAAAGGAGCAAAATCAAGCACAGTTGGGGCGTTTTGTGAAAATTGTGAAGGATTTTCCAAAGTGGGCAAAAATTTAAAAAAACGGCAGGGCCGTTAAGTGTCGAAAAAGTCAAAAATGGGGATTTTCCCAAAACTTGCTAAAAGGGGCCAGGGGGCGGGCTGAGTGAAAAACGTGCAAATTCAAGCACAGTTGGGACGTTGTGTGAAAATTTTGAAGGATTTTCCAAAGTGGGCAAAAATTTAAAAAAACGACAGGGTCGTTAAGTGTCGAAAAAGTCAAAAATGGTGATTTTCCCAAAACTTGCTAAAAGGGGCCAGGGGGGCAGGCTGAGTGAAAAACGAGCAAAATCAAGCACAGTTGGGGCGTTTTGTGAAAATTGTGAAGGATTTTCCAAAGTGGGCAAAGTTTGAAAAAAACGACAGGGCCGTTAAGGGTCGAAAAAGTCAAAAATGGGGATTTTCCCAAACCTTGCTAAAAGGGGCCAGGGGGGCGGGCTGAATGAAAAACGAGCAAAATCAAGCACAGTTGGGGTGTTTTGTGAAAATTGTGAAGGATTTTCCAAAGTGGCCAAAATTTGAAAAAAACGACCGGGCCGTTAAATGTCGAAAAAGTCAAAAATGGGGATATTCCCAAAACTTGCTAAAAGTGGCCGGGGGGCGGGATGAGTGAAAAACGAGCAAAATCAAGCACAGTTGGGGCGTTTTGTGAAAATTGTGAAGGATTTTCCAAAGTGGGCAAAAATTTTAAAAGTCGACAGGGCCGGTAGTGTCGAAAAAGTCAAAAATGGGGATATTCCCAAAACTTGCTAAAAAGTGGCCGGGGGGCGGGATGAGTGAAAAACGAGCAAAATCAAGCACAGTTGGGGCGTTTTGTGAAAATTGTGAAGGAATTTCCAAAGTGGGCAAAATTTGAAAAAAACGACAGGGCTGGTAGTGTCGAAAAAGTCAAAAATGGGGATTTTCCAAAAACTTGCTAAAAGGGGCCAGGGGGTCGGGCTGAGTGAAAAACGAGCAAATTCAAGCACAGTTGGGGCGTTTTGTGAAAATTGTGATGGATTTTCCAAAGTGGGCAAAAATTTAAAAAATCGACAGGGCCGTTAAGTGTCGAAAAAGTCAAAAATGGGGATTTTCCCAAAACTTGATAAAAGGCGCCAGCGGGGCGGGCTGAGTGAAAAACGAGCAAAATCAAGCACAGTTGGGGCGTTTTATGAAAATTGTGAAGGATTTTCCAAATTGGGCAAAAAATTATAAAAAACGACAGGGCCGTTAAGGGTCGAAAAAGTCAAAAATGGGGATTTTTACAAAACTTCCTAAAAGGGGACAGGGGGGCGGGCTGAGTGAGAAAGGAGCAAAATCAAGCACAGTTGGGGCGTTTTGTGAAAATTGTGAAGGATTTTCCAAAGTTGGCAAAAATTAAAAAAAACGACAGGGCCGTTAAGTGTCGAAAAAGTCAAAAATGGGAATTTTCCCAAACCTTGCTAAAAGGGGCCAGGGGGGCGGGTTGAGTGAAACACGAGCAAAATCAAGCACAGTTGGGGTGTTTTGTGAAAATTGTGAAGGATTTTCCAAAGTGGGCAAAAATTTTAAAAGGCGACAGGGCCGGTAGTGTCGAAAAAGTCAAAAATGTGGATTTTCCCAAAACATGCTAAAAGTGGCCCGGGGGCGGGATGATTGAGCAAAATCAAGCACAGTTGATGTGTAATGTGAAAATTGTGAAGGATTTTCCAAAGTGGGCAAAAATTTAATAAATCGACAGGGCCGTTAAGTGTCGAAAAAGTCAAAAATTGGGATTTTCCCAAACTTTGGTAAAAGGGGCCAGGGGGGCGGGCTGAGTGAAAAACGAGCAAAATCAAGCACGGTTGGGGCGTTTTGTGAAAATTGTGAAGGATTTTCCAAAGTGGGCAAAAATTTAAAAATAAGACAGGGCTGGTAGTGTCGAAAAAGTCAAAAATGTGGATTTTCCCAAAACTTGCTAAAAGTGGCCGGGGGGGGGGCTGAGTGAAAAACGAGCAAAATCAAGCACAGTTGGGGCGTTTTGTGAAAATTGTGACGGATTTTCCAAAGTGGGCAAAAATTTAAAAAAACGACAGGGCCGTTAAAGGTCGAAAAAGTCAAAAATGGGGATTTTTCCAAACTTTGCTAAAAGGGGCCAGGGGGGCGGGCTGAGTGAAAAACGAGCAAAATCAAGCACGGTTGGGGCGTTTTGTGAAAATTGTGAAGGATTTTCCAAAGTGGGCAATATATTTAAAAAAACGACAGGGCCGTTAAGGGTCGAAAAAGTCAAAAATGGGGATTTTCCCAAAACTTTGCTAAAAGGGGCCAGGGGGGCGGGCTGAGTGAAAAACGAGCAAAATCAAGCACGGTTGGGGCGTTTTGTGAAAATTGTGAAGGATTTTCCAAAGTGGGCAATAAATTTAAAAAAACGACAGGGCCGTTAAGGGTCGAAAAAGTCAAAAATGGGGATTTTCCCAAAACTTTGCTAAAAGGGGCCAGGGGGGCGGGCTGAGTGAAAAACGAGCAAAATCAAGCACGGTTGGGGCGTTTTGTGAAAATTGTGAAGGATTTTCCAAAGTGGCCAAAATTTGAAAAAAACGACCGGGCCGTTAAATGTCGAAAAAGTCAAAAATGGGGATATTCCCAAAACTTGCTAAAAGTGGCCGGGGGGCGGGATGAGTGAAAAACGAGCAAAATCAAGCACAGTTGGGGCGTTTTGTGAAAATTGTGAAGGATTTTCCAAAGTGGGCAAAAATTTAAAAAAAAGACAGTGCTGGTAGTGTCGAAAAAGTCAAAAATGGGGATTTTCCCAAAACTTGCTAAAAGTGGCCGGGGGACGGGCTGAGTGAAAAACGAGCAAAATCAAGCACAGTTGGGGCGTTTTGTGAAAATTGTGAAGGATTTTCCAAAGTGGGCAAAAATTTTAAAAGTCGACAGGGCCGGTAGTGTCGAAAAAGTCAAAAATGGGGATATTCCCAAAACTTGCTAAAAAGTGGCCGGGGGGCGGGATGAGTGAAAAACGAGCAAAATCAAGCACAGTTGGGGCGTTTTGTGAAAATTGTGAAGGAATTTCCAAAGTGGGCAAAATTTGAAAAAAACGACAGGGCTGGTAGTGTCGAAAAAGTCAAAAATGGGGATTTTCCAAAAACTTGCTAAAAGGGGCCAGGGGGTCGGGCTGAGTGAAAAACGAGCAAATTCAAGCACAGTTGGGGCGTTTTGTGAAAATTGTGATGGATTTTCCAAAGTGGGCAAAAATTTAAAAAATCGACAGGGCCGTTAAGTGTCGAAAAAGTCAAAAATGGGGATTTTCCCAAAACTTGATAAAAGGGGCCAGCGGGGCGGGCTGAGTGAAAAACGAGCAAAATCAAGCACAGTTGGGGCGTTTTGTGAAAATTGTGAAGGATTTTCCAAATTGGGCAAAAAATTTTAAAAAACGACAGGGCCGTTAAGGGTCGAAAAAGTCAAAAATGGGGATTTTTACAAAACTTCCTAAAAGGGGACAGGGGGGCGGGCTGAGTGAGAAAGGAGCAAAATCAAGCACAGTTGGGGCGTTTTGTGAAAATTGTGAAGGATTTTCCAAAGTTGGCAAAAATTAAAAAAAACGACAGGGCCGGTAGTGTCGAAAAAGTCAAAAATGGGAATTTTCCCAAACCTTGCTAAAAGGGGCCAGGGGGGCGGGTTGAGTGAAACACGAGCAAAATCAAGCACAGTTGGGGTGTTTTGTGAAAATTGTGAAGGATTTTCCAAAGTGGGCAAAAATTTTAAAAGGCGACAGGGCCGGTAGTGTCGAAAAAGTCAAAAATGTGGATTTTCCCAAAACTTGCTAAAAGGGGCCAGGGGGACGAGCTGAGTGGAAAAACGAGCAAAATCAAGCACAGTTGGGGCGTTTTATGAAAATTGTGAAGGATTTTCCAAAGTGGGCAATAAATTAAAAAAAACGACAGGGCCGTTAAGTGTCGAAAAAGTCAAAAATGGGGATTTTCCCAAACTTGCTAAAAGGGGCCAGGGGGGCGGGCTGAGTGGAAAAACGAGCAAAATCAAGCACAGTTGGGGCGTTTTGTGAAAATTGTGACGGATTTTCCAAAGTGGGCAAAAATTTAAAAAAACGACAGGGCCTTTAAGGGTCGAAAAAGTCAAAAATGGGGATTTTTCCAAACTTTGCTAAAAGGGGCCAGGGGGGGGGCTGAGTGAAAAACGAGCAAAATCAAGCACGGTTGGGGCGTTTTGTGAAAATTGTGAAGGATTTTCCAAAGTGGGCAATAAATTTAAAAAAACGACAGGGCCGTTAAGGGTCGAAAAAGTCAAAAATGGGGATTTTCCCAAAACTTTGCTAAAAGGGGCCAGGGGGGCGGGCTGAGTGAAAAACGAGCAAAATAAAGCACGGTGGGGGCGTTTTGTGAAAATTGTGAAGGATTTTCCAAAGTGGGCAATAAATTTAAAAAACGACAGGGCCGTTAAGTGTCGAAAAAGTCAAAAATGGGGATTTTCCCAAAACTTGATAAAATGGGCCAGGGGGGCGAGCTGAGTGAAAAACGAGCAAAATCAAGCACAGTTGGGGCGTTTTATGAAAATTGTGAAGGATTTTCCAAAGTGGGCAATAAATTAAAAAAAACGACAGGGCCGTTAAGTGTCGAAAAAGTCAAAAATGGGGATTTTCCCAAAACATGATAAAAGGGGCCAGGGGGACGAGCTGAGTGGAAAAACGAGCAAAATCAAGCAAAGTTGGGGCGTTTTGTGAAAATTGTGAAGGAATTTCCAAAGTGGGCAAAATTTGAAAAAAGCGACAGGGCCGTTAAGGGTGGAAAAAGTCAAAAATGGGGATTTTCCCAAACTTGCTAAAAGGGGCCAGGGGGGCGGGCTGAGTGAAAAACGAGCAAAATCAAGCACAGTTGGGGCGTTTTGTGAAAATTGTGAAGGAATTTCCAAAGTGGGCAAAAATTTGAAAAAAACGACAGGGCCGTTAAGGGTGGAAAAAGTCAAAATGGGGATTTTCCCAAACTTGCTAAAAGGGGCCAGGGGGGCGGGTTGAGTGAAACACGAGCAAAATCAAGCACAGTTGGGGTGTTTTGTGAAAATTGTGAAGGATTTTCCAAATTGGGCAAAAAATTTAAAAAACGACAGGGCCGTTAAGGGTCGAAAAAGTCAAAAATGGGGATTTTTACAAAACTTCCTAAAAGGGGACAGGGGGCGGGCTGAGTGAGAAAGGAGCAAAATCAAGCACAGTTGGGGCGTTGTGTGAAAATTGTGAAGGATTTTCCAAAGTTGGCAAAAATTAAAAAAACGACAGGGCGGTAGTGTCGAAAAAGTCAAAAATGGGAATTTTCCCAAACCTTGCTAAAAGGGGCCAGGGTGGCGGGTTGAGTGAAACACGAGCAAAATCAAGCACAGTTGGGGCGTTTTATGAAAATTGTGAAGGATTTTCCAAAGTGGGCAATAAATTAAAAAAAACGACAGGGCCGTTAAGTGTCGAAAAAGTCAAAAATGGGGATTTTCCAAAACTTGATAAAAGGGGCCAGGGGGACGAGCTGAGTGGAAAAACGAGCAAAATCAAGCACAGTTGGGGCGTTTTGTGAAAATTGTGAAGGAATTTCCAAAGTGGGCAAAATTTGAAAAAAACGACAGGGCCGTTAAGGGTGGAAAAAGTCAAAAATGGGGATTTTCCCAAACTTGCTAAAAGGGGCCAGGGGGCGGGCTGAGTGAAAACGAGCAAAATCAAGCACAGTTGGGGCGTTTTGTGAAAATTGTGAAGGAATTTCCAAAGTGGGCAAAATTTGAAAAAAACGACAGGGCCGTTAAGTGTCGAAAAAGTCAAAAATGGAGATTTTCCCAAAACTTGATAAAAGGGGCCAGCGGGGCGGGCTGAGTGAAAAACGAGCAAAATCAAGCACAGTTGGGGCGTTTTGTGAAAATTGTGAAGGATTTTCCAAATTGGGCAAAAAATTTTAAAAAACGACAGGGCCGTTAAGTGTCGAAAAAGTCAAAAATGGGGATTTTTACAAAACTTCCTAAAAGGGGACAGGGGGGCGGGCTGAGTGAGAAAGGAGCAAAATCAAGCACAGTTGGGGCGTTTTGTGAAAATTGTGATGGATTTTCCAAAGTGGGCAAAAATTTAAAAAATCGACAGGGCCGTTAAGTGTCGAAAAAGTCAAAAATGGGGATTTTCCCAAAACTTGATAAAAGGGGCCAGCGGGGCGGGCTGAGTGAAAAACGAGCAAAATCAAGCACAGTTGGGGCGTTTTGTGAAAATTGTGAAGGATTTTCCAAATTGGGCAAAAAATTTTAAAAAAACGACAGGGCCGTTAAGGGTCGAAAAAGTCAAAAATGGGGATTTTTACAAAACTTCCTAAAAGGGGACAGGGGGGCGGGCTGAGTGAGAAAGGAGCAAATCAAGCACAGTTGGGGCGTTTTGTGAAAATTGTGAAGGATTTTCCAAAGTGGGCAAAAATTTAAAAAAACGGCAGGGCCGTTAAGTGTCGAAAAAGTCAAAAATGGGGATTTTCCCAAAACTTGCTAAAAGGGGCCAGGGGGCGGGCTGAGTGAAAAACGTGCAAATTCAAGCACAGTTGGGACGTTGTGTGAAAATTTTGAAGGATTTTCCAAAGTGGGCAAAAATTTAAAAAAACGACAGGGTCGTTAAGTGTCGAAAAAGTCAAAAATGGTGATTTTCCCAAAACTTGCTAAAAGGGGCCAGGGGGGCAGGCTGAGTGAAAAACGAGCAAAATCAAGCACAGTTGGGGCGTTTTGTGAAAATTGTGAAGGATTTTCCAAAGTGGGCAAAGTTGAAAAAAACGACAGGGCCGTTAAGGGTCGAAAAAGTCAAAAATGGGGATTTTCCCAAACCTTGCTAAAAGGGGCCAGGGGGGCGGGCTGAATGAAAACGAGCAAAATCAAGCACAGTTGGGGTGTTTTGTGAAAATTGTGAAGGATTTTCCAAAGTGGCCAAAATTTGAAAAAAAACGACCGGGCCGTTAAATGTCGAAAAAGTCAAAAATGGGGATATTCCCAAAACTTGCTAAAAGTGGCCGGGGGGCGGGATGAGTGAAAAACGAGCAAAATCAAGCACAGTTGGGGCGTTTTGTGAAAATTATGAAGGATTTTCCAAAGTGGGCAAAAATTTTAAAAGTCGACAGGGCCGGTAGTGTCGAAAAAGTCAAAAATGGGGATATTCCCAAAACTTGCTAAAAAGTGGCCGGGGGGCGGGATGAGTGAAAAACGAGCAAATCAAGCACAGTTGGGGCGTTTTGTGAAAATTGTGAAGGAATTTCCAAAGTGGGCAAAATTTGAAAAAAACGACAGGGCTGGTAGTGTCGAAAAAGTCAAAAATGGGGATTTTCCAAAAACTTGCTAAAAGGGGCCAGGGGGTCGGGCTGAGTGAAAAACGAGCAAATTCAAGCACAGTTGGGGCGTTTTGTGAAAATTGTGATGGATTTTCCAAAGTGGGCAAAAATTTAAAAAATCGACAGGGCCGTTAAGTGTCGAAAAAGTCAAAAATGGGGATTTTCCCAAAACTTGATAAAAGGCGCCAGCGGGGCGGGCTGAGTGAAAAACGAGCAAAATCAAGCACAGTTGGGGCGTTTTATGAAAATTGTGAAGGATTTTCCAAATTGGGCAAAAAATTATAAAAAACGACAGGGCCGTTAAGGGTCGAAAAAGTCAAAAATGGGGATTTTTACAAAACTTCCTAAAAGGGGAAAAGGGGACAGGGGGGCGGGCTGAGTGAGAAAGGAGCAAAATCAAGCACAGTTGGGGCGTTTTGTGAAAATTGTGAAGGATTTTCCAAAGTTGGCAAAAATTAAAAAAAACGACAGGGCCGTTAAGTGTCGAAAAAGTCAAAAATGGGAATTTTCCCAAACCTTGCTAAAAGGGGCCAGGGGGGCGGGTTGAGTGAAACACGAGCAAAATCAAGCACAGTTGGGGTGTTTTGTGAAAATTGTGAAGGATTTTCCAAAGTGGGCAAAAATTTTAAAAGGCGACAGGGCCGGTAGTGTCGAAAAAGTCAAAAATGTGGATTTTCCCAAAACATGCTAAAAGTGGCCCGGGGGCGGGATGATTGAGCAAAATCAAGCACAGTTGATGTGTAATGTGAAAATTGTGAAGGATTTTCCAAAGTGGGCAAAAATTTAATAAATCGACAGGGCCGTTAAGTGTCGAAAAAGTCAAAAATTGGATTTTCCCAAACTTTGGTAAAAGGGGCCAGGGGGGCGGGCTGAGTGAAAAACGAGCAAAATCAAGCACGGTTGGGGCGTTTTGTGAAAATTGTGAAGGATTTTCCAAAGTGGGCAAAAATTTAAAAATAAGACAGGGCTGGTAGTGTCGAAAAAGTCAAAAATGTGGATTTTCCCAAAACTTGCTAAAAGTGGCCGGGGGGGGGGCTGAGTGAAAAACGAGCAAAATCAAGCACAGTTGGGGCGTTTTGTGAAAATTGTGACGGATTTTCCAAAGTGGGCAAAAATTTAAAAAAACGACAGGGCCGTTAAAGGTCGAAAAAGTCAAAAATGGGGATTTTTCCAAACTTTGCTAAAAGGGGCCAGGGGGGCGGGCTGAGTGAAAAACGAGCAAAATCAAGCACGGTTGGGGCGTTTTGTGAAAATTGTGAAGGATTTTCCAAAGTGGGCAATAAATTTAAAAAAACGACAGGGCCGTTAAGGGTCGAAAAAGTCAAAAATGGGGATTTTCCCAAAACTTTGCTAAAAGGGGCCAGGGGGGCGGGCTGAGTGAAAAACGAGCAAAATCAAGCACGGTTGGGGCGTTTTGTGAAAATTGTGAAGGATTTTCCAAAGTGGGCAATAAATTTAAAAAAACGACAGGGCCGTTAAGGGTCGAAAAAGTCAAAAATGGGGATTTTCCCAAAACTTTGCTAAAAGGGGCCAGGGGGGCGGGCTGAGTGAAAAACGAGCAAAATCAAGCACGGTTGGGGCGTTTTGTGAAAATTGTGAAGGATTTTCCAAAGTGGCCAAAATTTGAAAAAAACGACCGGGCCGTTAAATGTCGAAAAAGTCAAAAATGGGGATATTCCCAAAACTTGCTAAAAGTGGCCGGGGGGCGGGATGAGTGAAAAACGAGCAAAATCAAGCACAGTTGGGGCGTTTTGTGAAAATTGTGAAGGATTTTCCAAAGTGGGCAAAAATTTAAAAAAAAGACAGTGCTGGTAGTGTCGAAAAAGTCAAAAATGGGGATTTTCCCAAAACTTGCTAAAAGTGGCCGGGGGACGGGCTGAGTGAAAAACGAGCAAAATCAAGCACAGTTGGGGCGTTTTGTGAAAATTGTGAAGGATTTTCCAAAGTGGGCAAAAATTTTAAAAGTCGACAGGGCCGGTAGTGTCGAAAAAGTCAAAAATGGGGATATTCCCAAAACTTGCTAAAAAGTGGCCGGGGGGCGGGATGAGTGAAAAACGAGCAAAATCAAGCACAGTTGGGGCGTTTTGTGAAAATTGTGAAGGAATTTCCAAAGTGGGCAAAATTTGAAAAAAACGACAGGGCTGGTAGTGTCGAAAAAGTCAAAAATGGGGATTTTCCAAAAACTTGCTAAAAGGGGCCAGGGGGTTGGGCTGAGTGAAAAACGAGCAAATTCAAGCACAGTTGGGGCGTTTTGTGAAAATTGTGATGGATTTTCCAAAGTGGGCAAAAATTTAAAAAATCGACAGGGCCGTTAAGTGTCGAAAAAGTCAAAAATGGGGATTTTCCCAAAACTTGATAAAAGGGGCCAGCGGGGCGGGCTGAGTGAAAAACGAGCAAAATCAAGCACAGTTGGGGCGTTTTGTGAAAATTGTGAAGGATTTTCCAAATTGGGCAAAAAATTTTAAAAAACGACAGGGCCGTTAAGGGTCGAAAAAGTCAAAAATGGGGATTTTTACAAAACTTCCTAAAAGGGGACAGGGGGGCGGGCTGAGTGAGAAAGGAGCAAAATCAAGCACAGTTGGGGCGTTTTGTGAAAATTGTGAAGGATTTTCCAAAGTTGGCAAAAATTAAAAAAAACGACAGGGCCGGTAGTGTCGAAAAAGTCAAAAATGGGAATTTTCCCAAACCTTGCTAAAAGGGGCCAGGGGGGCGGGTTGAGTGAAACACGAGCAAAATCAAGCACAGTTGGGGTGTTTTGTGAAAATTGTGAAGGATTTTCCAAAGTGGGCAAAAATTTTAAAAGGCGACAGGGCCGGTAGTGTCGAAAAAGTCAAAAATGTGGATTTTCCCAAAACTTGCTAAAAGGGGCCAGGGGGACGAGCTGAGTGGAAAAACGAGCAAAATCAAGCACAGTTGGGGCGTTTTATGAAAATTGTGAAGGATTTTCCAAAGTGGGCAATAAATTAAAAAAAACGACAGGGCCGTTAAGTGTCGAAAAAGTCAAAAATGGGGATTTTCCCAAAACTTGATAAAAGGGGCCAGGGGGGCGGGCTGAGTGAAAAACGAGCAAAATCAAGCACAGTTGGGGCGTTTTGTGAAAATTGTGAAGGATTTTCCAAATTGGGCAAAAAATTTTAAAAAACGACAGGGCCGTTAAGTGTCGAAAAAGTCAAAAATGGGGATTTTTACAAAACTTCCTAAAAGGGGACAGGGGGGCGGGCTGAGTGAGAAAGGAGCAAAATCAAGCACAGTTGGGGCGTTTTGTGAAAATTGTGATGGATTTTCCAAAGTGGGCAAAAATTTAAAAAATCGACAGGGCCGTTAAGTGTCGAAAAAGTCAAAAATGGGGATTTTCCCAAAACTTGATAAAAGGGGCCAGCGGGGCGGGCTGAGTGAAAAACGAGCAAAATCAAGCACAGTTGGGGCGTTTTGTGAAAATTGTGAAGGATTTTCCAAATTGGGCAAAAAATTTTAAAAAACGACAGGGCCGTTAAGGGTCGAAAAAGTCAAAAATGGGGATTTTTACAAAACTTCCTAAAAGGGGACAGGGGGGCGGGCTGAGTGAGAAAGGAGCAAAATCAAGCACAGTTGGGGCGTTTTGTGAAAATTGTGAAGGATTTTCCAAAGTGGGCAAAAATTTAAAAAAACGGCAGGGCCGTTAAGTGTCGAAAAAGTCAAAAATGGGGATTTTCCCAAAACTTGCTAAAAGGGGCCAGGGGGCGGGCTGAGTGAAAAACGTGCAAATTCAAGCACAGTTGGGACGTTGTGTGAAAATTTTGAAGGATTTTCCAAAGTGGGCAAAAATTTAAAAAAACGACAGGGTCGTTAAGTGTCGAAAAAGTCAAAAATGGTGATTTTCCCAAAACTTGCTAAAAGGGGCCAGGGGGGCAGGCTGAGTGAAAAACGAGCAAAATCAAGCACAGTTGGGGCGTTTTGTGAAAATTGTGAAGGATTTTCCAAAGTGGGCAAAGTTTGAAAAAAACGACAGGGCCGTTAAGGGTCGAAAAAGTCAAAAATGGGGATTTTCCCAAACCTTGCTAAAAGGGGCCAGGGGGGCGGGCTGAATGAAAAACGAGCAAAATCAAGCACAGTTGGGGTGTTTTGTGAAAATTGTGAAGGATTTTCCAAAGTGGCCAAAATTTGAAAAAAACGACCGGGCCGTTAAATGTCGAAAAAGTCAAAAATGGGGATATTCCCAAAACTTGCTAAAAGTGGCCGGGGGGCGGGATGAGTGAAAAACGAGCAAAATCAAGCACAGTTGGGGCGTTTTGTGAAAATTATGAAGGATTTTCCAAAGTGGGCAAAAATTTTAAAAGTCGACAGGGCCGGTAGTGTCGAAAAAGTCAAAAATGGGGATATTCCCAAAACTTGCTAAAAAGTGGCCGGGGGGCGGGATGAGTGAAAAACGAGCAAAATCAAGCACAGTTGGGGCGTTTTGTGAAAATTGTGAAGGAATTTCCAAAGTGGGCAAAATTTGAAAAAAACGACAGGGCTGGTAGTGTCGAAAAAGTCAAAAATGGGGATTTTCCAAAAACTTGCTAAAAGGGGCCAGGGGGTCGGGCTGAGTGAAAAACGAGCAAATTCAAGCACAGTTGGGGCGTTTTGTGAAAATTGTGATGGATTTTCCAAAGTGGGCAAAAATTTAAAAAATCGACAGGGCCGTTAAGTGTCGAAAAAGTCAAAAATGGGGATTTTCCCAAAACTTGATAAAAGGCGCCAGCGGGGCGGGCTGAGTGAAAAACGAGCAAAATCAAGCACAGTTGGGGCGTTTTATGAAAATTGTGAAGGATTTTCCAAATTGGGCAAAAAATTATAAAAAACAACAGGGCCGTTAAGGGTCGAAAAAGTCAAAAATGGGGATTTTTACAAAACTTCCTAAAAGGGGACAGGGGGGCGGGCTGAGTGAGAAAGGAGCAAAATCAAGCACAGTTGGGGCGTTTTGTGAAAATTGTGAAGGATTTTCCAAAGTTGGCAAAAATTAAAAAAAACGACAGGGCCGTTAAGTGTCGAAAAAGTCAAAAATGGGAATTTTCCCAAACCTTGCTAAAAGGGGCCAGGGGGGCGGGTTGAGTGAAACACGAGCAAAATCAAGCACAGTTGGGGTGTTTTGTGAAAATTGTGAAGGATTTTCCAAAGTGGGCAAAAATTTTAAAAGGCGACAGGGCCGGTAGTGTCGAAAAAGTCAAAAATGTGGATTTTCCCAAAACATGCTAAAAGTGGCCCGGGGGCGGGATGATTGAGCAAAATCAAGCACAGTTGATGTGTAATGTGAAAATTGTGAAGGATTTTCCAAAGTGGGCAAAAATTTAATAAATCGACAGGGCCGTTAAGTGTCGAAAAAGTCAAAAATTGGGATTTTCCCAAACTTTGGTAAAAGGGGCCAGGGGGGCGGGCTGAGTGAAAAACGAGCAAAATCAAGCACGGTTGGGGCGTTTTGTGAAAATTGTGAAGGATTTTCCAAAGTGGGCAAAAATTTAAAAATAAGACAGGGCTGGTAGTGTCGAAAAAGTCAAAAATGTGGATTTTCCCAAAACTTGCTAAAAGTGGCCGGGGGGGGGGCTGAGTGAAAAACGAGCAAAATCAAGCACAGTTGGGGCGTTTTGTGAAAATTGTGACGGATTTTCCAAAGTGGGCAAAAATTTAAAAAAACGACAGGGCCGTTAAAGGTCGAAAAAGTCAAAAATGGGGATTTTTCCAAACTTTGCTAAAAGGGGCCAGGGGGGCGGGCTGAGTGAAAAACGAGCAAAATCAAGCACGGTTGGGGCGTTTTGTGAAAATTGTGAAGGATTTTCCAAAGTGGGCAATAAATTTAAAAAAACGACAGGGCCGTTAAGGGTCGAAAAAGTCAAAAATGGGGATTTTCCCAAAACTTTGCTAAAAGGGGCCAGGGGGGCGGGCTGAGTGAAAAACGAGCAAAATCAAGCACGGTTGGGGCGTTTTGTGAAAATTGTGAAGGATTTTCCAAAGTGGGCAATAAATTTAAAAAAACGACAGGGCCGTTAAGGGTCGAAAAAGTCAAAAATGGGGATTTTCCCAAAACTTTGCTAAAAGGGGCCAGGGGGGCGGGCTGAGTGAAAAACGAGCAAAATCAAGCACGGTTGGGGCGTTTTGTGAAAATTGTGAAGGATTTTCCAAAGTGGCCAAAATTTGAAAAAAACGACCGGGCCGTTAAATGTCGAAAAAGTCAAAAATGGGGATATTCCCAAAACTTGCTAAAAGTGGCCGGGGGGCGGGATGAGTGAAAAACGAGCAAAATCAAGCACAGTTGGGGCGTTTTGTGAAAATTGTGAAGGATTTTCCAAAGTGGGCAAAAATTTAAAAAAAAGACAGTGCTGGTAGTGTCGAAAAAGTCAAAAATGGGGATTTTCCCAAAACTTGCTAAAAGTGGCCGGGGGACGGGCTGAGTGAAAAACGAGCAAAATCAAGCACAGTTGGGGCGTTTTGTGAAAATTGTGAAGGATTTTCCAAAGTGGGCAAAAATTTTAAAAGTCGACAGGGCCGGTAGTGTCGAAAAAGTCAAAAATGGGGATATTCCCAAAACTTGCTAAAAAGTGGCCGGGGGGCGGGATGAGTGAAAAACGAGCAAAATCAAGCACAGTTGGGGCGTTTTGTGAAAATTGTGAAGGAATTTCCAAAGTGGGCAAAATTTGAAAAAAACGACAGGGCTGGTAGTGTCGAAAAAGTCAAAAATGGGGATTTTCCAAAAACTTGCTAAAAGGGGCCAGGGGGTTGGGCTGAGTGAAAAACGAGCAAATTCAAGCACAGTTGGGGCGTTTTGTGAAAATTGTGATGGATTTTCCAAAGTGGGCAAAAATTTAAAAAATCGACAGGGCCGTTAAGTGTCGAAAAAGTCAAAAATGGGGATTTTCCCAAAACTTGATAAAAGGGGCCAGCGGGGCGGGCTGAGTGAAAAACGAGCAAAATCAAGCACAGTTGGGGCGTTTTGTGAAAATTGTGAAGGATTTTCCAAATTGGGCAAAAAATTTTAAAAAACGACAGGGCCGTTAAGGGTCGAAAAAGTCAAAAATGGGGATTTTTACAAAACTTCCTAAAAGGGGACAGGGGGGCGGGCTGAGTGAGAAAGGAGCAAAATCAAGCACAGTTGGGGCGTTTTGTGAAAATTGTGAAGGATTTTCCAAAGTTGGCAAAAATTAAAAAAAACGACAGGGCCGGTAGTGTCGAAAAAGTCAAAAATGGGAATTTTCCCAAACCTTGCTAAAAGGGGCCAGGGGGGCGGGTTGAGTGAAACACGAGCAAAATCAAGCACAGTTGGGGTGTTTTGTGAAAATTGTGAAGGATTTTCCAAAGTGGGCAAAAATTTTAAAAGGCGACAGGGCCGGTAGTGTCGAAAAAGTCAAAAATGTGGATTTTCCCAAAACTTGCTAAAAGGGGCCAGGGGGACGAGCTGAGTGGAAAAACGAGCAAAATCAAGCACAGTTGGGGCGTTTTATGAAAATTGTGAAGGATTTTCCAAAGTGGGCAATAAATTAAAAAAAACGACAGGGCCGTTAAGTGTCGAAAAAGTCAAAAATGGGGATTTTCCCAAAACTTGATAAAAGGGGCCAGGGGGGCGGGCTGAGTGAAAAACGAGCAAAATCAAGCACAGTTGGGGCGTTTTGTGAAAATTGTGAAGGAATTTCCAAAGTGGGCAAAATTTGAAAAAAACGACAGGGCCGTTAAGGGTGGAAAAAGTCAAAAATGGGGATTTTCCCAAACTTGCTAAAAGGGGCCAGGGGGGCGGGCTGAGTGAAAAACGAGCAAAATCAAGCACAGTTGGGGCGTTTTGTGAAAATTGTGAAGGAATTTCCAAAGTGGGCAAAATTTGAAAAAAACGACAGGGCCGTTAAGTGTCGAAAAAGTCAAAAATAGGGATTTTCCCAAAACTTGATAAAAGGGGCCAGCGGGGCGGGCTGAGTGAAAAACGAGCAAAATCAAGCACAGTTGGGGCGTTTTGTGAAAATTGTGAAGGATTTTCCAAATTGGGCAAAAAATTTTAAAAAACGACAGGGCCGTTAAGGGTCGAAAAAGTCAAAAATGGGGATTTTTACAAAACTTCCTAAAAGGGGACAGGGGGGCGGGCTGAGTGAGAAAGGAGCAAAATCAAGCACAGTTGGGGCGTTTTGTGAAAATTGTGATGGATTTTCCAAAGTGGGCAAAAATTTAAAAAATCGACAGGGCCGTTAAGTGTCGAAAAAGTCAAAAATGGGGATTTTCCCAAAACTTGATAAAAGGGGCCAGCGGGGCGGGCTGAGTGAAAAACGAGCAAAATCAAGCACAGTTGGGGCGTTTTGTGAAAATTGTGAAGGATTTTCCAAATTGGGCAAAAAATTTTAAAAAACGACAGGGCCGTTAAGGGTCGAAAAAGTCAAAAATGGGGATTTTTACAAAACTTCCTAAAAGGGGACAGGGGGGCGGGCTGAGTGAGAAAGGAGCAAAATCA
The DNA here is from genome assembly GCF_963691925.1 of Scomber scombrus. NCBI lineage: Eukaryota > Metazoa > Chordata > Actinopteri > Scombriformes > Scombridae > Scomber > Scomber scombrus. The sequence continues at coordinate 527,103 of NW_026910277.1, read as the reverse complement.
AGCACAGTTGGGGCGTTTTGTGAAAATTGTGAAGGATTTTCCAAAGTGGGCAAAAATTTAAAAAAAAGACAGTGCTGGTAGTGTCGAAAAAGTCAAAAATGGGGATTTTCCCAAAACTTGCTAAAAGTGGCCGGGGGACGGGCTGAGTGAAAAACGAGCAAAATCAAGCACAGTTGGGGCGTTTTGTGAAAATTGTGAAGGAATTTCCAAAGTGGGCAAAATTTGAAAAAAACGACAGGGCTGGTAGTGTCGAAAAAGTCAAAAATGGGGATTTTCCAAAAACTTGCTAAAAGGGGCCAGGGGGTCGGGCTGAGTGAAAAACGAGCAAATTCAAGCACAGTTGGGGCGTTTTGTGAAAATTGTGATGGATTTTCCAAAGTGGGCAAAAATTTAAAAAATCGACAGGGCCGTTAAGTGTCGAAAAAGTCAAAAATGGGGATTTTCCCAAAACTTGATAAAAGGGGCCAGCGGGGCGGGCTGAGTGAAAAACGAGCAAAATCAAGCACAGTTGGGGCGTTTTGTGAAAATTATGAAGGATTTTCCAAATTGGGCAAAAAATTATAAAAAACGACAGGGCCGTTAAGGGTCGAAAAAGTCAAAAATGGGGATTTTTACAAAACTTCCTAAAAGGGGACAGGGGGGCGGGCTGAGTGAGAAAGGAGCAAAATCAAGCACAGTTGGGGCGTTTTGTGAAAATTGTGAAGGATTTTCCAAAGTTGGCAAAAATTAAAAAAAACGACAGGGCCGGTAGTGTCGAAAAAGTCAAAAATGGGAATTTTCCCAAACCTTGCTAAAAGGGGCCAGGGGGGCGGGTTGAGTGAAACACGAGCAAAATCAAGCACAGTTGGGGTGTTTTGTGAAAATTGTGAAGGATTTTCCAAAGTGGGCAAAAATTTTAAAAGGCCACAGGGCCGGTAGTGTCGAAAAAGTCAAAAATGTGGATTTTCCCAAAACATGCTAAAAGTGGCCCGGGGGCGGGATGATTGAGCAAAATCAAGCACAGTTGATGTGTAATGTGAAAATTGTGAAGGATTTTCCAAAGTGGGCAAAAATTTAATAAATCGACAGGGCCGTTAAGGGTCGAAAAAGTCAAAAATTGGGATTTTCCCAAACTTTGGTAAAAGGGGCCAGGGGGGCGGGCTGAGTGAAAAACGAGCAAAATCAAGCACGGTTGGGGCGTTTTGTGAAAATTGTGAAGGATTTTCCAAAGTGGGCAAAAATTTAAAAATAAGACAGGGCTGGTAGTGTCGAAAAAGTCAAAAATGTGGATTTTCCCAAAACTTGCTAAAAGTGGCCGGGGGGGGGGGGCTGAGTGAAAAACGAGCAAAATCAAGCACAGTTGGGGCGTTTTGTGAAAATTGTGAAGGATTTTCCAAAGTGGGCAAAAATTTTAAAAAAAGACAGTGCTGGTAGTGTCGAAAAAGTATAAAATGGGGATTTTCCCAAAACTTGCAAAAAAGGGGCAGGGGCGGGCTGAGTGAAAAACGAGCAAAATCAAGCACAGTTGGGGCGTTTTGTGAAAATTGTGACGGAATTTCCAAAGTGGGCAATAAATTTAAAAAAACGACAGGGCCGTTAAGGGTCGAAAAAGTCAAAAATGGGGATTTTCCCAAAACTTTGCTAAAAGGGGCCAGGGGGGCGGGCTGAGTGAAAAACGAGCAAAATCAAGCACGGTTGGGGCGTTTTGTGAAAATTGTGAAGGATTTTCCAAAGTGGGCAATATATTAAAAAAAAACGACAGGGCCGTTAAGTGTCGAAAAAGTCAAAAATGGGGATTTTCCCAAAACTTGATAAAAGGGGCCAGGGGGACGAGCTGAGTGGAAAAACGAGCAAAATCAAGCACAGTTGGGGCGTTTTGTGAAAATTGTGAAGGAATTTCCAAAGTGGGCAAAATTTGAAAAAAACGACAGGGCCGTTAAGGGTGGAAAAAGTCAAAAATGGGGATTTTCCCAAACTTGCTAAAAGGGGCCAGGGGGGCGGGCTGAGTGAAAAACGAGCAAAATCAAGCACAGTTGGGGCGTTTTGTGAAAATTGTGAAGGAATTTCCAAAGTGGGCAAAAATTTGAAAAAAACGACAGGGCCGTTAAGGGTGGAAAAAGTCAAAAATGGGGATTTTCCCAAACTTGCTAAAAGGGGCCAGGGGGGCGGGCTGAGTGAAAAACGAGCAAAATCAAGCACAGTTGGGGCGTTTTGTGAAAATTGTGAAGGATTTTCCAAAGTGGGCAAAAATGTTAAAAGGCCACAGGGACGGTAGTGTCGAAAAAGTCAAAAATGGGGATTTTCCCAAAACTTGCTAAAAGTGGCCCGGGGGCGGGATGAGTGAGCAAAATCAAGCACAGTTGATGTGTAATGTGAAAATTGTGAAGGATTTTCCAAAGTGGGCAAAAATTTAAAAAAACGACAGGGCCGTTAAGGGTCGAAAAAGTCAAAAATGAGGATTTTCCTAAACTTTGCTAAAAGGGGCCAGGGGGGCGGGCTGAGTGAAAAACGAGCAAATTCAAGCACGGTTGGGGCGTTTTGTGAAAATTGTGAAGGATTTTCCAAAGTGGGCAAAATTAAAAAAAAAAAGACAGGGCTGGTAGTGTCGAAAAAGTCAAAAATGTGGATTTTCCCAAAACTTGCTAAAAGGGGGCAGGGGGCGGGCTGAGTGAAAAACGAGCAAAATCAAGCACAGTTGGGGCGTTTTGTGAAAATTGTGAAGGATTTTCGAAAAGTGGGCAAAAACTTAAAAAAACGACCGGGCCGTTAAGGGTCGAAAAAGTCAAAATGGGGATTTTCCCAAAACTTGCTAAAAGGGGCCAGGGGGCGGGCTGAGTGAAAAACGAGCAAATTCAAGCACAGTTGGGGCGTTTTGTGAAAATTGTGAAGGATTTTCCAAAGTGGGCAAAAATTTAAAAAAACGGCAGGGCCGTTAAGTGTCGAAAGAGTCAAAAATGGGGATTTTCCCAAAACTTGCTAAAAGGGGCCAGGGGGGCGGGCTGAATGAAAAACGAGCAAAATCAAGCACAGTTGGGGTGTTTTGTGAAAATTGTGAAGGATTTTCCAAAGTGGCCAAAATTTGAAAAAAACGACCGGGCCGTTAAATGTCGAAAAAGTCAAAAATGGGGATATTCCCAAAACTTGCTAAAAGTGGCCGGGGGGCGGGATGAGTGAAAAACGAACAAAATCAAGCACAGTTGGGGTGTTTTGTGGAAATTGTGAAGGATTTTCCAAACCGGGCAAAAATTGAATAAAACGACAGGGCCGGTAGTGTCGAAAAAGTCAAAAATGGGGATATTCCCAAAACTTGCTAAAAAGTGGCCGGGGGCGGGATGAGTGAAAAACGAGCAAAATCAAGCACAGTTGGGACGTTTTGTGAAAATTGTGAAGGATTTTCCAAAGTGGGCAAAAATTTAAAAATAAGACAGGGCTGGTAGTGTCGAAAAAGTCAAAAATGTGGATTTTCCAAAAACTTGCTAAAAGGGGACAGGGGGGCGGGCTGAGTGAGAAAGGAGCAAAATCAAGCACAGTTGGGGCGTTTTGTGAAAATTGTGAAGGATTTTCCAAAGTTGGCAAAAATTAAAAAAAACGACAGGGCCGGTAGTGTCGAAAAAGTCAAAAATGTGGATTTTCCCAAAACATGCTAAAAGTGGCCCGGGGGCGGGATGATTGAGCAAAATCAAGCACAGTTGATGTGTAATGTGAAAATTGTGAAGGATTTTCCAAAGTGGGCAAAAATTTAATAAATCGACAGGGCCGTTAAGGGTCGAAAAAGTCAAAAATGGGGATTTTCCCAAACTTTGGTAAAAGGGGCCAGGGGGGCGGGCTGAGTGAAAAACGAGCAAAATCAAGCACGGTTGGGGCGTTTTGTGAAAATTGTGAAGGATTTTCCAAAGTGGGCAAAAATTTAAAAATAAGACAGGGCTGGTAGTGTCGAAAAAGTCAAAAATGGGGATTTTCCCAAAACTTGCTAAAAGTGGCCGGGGGCGGGGCTGAGTGAAAAACGAGCAAAATCAAGCACAGTTGGGGCGTTTTGTGAAAATTGTGAAGGATTTTCCAAAGTGGGCAAAAATTTTAAAAAAAGACAGTGCTGGTAGTGTCGAAAAAGTCAAAAATGGGGATTTTCCCAAAACTTGCAAAAAAGGGGCAGGGGGCGGGCTGAGTGAAAAACGAGCAAAATCAATCACAGTTGGGGCGTTTTGTGAAAATTGTGACGGATTTTCCAAAGTGGGCAAAAATTTAAAAAAACGACAGGGCCGTTAAGGGTCGAAAAAGTCAAAAATGGGGATTTTTCCAAACTTTGCTAAAAGGGGCCAGGGGGGGGGGCTGAGTGAAAAACGAGCAAAATCAAGCACGGTTGGGGCGTTTTGTGAAAATTGTGAAGGATTTTCCAAAGTGGGCAATAAATTTAAAAAAACGACAGGGCCGTTAAGGGTCGAAAAAGTCAAAAATGGGGATTTTCCCAAAACTTTGCTAAAAGGGGCCAGGGGGGCGGGCTGAGTGAAAAACGAGCAAAATCAAGCACGGTGGGGGCGTTTTGTGAAAATTGTGAAGGATTTTCCAAAGTGGGCAATAAATTTAAAAAACGACAGGGCCGTTAAGTGTCGAAAAAGTCAAAAATGGGGATTTTCCCAAAACTTGATAAAATGGGCCAGGGGGGCGAGCTGAGTGAAAAACGAGCAAAATCAAGCACAGTTGGGGCGTTTTATGAAAATTGTGAAGGATTTTCCAAAGTGGGCAATAAATTAAAAAAAACGACAGGGCCGTTAAGTGTCGAAAAAGTCAAAAATGGGGATTTTCCCAAAACTTGATAAAAGGGGCCAGGGGGACGAGCTGAGTGGAAAAACGAGCAAAATCAAGCACAGTTGGGGCGTTTTGTGAAAATTGTGAAGGAATTTCCAAAGTGGGCAAAATTTGAAAAAAACGACAGGGCCGTTAAGGGTGGAAAAAGTCAAAAATGGGGATTTTCCCAAACTTGCTAAAAGGGGCCAGGGGGGCGGGCTGAGTGAAAAACGAGCAAAATCAAGCACAGTTGGGGCGTTTTGTGAAAATTGTGAAGGAATTTCCAAAGTGGGCAAAAATTTGAAAAAAACGACAGGGCCGTTAAGGGTGGAAAAAGTCAAAAATGGTGATTTTCCCAAAACTTGCTAAAAGGGGCCAGGGGGGCAGGCTGAGTGAAAAACGAGCAAAATCAAGCACAGTTGGGGCGTTTTGTGAAAATTGTGAAGGATTTTCCAAAGTGGCCAAAATTTGAAAAAAACGACCGGGCCGTTAAATGTCGAAAAAGTCAAAAATGGGGATATTCCCAAAACTTGCTAAAAGTGGCCGGGGGGCGGGATGAGTGAAAAACGAGCAAAATCAAGCACAGTTGGGGCGTTTTGTGAAAATTGTGAAGGATTTTCCAAAGTGGGCAAAAATTTAAAAAAAAGACAGTGCCGGTAGTGTCGAAAAAGTCAAAAATGGGGATATTCCCAAAACTTGCTAAAAAGTGGCCGGGGGGCGGGATGAGTGAAAAACGAGCAAAATCAAGCACAGTTGGGGCGTTTTGTGAAAATTGTGAAGGAATTTCCAAAGTGGGCAAAATTTGAAAAAAACGACAGGGCTGGTAGTGTCGAAAAAGTCAAAAATGGGGATTTTTCAAAAACTTGCAAAAAGGGGCCAGGGGGTCGGGCTGAGTGAAAAACGAGCAAATTCAAGCACAGTTGGGGCGTTTTGTGAAAATTGTGATGGATTTTCCAAAGTGGGCAAAAATTTAAAAAATCGACAGGGCCGTTAAGTGTCGAAAAAGTCAAAAATGGGGATTTTCCCAAAACTTGATAAAAGGGGCCAGCGGGGCGGGCTGAGTGAAAAACGAGCAAAATCAAGCACAGTTGGGGCGTTTTGTGAAAATTGTGAAGGATTTTCCAAATTGGGCAAAAAATTTTAAAAAACGACAGGGCCGTTAAGGGTCGAAAAAGTCAAAAATGGGGATTTTTACAAAACTTCCTAAAAAGGGACAGGGGGGCGGGCTGAGTGAGAAAGGAGCAAAATCAAGCACAGTTGGGGCGTTTTGTGAAAATTGTGAAGGATTTTCCAAAGTGGGCAAAAATTTAAAAAAAAGACAGTGCTGGTAGTGTCGAAAAAGTCAAAAATGGGGATTTTCCCAAAACTTGCTAAAAGTGGCCGGGGGACGGGCTGAGTGAAAAACGAGCAAAATCAAGCACAGTTGGGGCGTTTTGTGAAAATTGTGAAGGATTTTCCAAAGTGGGCAAAAATTTTAAAAGTCGACAGGGCCGGTAGTGTCGAAAAAGTCAAAAATGGGGATATTCCCAAAACTTGCTAAAAAGTGGCCGGGGGGCGGGATGAGTGAAAAACGAGCAAAATCAAGCACAGTTGGGGCGTTTTGTGAAAATTGTGAAGGAATTTCCAAAGTGGGCAAAATTTGAAAAAAACGACAGGGCTGGTAGTGTCGAAAAAGTCAAAAATGGGGATTTTCCAAAAACTTGCTAAAAGGGGCCAGGGGGTCGGGCTGAGTGAAAAACGAGCAAATTCAAGCACAGTTGGGGCGTTTTGTGAAAATTGTGATGGATTTTCCAAAGTGGGCAAAAATTTAAAAATCGACAGGGCCGTTAAGTGTCGAAAAAGTCAAAAATGGGGATTTTCCCAAAAACTTGATAAAAGGGCCAGCGGGGCGGGCTGAGTGAAAAACGAGCAAAAATCAAGCACAGTTGGGGCGTTTTGTGAAAATTATGAAGGATTTTCCAAATTGGGCAAAAAATTATAAAAAACGACAGGGCCGTTAAGGGTCGAAAAAGTCAAAAATGGGGATTTTTACAAAACTTCCTAAAAGGGGACAGGGGGGCGGGCTGAGTGAGAAAGGAGCAAAATCAAGCACAGTTGGGGCGTTTTGTGAAAATTGTGAAGGATTTTCCAAAGTTGGCAAAAATTAAAAAAAACGACAGGGCGGTAGTGTCGAAAAAGTCAAAAATGGGAATTTCCCAAACCTTGCTAAAAGGGGCCAGGGGGGCGGGTTGAGTGAAACACGAGCAAAATCAAGCACAGTTGGGGTGTTTTGTGAAAATTGTGAAGGATTTTTCCAAAGTGGGCAAAAATTTTAAAAGGCCACAGGGCCGGTAGTGTCGAAAAAGTCAAAAATGTGGATTTTCCCAAAACATGCTAAAAGTGGCCCGGGGGCGGGATGATTGAGCAAAATCAAGCACAGTTGATGTGTAATGTGAAAATTGTGAAGGATTTTCCAAAGTGGGCAAAAATTTAATAAATCGACAGGGCCGTTAAGGGTCGAAAAAGTCAAAAATTGGGATTTTCCCAAACTTTGGTAAAAGGGGCCAGGGGGGCGGGCTGAGTGAAAAACGAGCAAAATCAAGCACGGTTGGGGCGTTTTGTGAAAATTGTGAAGGATTTTCCAAAGTGGGCAAAAATTTAAAAATAAGACAGGGCTGGTAGTGTCGAAAAAGTCAAAAATGTGGATTTTCCCAAAACTTGCTAAAAGGGGGCAGGGGGCGGGTTGAGTGAAAAACGAGCAAAATCAAGCACAGTTGGGGCGTTTTGTGAAAATTGTGAAGGATTTTCGAAAAGTGGGCAAAAACTTAAAAAAAACGACCGGGCCGTTAAGGGTCGAAAAAGTCAAAATGGGGATTTTCCCAAAACTTGATAAAAGGGGACAGGGGGGCGGGCTGAGTGAGAAAGGAGCAAAATCAAGCACAGTTGGGGCGTTTTGTGAAAATTGTGAAGGATTTTCCAAAGTGGGCAAAAATGTTAAAAGGCCACAGGGACGGTAGTGTCGAAAAAGTCAAAAATGGGGATTTTCCCAAAACTTGCTAAAAGTGGCCCGGGTGCGGGATGAGTGAGCAAAATCAAGCACAGTTGATGTGTAATGTGAAAATTGTGAAGGATTTTCCAAAGTGGGCAAAAATTTAAAAAAACGACAGGGCCGTTAAGGGTCGAAAAAGTCAAAAATGAGGATTTTCCTAAACTTTGCTAAAAGGGGCCAGGGGGGCGGGCTGAGTGAAAAACGAGCAAATTCAAGCACGGTTGGGGCGTTTTGTGAAAATTGTGAAGGATTTTCCTAAGTGGGCAAAATTTAAAAAAAAGACAGGGCTGGTAGTGTCGAAAAAGTCAAAAATGGGGATTTTCCCAAAACTTGCTAAAAGGGGGCAGGGGGCGGGCTGAGTGAAAAACGAGCAAAATCAAGCACAGTTGGGGCGTTTTGTGAAAATTGTGAAGGATTTTCGAAAAGTGGGCAAAAACTTAAAAAAACGACCGGGCCGTTAAGGGTCGAAAAAGTCAAAATGGGGATTTTCCCAAAACTTGCTAAAAGGGGCCAGGGGGCGGGCTGAGTGAAAAATGAGCAAATTCAAGCACAGTTGGGGCGTTTTGTGAAAATTGTGAAGGATTTTCCAAAGTGGGCAAAAATTTAAAAAAACGGCAGGGCCGTTAAGTGTCGAAAAAGTCAAAAATGGGGATTTTCCCAAAACTTGCTAAAAGGGGCCAGGGGGCGGGCTGAGTAAAAAACGTGCAAATTCAAGCACAGTTGGGACGTTGTGTGAAAATTTTGAAGGATTTTCCAAAGTGGGCAAAAATTTAAAAAAACGACAGGGCTGTTAAGTGTCGAAAAAGTCAAAAATGGGGATTTTCCCAAAACTTGCTAAAAGGGGCCAGGGGGGCAGGCTGAGTGAAAAACGAGCAAAATCAAGCACAGTTGGGGCGTTTTGTGAAAATTGTGAAGGATTTTCCAAAGTGGGCAAAGTTTGAAAAAAACGACAGGGCCGTTAAGGGTCGAAAAAGTCAAAAATGGGGATTTTCCCAAACCTTGCTAAAAGGGGCCAGGGGGGCGGGCTGAATGAAAAACGAGCAAAATCAAGCACAGTTGGGGTGTTTTGTGAAAATTGTGAAGGATTTTCCAAAGTGGCCAAAATTTGAAAAAAATGACCGGGCCGTTAAATGTCGAAAAAGTCAAAAATGGGGATATTCCCAAAACTTGCTAAAAGTGGCCGGGGGGCGGGATGAGTGAAAAACGAGCAAAATCAAGCACAGTTGGGGCGTTTTGTGAAAATTGTGAAGGATTTTCCAAAGTGGGCAAACATTTAAAAAAAAGACAGTGCTGGTAGTGTCGAAAAAGTCAAAAATGGGGATTTTCCCAAAACTTGCTAAAAGTGGCCGGGGGACGGGCTGAGTGAAAAACGAGCAAAATCAAGCACAGTTGGGGCGTTTTGTGAAAATTGTGAAGGATTTTCCAAAGTGGGCAAAAATTTTAAAAGTCGACAGGGCCGGTAGTGTCGAAAAAGTCAAAAATGGGGATTTTCCAAAAACTTGCTAAAAGGGGCCAGGGGGGCAGGCTGAGTGAAAAACGAGCAAAATCAAGCACAGTTGGGGCGTTTTGTGAAAATTGTGAAGGATTTTCCAAAGTGGGCAAAGTTTGAAAAAAACGACAGGGCCGTTAAGGGTCGAAAAAGTCAAAAATGGGGATTTTCCCAAACCTTGCTAAAAGGGGCCAGGGGGGCGGGCTGAATGAAAAACGAGCAAAATCAAGCACAGTTGGGGTGTTTTGTGAAAATTGTGAAGGATTTTCCAAAGTGGCCAAAATTTGAAAAAAACGACCGGGCCGTTAAATGTCGAAAAAGTCAAAAATGGGGATATTCCCAAAACTTGCTAAAAGGGGCCAGGGGGGCAGGCTGAGTGAAAAACGAGCAAAATCAAGCACAGTTGGGGCGTTTTGTGAAAATTGTGAAGGATTTTCCAAAGTTGGCAAAAATTAAAAAAAACGACAGGGCCGGTAGTGTCGAAAAAGTCAAAAATGGGAATTTTCCCAAACCTTGCTAAAAGGGGCCAGGGGGGCGGGTTGAGTGAAACACGAGCAAAATCAAGCACAGTTGGGGTGTTTTGTGAAAATTGTGAAGGATTTTCCAAAGTGGGCAAAAATTTTAAAAGGCCACAGGGCCGGTAGTGTCGAAAAAGTCAAAAATGTGGATTTTCCCAAAACATGCTAAAAGTGGCCCGGGGGCGGGATGATTGAGCAAAATCAAGCACAGTTGATGTGTAATGTGAAAATTGTGAAGGATTTTCCAAAGTGGGCAAAAATTTAATAAATCGACAGGGCCGTTAAGGGTCGAAAAAGTCAAAAATTGGGATTTTCCCAAACTTTGGTAAAAGGGGCCAGGGGGGCGGGCTGAGTGAAAAACGAGCAAAATCAAGCACGGTTGGGGCGTTTTGTGAAAATTGTGAAGGATTTTCCAAAGTGGGCAAAAATTTAAAAATAAGACAGGGCTGGTAGTGTCGAAAAAGTCAAAAATGTGGATTTTCCCAAAACTTGCTAAAAGTGGCCGGGGGGGGGGGCTGAGTGAAAAACGAGCAAAATCAAGCACAGTTGGGGCGTTTTGTGAAAATTGTGAAGGATTTTCCAAAGTGGGCAAAAATTTAAAAAAAAGACAGTGCTGGTAGTGTCGAAAAAGTCAAAAATGGGGATTTTCCCAAAACTTGCAAAAAAGGGGCAGGGGCGGGCTGAGTGAAAAACGAGCAAAATCAAGCACAGTTGGGGCGTTTTGTGAAAATTTTGACGGATTTTCCAAAGTGGGCAATAAATTTAAAAAAACGACAGGGCCGTTAAGGGTCGAAAAAGTCAAAAATGGGGATTTTCCCAAACCTTGCTAAAAGGGGCCAGGGGGGCGGCTGAATGAAAAACGAGCAAAATCAAGCACAGTTGGGGTGTTTTGTGAAAATTGTGAAGGATTTTCCAAAGTGGCCAAAATTTGAAAAAAACGACCGGGCCGTTAAATGTCGAAAAAGTCAAAAATGGGGATATTCCCAAAACTTGCTAAAAGGGGCCAGGGGGGCAGGCTGAGTGAAAAACGAGCAAAATCAAGCACAGTTGGGGCGTTTTGTGAAAATTGTGAAGGATTTTCCAAAGTTGGCAAAAATTTAAAAAAACGACAGGGCCGGTAGTGTCGAAAAAGTCAAAAATGGGAATTTTCCCAAACCTTGCTAAAAGGGGCCAGGGGGGCGGGTTGAGTGAAACACGAGCAAAATCAAGCACAGTTGGGGTGTTTTGTGAAAATTGTGAAGGATTTTCCAAAGTGGGCAAAAATTTTAAAAGGCCACAGGGCCGGTAGTGTCGAAAAAGTCAAAAATGTGGATTTTCCCAAAACATGCTAAAAGTGGCCCGGGGGCGGGATGATTGAGCAAAATCAAGCACAGTTGATGTGTAATGTGAAAATTGTGAAGGATTTTCCAAAGTGGGCAAAAATTTAATAAATCGACAGGGCCGTTAAGGGTCGAAAAAGTCAAAAATTGGGATTTTCCCAAACTTTGGTAAAAGGGGCCAGGGGGGCGGGCTGAGTGAAAAACGAGCAAAATCAAGCACGGTTGGGGCGTTTTGTGAAAATTGTGAAGGATTTTCCAAAGTGGGCAAAAATTTAAAAATAAGACAGGGCTGGTAGTGTCGAAAAAGTCAAAAATGTGGATTTTCCCAAAACTTGCTAAAAGTGGCCGGGGGGGGGGGGCTGAGTGAAAAACGAGCAAAATCAAGCACAGTTGGGGGCGTTTTGTGAAAATTGTGAAGGATTTTCCCCCAAAGTGGGCAAAAATTTAAAAAAAAGACAGTGCTGGTAGTGTCGAAAAAGTCAAAAATGGGGATTTTCCCAAAACTTGCAAAAAAGGGGCAGGGGCGGGCTGAGTGAAAAACGAGCAAAATCAAGCACAGTTGGGGCGTTTTGTGAAAATTGTGAAGGAATTTCCAAAGTGGGCAATAAATTTAAAAAAACGACAGGGCCGTTAAGGGTCGAAAAAGTCAAAAATGGGGATTTTCCCAAAACTTGATAAAAGGGGCCAGGGGGGACGAGCTGAGTGGAAAAACGAGCAAAATCAAGCACAGTTGGGGCGTTTTGTGAAAATTGTGAAGGATTTTCCTAAGTGGGCAAAATTAAAAAAAAAGACAGGGCTGGTAGTGTCGAAAAAGTCAAAAATGGGGATTTTCCCAAACTTGCTAAAAGGGGCCAGGGGGGCGGGCTGAGTGAAAAACGAGCAAAATCAAGCACAGTTGGGGCGTTTTGTGAAAATTGTGAAGGATTTTCCAAAGTGGCCAAAATTTGAAAAAAACGACCGGGCCGTTAAGGGTCGAAAAAGTCAAAATGGGGATTTTCCCAAAACTTGATAAAAGGGGACAGGGGGGCGGGCTGAGTGAGAAAGGAGCAAAATCAAGCACAGTTGGGGCGTTTTGTGAAAATTGTGAAGGATTTTCCAAAGTGGGCAAAAATGTTAAAAGGCCACAGGGACGGTAGTGTCGAAAAAGTCAAAAATGGGGATTTTCCCAAAACTTGCTAAAAGTGGCCCGGGGGCGGGATGAGTGAGCAAAATCAAGCACAGTTGATGTGTAATGTGAAAATTGTGAAGGATTTTCCAAAGTGGGCAAAAATTTAAAAAAACGACAGGGCCGTTAAGGGTCGAAAAAGTCAAAAATGAGGATTTTCCTAAACTTTGCTAAAAGGGGCCAGGGGGGCGGGCTGAGTGAAAAACGAGCAAATTCAAGCACGGTTGGGGCGTTTTGTGAAAATTGTGAAGGATTTTCCTAAGTGGGGCAAAATTTAAAAAAAAGACAGGGCTGGTAGTGTCGAAAAAGTCAAAAATGGGGATTTTCCCAAAACTTGCTAAAAGGGGGCAGGGGGCGGGCTGAGTGAAAAACGAGCAAAATCAAGCACAGTTGGGGCATTTTGTGAAAATTGTGAAGGATTTTCGAAAAGTGGGCAAAAACTTAAAAAAACGACCGGGCCGTTAAGGGTCGAAAAAGTCAAAATGGGGATTTTCCCAAAACTTGCTAAAAGGGGCCAGGGGGCGGGCTGAGTGAAAAACGAGCAAATTCAAGCACAGTTGGGGCGTTTTGTGAAAATTGTGAAGGATTTTCCAAAGTGGGCAAAAATTTAAAAAAACGGCAGGGCCGTTAAGTGTCGAAAAAGTCAAAAATGGGGATTTTCCCAAAACTTGCTAAAAGGGGCCAGGGGCGGGCTGAGTGAAAAACGTGCAAATTCAAGCACAGTTGGGACGTTGTGTGAAAATTTTGAAGGATTTTCCAAAGTGGGCAAAAATTTAAAAAAACGACAGGGCTGTTAAGTGTCGAAAAAGTCAAAAATGGGGATTTTCCCAAAACTTGCTAAAAGGGGCCAGGGGGGCAGGCTGAGTGAAAAACGAGCAAAATCAAGCACAGTTGGGGCGTTTTGTGAAAATTGTGAAGGATTTTCCAAAGTGGGCAAAGTTTGAAAAAAACGACAGGGCCGTTAAGTGTCGAAAAAGTCAAAAATGGGGATTTTCCCAAAACTTGATAAAAGGGGCCAGGGGGACGAGCTGAGTGGAAAAACGAGCAAAATCAAGCACAGTTGGGGCGTTTTGTGAAAATTGTGAAGGAATTTCCAAAGTGGGCAAAATTTGAAAAAAACGACAGGGCCGTTAAGGGTGGAAAAAGTCAAAAATGGGGATTTTCCCAAACTTGCTAAAAGGGGCCAGGGGGGCGGGCTGAGTGAAAAACGAGCAAAATCAAGCACAGTTGGGGCGTTTTGTGAAAATTGTGAAGGAATTTCCAAAGTGGGCAAAAATTTGAAAAAAACGACAGGGCCGTTAAGGGTGGAAAAAGTCAAAATGGGGATTTTCCCAAACTTGCTAAAAGGGGCCAGGGGGGTGGGCTGAGTGAAAAACGAGCAAAATCAAGCACAGTTGGGGCGTTTTGTGAAAATTGTGAAGGAATTTCCAAAGTTGGCAAAATTTGAAAAAAAACGACAGGGCCGTTAAGTGTCGAAAAAGTCAAAAATGGGGATTTTCCCAAAACTTGATAAAAGGGGGACAGGGGGGCGGGCTGAGTGAGAAAGGAGCAAAATCAAGCACAGTTGGGGCGTTTTGTGAAAATTGTGAAGGATTTTCCAAAGTGGGCAAAAATGTTAAAAGGCCACAGGGACGGTAGTGTCGAAAAAGTCAAAAATGGGGATTTTCCCAAAACTTGCTAAAAGTGGCCCGGGGGCGGGATGAGTGAGCAAAATCAAGCACAGTTGATGTGTAATGTGAAAATTGTGAAGGATTTTCCAAAGTGGGCAAAAATTTTAAAAAAACGACAGGGCCGTTAAGGGTCGAAAAAGTCAAAAATGAGGATTTTCCTAAACTTTGCTAAAAGGGGCCAGGGGGGCGGGCTGAGTGAAAAACGAGCAAATTCAAGCACGGTTGGGGCGTTTTGTGAAAATTGTGAAGGATTTTCCTAAGTGGGCAAAATTTAAAAAAAAGACAGGGCTGGTAGTGTCGAAAAAGTCAAAAATGGGGATTTTCCCAAAACTTGCTAAAAGGGGGCAGGGGGCGGGCTGAGTGAAAAACGAGCAAAATCAAGCACAGTTGGGGCGTTTTGTGAAAATTGTGAAGGATTTTCGAAAAGTGGGCAAAAACTAAAAAAAAACGACCGGGCCGTTAAGGGTCGAAAAAGTCAAAATGGGGATTTTCCCAAAACTTGATAAAAGGGGACAGGGGGGCGGGCTGAGTGAGAAAGGAGCAAAATCAAGCACAGTTGGGGCGTTTTGTGAAAATTGTGAAGGATTTTCCAAAGTGGGCAAAAATGTTAAAAGGCCACAGGGACGGTAGTGTCGAAAAAGTCAAAAATGGGGATTTTCCCAAAACTTGCTAAAAGTGGCCCGGGTGCGGGATGAGTGAGCAAAATCAAGCACAGTTGATGTGTAATGTGAAAATTGTGAAGGATTTTCCAAAGTGGGCAAAAATTTAAAAAAACGACAGGGCCGTTAAGGGTCGAAAAAGTCAAAAATGAGGATTTTCCTAAACTTTGCTAAAAGGGGCCAGGGGGGCGGGCTGAGTGAAAAACGAGCAAATTCAAGCACGGTTGGGGCGTTTTGTGAAAATTGTGAAGGATTTTCCTAAGTGGGCAAAATTTAAAAAAAAGACAGGGCTGGTAGTGTCGAAAAAGTCAAAAATGGGGATTTTCCCAAAACTTGCTAAAAGGGGGCAGGGGGCGGGCTGAGTGAAAAACGAGCAAAATCAAGCACAGTTGGGGCGTTTTGTGAAAATTGTGAAGGATTTTCGAAAAGTGGGCAAAAACTTAAAAAAACGACCGGGCCGTTAAGGGTCGAAAAAGTCAAAATGGGGATTTTCCCAAAACTTGCTAAAAGGGGCCAGGGGGCGGGCTGAGTGAAAAATGAGCAAATTCAAGCACAGTTGGGGCGTTTTGTGAAAATTGTGAAGGATTTTCCAAAGTGGGCAAAAATTTAAAAAAACGGCAGGGCCGTTAAGTGTCGAAAAAGTCAAAAATGGGGATTTTCCCAAAACTTGCTAAAAGGGGCCAGGGGGCGGGCTGAGTAAAAAACGTGCAAATTCAAGCACAGTTGGGACGTTGTGTGAAAATTTTGAAGGATTTTCCAAAGTGGGCAAAAATTTAAAAAAACGACAGGGCTGTTAAGTGTCGAAAAAGTCAAAAATGGGGATTTTCCCAAAACTTGCTAAAAGGGGCCAGGGGGGCAGGCTGAGTGAAAAACGAGCAAAATCAAGCACAGTTGGGGCGTTTTGTGAAAATTGTGAAGGATTTTCCAAAGTGGGCAAAGTTTGAAAAAAACGACAGGGCCGTTAAGGGTCGAAAAAGTCAAAAATGGGGATTTTCCCAAACCTTGCTAAAAGGGGCCAGGGGGGCGGGCTGAATGAAAAACGAGCAAAATCAAGCACAGTTGGGGTGTTTTGTGAAAATTGTGAAGGATTTTCCAAAGTGGCCAAAATTTGAAAAAAATGACCGGGCCGTTAAATGTCGAAAAAGTCAAAAATGGGGATATTCCCAAAACTTGCTAAAAGTGGCCGGGGGGCGGGATGAGTGAAAAACGAGCAAAATCAAGCACAGTTGGGGCGTTTTGTGAAAATTGTGAAGGATTTTCCAAAGTGGGCAAACATTTAAAAAAAAGACAGTGCTGGTAGTGTCGAAAAAGTCAAAAATGGGGATTTTCCCAAAACTTGCTAAAAGTGGCCGGGGGACGGGCTGAGTGAAAAACGAGCAAAATCAAGCACAGTTGGGGCGTTTTGTGAAAATTGTGAAGGATTTTCCAAAGTGGGCAAAAATTTTAAAAGTCGACAGGGCCGGTAGTGTCGAAAAAGTCAAAAATGGGGATTTTCCAAAAACTTGCTAAAAGGGGCCAGGGGGGCAGGCTGAGTGAAAAACGAGCAAAATCAAGCACAGTTGGGGCGTTTTGTGAAAATTGTGAAGGATTTTCCAAAGTGGGCAAAGTTTGAAAAAAACGACAGGGCCGTTAAGGGTCGAAAAAGTCAAAAATGGGGATTTTCCCAAACCTTGCTAAAAGGGGCCAGGGGGGCGGGCTGAATGAAAAACGAGCAAAATCAAGCACAGTTGGGGTGTTTTGTGAAAATTGTGAAGGATTTTCCAAAGTGGCCAAAATTTGAAAAAAACGACCGGGCCGTTAAATGTCGAAAAAGTCAAAAATGGGGATATTCCCAAAACTTGCTAAAAGTGGCCGGGGGGCGGGATGAGTGAAAAACGAGCAAAATCAAGCACAGTTGGGGCGTTTTGTGAAAATTGTGAAGGATTTTCCAAAGTGGGCAAAAATTTAAAAAAAAGACAGTGCTGGTAGTGTCGAAAAAGTCAAAAATGGGGATTTTGCCAAAACTTGCAAAAAAGGGGCAGGGGCGGGCTGAGTGAAAAACGTGCAAATTCAAGCACAGTTGGGACGTTGTGTGAAAATTTTGAAGGATTTTCCAAAGTGGGCAAAAATTTAAAAAAACGACAGGGCTGTTAAGTGTCGAAAAAGTCAAAAATGGGGATTTTCCCAAAACTTACTAAAAGGGGCCAGGGGGGCAGGCTGAGTGAAAAACGAGCAAAATCAAGCACAGTTGGGGCGTTTTGTGAAAATTGTGAAGGATTTTCCAAAGTGGGCAAAGTTTGAAAAAAACGACAGGGCCGTTAAGTGTCGAAAAAGTCAAAAATGGGGATTTTCCCAAAACTTGATAAAAGGGGCCAGGGGGACGAGCTGAGTGGAAAAACGAGCAAAATCAAGCACAGTTGGGGCGTTTTGTGAAAATTGTGAAGGAATTTCCAAAGTGGGCAAAATTTGAAAAAAACGACAGGGCGGTTAAGGGTGGAAAAAGTCAAAAATGGGGATTTTCCCAAACTTGCTAAAAGGGGCCAGGGGGGCGGGATGAGTGAAAAACGAGCAAAATCAAGCACAGTTGGGGCGTTTTGTGAAAATTGTGAAGGAATTTCCAAAGTGGGCAAAAATTTGAAAAAAACGACAGGGCCGTTAAGGGTGGAAAAAGTCAAAATGGGGATTTTCCCAAACTTGCTAAAAGGGGCCAGGGGGGCGGGCTGAGTGAAAAACGAGCAAAATCAAGCACAGTTGGGGCGTTTTGTGAAAATTGTGAAGGAATTTCCAAAGTGGGCAAAATTTGAAAAAAAACGACAGGGCCGTTAAGTGTCGAAAAAGTCAAAAATGGGGATTTTCCCAAAACTTGATAAAAAGGGACAGGGGGGCGGGCTGAGTGAGAAAGGAGCAAAATCAAGCACAGTTGGGGCGTTTTGTGAAAATTGTGAAGGATTTTCCAAAGTGGGCAAAAATGTTAAAAGGCCACAGGGACGGTAGTGTCGAAAAAGTCAAAAATGGGGATTTTCCCAAAACTTGCTAAAAGTGGCCCGGGGGCGGGATGAGTGAGCAAAATCAAGCACAGTTGATGTGTAATGTGAAAATTGTGAAGGATTTTCCAAAGTGGGCAAAAATTTAAAAAAACGACAGGGCCGTTAAGGGTCGAAAAAGTCAAAAATGAGGATTTTCCTAAACTTTGCTAAAAGGGGCCAGGGGGGCGGGCTGAGTGAAAAACGAGCAAATTCAAGCACGGTTGGGGCGTTTTGTGAAAATTGTGAAGGATTTTCCAAAGTGGGCAAAATTTAAAAAAAAGACAGGGCTGGTAGTGTCGAAAAAGTCAAAAATGGGGATTTTCCCAAAACTTGCTAAAAGGGGGCAGGGGGCGGGCTGAGTGAAAAACGAGCAAAATCAAGCACAGTTGGGGCGTTTTGTGAAAATTGTGAAGGATTTTCGAAAAGTGGGCAAAAACTTAAAAAAAACGTCCGGGCCGTTAAGGGTCGAAAAAGTCAAAATGGGGATTTTCCCAAAACTTGATAAAAGGGGACAGGGGGGCGGGCTGAGTGAGAAAGGAGAAAAATCAAGCACAGTTGGGGCGTTTTGTGAAAATTGTGAAGGATTTTCCAAAGTGGGCAAAAATGTTAAAAGGCCACAGGGACGGTAGTGTCGAAAAAGTCAAAAATGGGGATTTTCCCAAAACTTGCTAAAAGTGGCCCGGGTGCGGGATGAGTGAGCAAAATCAAGCACAGTTGATGTGTAATGTGAAAATTGTGAAGGATTTTCCAAAGTGGGCAAAAATTTAAAAAAACGACAGGGCCGTTAAGGGTCGAAAAAGTCAAAAATGAGGATTTTCCTAAACTTTGCTAAAAGGGGCCAGGGGGGCGGGCTGAGTGAAAAACGAGCAAATTCAAGCACGGTTGGGGCGTTTTGTGAAAATTGTGAAGGATTTTCCAAAGTGGGCAAAATTTAAAAAAAAGACAGGGCTGGTAGTGTCGAAAAAGTCAAAAATGGGGATTTTCCCAAAACTTGCTAAAAGGGGGCAGGGGGCGGGCTGAGTGAAAAACGAGCAAAATCAAGCACAGTTGGGGCGTTTTGTGAAAATTGTGAAGGATTTTCGAAAAGTGGGCAAAAACTTAAAAAAACGACCGGGCCGTTAAGGGTCGAAAAAGTCAAAATGGGGATTTTCCCAAAACTTGCTAAAAGGGGCCAGGGGGCGGGCTGAGTGAAAAATGAGCAAATTCAAGCACAGTTGGGGCGTTTTGTGAAAATTGTGAAGGATTTTCCAAAGTGGGCAAAAATTTAAAAAAACGGCAGGGCCGTTAGTGTCGAAAAAGTCAAAAATGGGGATTTTCCCAAAACTTGCTAAAAGGGGCCAGGGGGCGGGCTGAGTGAAAAACGAGCAAATTCAAGCACAGTTGGGGCGTTTTGTGAAAATTGTGATGGATTTTCCAAAGTGGGCAAAAATTTAAAAAATCGACAGGGCCGTTAAGTGTCGAAAAAGTCAAAAATGGGGATTTTCCCAAAACTTGATAAAAGGGGCCAGGGGGGCGAGCTGAGTGAAAAACGAGCAAATTCAAGCACAGTTGGGGCGTTTTGTGAAAATTGTGAAGGATTTTCCTAAGTGGGCAAAATTTAAAAAAAAGACAGGGCTGGTAGTGTCGAAAAAGTCAAAAATGGGGATTTTCCCAAAACTTGCTAAAAGGGGGCAGGGGGCGGGCTGAGTGAAAAACGAGCAAAATCAAGCACAGTTGGGGCATTTTGTGAAAATTGTGAAGGATTTTCGAAAAGTGGGCAAAAACTTAAAAAAACGACCGGGCCGTTAAGGGTCGAAAAAGTCAAAATGGGGATTTTCCCAAAACTTGCTAAAAGGGGCCAGGGGGCGGGCTGAGTGAAAAACGAGCAAATTCAAGCACAGTTGGGGCGTTTTGTGAAAATTGTGAAGGATTTTCCAAAGTGGGCAAAAATTTAAAAAAACGGCAGGGCCGTTAAGTGTCGAAAAAGTCAAAAATGGGGATTTTCCCAAAACTCGCTAAAAGGGGCCAGGGGGCGGGCTGAGTGAAAAACGTGCAAATTCAAGCACAGTTGGGACGTTGTGTGAAAATTTTGAAGGATTTTCCAAAGTGGGCAAAAATTTAAAAAAACGACAGGGCTGTTAAGTGTCGAAAAAGTCAAAAATGGGGATTTTCCCAAAACTTACTAAAAGGGGCCAGGGGGGCAGGCTGAGTGAAAAACGAGCAAAATCAAGCACAGTTGGGGCGTTTTGTGAAAATTGTGAAGGATTTTCCAAAGTGGGCAAAGTTTGAAAAAAACGACAGGGCCGTTAAGGGTCGAAAAAGTCAAAAATGGGGATTTTCCCAAACCTTGCTAAAAGGGGCCAGGGGGGCGGGCTGAATGAAAAACGAGCAAAATCAAGCACAGTTGGGGTGTTTTGTGAAAATTGTGAAGGATTTTCCAAAGTGGCCAAAATTTGAAAAAAATGACCGGGCCGTTAAATGTCGAAAAAGTCAAAAATGGGGAT
Source organism: Scomber scombrus (assembly GCF_963691925.1). Lineage (NCBI taxonomy): Eukaryota > Metazoa > Chordata > Actinopteri > Scombriformes > Scombridae > Scomber > Scomber scombrus. The sequence goes on along the minus strand of NW_026910277.1, from coordinate 507,006 downwards.
ATTCCCAAAACTTGCTAAAAGTGGCCGGGGGGCGGGATGAGTGAAAAACGAGCAAAATCAAGCACAGTTGGGGCGTTTTGTGAAAATTGTGAAGGATTTTCCAAAGTGGGCAAACATTTAAAAAAAAGACAGTGCTGGTAGTGTCGAAAAAGTCAAAAATGGGGATTTTCCCAAAACTTGCTAAAAGTGGCCGGGGGACGGGCTGAGTGAAAAACGAGCAAAATCAAGCACAGTTGGGGCGTTTTGTGAAAATTGTGAAGGATTTTCCAAAGTGGGCAAAAATTTTAAAAGTCGACAGGGCCGGTAGTGTCGAAAAAGTCAAAAATGGGGATTTTCCAAAAACTTGCTAAAAGGGGCCAGGGGGGCAGGCTGAGTGAAAAACGAGCAAAATCAAGCACAGTTGGGGCGTTTTGTGAAAATTGTGAAGGATTTTCCAAAGTGGGCAAAGTTTGAAAAAAACGACAGGGCCGTTAAGGGTCGAAAAAGTCAAAAATGGGGATTTTCCCAAACCTTGCTAAAAGGGGCCAGGGGGGCGGGCTGAATGAAAAACGAGCAAAATCAAGCACAGTTGGGGTGTTTTGTGAAAATTGTGAAGGATTTTCCAAAGTGGCCAAAATTTGAAAAAAACGACCGGGCCGTTAAATGTCGAAAAAGTCAAAAATGGGGATATTCCCAAAACTTGCTAAAAGTGGCCGGGGGGCGGGATGAGTGAAAAACGAGCAAAATCAAGCACAGTTGGGGCGTTTTGTGAAAATTGTGAAGGATTTTCCAAAGTGGGCAAAAATTTAAAAAAAAGACAGTGCTGGTAGTGTCGAAAAAGTCAAAAATGGGGATTTTGCCAAAACTTGCAAAAAAGGGGCAGGGGCGGGCTGAGTGAAAAACGTGCAAATTCAAGCACAGTTGGGACGTTGTGTGAAAATTTTGAAGGATTTTCCAAAGTGGGCAAAAATTTAAAAAAACGACAGGGCTGTTAAGTGTCGAAAAAGTCAAAAATGGGGATTTTCCCAAAACTTACTAAAAGGGGCCAGGGGGGCAGGCTGAGTGAAAAACGAGCAAAATCAAGCACAGTTGGGGCGTTTTGTGAAAATTGTGAAGGATTTTCCAAAGTGGGCAAAGTTTGAAAAAAACGACAGGGCCGTTAAGTGTCGAAAAAGTCAAAAATGGGGATTTTCCCAAAACTTGATAAAAGGGGCCAGGGGGACGAGCTGAGTGGAAAAACGAGCAAAATCAAGCACAGTTGGGGCGTTTTGTGAAAATTGTGAAGGAATTTCCAAAGTGGGCAAAATTTGAAAAAAACGACAGGGCGGTTAAGGGTGGAAAAAGTCAAAAATGGGGATTTTCCCAAACTTGCTAAAAGGGGCCAGGGGGGCGGGATGAGTGAAAAACGAGCAAAATCAAGCACAGTTGGGGCGTTTTGTGAAAATTGTGAAGGAATTTCCAAAGTGGGCAAAAATTTGAAAAAAACGACAGGGCCGTTAAGGGTGGAAAAAGTCAAAATGGGGATTTTCCCAAACTTGCTAAAAGGGGCCAGGGGGGCGGGCTGAGTGAAAAACGAGCAAAATCAAGCACAGTTGGGGCGTTTTGTGAAAATTGTGAAGGAATTTCCAAAGTGGGCAAAATTTGAAAAAAAACGACAGGGCCGTTAAGTGTCGAAAAAGTCAAAAATGGGGATTTTCCCAAAACTTGATAAAAAGGGACAGGGGGGCGGGCTGAGTGAGAAAGGAGCAAAATCAAGCACAGTTGGGGCGTTTTGTGAAAATTGTGAAGGATTTTCCAAAGTGGGCAAAAATGTTAAAAGGCCACAGGGACGGTAGTGTCGAAAAAGTCAAAAATGGGGATTTTCCCAAAACTTGCTAAAAGTGGCCCGGGGGCGGGATGAGTGAGCAAAATCAAGCACAGTTGATGTGTAATGTGAAAATTGTGAAGGATTTTCCAAAGTGGGCAAAAATTTAAAAAAACGACAGGGCCGTTAAGGGTCGAAAAAGTCAAAAATGAGGATTTTCCTAAACTTTGCTAAAAGGGGCCAGGGGGGCGGGCTGAGTGAAAAACGAGCAAATTCAAGCACGGTTGGGGCGTTTTGTGAAAATTGTGAAGGATTTTCCAAAGTGGGCAAATTTAAAAAAAAGACAGGGCTGGTAGTGTCGAAAAAGTCAAAATGGGGATTTTCCCAAAACTTGCTAAAAGGGGGCAGGGGGCGGGCTGAGTGAAAAACGAGCAAAATCAAGCACACAGTTGGGGCGTTTTGTGAAAATTGTGAAGGATTTTCGAAAAGTGGGCAAAAACTTAAAAAAAACGTCCGGGCCGTTAAGGGTCGAAAAAGTCAAAATGGGGATTTTCCCAAAACTTGATAAAAGGGGACAGGGGGGCGGGCTGAGTGAGAAAGGAGAAAAATCAAGCACAGTTGGGGCGTTTTGTGAAAATTGTGAAGGATTTTCCAAAGTGGGCAAAAATGTTAAAAGGCCACAGGGACGGTAGTGTCGAAAAAGTCAAAAATGGGGATTTTCCCAAAACTTGCTAAAAGTGGCCCGGGTGCGGGATGAGTGAGCAAAATCAAGCACAGTTGATGTGTAATGTGAAAATTGTGAAGGATTTTCCAAAGTGGGCAAAAATTTAAAAAAACGACAGGGCCGTTAAGGGTCGAAAAAGTCAAAAATGAGGATTTTCCTAAACTTTGCTAAAAGGGGCCAGGGGGGCGGGCTGAGTGAAAAACGAGCAAATTCAAGCACGGTTGGGGCGTTTTGTGAAAATTGTGAAGGATTTTCCAAAGTGGGCAAAATTTAAAAAAAAGACAGGGCTGGTAGTGTCGAAAAAGTCAAAAATGGGGATTTTCCCAAAACTTGCTAAAAGGGGGCAGGGGGCGGGCTGAGTGAAAAACGAGCAAAATCAAGCACAGTTGGGGCGTTTTGTGAAAATTGTGAAGGATTTTCGAAAAGTGGGCAAAAACTTAAAAAAACGACCGGGCCGTTAAGGGTCGAAAAAGTCAAAATGGGGATTTTCCCAAAACTTGCTAAAAGGGGCCAGGGGGCGGGCTGAGTGAAAAATGAGCAAATTCAAGCACAGTTGGGGCGTTTTGTGAAAATTGTGAAGGATTTTCCAAAGTGGGCAAAAATTTAAAAAAACGGCAGGGCCGTTAGTGTCGAAAAAGTCAAAAATGGGGATTTTCCCAAAACTTGCTAAAAGGGGCCAGGGGGCGGGCTGAGTGAAAAACGAGCAAATTCAAGCACAGTTGGGGCGTTTTGTGAAAATTGTGATGGATTTTCCAAAGTGGGCAAAAATTTAAAAAATCGACAGGGCCGTTAAGTGTCGAAAAAGTCAAAAATGGGGATTTTCCCAAAACTTGATAAAAGGGGCCAGGGGGGCGAGCTGAGTGAAAAACGAGCAAATTCAAGCACAGTTGGGGCGTTTTGTGAAAATTGTGAAGGATTTTCCTAAGTGGGCAAAATTTAAAAAAAAGACAGGGCTGGTAGTGTCGAAAAAGTCAAAAATGGGGATTTTGCCAAAACTTGCAAAAAAGGGGCAGGGGCGGGCTGAGTGAAAAACGTGCAAATTCAAGCACAGTTGGGACGTTGTGTGAAAATTTTGAAGGATTTTCCAAAGTGGGCAAAAATTTAAAAAAACGACAGGGCTGTTAAGTGTCGAAAAAGTCAAAAATGGGGATTTTCCCAAAACTTACTAAAAGGGGCCAGGGGGGCAGGCTGAGTGAAAAACGAGCAAAATCAAGCACAGTTGGGGCGTTTTGTGAAAATTGTGAAGGATTTTCCAAAGTGGGCAAAGTTTGAAAAAAACGACAGGGCCGTTAAGTGTCGAAAAAGTCAAAAATGGGGATTTTCCCAAAACTTGATAAAAGGGGCCAGGGGGACGAGCTGAGTGGAAAAACGAGCAAAATCAAGCACAGTTGGGGCGTTTTGTGAAAATTGTGAAGGAATTTCCAAAGTGGGCAAAATTTGAAAAAAACGACAGGGCGGTTAAGGGTGGAAAAAGTCAAAAATGGGGATTTTCCCAAACTTGCTAAAAGGGGCCAGGGGGGCGGGATGAGTGAAAAACGAGCAAAATCAAGCACAGTTGGGGCGTTTTGTGAAAATTGTGAAGGAATTTCCAAAGTGGGCAAAAATTTGAAAAAAACGACAGGGCCGTTAAGGGTGGAAAAAGTCAAAATGGGGATTTTCCCAAACTTGCTAAAAGGGGCCAGGGGGGCGGGCTGAGTGAAAAACGAGCAAAATCAAGCACAGTTGGGGCGTTTTGTGAAAATTGTGAAGGAATTTCCAAAGTGGGCAAAATTTGAAAAAAAACGACAGGGCCGTTAAGTGTCGAAAAAGTCAAAAATGGGGATTTTCCCAAAACTTGATAAAAAGGGACAGGGGGGCGGGCTGAGTGAGAAAGGAGCAAAATCAAGCACAGTTGGGGCGTTTTGTGAAAATTGTGAAGGATTTTCCAAAGTGGGCAAAAATGTTAAAAGGCCACAGGGACGGTAGTGTCGAAAAAGTCAAAAATGGGGATTTTCCCAAAACTTGCTAAAAGTGGCCCGGGGGCGGGATGAGTGAGCAAAATCAAGCACAGTTGATGTGTAATGTGAAAATTGTGAAGGATTTTCCAAAGTGGGCAAAAATTTAAAAAAACGACAGGGCCGTTAAGGGTCGAAAAAGTCAAAAATGAGGATTTTCCTAAACTTTGCTAAAAGGGGCCAGGGGGGCGGGCTGAGTGAAAAACGAGCAAATTCAAGCACGGTTGGGGCGTTTTGTGAAAATTGTGAAGGATTTTCCAAAGTGGGCAAAATTTAAAAAAAAGACAGGGCTGGTAGTGTCGAAAAAGTCAAAAATGGGGATTTTCCCAAAACTTGCTAAAAGGGGGCAGGGGGCGGGCTGAGTGAAAAACGAGCAAAATCAAGCACAGTTGGGGCGTTTTGTGAAAATTGTGAAGGATTTTCGAAAAGTGGGCAAAAACTTAAAAAAAACGTCCGGGCCGTTAAGGGTCGAAAAAGTCAAAATGGGGATTTTCCCAAAACTTGATAAAAGGGGACAGGGGGGCGGGCTGAGTGAGAAAGGAGAAAAATCAAGCACAGTTGGGGCGTTTTGTGAAAATTGTGAAGGATTTTCCAAAGTGGGCAAAAATGTTAAAAGGCCACAGGGACGGTAGTGTCGAAAAAGTCAAAAATGGGGATTTTCCCAAAACTTGCTAAAAGTGGCCCGGGTGCGGGATGAGTGAGCAAAATCAAGCACAGTTGATGTGTAATGTGAAAATTGTGAAGGATTTTCCAAAGTGGGCAAAAATTTAAAAAAACGACAGGGCCGTTAAGGGTCGAAAAAGTCAAAAATGAGGATTTTCCTAAACTTTGCTAAAAGGGGCCAGGGGGGCGGGCTGAGTGAAAAACGAGCAAATTCAAGCACGGTTGGGGCGTTTTGTGAAAATTGTGAAGGATTTTCCAAAGTGGGCAAAATTTAAAAAAAAGACAGGGCTGGTAGTGTCGAAAAAGTCAAAAATGGGGATTTTCCCAAAACTTGCTAAAAGGGGGCAGGGGGCGGGCTGAGTGAAAAACGAGCAAAATCAAGCACAGTTGGGGCGTTTTGTGAAAATTGTGAAGGATTTTCGAAAAGTGGGCAAAAACTTAAAAAAACGACCGGGCCGTTAAGGGTCGAAAAAGTCAAAATGGGGATTTTCCCAAAACTTGCTAAAAGGGGCCAGGGGGCGGGCTGAGTGAAAAATGAGCAAATTCAAGCACAGTTGGGGCGTTTTGTGAAAATTGTGAAGGATTTTCCAAAGTGGGCAAAAATTTAAAAAAACGGCAGGGCCGTTAGTGTCGAAAAAGTCAAAAATGGGGATTTTCCCAAAACTTGCTAAAAGGGGCCAGGGGGCGGGCTGAGTGAAAAACGAGCAAATTCAAGCACAGTTGGGGCGTTTTGTGAAAATTGTGATGGATTTTCCAAAGTGGGCAAAAATTTAAAAAATCGACAGGGCCGTTAAGTGTCGAAAAAGTCAAAAATGGGGATTTTCCCAAAACTTGATAAAAGGGGCCAGGGGGGCGAGCTGAGTGAAAAACGAGCAAATTCAAGCACAGTTGGGGCGTTTTGTGAAAATTGTGAAGGATTTTCCTAAGTGGGCAAAATTTAAAAAAAAGACAGGGCTGGTAGTGTCGAAAAAGTCAAAAATGGGGATTTTCCCAAAACTTGCTAAAAGGGGGCAGGGGGCGGGCTGAGTGAAAAACGAGCAAAATCAAGCACAGTTGGGGCATTTTGTGAAAATTGTGAAGGATTTTCGAAAAGTGGGCAAAAACTTAAAAAAACGACCGGGCCGTTAAGGGTCGAAAAAGTCAAAATGGGGATTTTCCCAAAACTTGCTAAAAGGGGCCAGGGGGCGGGCTGAGTGAAAAACGAGCAAATTCAAGCACAGTTGGGGCGTTTTGTGAAAATTGTGAAGGATTTTCCAAAGTGGGCAAAAATTTAAAAAAACGGCAGGGCCGTTAAGTGTCGAAAAAGTCAAAAATGGGGATTTTCCCAAAACTCGCTAAAAGGGGCCAGGGGGCGGGCTGAGTGAAAAACGTGCAAATTCAAGCACAGTTGGGACGTTGTGTGAAAATTTTGAAGGATTTTCCAAAGTGGGCAAAAATTTAAAAAAACGACAGGGCTGTTAAGTGTCGAAAAAGTCAAAAATGGGGATTTTCCCAAAACTTACTAAAAGGGGCCAGGGGGGCAGGCTGAGTGAAAAACGAGCAAAATCAAGCACAGTTGGGGCGTTTTGTGAAAATTGTGAAGGATTTTCCAAAGTGGGCAAAGTTTGAAAAAAACGACAGGGCCGTTAAGGGTCGAAAAAGTCAAAAATGGGGATTTTCCCAAACCTTGCTAAAAGGGGCCAGGGGGGCGGGCTGAATGAAAAACGAGCAAAATCAAGCACAGTTGGGGTGTTTTGTGAAAATTGTGAAGGATTTTCCAAAGTGGCCAAAATTTGAAAAAAATGACCGGGCCGTTAAATGTCGAAAAAGTCAAAAATGGGGATATTCCCAAAACTTGCTAAAAGTGGCCGGGGGGCGGGATGAGTGAAAAACGAGCAAAATCAAGCACAGTTGGGGCGTTTTGTGAAAATTGTGAAGGATTTTCCAAAGTGGGCAAACATTTAAAAAAAAGACAGTGCTGGTAGTGTCGAAAAAGTCAAAAATGGGGATTTTCCCAAAACTTGCTAAAAGTGGCCGGGGGACGGGCTGAGTGAAAAACGAGCAAAATCAAGCACAGTTGGGGCGTTTTGTGAAAATTGTGAAGGATTTTCCAAAGTGGGCAAAAATTTTAAAAGTCGACAGGGCCGGTAGTGTCGAAAAAGTCAAAAATGGGGATTTTCCAAAAACTTGCTAAAAGGGGCCAGGGGGGCAGGCTGAGTGAAAAACGAGCAAAATCAAGCACAGTTGGGGCGTTTTGTGAAAATTGTGAAGGATTTTCCAAAGTGGGCAAAGTTTGAAAAAAACGACAGGGCCGTTAAGGGTCGAAAAAGTCAAAAATGGGGATTTTCCCAAACCTTGCTAAAAGGGGCCAGGGGGGCGGGCTGAATGAAAAACGAGCAAAATCAAGCACAGTTGGGGTGTTTTGTGAAAATTGTGAAGGATTTTCCAAAGTGGCCAAAATTTGAAAAAAACGACCGGGCCGTTAAATGTCGAAAAAGTCAAAAATGGGGATATTCCCAAAACTTGCTAAAAGTGGCCGGGGGGCGGGATGAGTGAAAAACGAGCAAAATCAAGCACAGTTGGGGCGTTTTGTGAAAATTGTGAAGGATTTTCCAAAGTGGGCAAAAATTTAAAAAAAAGACAGTGCTGGTAGTGTCGAAAAAGTCAAAAATGGGGATTTTGCCAAAACTTGCAAAAAAGGGGCAGGGGCGGGCTGAGTGAAAAACGTGCAAATTCAAGCACAGTTGGGACGTTGTGTGAAAATTTTGAAGGATTTTCCAAAGTGGGCAAAAATTTAAAAAAACGACAGGGCTGTTAAGTGTCGAAAAAGTCAAAAATGGGGATTTTCCCAAAACTTACTAAAAGGGGCCAGGGGGGCAGGCTGAGTGAAAAACGAGCAAAATCAAGCACAGTTGGGGCGTTTTGTGAAAATTGTGAAGGATTTTCCAAAGTGGGCAAAGTTTGAAAAAAACGACAGGGCCGTTAAGTGTCGAAAAAGTCAAAAATGGGGATTTTCCCAAAACTTGATAAAAGGGGCCAGGGGGACGAGCTGAGTGGAAAAACGAGCAAAATCAAGCACAGTTGGGGCGTTTTGTGAAAATTGTGAAGGAATTTCCAAAGTGGGCAAAATTTGAAAAAAACGACAGGGCGGTTAAGGGTGGAAAAAGTCAAAAATGGGGATTTTCCCAAACTTGCTAAAAGGGGCCAGGGGGGCGGGATGAGTGAAAAACGAGCAAAATCAAGCACAGTTGGGGCGTTTTGTGAAAATTGTGAAGGAATTTCCAAAGTGGGCAAAAATTTGAAAAAAACGACAGGGCCGTTAAGGGTGGAAAAAGTCAAAATGGGGATTTTCCCAAACTTGCTAAAAGGGGCCAGGGGGGCGGGCTGAGTGAAAAACGAGCAAAATCAAGCACAGTTGGGGCGTTTTGTGAAAATTGTGAAGGAATTTCCAAAGTGGGCAAAATTTGAAAAAAAACGACAGGGCCGTTAAGTGTCGAAAAAGTCAAAAATGGGGATTTTCCCAAAACTTGATAAAAAGGGACAGGGGGGCGGGCTGAGTGAGAAAGGAGCAAAATCAAGCACAGTTGGGGCGTTTTGTGAAAATTGTGAAGGATTTTCCAAAGTGGGCAAAAATGTTAAAAGGCCACAGGGACGGTAGTGTCGAAAAAGTCAAAAATGGGGATTTTCCCAAAACTTGCTAAAAGTGGCCCGGGGGCGGGATGAGTGAGCAAAATCAAGCACAGTTGATGTGTAATGTGAAAATTGTGAAGGATTTTCCAAAGTGGGCAAAAATTTAAAAAAACGACAGGGCCGTTAAGGGTCGAAAAAGTCAAAAATGAGGATTTTCCTAAACTTTGCTAAAAGGGGCCAGGGGGGCGGGCTGAGTGAAAAACGAGCAAATTCAAGCACGGTTGGGGCGTTTTGTGAAAATTGTGAAGGATTTTCCAAAGTGGGCAAAATTTAAAAAAAAGACAGGGCTGGTAGTGTCGAAAAAGTCAAAAATGGGGATTTTCCCAAAACTTGCTAAAAGGGGGCAGGGGGCGGGCTGAGTGAAAAACGAGCAAAATCAAGCACAGTTGGGGCGTTTTGTGAAAATTGTGAAGGATTTTCGAAAAGTGGGCAAAAACTTAAAAAAAACGTCCGGGCCGTTAAGGGTCGAAAAAGTCAAAATGGGGATTTTCCCAAAACTTGATAAAAGGGGACAGGGGGGCGGGCTGAGTGAGAAAGGAGAAAAATCAAGCACAGTTGGGGCGTTTTGTGAAAATTGTGAAGGATTTTCCAAAGTGGGCAAAAATGTTAAAAGGCCACAGGGACGGTAGTGTCGAAAAAGTCAAAAATGGGGATTTTCCCAAAACTTGCTAAAAGTGGCCCGGGTGCGGGATGAGTGAGCAAAATCAAGCACAGTTGATGTGTAATGTGAAAATTGTGAAGGATTTTCCAAAGTGGGCAAAAATTTAAAAAAACGACAGGGCCGTTAAGGGTCGAAAAAGTCAAAAATGAGGATTTTCCTAAACTTTGCTAAAAGGGGCCAGGGGGGCGGGCTGAGTGAAAAACGAGCAAATTCAAGCACGGTTGGGGCGTTTTGTGAAAATTGTGAAGGATTTTCCAAAGTGGGCAAAATTTAAAAAAAAGACAGGGCTGGTAGTGTCGAAAAAGTCAAAAATGGGGATTTTCCCAAAACTTGCTAAAAGGGGGCAGGGGGCGGGCTGAGTGAAAAACGAGCAAAATCAAGCACAGTTGGGGCGTTTTGTGAAAATTGTGAAGGATTTTCGAAAAGTGGGCAAAAACTTAAAAAAACGACCGGGCCGTTAAGGGTCGAAAAAGTCAAAATGGGGATTTTCCCAAAACTTGCTAAAAGGGGCCAGGGGGCGGGCTGAGTGAAAAATGAGCAAATTCAAGCACAGTTGGGGCGTTTTGTGAAAATTGTGAAGGATTTTCCAAAGTGGGCAAAAATTTAAAAAAACGGCAGGGCCGTTAGTGTCGAAAAAGTCAAAAATGGGGATTTTCCCAAAACTTGCTAAAAGGGGCCAGGGGGCGGGCTGAGTGAAAAACGAGCAAATTCAAGCACAGTTGGGGCGTTTTGTGAAAATTGTGATGGATTTTCCAAAGTGGGCAAAAATTTAAAAAATCGACAGGGCCGTTAAGTGTCGAAAAAGTCAAAAATGGGGATTTTCCCAAAACTTGATAAAAGGGGCCAGGGGGGCGAGCTGAGTGAAAAACGAGCAAATTCAAGCACAGTTGGGGCGTTTTGTGAAAATTGTGAAGGATTTTCCTAAGTGGGCAAAATTTAAAAAAAAGACAGGGCTGGTAGTGTCGAAAAAGTCAAAAATGGGGATTTTCCCAAAACTTGCTAAAAGGGGGCAGGGGGCGGGCTGAGTGAAAAACGAGCAAAATCAAGCACAGTTGGGGCATTTTGTGAAAATTGTGAAGGATTTTCGAAAAGTGGGCAAAAACTTAAAAAAACGACCGGGCCGTTAAGGGTCGAAAAAGTCAAAATGGGGATTTTCCCAAAACTTGCTAAAAGGGGCCAGGGGGCGGGCTGAGTGAAAAACGAGCAAATTCAAGCACAGTTGGGGCGTTTTGTGAAAATTGTGAAGGATTTTCCAAAGTGGGCAAAAATTTAAAAAAACGGCAGGGCCGTTAAGTGTCGAAAAAGTCAAAAATGGGGATTTTCCCAAAACTCGCTAAAAGGGGCCAGGGGGCGGGCTGAGTGAAAAACGTGCAAATTCAAGCACAGTTGGGACGTTGTGTGAAAATTTTGAAGGATTTTCCAAAGTGGGCAAAAATTTAAAAAAACGACAGGGCTGTTAAGTGTCGAAAAAGTCAAAAATGGGGATTTTCCCAAAACTTACTAAAAGGGGCCAGGGGGGCAGGCTGAGTGAAAAACGAGCAAAATCAAGCACAGTTGGGGCGTTTTGTGAAAATTGTGAAGGATTTTCCAAAGTGGGCAAAGTTTGAAAAAAACGACAGGGCCGTTAAGTGTCGAAAAAGTCAAAAATGGGGATTTTCCCAAAACTTGATAAAAGGGGCCAGGGGGACGAGCTGAGTGGAAAAACGAGCAAAATCAAGCACAGTTGGGGCGTTTTGTGAAAATTGTGAAGGAATTTCCAAAGTGGGCAAAATTTGAAAAAAACGACAGGGCGGTTAAGGGTGGAAAAAGTCAAAAATGGGGATTTTCCCAAACTTGCTAAAAGGGGCCAGGGGGGCGGGCTGAGTGAAAAACGAGCAAAATCAAGCACAGTTGGGGCGTTTTGTGAAAATTGTGAAGGAATTTCCAAAGTGGGCAAAAATTTGAAAAAAACGACAGGGCCGTTAAGGGTGGAAAAAGTCAAAATGGGGATTTTCCCAAACTTGCTAAAAGGGGCCAGGGGGGCGGGCTGAGTGAAAAACGAGCAAAATCAAGCACAGTTGGGGCGTTTTGTGAAAATTGTGAAGGAATTTCCAAAGTGGGCAAAATTTGAAAAAAAACGACAGGGCCGTTAAGTGTCGAAAAAGTCAAAAATGGGGATTTTCCCAAAACTTGATAAAAAGGGACAGGGGGGCGGGCTGAGTGAGAAAGGAGCAAAATCAAGCACAGTTGGGGCGTTTTGTGAAAATTGTGAAGGATTTTCCAAAGTGGGCAAAAATGTTAAAAGGCCACAGGGACGGTAGTGTCGAAAAAGTCAAAAATGGGGATTTTCCCAAAACTTGCTAAAAGTGGCCCGGGGGCGGGATGAGTGAGCAAAATCAAGCACAGTTGATGTGTAATGTGAAAATTGTGAAGGATTTTCCAAAGTGGGCAAAAATTTAAAAAAACGACAGGGCCGTTAAGGGTCGAAAAAGTCAAAAATGAGGATTTTCCTAAACTTTGCTAAAAGGGGCCAGGGGGGCGGGCTGAGTGAAAAACGAGCAAATTCAAGCACGGTTGGGGCGTTTTGTGAAAATTGTGAAGGATTTTCCAAAGTGGGCAAAATTTAAAAAAAAGACAGGGCTGGTAGTGTCGAAAAAGTCAAAAATGGGGATTTTCCCAAAACTTGCTAAAAGGGGGCAGGGGGCGGGCTGAGTGAAAAACGAGCAAAATCAAGCACAGTTGGGGCGTTTTGTGAAAATTGTGAAGGATTTTCGAAAAGTGGGCAAAAACTTAAAAAAAACGACCGGGCCGTTAAGGGTCGAAAAAGTCAAAATGGGGATTTTCCCAAAACTTGATAAAAGGGGACAGGGGGGCGGGCTGAGTGAGAAAGGAGAAAAATCAAGCACAGTTGGGGCGTTTTGTGAAAATTGTGAAGGATTTTCCAAAGTGGGCAAAAATGTTAAAAGGCCACAGGGACGGTAGTGTCGAAAAAGTCAAAAATGGGGATTTTCCCAAAACTTGCTAAAAGTGGCCCGGGTGCGGGATGAGTGAGCAAAATCAAGCACAGTTGATGTGTAATGTGAAAATTGTGAAGGATTTTCCAAAGTGGGCAAAAATTTAAAAAAACGACAGGGCCGTTAAGGGTCGAAAAAGTCAAAAATGAGGATTTTCCTAAACTTTGCTAAAAGGGGCCAGGGGGGCGGGCTGAGTGAAAAACGAGCAAATTCAAGCACGGTTGGGGCGTTTTGTGAAAATTGTGAAGGATTTTCCAAAGTGGGCAAAAATTTAAAAAAACGGCAGGGCCGTTAGTGTCGAAAAAGTCAAAAATGGGGATTTTCCCAAAACTTGCTAAAAGGGGCCAGGGGGCGGGCTGAGTGAAAAACGAGCAAATTCAAGCACAGTTGGGGCGTTTTGTGAAAATTGTGATGGATTTTCCAAAGTGGGCAAAAATTTAAAAAATCGACAGGGCCGTTAAGTGTCGAAAAAGTCAAAAATGGGGATTTTCCCAAAACTTGATAAAAGGGGCCAGCGGGGCGGGCTGAGTGAAAAACGAGCAAAATCAAGCACAGTTGGGGCGTTTTGTGAAAATTGTGAAGGATTTTCCAAATTGGGCAAAAAATTTTAAAAAACGACAGGGCCGTTAAGGGTCGAAAAAGTCAAAAATGGGGATTTTTACAAAACTTCCTAAAAGGGGACAGGGGGGCGGGCTGAGTGAGAAAGGAGCAAAATCAAGCACAGTTGGGGCGTTTTGTGAAAATTGTGAAGGATTTTCCAAAGTTGGCAAAAATTAAAAAAAAACGACAGGGCCGGTAGTGTCGAAAAAGTCAAAAATGGGAATTTTCCCAAACCTTGCTAAAAGGGGCCAGGGGGGCGGGTTGAGTGAAACACGAGCAAAATCAAGCACAGTTGGGGTGTTTTGTGAAAATTGTGAAGGATTTTCCAAAGTGGCCAAAATTTGAAAAAAACGACCGGGCCGTTAAATGTCGAAAAAGTCAAAAATGGGGATATTCCCAAAACTTGCTAAAAGTGGCCGGGGGGCGGGATGAGTGAAAAACGAGCAAAATCAAGCACAGTTGGGGCGTATTGTGAAAATTGTGAAGGATTTTCCAAAGTGGGCAAAAATTTAAAAAAAAGACAGTGCTGGTAGTGTCGAAAAAGTCAAAAATGGGGATTTTCCCAAAACTTGCTAAAAGTGGCCGGGGGACGGGCTGAGTGAAAAACGAGCAAAATCAAGCACAGTTGGGGCGTTTTGTGAAAATTGTGAAGGATTTTCCAAAGTGGGCAAAAATTTTAAAAGTCGACAGGGCCGGTAGTGTCGAAAAAGTCAAAAATGGGGATTTTCCCAAAACTTGCTAAAAGGGGCCAGGGGGGCAGGCTGAGTGAAAAACGAGCAAAATCAAGCACAGTTGGGGCGTTTTGTGAAAATTGTGAAGGATTTTCCAAAGTGGGCAAAGTTTGAAAAAAACGACAGGGCCGTTAAGGGTCGAAAAAGTCAAAAATGGGGATTTTCCCAAACCTTGCTAAAAGGGGCCAGGGGGGCGGGCTGAATGAAAAACGAGCAAAATCAAGCACAGTTGGGGTGTTTTGTGAAAATTGTGAAGGATTTTCCAAAGTGGCCAAAATTTGAAAAAAACGACCGGGCCGTTAAATGTCGAAAAAGTCAAAAATGGGGATATTCCCAAAACTTGCTAAAAGTGGCCGGGGGGCGGGATGAGTGAAAAACGAGCAAAATCAAGCACAGTTGGGGCGTTTTGTGAAAATTGTGAAGGATTTTCCTAAGTGGGCAAAATTTAAAAAAAAGACAGGGCTGGTAGTGTCGAAAAAGTCAAAAATGGGGATTTTCCCAAAACTTGCTAAAAGGGGGCAGGGGGCGGGCTGAGTGAAAAACGAGCAAAATCAAGCACAGTTGGGGCATTTTGTGAAAATTGTGAAGGATTTTCGAAAAGTGGGCAAAAACTTAAAAAAACGACAGGGCCGTTAAGGGTCGAAAAAGTCAAAAATGAGGATTTTCCCAAAACTTGCTAAAAGGGGCCAGGGGGCGGGCTGAGTGAAAAACGAGCAAATTCAAGCACAGTTGGGGCGTTTTGTGAAAATTGTGAAGGATTTTCCAAAGTGGGCAAAAATTTAAAAAAACGGCAGGGCCGTTAAGTGTCGAAAAAGTCAAAAATGGGGATTTTCCCAAAACTCGCTAAAAGGGGCCAGGGGGCGGGCTGAGTGAAAAACGTGCAAATTCAAGCACAGTTGGGACGTTGTGTGAAAATTTTGAAGGATTTTCCAAAGTGGGCAAAAATTTAAAAAAACGACAGGGCTGTTAAGTGTCGAAAAAGTCAAAAATGGGGATTTTCCCAAAACTTACTAAAAGGGGCCAGGGGGGCAGGCTGAGTGAAAAACGAGCAAAATCAAGCACAGTTGGGGCGTTTTGTGAAAATTGTGAAGGATTTTCCAAAGTGGGCAAAGTTTGAAAAAAACGACAGGGCCGTTAAGTGTCGAAAAAGTCAAAAATGGGGATTTTCCCAAAACTTGATAAAAGGGGCCAGGGGGACGAGCTGAGTGGAAAAACGAGCAAAATCAAGCACAGTTGGGGCGTTTTGTGAAAATTGTGAAGGAATTTCCAAAGTGGGCAAAATTTGAAAAAAACGACAGGGCGGTTAAGGGTGGAAAAAGTCAAAAATGGGGATTTTCCCAAACTTGCTAAAAGGGGCCAGGGGGGCGGGCTGAGTGAAAAACGAGCAAAATCAAGCACAGTTGGGGCGTTTTGTGAAAATTGTGAAGGAATTTCCAAAGTGGGCAAAAATTTGAAAAAAACGACAGGGCCGTTAAGGGTGGAAAAAGTCAAAATGGGGATTTTCCCAAACTTGCTAAAAGGGGCCAGGGGGGCGGGCTGAGTGAAAAACGAGCAAAATCAAGCACAGTTGGGGCGTTTTGTGAAAATTGTGAAGGAATTTCCAAAGTGGGCAAAATTTGAAAAAAAACGACAGGGCCGTTAAGTGTCGAAAAAGTCAAAAATGGGGATTTTCCCAAAACTTGATAAAAAGGGACAGGGGGGCGGGCTGAGTGAGAAAGGAGCAAAATCAAGCACAGTTGGGGCGTTTTGTGAAAATTGTGAAGGATTTTCCAAAGTGGGCAAAAATGTTAAAAGGCCACAGGGACGGTAGTGTCGAAAAAGTCAAAAATGGGGATTTTCCCAAAACTTGCTAAAAGTGGCCCGGGGGCGGGATGAGTGAGCAAAATCAAGCACAGTTGATGTGTAATGTGAAAATTGTGAAGGATTTTCCAAAGTGGGCAAAAATTTAAAAAAACGACAGGGCCGTTAAGGGTCGAAAAAGTCAAAAATGAGGATTTTCCTAAACTTTGCTAAAAGGGGCCAGGGGGGCGGGCTGAGTGAAAAACGAGCAAATTCAAGCACGGTTGGGGCGTTTTGTGAAAATTGTGAAGGATTTTCCAAAGTGGGCAAAATTTAAAAAAAAGACAGGGCTGGTAGTGTCGAAAAAGTCAAAAATGGGGATTTTCCCAAAACTTGCTTAAAGGGGGCAGGGGGCGGGCTGAGTGAAAAACGAGCAAAATCAAGCACAGTTGGGGCGTTTTGTGAAAATTGTGAAGGATTTTCGAAAAGTGGGCAAAAACTTAAAAAAAACGACCGGGCCGTTAAGGGTCGAAAAAGTCAAAATGGGGATTTTCCCAAAACTTGATAAAAGGGGACAGGGGGGCGGGCTGAGTGAGAAAGGAGAAAAATCAAGCACAGTTGGGGCGTTTTGTGAAAATTGTGAAGGATTTTCCAAAGTGGGCAAAAATGTTAAAAGGCCACAGGGACGGTAGTGTCGAAAAAGTCAAAAATGGGGATTTTCCCAAAACTTGCTAAAAGTGGCCCGGGTGCGGGATGAGTGAGCAAAATCAAGCACAGTTGATGTGTAATGTGAAAATTGTGAAGGATTTTCCAAAGTGGGCAAAAATTTAAAAAAACGACAGGGCCGTTAAGGGTCGAAAAAGTCAAAAATGAGGATTTTCCTAAACTTTGCTAAAAGGGGCCAGGGGGGCGGGCTGAGTGAAAAACGAGCAAATTCAAGCACGGTTGGGGCGTTTTGTGAAAATTGTGAAGGATTTTCCAAAGTGGGCAAAATTTAAAAAAAAGACAGGGCTGGTAGTGTCGAAAAAGTCAAAAATGGGGATTTTCCCAAAACTTGCTAAAAGGGGGCAGGGGGCGGGCTGAGTGAAAAACGAGCAAAATCAAGCACAGTTGGGGCGTTTTGTGAAAATTGTGAAGGATTTTCGAAAAGTGGGCAAAAACTTAAAAAAACGACCGGGCCGTTAAGGGTCGAAAAAGTCAAAATGGGGATTTTCCCAAAACTTGCTAAAAGGGGCCAGGGGGCGGGCTGAGTGAAAAATGAGCAAATTCAAGCACAGTTGGGGCGTTTTGTGAAAATTGTGAAGGATTTTCCAAAGTGGGCAAAAATTTAAAAAAACGGCAGGGCCGTTAGTGTCGAAAAAGTCAAAAATGGGGATTTTCCCAAAACTTGCTAAAAGGGGCCAGGGGGCGGGCTGAGTGAAAAACGAGCAAATTCAAGCACAGTTGGGGCGTTTTGTGAAAATTGTGATGGATTTTCCAAAGTGGGCAAAAATTTAAAAAATCGACAGGGCCGTTAAGTGTCGAAAAAGTCAAAAATGGGGATTTTCCCAAAACTTGATAAAAGGGGCCAGCGGGGCGGGCTGAGTGAAAAACGAGCAAAATCAAGCACAGTTGGGGCGTTTTGTGAAAATTGTGAAGGATTTTCCAAATTGGGCAAAAAATTTTAAAAAACGACAGGGCCGTTAAGGGTCGAAAAAGTCAAAAATGGGGATTTTTACAAAACTTCCTAAAAGGGGACAGGGGGGCGGGCTGAGTGAGAAAGGAGCAAAATCAAGCACAGTTGGGGCGTTTTGTGAAAATTGTGAAGGATTTTCCAAAGTTGGCAAAAATAAAAAAAAAACGACAGGGCCGGTAGTGTCGAAAAAGTCAAAAATGGGAATTTTCCCAAACCTTGCTAAAAGGGGCCAGGGGGGCGGGTTGAGTGAAACACGAGCAAAATCAAGCACAGTTGGGGTGTTTTGTGAAAATTGTGAAGGATTTTCCAAAGTGGCCAAAATTTGAAAAAAACGACCGGGCCGTTAAATGTCGAAAAAGTCAAAAATGGGGATATTCCCAAAACTTGCTAAAAGTGGCCGGGGGGCGGGATGAGTGAAAAACGAGCAAAATCAAGCACAGTTGGGGCGTATTGTGAAAATTGTGAAGGATTTTCCAAAGTGGGCAAAAATTTAAAAAAAAGACAGTGCTGGTAGTGTCGAAAAAGTCAAAAATGGGGATTTTCCCAAAACTTGCTAAAAGTGGCCGGGGGACGGGCTGAGTGAAAAACGAGCAAAATCAAGCACAGTTGGGGCGTTTTGTGAAAATTGTGAAGGATTTTCCAAAGTGGGCAAAAATTTTAAAAGTCGACAGGGCCGGTAGTGTCGAAAAAGTCAAAAATGGGGATTTTCCCAAAACTTGCTAAAAGGGGCCAGGGGGGCAGGCTGAGTGAAAAACGAGCAAAATCAAGCACAGTTGGGGCGTTTTGTGAAAATTGTGAAGGATTTTCCAAAGTGGGCAAAGTTTGAAAAAAACGACAGGGCCGTTAAGGGTCGAAAAAGTCAAAAATGGGGATTTTCCCAAACCTTGCTAAAAGGGGCCAGGGGGGCGGGCTGAATGAAAAACGAGCAAAATCAAGCACAGTTGGGGTGTTTTGTGAAAATTGTGAAGGATTTTCCAAAGTGGCCAAAATTTGAAAAAAACGACCGGGCCGTTAAATGTCGAAAAAGTCAAAAATGGGGATATTCCCAAAACTTGCTAAAAGTGGCCGGGGGGCGGGATGAGTGAAAAACGAGCAAAATCAAGCACAGTTGGGGCGTATTGTGAAAATTGTGAAGGATTTTCCAAAGTGGGCAAAAATTTAAAAAAAGACAGTGCTGGTAGTGTCGAAAAAGTCAAAAATGGGGATTTTCCCAAAACTTGCTAAAAGTGGCCGGGGGACGGGCTGAGTGAAAAACGAGCAAAATCAAGCACAGTTGGGGCGTTTTGTGAAAATTGTGAAGGATTTTCCAAAGTGGGCAAAAATTTTAAAAGTCGACAGGGCCGGTAGTGTCGAAAAAGTCAAAAATGGGGATTTTCCAAAAACTTGCTAAAAGGGGCCAGGGGGGCAGGCTGAGTGAAAAACGAGCAAAATCAAGCACAGTTGGGGCGTTTTGTGAAAATTGTGAAGGATTTTCCAAAGTGGGCAAAGTTTGAAAAAAACGACAGGGCCGTTAAGGGTCGAAAAAGTCAAAAATGGGGATTTTCCCAAACCTTGCTAAAAGGGGCCAGGGGGGCGGGCTGAATGAAAAACGAGCAAAATCAAGCACAGTTGGGGTGTTTTGTGAAAATTGTGAAGGATTTTCCAAAGTGGCCAAAATTTGAAAAAAAACGACCGGGCCGTTAAATGTCGAAAAAGTCAAAAATGGGGATATTCCCAAAACTTGCTAAAAGTGGCCGGGGGGCGGGATGAGTGAAAAACGAGCAAAATCAAGCACAGTTGGGGCGTTTTGTGAAAATTGTGAAGGATTTTCCAAAGTGGGCAAAAATTTAAAAAAAAGACAGTGCTGGTAGTGTCGAAAAAGTCAAAAATGGGGATTTTCCCAAAACTTGCTAAAAGTGGCCGGGGGACGGGCTGAGTGAAAAACGAGCAAAATCAAGCACAGTTGGGGCGTTTTGTGAAAATTGTGAAGGATTTTCCAAAGTGGGCAAAAATTTTAAAAGTCGACAGGGCCGGTAGTGTCGAAAAAGTCAAAAATGGGGATATTCCCAAAACTTGCTAAAAAGTGGCCGGGGGGCGGGATGAGTGAAAAACGAGCAAAATCAAGCACAGTTGGGGCGTTTTGTGAAAATTGTGAAGGAATTTCCAAAGTGGGCAAAATTTGAAAAAAACGACAGGGCTGGTAGTGTCGAAAAAGTCAAAAATGGGGATTTTCCAAAAACTTGCTAAAAGGGGCCAGGGGGTCGGGCTGAGTGAAAAACGAGCAAATTCAAGCACAGTTGGGGCGTTTTGTGAAAATTGTGATGGATTTTCCAAAGTGGGCAAAAATTTAAAAAATCGACAGGGCCGTTAAGTGTCGAAAAAGTCAAAAATGGGGATTTTCCCAAAACTTGATAAAAGGGGCCAGCGGGGCGGGCTGAGTGAAAACGAGCAAAATCAAGCACAGTTGGGGCGTTTTGTGAAAATTGTGAAGGATTTTCCAAATTGGGCAAAAAAATTTTAAAAAACGACAGGGCCGTTAAGGGTCGAAAAGTCAAAAATGGGGATTTTTACAAAACTTCCTAAAAGGGGACAGGGGGGCGGGTTGAGTGAAACACGAGCAAAATCAAGCACAGTTGGGGTGTTTTGTGAAAATTGTGAAGGATTTTCCAAAGTGGGCAAAATTTTAAAAGGCGACAGGGCCGGTAGTGTCGAAAAAGTCAAAAATGTGGATTTTCCCAAAACTTGTTAAAAGTGGCCCGGGGGCGGGATTATTGAGCAAAATCAAGCACAGTTGATGTGTAATGTGAAAATTGTGAAGGATTTTCCAAAGTGGGCAAAAATTTAATAAAACGACAGGGCCGTTAAGGGTCGAAAAAGTCAAAAATTGGGATTTTCCCAAACTTTGGTAAAAGGGGCCAGGGGGGCGGGCTGAGTGAAAAACGAGCAAAATCAAGCACGGTTGGGGCGTTTTGTGAAAATTGTGAAGAATTTTCCAAAGTGGGCAAAAATTTAAAAATAAGACAGGGCTGGTAGTGTCGAAAAAGTCAAAAATGTGGATTTTCCCAAAACTTGCTAAAAGTGGCCGGGGGGCGGGATGAGTGAAAAACGAGCAAAATCAAGCACGGTTGGGGCGTTTTGTGAAAATTGTGAAGGATTTTCCAAAGTGGGCAAAAATTTAAAAAAAAAAAAAGACAGGGCTGGTAGTGTTGAAAAAGTCAAAAATGGGGATTTTCCCAAAACTTGCTAAAACGGGCCGGGGGGGGGGGGGGGGGGGGGCTGAGTGAAAAACGAGCAAAATCAAGCACAGTTGGGGCGTTTTGTGAAAATTGTGAAGGAATTTCCAAAGTGGGCAAAATTTGAAAAAAACGACAGGGCCGTTAAGGGTGGAAAAAGTCAAAAATGGGGATTTTCCCAAACTTGATAAAAGGGGCCAGGGGGGCGAGCTGAGTGAAAAACGAGCAAAATCAAGCACAGTTGGGGCTTTGTGTGAAAATTGTGAAGGATTTTCCTAACCGGGCAAAAATTGATAAAAAAAAGACAGGGCCGGTAGTGTCGAAAAAGTCAAAAATGGGGAAGGGTGGGCGATTGTCCCAAACCTTGCTAAAAAGGGGCCAGGGGGGCGGACTGAGTCAGAAAGGAGCATAATCAAGCACAGTTGGGGCGTTGTGTGAAAATTGTGAAGGATTTTCCAAGTGGGCAAAAATTGAAACAGTTGACTCATTGTGTTCAGAGTAAAATAAGAGCAATGCACAAGCAAGCTACATATAGGGGATCTGTGAGAAGATATCATACGTTTTGTATCGAAAGTGTGGTTCACGTGGCGGGATGCACACATTAGCCCGGGAAAGAGCCAGGTTCCCATAACAAACACCTAATTGGTAATTTTGAAGTGTTACATGTTTAGTCTGGAAGGTGTGGTTTGCGTAGGGGGAAAGGCACATAAGCACGGGAAAGAGAGGACACATGGTCAGTCTGAAAGGGGTTCACGTGGGGTGGAGTGTGTGTGTGTGTGTGTGTGTGTGTGTGTGTGTGTGTGTGTGTGTGTGTGTGTGTGTGTGTGTGTGTGTGTGTGCGTGCCTGTGCGTGTATGTGCGTGCGTGCGTGTGTGTGCGTGTAGGTGTGTGTGTGTGTGTGCGTGTAGGTGTGTTTGTGTGTGTGTTTGTGTGTGTGTGTGTGTGTGTTTGTGTGTGTGTGTGTGTGTGTGTGTGTGTGTGTGTGCATGTATGTGTTTGTGTGTGTGTGTGTGTGTGTGTGTGTGTGTGTGTGTGTGTGTGTGTGTGTGTGTGTGTGTGTGTGTGCGTGTAGGCATGTTTATGTGTGCGTGTGGTGGTGGTGGTGGATTTGTGGTTGTGTACTATCTGATGAATGAACACAATCCAGGGTCACCCATTCATTTCCTATGGCGGTCATTTTTGACCGGGAACACCACAGGTGTTACAAAGTTGACTAAACAACTCAAAATGCAATGAAAGTAGTGATCAGCAATTGTATATGTTCAAATGCCTAGTGTGGAGGATATCATAAGCCCTTGAGACAATAAAATGTAAAACACAATATTTATGATTGATCAAAATGGAAATCGGTCAGATTTGACCCGAACACGACAGGAAGGTTAAATCGTCTTTTCTCACCAAGCTCATCGAAATGCACACTGAATCACTTATTCTGTCTGGAAATCCAGTAAAAAGCCAGATAGTGCAGAATTCACCGCATTGAACTGTTTCTGTTGATAAAACAGCATTTCCAGCAGTTCTGTTAAGAGAATGGCTTACAAATATGATTTTATGGCTTAAAACGTCTTTTCTCACCAAGCTCATCCAAATGCACACTGAATCACTTATTCTGTCTGGAAATCCACAAAAAACCCAGATAATGCAGAATTCACCACATTGAACTGTTTCTGTTGATAAAACAGCGGTTTCAGCAGTTCTGTTAAGAGAATGGCTTACAAATATGTTTTTATGGCTTAAAACGTATTTTCTCACCAAAATCATCCAAATGCACACAGAATCACTTATTCTGTCTTGAAATCCACAAAAAACCCAGATAATGCAGGATTCACCACAATGAACCGTTTCTGTTGATAAAACGGCTGTTTTAGCAGCTCTATTAAGAGAATGGCTTACAAATAGGTTTTTATGGCTTAAAACGTCTTTTCTCACCAAGATCATCCCAATGCACACTGAATCACTTATTCTGTCTGGAAATCCACAAAAAACCCAGATAATGCAGGATTCACCACAATGAACTGTTTCTGTTGATAAAACGGCTGTTTTAGCAGCTCTGTTAAGACAATGGCTTACAAATATGTTTTTATGGCTTAAAACGTCTTTTCTCACCAAGATCATCCCAATGCACACTGAATCACTTATTCTGTCTGGAAATCCACAAAAAACCCAGATAATGCAGGATTCACCACAATGAACTGTTTCTGTGGATAAAACGGCTGTTTTAGCAGCTCTGTTAAGACAATGTATTACAAACATATTGTTATTGCTTTAATCGTCTTTTCTCAGCAAGATCATCCACATGCACACTGAATCACTTATTCTGTCTGGAAATCCACAAAAAGCCCAGATAATGCAGAATTCACCACATTGAACTGTTTCTGTTGATAAAACGGCTGTTTTAGCAGCTCTGTTAAGAGAATGGCTTACAAATAGGTTTTTATGGCTTAAAACGTCTTTTCTCACCAAGATCATCCCAATGCACACTGAATCACTTATTCTGTCTGGAAATCCACAAAAAACCCAGATAATGCAGGATTCACCACAATGAACTGTTTCTGTGGATAAAACGGCTGTTTTAGCAGCTCTGTTAAGACAATGTATTACAAACATATTTTTATTGCTTTAATCGTCTTTTCTCACCAAGATCATCCAAATGCACACTGAATCACTTATTCTGTCTGGAAATCCACAAAAAACCCAGATAATGCAGAATTCACCACATTGAACTGTTTCTGTTGATAAAACAGCGGTTTCAGCAGTTCTGTTAAGAGAATGGCTTACAAATATGATTTTATGGCTTAAAACGTCTTTTCTCACAAAGATCACACAAAATCACTTATTCTGTCTGGAAATCCACAAAAAACCCAGATAATGCAGAATTCACCGCATTGAACTGTTTCTGTTGATAAAACAGCATTTCCAGCAGTTCTGTTAAGAGAATGGCTTACAAATATGTTTTATGGCTTAAAACGTCTTTTCTCACCAAGATCATCCAAATGCACACAGAATCACTTATTCTGTCTGGAAATCCACAAAAAACCCAGATAATGCAGGATTCACCACAATGAACTGTTTCTGTTGATAAAACAGCGGTTTCAGCAGTTCTGTTAAGAGAATGGCTCACAAATATGATTTTATGGCTTAAAACGTCTTTTCTCACAAAGATCACACAAAATCACTTATTCTGTCTGGAAATCCACAAAAAAACCCAGATAATGCAGAATTCACTGCATTGAACTGTTTCTGTTGATAAAACGGCTGTTTTAGCAGCTCTGTTAAGACAATGTATTACAAACATATTTTTATTGCTTTAATCGTCTTTTCTCAGCAAGATCATCCACATGCACACTGAATCACTTATTCTGTCTGGAAATCCACAAAAAACCCAGATAATGCAGAATTCACCACATTGAACTGTTTCTGTTGATAAAACAGCGGTTTCAGCAGTTCTGTTAAGAGAATGGCTTACAAATATGTTTTTATGGCTTAAAACGTCTTTTCTCACCAAAATCATCCAAATGCACACAGAATCACTTATTCTGTCTGGAAATCCACAAAAAACCCAGATAATGCAGGATTCACCACAATGAACTGTTTCTGTTGATAAAACGGCTGTTTTAGCAGCTCTGTTAAGACAATGTATTACAAACATATTTTTATTGCTTTAATCGTCTTTTCTCACCAAGATCATTTATTCTGTCTGGGAATGGAGAAAAAATGTACATAATGCAGAATTCACCACATTGAATTGTTTCTGTTGATAAAACAGCCTTTCCAGCAGTTCTTGAGAGAATGGCTTACAAAAATGTTTTTATGTCTTAAAACGTCTTTTCTCACCAAGATAACCCCAAACCTAACCCTCATCCATTTGGTGCGTTTTGTGAAAATTGTGAAGGATTTTCCAAAGTGGGCCAAATTTTAAAAAAGTGTCGGAAATGTCATAAATGGGGAAGGGTGGGCAATTGTCCCAAACCTTGCTAAAAGGGGCCAGGGGGGTGGGATGAGTGAGAAAGGAGCAAAATCAAGCACAGTTGGGGCGTTATGATACAGTTGTGAAGGATTTTCCAAAGTGGCCAAAATTTGAAAAAAACGACCGGGCCGTTAAATGTCGAAAAAGTCAAAAATGGGGATATTCCCAAAACTTGCTAAAAGTGGCCGGGGGGCGGGATGAGTGAAAAACGAACAAAATCAAGCACAGTTGGGGTGTTTTGTGAAAATTGTGAAGGATTTTCCAAACCGGGCAAAAATTGAATAAAACGACAGGGCCTGTAGTGTCGAAAATGTCAAAAATGGGGATATTCCCAAAACTTGCTAAAAGTGGCCGGGGGACGGGCTGAGTGAAAAACGAGCAAAATCAAGCACAGTTGGGGCGTTTTGTGAAAATTGTGAAGGAATTTCCAAAGTGGGCAAAATTTGAAAAAAACGACAGGGCCGTTAAGACTCGAAAAAGTCAAAAATGGGGATTTTCCCAAACTTTGCTAAAAGGGGCCAGGGGGGCGGGCTGAGTGAAAAACGAGCAAAATCAAGCACAGTTGGGGCGTTTTGTGAAATTTGTGAAGGATTTTCCAAAGTGGGCAAAATTTAAAAAAAAAAAAAAAGACAGGGCTGGTAGTGTCGAAAAAGTCAAAAATGGGGATTTTCCAAAAACATGCTAAAAGGGGCCAGGGGGGCGGGCTGAGTGAAAAAGGAGCAAAATCAAGCACAGTTGGGGCGTTGTGTGAAAATTGTGAAGGATTTTCCAAAGTGGGCAAAAATTTAAAAAAAAGACAGTGCTGGTAGTGTCGAAAAAGTCAAAAATGGGGATTTTCCCAAAACTTGCTAAAAGGGGCCAGGGGGGCGGGCTGAGTGAAAAAGGAGCAAAATCAAGCACAGTTGGGGCGTTGTGTGAGAATTGTGAAGGATTT
The DNA here is from genome assembly GCF_963691925.1 of Scomber scombrus. Lineage (NCBI taxonomy): Eukaryota > Metazoa > Chordata > Actinopteri > Scombriformes > Scombridae > Scomber > Scomber scombrus. The sequence goes on along the minus strand of NW_026910277.1, from coordinate 481,621 downwards.
TCCTAACCGGGCAAAAATTGATAAAAACGACAGGGCCGGTAGTGTCGAAAAAGTCAAAAATGGAGAAAGGGTGGGCGATTGTCCCAAACCTTGCTAAAAAGGGGCCAGGGGGGCGGGCTGAGTGAAAAACGAGCAAAATCAAGCACGGTTGGGGCGTTTTGTGAAAATTGTGAAGGATTTTCCAAAGTGGGCAAAAATTTAAAAAAACGACAGGGCCGTTAAGGGTCGAAAAAGTCAAAAATGGGGATTTTCCCAAACTTTGCTAAAAGGGGCCAGGGGGGCGGGCTGAGTGAAAAACGAGCAAAATCAAGCACAGTTGGGGTGTTTTGTGAAAATTGTGAAGGATTTTCCAAACCGGGCAAAAATTGAATAAAACGACAGGGCCGGTAGTGTCGAAAATGTCAAAAATGGGGATTTTCCCAAAACTTGCTAAAAGTGGCCGGGGGACGGGCTGAGTGAAAAACGAGCAAAATCAAGCACAGTTGGGGCGTTTTGTGAAAATTGTGAAGGATTTTCCAAAGTGGGCAAAAATTTTAAAAGTCGACAGGGCCGGTAGTGTCGAAAAAGTCAAAAATGGGGATTTTCCCAAAGCTTTGCTAAAAGGGGCCAGGGGGGCGGGCTGAATGAAAAAGGAGCAAAATCAAGCACAGTTGGGGCGTTTTGTGAAAATTGTGAAGGAATTTTCCAAACGGGGCAAAAATTGAAAAAAACGACAGTGTCGAAAAAGTCAAAAATTGGGATTTTCCCAAACTTTGCTAAAAGGGGCCAGGGGGGCGGGCTGAGTGAAAAACAAGCAAAATCAAGCACGGTTGGGGCGTTTTGTGAAAATTGTGAAGGATTTTCCAAAGTGGGCAAAAATTTAAAAAAACGACCGGGCCGTTAAGGGTCGAAAAAGTCAAAATGGGGATTTTCCCAAAACTTGCTAAAAGGGGCCAAGGGGCGGGCTGAGTGAAAAACGAGCAAATTCAAGCACAGTTGGGGCGTTTTATGAAAATTGGGAAGGATTTTCCAAAGTGGGCAAAAATGTTTTTTAAAAAAAAGACAGGGCTGGTAGTGTTGAAAAAGTCAAAAATGGGGATTTTCCCAAAACTTGCTAAAAGGGGCCAGGGGGGCGGGGGGCTGAGTGAAAAACGAGCAAAATCAAGCACAGTTGGGGCGTTTTGTGAAAATTGTGAAGGAATTTCCAAAGTGGGCAAAATTTGAAAAAAACGACAGGGCCGTTAAGGGTCGAAAAAGTCAAAAATTGGGATTTTCCCAAACTTTGCTAAAAGGGGCCAGGGGGGCGGGCTGAGTGAAAAACGAGCAAAATCAAGCACAGTTGGGGCGTTTTGTGAAATTTGTGAAGGATTTTCCAAAGTGGGCAAAATTTAAAAAAAAAAGACAGGGCTGGTAGTGTCGAAAAAGTCAAAAATGGGGAAGGGTGGGCGATTGTCCCAAACCTTGCTAAAGAGGGTCCAGGGGGGCGGACTGAGTCAGAAAGGAGCTAAATCAAGCACAGTTGGGGCGTTGTGTGAAAATTGTGAAGGATTTTCCAAAGTGGGCAAAAATTTAAAAAAACGGCAGGGCCGTTAAGTGTCGAAAAAGTCAAAAATGGGGATTTTCCCAAAACTTGCTAAAAGGGGCCAGGGGGGCGGGCTGAGTGAAAAAGGAGCAAAATCAAGCACAGTTGGGGCGTTGTGTGAAAATTGTGAAGGATTTTCCTAACCGGGCAAAAATTGATAAAAACGACAGGGCCGGTAGTGTCGAAAAAGTCAAAAATGGGGAAGGGTGGGCGATTGTCCCAAACCTTGCTAAAGAGGGTCCAGGGGGGCGGACTGAGTCAGAAAGGAGCTAAATCAAGCACAGTTGGGGCGTTGTGTGAAAATTGTGAAGGATTTTCCAAAGTGGGCAAAAATTTAAAAAAACGGCAGGGCCGTTAAGTGTCGAAAAAGTCAAAAATGGGGATTTTCCCAAAACTTGCTAAAAGGGGCCAGGGGGGCGGGCTGAGTGAAAAACGAGCAAAATCAAGCACGGTTGGGGCGTTTTGTGAAAATTGTGAAGGATTTTCCAAAGTGGGTAAAATTTTAAAAAAAGACAGGGCTGGTAGTGTCGAAAAAGTCAAAAATGGGGATTTTCCCAAAACTTTGCTAAAAGGGGCCAGGGGGGCGGGCTGAATGAAAAAGGAGAAAAATCAAGCACAGTTGGGGCGTTTTGTGAAAATTGTGAAGGAATTTTCCAAACGGGGAAAAAATTGAAAAAAACGACAGTGTCGAAAAAGTCAAAAATTGGGATTTTCCCAAACTTTGCTAAAAGGGGCCAGGGGGGCGGGCTGAGTGAAAAACGAGCAAAATCAAGCACAGTTGGGGCGTTTTGTGAAAATTGTGAAGGATTTTCCAAAGTGGGCAAAAATTTAAAAAAACGACCGGGCCGTTAAGGGTCGAAAAAGTCAAAATGGGGATTTTCCCAAAACTTGCTAAAAGGGGCCAAGGGGCGGGCTGAGTGAAAAACGAGCAAATTCAAGCACAGTTGGGGCGTTTTATGAAAATTGGGAAGGATTTTCCAAAGTGGGCAAAAATGTTTTTTAAAAAAAAGACAGGGCTGGTAGTGTTGAAAAAGTCAAAAATGGGGATTTTCCCAAAACTTGCTAAAAGGGGCCAGGGGGGCGGGGGGCTGAGTGAAAAACGAGCAAAATCAAGCACAGTTGGGGCGTTTTGTGAAAATTGTGAAGGAATTTCCAAAGTGGGCAAAATTTGAAAAAAACGACAGGGCCGTTAAGGGTCGAAAAAGTCAAAAATTGGGATTTTCCCAAACTTTGCTAAAAGGGGCCAGGGGGGCGGGCTGAGTGAAAAACGAGCAAAATCAAGCACAGTTGGGGCGTTTTGTGAAATTTGTGAAGGATTTTCCAAAGTGGGCAAAATTTAAAAAAAAAAGACAGGGCTGGTAGTGTCGAAAAAGTCAAAAATGGGGATTTTCCCAAAACTTGCTAAAAGGGGCCAGGGGGGCGGGCTGAGTGAAAAAGGAGCAAAATCAAGCACAGTTGGGGCGTTGTGTGAAAATTGTGAAGGATTTTCCTAACCGGGCAAAAATTGATAAAAACGACAGGGCCGGTAGTGTCGAAAAAGTCAAAAATGGGGAAGGGTGGGCGATTGTCCCAAACCTTGCTAAAGAGGGTCCAGGGGGGCGGACTGAGTCAGAAAGGAGCTAAATCAAGCACAGTTGGGGCGTTGTGTGAAAATTGTGAAGGATTTTCCAAAGTGGGCAAAAATTTAAAAAAACGGCAGGGCCGTTAAGTGTCGAAAAAGTCAAAAATGGGGATTTTCCCAAAACTTGCTAAAAGGGGCCAGGGGGGCGGGCTGAGTGAAAAAGGAGCAAAATCAAGCACAGTTGGGGCGTTGTGTGAAAATTGTGAAGGATTTTCCTAACCGGGCAAAAATTGATAAAAACGACAGGGCCGGTAGTGTCGAAAAAGTCAAAAATGGGGAAGGGTGGGCGATTGTCCCAAACCTTGCTAAAGAGGGTCCAGGGGGGCGGACTGAGTCAGAAAGGAGCTAAATCAAGCACAGTTGGGGCGTTGTGTGAAAATTGTGAAGGATTTTCCAAAGTGGGCAAAAATTTAAAAAAACGGCAGGGCCGTTAAGTGTCGAAAAAGTCAAAAATGGGGATTTTCCCAAAACTTGCTAAAAGGGGCCAGGGGGGCGGGCTGAGTGAAAAACGAGCAAAATCAAGCACGGTTGGGGCGTTTTGTGAAAATTGTGAAGGATTTTCCAAAGTGGGTAAAATTTTAAAAAAAGACAGGGCTGGTAGTGTCGAAAAAGTCAAAAATGGGGATTTTCCCAAAACTTTGCTAAAAGGGGCCAGGGGGGCGGGCTGAATGAAAAAGGAGCAAAATCAAGCACAGTTGGGGCGTTTTGTGAAAATTGTGAAGGAATTTTCCAAACGGGGAAAAAATTGAAAAAAACGACAGTGTCGAAAAAGTCAAAAATTGGGATTTTCCCAAACTTTGCTAAAAGGGGCCAGGGGGGCGGGCTGAGTGAAAAACGAGCAAAATCAAGCACAGTTGGGGCGTTTTGTGAAAATTGTGAAGGATTTTCCAAAGTGGGCAAAAATTTAAAAAAACGACCGGGCCGTTAAGGGTCGAAAAAGTCAAAATGGGGATTTTCCCAAAACTTGCTAAAAGGGGCCAAGGGGCGGGCTGAGTGAAAAACGAGCAAATTCAAGCACAGTTGGGGCGTTTTATGAAAATTGGGAAGGATTTTCCAAAGTGGGCAAAAATGTTTTTTAAAAAAAAGACAGGGCTGGTAGTGTTGAAAAAGTCAAAAATGGGGATTTTCCCAAAACTTGCTAAAAGGGGCCAGGGGGGCGGGGGGCTGAGTGAAAAACGAGCAAAATCAAGCACAGTTGGGGCGTTTTGTGAAAATTGTGAAGGAATTTCCAAAGTGGGCAAAATTTGAAAAAAACGACAGGGCCGTTAAGGGTCGAAAAAGTCAAAAATTGGGATTTTCCCAAACTTTGCTAAAAGGGGCCAGGGGGGCGGGCTGAGTGAAAAACGAGCAAAATCAAGCACAGTTGGGGCGTTTTGTGAAATTTGTGAAGGATTTTCCAAAGTGGGCAAAATTTAAAAAAAAAAGACAGGGCTGGTAGTGTCGAAAAAGTCAAAAATGGGGATTTTCCCAAAACTTGCTAAAAGGGGCCAGGGGGGCGGGCTGAGTGAAAAAGGAGCAAAATCAAGCACAGTTGGGGCGTTGTGTGAAAATTGTGAAGGATTTTCCTAACCGGGCAAAAATTGATAAAAACGACAGGGCCGGTAGTGTCGAAAAAGTCAAAAATGGGGAAGGGTGGGCGATTGTCCCAAACCTTGCTAAAGAGGGTCCAGGGGGGCGGACTGAGTCAGAAAGGAGCTAAATCAAGCACAGTTGGGGCGTTGTGTGAAAATTGTGAAGGATTTTCCAAAGTGGGCAAAAATTTAAAAAAACGGCAGGGCCGTTAAGTGTCGAAAAAGTCAAAAATGGGGATTTTCCCAAAACTTGCTAAAAGGGGCCAGGGGGGCGGGCTGAGTGAAAAAGGAGCAAAATCAAGCACAGTTGGGGCGTTGTGTGAAAATTGTGAAGGATTTTCCTAACCGGGCAAAAATTGATAAAAACGACAGGGCCGGTAGTGTCGAAAAAGTCAAAAATGGGGAAGGGTGGGCGATTGTCCCAAACCTTGCTAAAGAGGGTCCAGGGGGGCGGACTGAGTCAGAAAGGAGCTAAATCAAGCACAGTTGGGGCGTTGTGTGAAAATTGTGAAGGATTTTCCAAAATGGGCAAAAAATTTAAAAAAACGGCAGGGCCGTTAAGTGTCGAAAAAGTCAAAAATGGGGATTTTCCCAAAACTTGCTAAAAGGGGCCAGGGGGGCGGGCTGAGTGAAAAACGAGCAAAATCAAGCACGGTTGGGGCGTTTTGTGAAAATTGTGAAGGATTTTCCAAAGTGGGTAAAATTTTAAAAAAAGACAGGGCTGGTAGTGTCGAAAAAGTCAAAAATGGGGATTTTCCCAAAACTTGCTAAAAGTGGCCGGGGGACGGGCTGAGTGAAAAACGAGCAAAATCAAGCACAGTTGGGGCGTTTTGTGAAAATTGTGAAGGATTTTCCAAATTGGGCAAAAATTTTAAAAGTCGACAGGGCTGGTAGTGTCGAAAAAGTCAAAAATGGGGATTTTCCCAAAGCTTTGCTAAAAGGGGCCAGGGGGGCGGGCTGAATGAAAAAGGAGCAAAATCAAGCACAGTTGGGGCGTTTTGTGAAAATTGTGAAGGAATTTTCCAAACGGGGCAAAAATTGAAAAAAACGACAGTGTCGAAAAAGTCAAAAATTGGGATTTTCCCAAACTTTGCTAAAAGGGGCCAGGGGGGCGGGCTGAGTGAAAAACAAGCAAAATCAAGCACGGTTGGGGCGTTTTGTGAAAATTGTGAAGGATTTTCCAAAGTGGGCAAAAATTTAAAAAAACGACCGGGCCGTTAAGGGTCGAAAAAGTCAAAATGGGGATTTTCCCAAAACTTGCTAAAAGGGGCCAGGGGGCGGGCTGAGTGAAAAACGAGCAAATTCAAGCACAGTTGGGGCGTTTTATGAAAATTGGGAAGGATTTTCCAAAGTGGGCAAAAATTAAAAAAAAAAAAAAGACAGGGCTGGTAGTGTCGAAAAAGTCAAAAATGGGGATTTTCCCAAAACTTTGCTAAAAGGGGCCAGGGGGGCGGGCTGAATGAAAAAGGAGCAAAATCAAGCACAGTTGGGGCGTTTTGTGAAAATTGTGAAGGAATTTTCCAAACGGGGCAAAAATTGAAAAAAACTACAGTGTCGAAAAAGTTAAAAATTGGGATTTTCCCAAACTTTGCTAAAAGGGGCCAGGGGGGCGGGCTGAGTGAAAAACAAGCAAAATCAAGCACGGTTGGGGCGTTTTGTGAAAATTGTGAAGGATTTTCCAAAGTGGGCAAAAATTAAAAAAAAAAAAAAGACAGGGCTGGTAGTGTCGAAAAAGTCAAAAATGGGGATTTTCCCAAAACTTTGCTAAAAGGGGCCAGGGGGGCGGGCTGAATGAAAAAGGAGCAAAATCAAGCACAGTTGGGGCGTTTTGTGAAAATTGTGAAGGAATTTTCCAAACGGGGCAAAAATTTTAAAAAACGACAGGGCCGTTAAGGGTAGAAAAAGTCAAAAATGGGGATTTTCCCAAAACTTGCTAAAAGGGGCCAGGGGGGCGGGCTGAGTGAAAAACGAGCAAAAACAAGCACAGTTGGGGCGTTTTTAGAAAATTGTGAAGGATTTTCCAAAGTGGGCAAAAATTTAAAAAAAAAGACAGTGCTGGTATTGTCGAAAAAATCAAAAATGGGGATTTTCCCAAAACTTGCAAAAAGGGGGCAGGGGGGCGGGCTGAGTGAAAAACGAGCAAAATCAAGCACAGTTGGGGCGTTTTGTGAAAATTGTGAAGGATTTTCCAAAGTGGGCAAAAATTGAAAAAAAAAACGACAGGGCCGTTAAGGGTCGAAAAAGTCAAAAATGGGGATTTTCCCAAACTTTGCTAAAAGGGGCCAGGGGGGCGGGCTGAGTGAAAAACGAGCAAAATCAAGCACGGTTGGGGCGTTTTGTGAAAATTGTGAAGGATTTTCCAAAGTGGGCAAAAATTTAAAAAAAAACGACAGGGCCGTTAATGGTCGAAAAAGTCAAAAATGGGGATTTTCCCAAACTTTACTAAAAGGGGCCAGGGGGGCGGGCTGAGTGAAAAACGAGCAAAATCAAGCACGGTTGGGGCGTTTTGTGAAAATTGTGAAGGGTTTTCCAAAGTGGGCAAAAATTTAAAAAAACGACAGGGCCGTTAAGGGTCGAAAAAGTAAAAAATGGGGATTTTCTAAAAACTTGATAAAAGGGGCAGGGGGCGGGCTGAGTGAAAAACGAGCAAAATCAAGCACAGTTGGGGCGTTGTGTGAAAATTGTGACGTATTTTCCAAACCGGGCAAAAATTGATAAAAACGACAGGGCCGGTAGTGTCGAAAAAGTCAAAAATGGGGAAGGGTGGGCGATTGTCCCAAACCTTGCTAAAAAGGGTCCAGGGGGGCGGACTGAGTCAGAAAGGAGCTAAATCAAGCACAGTTGGGGCGTTGTTTGAAAATTGTGAAGGATTTTCCAAAGTGGGCAAAATTTTTTAAAAAAAGACAGGGCTGGTAGTGTCGAAAAAGTCAAAAATGGGGATTTTCCCAAAACTTGCTAAAAGGGGCCAGGGGGGCGGGCTGAGTGAAAAACGAGCAAATTCAAGCACGGTTGGGGCGTTTTGTGAAAATTGTGAAGGATTTTCCAAAGTGGGCAAAATTTAAAAAAAAGACAGGGTTGGTTTAGACACTTAACGGCCCTGTCGTTTTTTTTAAATTTTTGCCCACTTTGGAAAATCCTTCACAATTTTCACAAAACGCCCCAACTGTGCTTGATTTTGCACGTTTTTCACTCAGCCCGCCCCCCTGGCCCCTTTTAGCAAAGTTTGGGAAAATCCCCATTTTTGACTTTTTCGACACTACCAGCCCTGTCTTTTTTTTAAAATTTTGCCCACTTTGGAAAATCCTTCACAATTTTCACAAAACGCCCCAACTGTGCTTGATTTTTCTCGTTTTTCACTCAGCCCGCCCCCCGGCCACTTTTAGCAAGTTTTGGGAAAATCCACATTTTTGACTTTTTCGACACTACCGGCCTTGTCGCCTTTTAAAATTTTTGCCCACTTTGGAAAATCCTTCACAATTTTCACAAAACGCCCCAAATGTGCTTGATTTTGCTCGTTTTTCACTCATCCCGCCCCCCGGCCACTTTTAGCAAGTTTTGGGAATATCCCCATTTTTGACTTTTTCGACACTACCGGCCCTGTCGCCTTTTAAAATTTTTGCCCACTTTGGAAACACCTTCACAATTTTCACAAAACGCCCCAACTGTGCTTGATTTTGCTCCTTTCTCACTCAGCCCGCCCCCCTGGCCCCTTTTAGCAAGGTTTGGGAAAATTCCCATTTTTGACTTTTTCGACACTACCGGACTTGTCGTTTTTTTCAAATTTTGCCTGGTTTGGAAAATCCTTCACAATTTTCACATTACACATCAACTGTGCTTGATTTTGCTCACTCATCCCGCCCCCCGGCCACTTTTAGCAGGTTTTGGGAAAATCCCCATTTTTGACTTTTTCGACACTACCGGCCCTGTCGCCTTTTAAAATTTTTGCCCACTTTGGAAAATCCTTCACAATTTTCACAAAACGCCCCAACTGTGCTTGATTTTGCTCGTTTTTCACTCATCCCGCCCCCCGGCCACTTTTAGCAAGTTTTGGGAAAATCCACATTTTTGACTTTTTCGACACTACCGGCCTTGTCGCCTTTTAAAATTTTTGCCCACTTTGGAAAATCCTTCACAATTTTCACAAAACACCCCAACTGTGCTTGATTTTGCTCGTTTTTCACTCAGCCCGCCCCCCTGGCCCCTTTTAGCAAGTTTCGGGAAAATCCCCATTTTTGACTTTTTCGACACTACCGGCCCTGTCGCCTTTTAAAATTTTTGCCCACTTTGGAAACACCTTCACAATTTTCACAAAACGCCCCAACTGTGCTTGATTTTGCTCGTTTTTCACTCAGCCCCCCACCCTGGCCCCTTTTAGCAAGTTTTGGGAAAATCCCCATTTTTTACTTTTTCAACACTACCAGCCCTGTCTTTTTTTTTATTAATTTTTGCCCACTTTGGAAAATCCTTCACAATTTTCATAAAACGCCCCAACTGTGCTTGATTTTGCTTGTTTTTCACTCAGCTCGCCCCCCTGGCCCCTTTTATCAAGTTTTGGGAAAATCCTCATTTTTGACTTTTTCGACACTTAACGGCCCTGACGTTTTTTTAAAATTTTTGCCCACTTTGGAAAATCCTTCACAATTTTCACAAAACGCCCCAACTGTGCTTGATTTTGCTCGTTTTTCACTCATCCCGCCCCCTGCCCCCTTTTAGCAAGTTTTGGGAAAATCCCCATTTTTGACTTTTTCGACACTACCAGCCCTGTCGTTTTTTAAAATTTTTGCCCACTTTGGAAAATCCTTCACAATTTTCACAAAACGCCCCAACTGTGCTTGATTTTTCTCGTTTTTCACTCAGCCCGCCCCCCGGCCACTTTTAGCAAGTTTTGGGAAAATCCACATTTTTGACTTTTTCGACACTACCGGCCTTGTCGCCTTTTAAAATTTTTGCCCACTTTGGAAAATCCTTCACAATTTTCACAAAACGCCCCAACTGTGCTTGATTTTGCTCGTTTTTCACTCAGCCCGCCCCCCTGGCCCCTTTTAGCAAGTTTTTGGAAAATCCCCATTTTTGACTTTTTCGACACTACCAGCCCTGTCGTTTTTTAAAATTTTTGCCCACTTTGGAAAATCCTTCACAATTTTCACAAAACGCCCCAACTGTGCTTGATTTTTCTCGTTTTTCACTCAGCCCGCCCCCCGGCCACTTTTAGCAAGTTTTGGGAAAATCCCCATTTTTGACTTTTTCGACACTACCAGCCCTGTCTTTTTTTTTAATTTTTGCCCACTTTGGAAAATCCTTCACAATTTTCACAAAACGCCCCAACTGTGCTTGATTTTGCTCGTTTTTCACTCAGCCCGCCCCCCTGGCCCCTTTTAGCAAGTTTTTGGAAAATACCCATTTTTGACTTTTTCGACACTACCAGTCCATTCTTTTTTTTTAAAATTTTGCCCACTTTGGAAAATCCTTCACAATTTTCACAAAACGCCCCAACTGTGCTTGATTTTGCTCGTTTTTCACTCAGCCCGCCCCCCTGGCCCCTTTTAGCAAAGTTTAGGAAAATCCCAATTTTTGACTTTTTCGACCCTTAACGGCCCTGTCGTTTTATTAAATTTTTGCCCACTTTGGAAAATCCTTCACAATTTTCACATAACGCCCCAACTGTGCTTGATTTTGCTCGTTTTTCACTCAGCCCGCCCCCCTGGCCCCTTGTAGCAAGTTTTTGGAAAATCCACATTTTTGACTTTTTCGACCCTTAACGGCTCTGTCGTTTTTTTAAATTTTTGCCCACTTTGGAAATTCCTTCACAATTTTCACAAAACGCCCCAACTGTGCTTGATTTTGCTTGTTTTTCACTCAGCCCGCCCCCCTGCCCCCTTTTTGCAAGTTTTGGGAAAATCCCCATTTTTGACTTTTTCGACACTACCAGCACTGTCTTTTTTTAAAATTTTTGCCCACTTTGGAAAATCCTTCACAATTTTCACAAAACGCCCCAACTGTGCTTGATTTTGCTCGTTTTTCACTCAGCCCGCCCCCCTGGCCCCTTTTAGCAAGTTTTGGGAAAATCCCCATTTTTGACTTTTTCGACACTACCAGCCCTGTCTTTTTTTTAATTTTTGCCCACTTTGGAAAATCCTTCACAATTTTCACAAAACGCCCCAACTGTGCTTGATTTTGCTCGTTTTTCACTCAGCCCGCCCCCCTGGCCCCTTTTAGCAAGTTTTTGGAAAATCCCCATTTTTGACTTTTTCGACACTACCAGCCCTGTCGTTTTTTAAAATTTTTGCCCACTTTGGAAAATCCTTCACAATTTTCACAAAACGCCCCAATTGTGCTTGATTTTGTTCTTTTCTGACTCAGTCCGCCCCCCTGGCCCCTTTTTAGCAAGGTTTGGGACAATCGCCCACCCTTCCCCATTTTTGACTTTTTCGACACTACCGGCCCTGTCGTTTTTATCAATTTTTGCCCGGTTTGGAAAATACGTCACAATTTTCACACAACGCCCCAACTGTGCTTGATTTTGCTCCTTTTTCACTCAACCCGCCCCCATGGCCCCCTTTAGCAAGTTTTGGGAAAATCCCCATTTTTGACTTTTTCGACACTACCAGCACTGTCTTTTTTTTTTAAAATTTTGCCCACTTTGGAAAATCCTTCACAATTTTCACAAAACGCCCCAACTCTGCTTGATTTTGCTCGTTTTTCACTCAGCCCGCCCCCCTGGCCCCTTTTAGCAAAGTTTGGGAAAATCCCCATTTTTGACTTTTTCGACCCTTAACAGCCCTGTCGTTTTTTTCAGATTTTGCCCACTTTGGAAATTCCCTCACAATTTTCACAAAACGCCCCAACTGTGCTTGATTTTGCTCGTTTTTCACTCAGCCCCCCCCCCTGGCCCCTTTTAGCAAGTTTTGGGAAAATCCCCATTTTTTACTTTTTCAACACTACCAGCCCTGTCTTTTTTTTTATTAATTTTTGCCCACTTTGGAAAATCCTTCACAATTTTCATAAAACGCCCCAACTGTGCTTGATTTTGCTCGTTTTTCACTCAGCTCGCCCCCCTGGCCCCTTTTATCAAGTTTTGGGAAAATCCTCATTTTTGACTTTTTCGACACTTAACGGCCCTGACGTTTTTTTAAATTTTTGCCCACTTTGGAAAATCCTTCACAATTTTCACAAAACGCCCCAACTGTGCTTGATTTTGCTCGTTTTTCACTCAGCCCGCCCCCCTGGCCCCTTTTATCAAGTTTTGGGAAAATCACCATTTTTGACTTTTTCAACACTTAACGGCACTGTCGTTTTTTTAAATTTTTGCCCACTTTGGAAAATCCTTCACAATTTTCACAAAACGCCCCAACTGTGCTTGATTTTGCTCGTTTTTCACTCAGCCCGCCCCCCTGGCCCCTTTTAGCAAAGTTTGGGAAAATCCCCATTTTTGACTTTTTCGACCCTTAACAGCCCTGTCGTTTTTTTCAGATTTTGCCCACTTTGGAAATTCCCTCACAATTTTCACAAAACGCCCCAACTGTGCTTGATTTTGCTCGTTTTTCACTCAGCCCCCCCCCCTGGCCCCTTTTAGCAAGTTTTGGGAAAATCCCCATTTTTTACTTTTTCAACACTACCAGCCCTGTCTTTTTTTTTATTAATTTTTGCCCACTTTGGAAAATCCTTCACAATTTTCATAAAACGCCCCAACTGTGCTTGATTTTGCTCGTTTTTCACTCAGCTCGCCCCCCTGGCCCCTTTTATCAAGTTTTGGGAAAATCCTCATTTTTGACTTTTTCGACACTTAACGGCCCTGACGTTTTTTTAAATTTTTGCCCACTTTGGAAAATCCTTCACAATTTTCACAAAACGCCCCAACTGTGCTTGATTTTGCTCGTTTTTCACTCAGCCCGCCCCCCTGGCCCCTTTTATCAAGTTTTGGGAAAATCACCATTTTTGACTTTTTCGACACTTAACGGCACTGTCGTTTTTTTAAATTTTTGCCCACTTTGGAAAATCCTTCACAATTTTCACAAAACGCCCCAACTGTGCTTGATTTTTCTCGTTTTTCACTCAGCCCGCCCCCCGGCCACTTTTAGCAAGTTTTGGGAAAATCCACATTTTTGACTTTTTCGACACTACCGGCCTTGTCGCCTTTTAAAATTTTTGCCCACTTTGGAAAATCCTTCACAATTTTCACAAAACGCCCCAAATGTGCTTGATTTTGCTCGTTTTTCACTCATCCCGCCCCCCGGCCACTTTTAGCAAGTTTTGGGAATATCCCCATTTTTGACTTTTTCGACACTACCGGCCCTGTCGCCTTTTAAAATTTTTGCCCACTTTGGAAACACATTCACAATTTTCACAAAACGCCCCAACTGTGCTTGATTTTGCTCCTTTCTCACTCAGCCCGCCCCCCTGGCCCCTTTTAGCAAGGTTTGGGAAAATTCCCATTTTTGACTTTTTCGACACTACCGGACCTGTCGTTTTTTTCAAATTTTGCCTGGTTTGGAAAATCCTTCACAATTTTCACATTACACATCAACTGTGCTTGATTTTGCTCACTCATCCCGCCCCCCGGCCACTTTTAGCAGGTTTTGGGAAAATCCCCATTTTTGACTTTTTCGACACTACCGGCCCTGTCGCCTTTTAAAATTTTTGCCCACTTTGGAAAATCCTTCACAATTTTCACAAAACGCCCCAACTGTGCTTGATTTTGCTCGTTTTTCACTCAGCCCGCTCCCCTGGCCCCTTTTAGCAAGTTTTGGGAAAATCCCCATTTTTGACTTTTTCGACACTACCAGCCCTGTCTTTTTTTTTAATTTTTGCCCACTTTGGAAAATCCTTCACAATTTTCACAAAACGCCCCAACTGTGCTTGATTTTGCTCGTTTTTCACTCAGCCCGCCCCCCTGGCCCCTTTTAGCAAGTTTTGGGAAAATCCCCATTTTTGACTTTTTCGACACTACCAGCCCTGTCTTTTTTTTTAATTTTTGCCCACTTTGGAAAATCCTTCACAATTTTCACAAAACGCCCCAACTGTGCTTGATTTTGCTCGTTTTTCACTCAGCCCGCCCCCCTGGCCCCTTTTAGCAAGTTTTTGGAAAATACCCATTATTGACTTTTTCGACACTACCAGCCCATTCTTTTTTTTTAAAATTTTGCCCACTTTGGAAAATCCTTCACAATTTTCACATAACGCCCCAACTGTGCTTGATTTTGCTCGTTTTTCACTCAGCCCGCCCCCCTGGCCCCTTGTAGCAAGTTTTTGGAAAATCCACATTTTTGACTTTTTCGACCCTTAACGGCTCTGTCGTTTTTTTAAATTTTTGCCCACTTTGGAAAATCCTTCACAATTTTCACAAAACGCCCCAACTGTGCTTGATTTTGCTTGTTTTTCACTCAGCCCGCCCCCCTGCCCCCTTTTTGCAAGTTTCGGGAAAATCCCCATTTTTGACTTTTTCGACACTACCGGCCCTGTCGCCTTTTAAAATTTTTGCCCACTTTGGAAACACCTTCACAATTTTCACAAAACGCCCCAACTGTGCTTGATTTTGCTCGTTTTTCACTCATCCCGCCCCCCGGCCACTTTTAGCAAGTTTTGGGAAAATCCACATTTTTTACTTTTTCGACACTACCGGCTTTGTCGCCTTTTAAAATTTTTGCCCACTTTGGAAACACCTTCACAATTTTCACAAAACGCCCCAACTGTGCTTGATTTTGCTCGTTTTTAACTCAGCCCGCCCCCTGCCCCTTTTTAGCAAGTTTTGGGAAAATCCCCATTTTTGACTTTTTCGACACTACCAGCCCTGTCTTTTTTTAAAAAATTTTGCCCACTTTGGAAAATCCTTCACAATTTTCACATAACGCCCCTAATGTGCTTGATTTTGCTCGTTTTTCACTCAGCCCGCCCCCCTGGTCCCTTGTAGCAACTTTTTGGAAAATCCACATTTTTGACTTTTTCGACCCTTAACGGCCCTGTCGTTTTTTTAAATTTTTGCCCACTTTGGAAAATCCTTCACAATTTTCACAAAACGCCCCAACTGTGCTTGATTTTGCTCGTTTTTCACTCAGCCCGCCCCCCTGGCCCCTTTAGCAAGTTTTGGGAAAATCCCCATTTTTGACTTTTTCGACACTACCAGCCCTGTCTTTTTTTTAAATTTTTGCCCACTTTGGAAAATCCTTCACAATTTTCACAAAACGCCCCAACCGTGCTTGATTTTGCTCGTTTTTCACTCAGCCCGCCCCCCTGGCCCCTTTTAGCAAGTTTTTGGAAAATACCCATTTTTGACTTTTTCGACACTACCAGCCCATTCTTTTTTTTTTTAAATTTTGCCCACTTTGGAAAATCCTTCACAATTTTCACAAAACGCCCCAACTGTGCTTGATTTTGCTCGTTTTTCACTCAGCCCGCCCCCCTGGCCCCTTTTAGCAAGTTTTTGGAAGATACCCATTTTTGACTTTTTCGACACTACCAGCCCATTCTTTTTTTTAAAAAATTTTGCCCACTTTGGAAAATCCTTCACAATTTTCACAAAACGCCCCAACTGTGCTTGATTTTGCTCGTTTTTCACTCAGCCCGCCCCCCTGGCCCCTTTTAGCAAGTTTTGGGAAAATCCCCATTTTTGACTTTTTCGACACTACCAGCCCTGTCTTTTTTTTTAATTTTTGCCCACTTTGGAAAATCCTTCACAATTTTCACAAAACGCCCCAACTGTGCTTGATTTTGCTCGTTTTTCACTCAGCCCGCCCCCCTGGCCCCTTGTAGCAAGTTTTTGGAAAATCCCCATTTTTGACTTTTTCGACACTACCAGCCCATTCTTTTTTTTTAAAATTTTGCCCACTTTGGAAAATCCTTCACAATTTTCACAAAACGCCCCAACTGTGCTTGATTTTGCTCGTTTTTCACTCAGCCCGCCCCGCTGGCCCCTTTTATCAAGTTTTGGGAAAATCCCCATTTTTGACTTTTTCGACACTCAACGGCCCTGTCGTTTTTTTAAATTTTTGCCCACTTTGGAAAATCCTTCACAATTTTCACAAAACGCCCCAACTGTGCTTGAATTTGCTCGTTTTTCACTCAGCCCGCCCCCTGGCCCCTTTTAGCAAGTTTTGGGAAAATCCCCATTTTTGACTTTTTCGACACTTAACGGCCCTGCCGTCTTTTCAAAATTTTTGCCCACTTTGGAAAATCCTTCACAATTTTCACAAAACGCCCCACCTGTGCTTGATTTTGCCCCCTGGCCCCTGTCTACAGCCGCACAGATTTAAAAGGGCAGTTCTACATCAAAAATACATAATTTTCCTTCCGGTGTATTTTTTTAATCCACTCAACACTGCTCGAATTTCACAGGTAAACAGATTGTAGCATTTTTCCAGACAAGAGAAGTCTATAGAGACCAGTGTTAAAATGTCTCCTGAAGCTGCCTCATGCAGAGCTGACTTGAAAAAACATCATTTACTTTGTGTTTCTTGCGAAGAGCTAGCTTAGAGCTACGGTCATGTGCGTGTTCCTCACGCATGTGACTGCATCTCTAAGCTAGCTCTTACAGGTAGCTGTGCTGCAACAGTGAAAATTTTTGTTAAAAGTCAAATCATCTCAGCATTTGGCAGCTTCAGGAGACTTGGTGGAAGGAATAAAAGTATTTCGTAGGCATTTTAAGGTTTTGGCGGTTGAGTAATTACGTTATACTGCTGGTCTCTGTAAACTTCTGTTGTTTGGAAAAAGGCTGCAAGCTGTTTTCCTGTAAAAGGATTTTGTGTATTAAAAAACTACACTGTATTTCTCAACAGCTTGAGGTTCAGTAGATAATGACTGAATAATCATTAAACTTTTATTTTACATATAAAATAAAATGTTCAACATTGTCAGTGTTTGCATTACAAGTGTCTTTTCTCTTTGCTGCAGCCTACAGCTCTGATCTGATCAGGGCTCATGAAGAGCGAGCCCTAAGCCTAAGCCCAGTGCAGAATGCTGAGGTGCAAACTGCTGAGGAGGTGCAGACTGCTGAGGAGGTGCAGAATGCTGAGGAGTTGCAGACTGCTGAGGAGTTGCAGACTGCTAAGGAGGTGCAGACTGTTGAGGAGGAGCAGAGCAGAGGTGGGTAGAGTACTGAAAATCTGTATATCTGGTATACTCACCACAGGATCAGCCCTGTCTGTTTTGACCCATTTACTTACCCCTTGCATTCCCTGACCAAGCCAGAAATTAATTAAGAAAAGAAAATTAAGAAATTGTTAATTGTTGAAACAAATTGGGATAACCAAATACAGTATGGACACCTTCTAATTTACCTACTTGTACTGCTGCATTTGAGTTGTGGTGTGATGCCTGTGTTGTGGTCTTTGAAATGATTAGTTAAAGTTTCATTTGGTAAATGAGTAATTTCCCTCTCCAAACCTATATCTGTCTCCACAGGGTCAGACACGGGCACAGCGCTTAATCACAGACAAAAAAAGAAAACGTCAGGTACGTAAATATTGTCTTTAGGGTAGTTATAATATTTTATTGAATTGAATTGGTATTCTGATTACTATTTATAACCATAGCTCATTTGTCAAGCTGATTCTCTCATGGGATTTAATTAATCAAAAAGAACGAGAAAGAATTAAGAATTGTGTGATATGTGCGATAGTATTTTTGTTATTTGTTTTTTGGTGTGGACATATGACTGGACTGTAATCTTCTATTCCACAGAGGCACCAAAGCATCTGCCTGTGAGGAAAAAGACACAGATAAGTAAGTTTAAATGTTTTATGTTTTTAATCATCATGGCACAGACAGGTCAGTTAACATTGGGTCCTCCACTCTGCAGTAAACAGAAAAGACATTTTCTGGTGTTCTGTTCCCTCTTTCAACCAATCAGGAGGGAGAACTCTACACATTTCTTTTCCATTTACTGCAGAGCAGAGGGACTGGTAGACCCACGTCAATGACCAAACACTCTAAATCACTGATGACTGTAGGACTATAGAATTATTTAACACTTATATTGACAAAAATATATCACTTATTTCTGCTTTAAGTCATCAGGGTTGTATTATTGTGTTACTAATCTAAAAATATATGTACATGTTTTTGATGTTCACAGACTGCTCCTACCACTCTCGTCTAGAGGCTTTCCCCATCAGACGAATTGTAAAAGAAAGAGTGAGAAATGTAAGACAGCAATAAAATAATAATACGAGGAATTGTGAAAACTTCCTTGTGAGTTACATTAAAGGAGTCATCACCTGGAAAACACATTGTTCCTTGTTAATACATGTATATTGTAGTTGGTCCTCAGTTGAAACTTGCCTGAAAATGGGGAGTTTGAAAGTGGTTCACTTTTTTTCGTTTGGCCTCTTTGTTGAAACCACAAGGGTGCGCACCCAAAACAAGAGGTTTTCATTCTGAAAACTTCATACTGGAAAAATTAATTAAAAAACACTGTAAATATCAACTACATCCCACTGTATCAATGAAAATCGATGATTAACTGCTAAAAATAATAGCTTAATCCTAAGAATGGAATTAATTATTTTTTTCTCTTTATAGGGCAAAAAAGAAATCTTGGTTGACTGGGAGCCCTGTCCAGTATGGTATATATTCAGCTTTTTTTCTGCTTCTTCTAGTCCCATGTTGGAGAACAAACACGAGAGTTTACAAATTCATTACAAATGTCCACACCTACACGCTAACCTACCACCAGTAGTCTAATTTTTTTCACTGTTGCTTCAGTTAAAGCGACTCATATGTTTATGCATAATTGATTTACTTCAGAGTGTGTTTAAGATTTTGTTTTGATTGTGTTGTGTTGATGTGTGCTTGACTCATGTTTAAAGTTCATTGGAAAGACTCAACAAGGACCAGTAACAGACAAAAATCCCTTCTGTTTTCAGTGGTAAGGAGTGGGCCCATTCCTGGCAACCAAAGGATTCTTCATGAATGAATTCATAGTTTTTAGTTTTTTTGTTGTTTGCTAATATAGTGACATATTATTTGATTGTTGTGTTTTCTGTTGTTATGAAAGATAAATAAATTGTCAAAGATGAACATTTTTGGTTTTACTTCTCCATACATCATCTTATTTAAAAACACAATGTGATAGTGTTAGTTGATGAAAGGTAATAGCTAAAGAAGATGAGGAAAATAACCATAAATACACCATGATTATACTTGCAATTTATATTTTATTTTTTACTTGCAATTACATCGCATTATTTCACTTTTTAAGTGGATTACCTTAATGAATCAACATCCGTTATTTCTTTCACCCAGATCATACAGTATACAGCAGGGGTCAGCAACCTTAGGCAAGCGTGCCACGGTTGGCACGCGTGAGCATAGTCATTGGCACACTGGCAAAAGAAGTACCCTCTCGGCAGCATTCAAAATCACCTGCTAACCATGGCACCTGCTCTATGCGTGGCCTGTCTTCATTAGTTTGACTTACACCTCCCACCCACATTTCCCACAGCGCTACAGGCCGCTGTCCTACACACATCTCCCACAAAGGGCCCCGCTTGGTGTCCCAGGGCGGGGGCGGGCGTGCGATGCGTACGGTCTAATAAGTGGCAACACAGAGCTATAAGGATGCTTTGCTCTCACGCGCTGCATTTATAGTCACAAACACACGCGCAGTCATTCTCTAGCGCACTCTCTTGCTCGCTCACACCAGATTCCGGGAGATCTTATTTGCGGGCGACAGGGAGCCGCTATCAATATGCGGGAGAGTTGGGATGTCTGTAACAATGACTGTAACGATGTGAGCATCTGCACTTGAACTATAACGTCCTGAAATCAGCGGTGTCAGGCACGAGCTGCGGGCTCCAGCTGTTTGCAATTAATTACTGATCAGCTGTTATAGAGAACAAAGTTCCAGCATCTTTGTAATAATAAGGTTGAAAGTGGGATCCATACATAATTCCTAAACCCTTGTTGTAAATAATGGGGAAAATATCTTTAAAATGTTCTTCCATGTGGCCTATATGGATGTTTTTGTATATTGTATCATAATTTAACTAAATGTTATGGCAAACTCATTAACAAGAAAATTAAAACTGGCACTCATTTCAAAAAAGGTTGCCTATACCCCTGGTATACAGTATACTGTACTACAGTATATATTACATGCTTATGTATTTACATTTTGTATACATAAAAGTGGACTAGATATTTGTGGTGGATTATTATTTGTTTCAGATTGTTTAAAAAATATAACTTTTTAAAAAAATTGTTTCATCATAACACATTATGTGAATGTTGTTACTGATTACGTCATTGCTACATGCAAAGGGCCACTAGTTTCATCCACAGCAGTGATACACTTCATTCAGGTTTGCCAATGTCTTTCTACAGAGAACTAAATGTAAGTATCAGCATTTCTGAAATGTGTACCTCTGTATTGAAGGAAAATACAATACATACTGCTCTACAGAGTTGTTAAATTAGTAGCTTTTAATAATTGTTTTTCCTTATACACAACGGAAATTGTCTGACTGCCCTCAGTTTACTTAATGAGAATGTGCCTCTATAAGCCCATCTTGATTTGTCCATCAGTATTTGGAGGTTAGGATACATTGATACGGTAGCATGATTGACTGTTCCAAGGCCTGAGAAAGGTCAGAGCAACTATCTACAGTGATCTGACCGGACAATATATAACTAGCCTTACTGGCTAGCGAACACACCCCAAGGTTTTCAAGACGTCAGTCAACCCCAACTTGAATTTGATATTAACATGACATTTTAGGTTATCTAAGTACCATATATATATATATATATATATATATATATATATATATATATATATATATAT
This sequence comes from Scomber scombrus, assembly GCF_963691925.1. Taxonomy (NCBI): domain Eukaryota; kingdom Metazoa; phylum Chordata; class Actinopteri; order Scombriformes; family Scombridae; genus Scomber; species Scomber scombrus. Next base: position 461,093 of record NW_026910277.1, on the reverse strand, counting down.
ATATATATAACCCAATATAATAGAGTGAACAATACTACATTTATATTAATAACATTGTAATGTGTTTCCCAACTCCCTCCATCAGTTTAATACTGCAAACTTCTAATCATTGGGAATACATCAATGCAATGTATTTAAAAATACAATGGCCATTACGATAGTTCCTTTTTGTTAGGAAGCATACAAATGAGAAGGGATACTTGTAGTTCTTCCACCAAGAAGAGGGTTGTAATTAAGTTTATAAAAATGTATCTTTACTAAATAAAAAAACATAGGCTACATTATACTGTATATAGATGATTTGGGTGAAATATATCACGAGGATATCAGTTCATTAATGTAATCCCACTTGAATAATAATGTATTGTGATGTTAAATTGAACTAAATTCCAAATATAATTATGCATTATTTATGTTTGTTTCCCATATTTTCTCTTGCTAGTAGGCTATCTTTTTTATAAAACACAAAACTGTCACATGATGGAAAAGTAAATATGGTCATTTTTGGCAATAATTTATTCATCTTTTACAACAATACTGGAGAAAATACACCAAATGCATATCTGTCCAACAAACAATTGGGCTGTATTTCTTAAAAATGGACTGTGGGGTTAGATTTACATAAGCACTGACAACAGAACATAGAATCAAGTTACACTGTATGTCACCTATATTTACATTTTACATGACATGTTGGAGCTGCAACAATTTACTTTGAATTAATAACCAACTGCTTTGATGAACGATTAATCATTTTGAGTCATTTCTAAAAAATAAAAAAATTCAAAATGATCTGATTCCAGCTTCTCAAATGCAATATTTTCTGGTTTCTTAATACTGCTATGACTGTCAACTGAATATCTTTGAATTCCGAACAAAACAAGACATTTGAGGAAGTCATCTTTTACATACATTAACTAAATAACAACACACCAAAATGCCAGTGCCTCCATCACCAAGACTGATAATCTGTGAAACTGGAAAGGGGTCAATCTGGGGGAAAAAAACAAAAGGTAAGATCAAAAGCTAAAGTTGAGCTGTTTTAGAATGAACAAGCATAAATAAATACATAAATAATCATTAAAGAGTAACACTAATCTGTATAGATATGTGAATGCGCACACAGGCACACACACACACACACACACACACACACACACACACACACACACACACACACTTTACCTAAGTTATGTTTTCCTCTTCATCCTCACTGGTGTCTGGACTGCTGTAGACCATTTGATCTTCCTCTTCAATATGTAAACTGAGAGAAGCGTCAGGACCTAAAGCAGTCTTGTATGTTTGAAGGACCACTTGCAACCTCTCTGACACCTCTGAGCTTCTTCTCCTCAAGAGACTGCAAAGTCCTTCATTTCCTTTGTCTCCACCTCAAAATATACATGAGATTACATTACAGACATTGTATATAGTAAGATTGCTTCATGAGACCACATACTGTTACTTCAATAGAGTAGAAAGGTCTCTCCTGTCCAAATCTACATACCATATGTAAATAGTTGCCATGGTACCAAGCAGGCTTCAGATGGAGCTCATTATTTTGTTAATTTCTGATTTCAGGCTATAGGCACAGTGCTAAATATCTCCACATCTGGCAAAAGTGACACACTTTACAGTCCTACTGACTTGTTACCATAGCAAACAATTTAATCACCATTTTACTATGTACAAATTAAATTACCATCACTGCAAACAATGATTGTTCTACTCTATTGAAGGTTTGTGTTTGAAAGTGAGTTGGTCATGGATAGCTATGTTTTGCCTCAACTTACCCTCCTCAGCCACCTTGTTTTTGAGCACCAATGCCATGTTCTGCAACCATGTGCAGTGTTGTGCCATCTCCATTACCAAAATGCGTTTTTCTTCCTGCAGTCGCATTGTTGTCATCACCTGGTCATGAAGCCGTTTCTTGATTCCAATGTTTGCTAAAATAATCAATGACAGTTTTATGAATACATTAGACAATGTTGCATATAAACATAACACAAATTTAGCAACAACAATTGTACTTTTAATCAATTTTATACAAAATAAGAAAACTTATAACACATAGAAACTACATGAATATTAACTCACTCAATATTTTTGCACACTTATTTCAGTATACTGTATACAGCTGAACTAACCGCTGTCATGAACCTCCCAAGGCCATATTGGGGACACAGTGCTCTCTCCACTCAGGGAGTGCTCCACCACAGCTGCATCAATTTGTGCTGCAGAGTCAAGTTCATTGAAGTTATGTATCGCCTGAAGAAGGAGCTTTTTGTCCCCATCCAGATTCCTCCGAAGCCGGTGGCGAAGCTTATTGCTGTCTAGAATGACATGAAGTAGACGGGTAAAGGCTCTTGACAGAACTGTTTGACAAGAAAAAAATGCATTGCACTCAAAAAGTGAAAGTGAAGCTGCAGTGACTGAAGTATGTAATAATGACAATCTAGATAATAATCAGTTACAATCAAACAGAAGAGCTGTAATTGGCTTAATTGCTTCTACATTGTGTATACAGTAGTAATACCATTCTGACGGTAGAGGTTTTGCTTCCGCTGCCTCACACTGAGGTAGAGCCCTTCAATGGACCGCTGAAGCCCTGTGTGTGTGGTTCCTTGCAGGTTGTCAGATGTATCTCCTGTCTCTGTAGAAATAATAGTAAAATAAACAATAAAACAACACATAACAGTTTCAATGTTTGAATTCATTTTACACATAAACCCCTTTTAACCCGACTTGATTGTACAATTTGGTATGTGTACTTCCTACAGAGAAACTATCGTTGGCTGATCTTTAATATCAAGCCTGAAGATTAAAATAGTAGTGGAAAAGTATTGTGTTATTTTCTGTTATCTGGTCATGCTTACCACCAGCTACACATTCTTTCACATCAGAAATCCACTGTGACACCATTTCATCTGAGCAATGTAGCTGTGTTTTTAGCTCTTCTAGCTTCGCATTTTCATCCAGGAGCCTCTGACAAGTCTGATAAAAAGTGTTACACAGTAATCAGTATAAAGTCTGTATGATTAACAACAGCTCAAACGATAACAATAAAAGCATTAGACCTACCTTCACATATCTTGTGGAAAGTGCCTGATGTAAGGAATCACTTTTTTTGTGGTTCCACCCCATTGCATGCAATGTAAGCATGTCCACCCGGGCTATTGAAGGCAAAGTATGAGTTTATGGCATGCAGTCTTTGAAAAAAAAATTATGCAAAAATATGGAAAACACTCTGATCACCTGCTTTCAACATATATTTTGTCGTAAGGGCACAGCGAGAGAGGTAGCTGTTAACTTGTTCCACCTCTTCACCGGCAGTTGTCCCTGCTCCTTCCTGGTTCCTACCACTCCATTTAATCTGTTAGTAAAGGTTTAGTGGAATGGTAACACAAAAAGTATACATAGTATAGTTTACCCATTAACTTCAATTTAATATTATTAATCATTACAATTTACATATGATGAAAAAATAATAAACATACCTCACACTTAGTAGCATGAGCTCGAGCATGCATTATACTGAGGAAAGGTTTCATGGTGGTCAGCTCCTGGAGAGCAGGAAGGACACTGGCAACTTTCTCCAGGTATGGCCAGTATTTGCAAGCCACATCCATGGCAAAGAATTGTGCCTTGGCTGGCATCAGCTCCTTTTGAAGGTACATGGGGTAGGCAAATATTTCTCCCCTGTACATATTAAGGGCTTTCAGAAGGAAACCATGGTGGCACACAGCAACCTCCATGCCCTCTTCATCCAATTTGGAAGCCCTTCTTGAAGTCTCCCTTGCTGCTGTCCACTGGGAGTCCCCACACGTGCCTCTTCCCTGTGTCTATGACACACGTAAACAAAAATAAATCAAATAAAATCAATGGTGTCATAAAACACTGTGTATGCCATGTATTCTCTCAATTTGATTTTGTAGTTGGTAGGCAGAAGTTGCAGTTGGGGAGGAAATCTAGGTTGGATATATATGGTTATTTTAGTCACAGAAGTATTTTGTCAAATTACGATTCAAACTTGCTTTTTTGACAGCTTTCTGGATCATGTCCACAAATCCAGACACTGCACTGTCTTCAGCCACAAAGATTCCGTCAAAAAAGGCACGGTCACCAGAGCTGTGGAAGACAAATAGGAAATCAATTTATTAAATATATAACTCAATCAATCAATCAATCAATCAATAATAACACTGGAACAAAGAGCACCTTCCATTTCGGCGAAAGCGATATAATTTTCTGTTTTCATCTGCTGAAACAGCCAACATTTCTGGTGTGCAGGCTGGGCAGGTGAAAACAGCACCACAGCAGAGTTGGTCTTCCTCAAACGAAGCATACGAAAATTCTGCGCTGCAGAGTGTCGCCGTTGATATGTCCAGACTGGAAGATACATAGAATAAAACCATCTTTATGATGTTGTCTGCTTATGTACATAAATGTTGTAATATGGCCAAGAACATTAATACTAACTCGTCCTCCACACTTGGTGCGATGCTCCAGCAGCTTTGCGAAGGCCTGTCTGGAGAATCCCGGAAAGATGACTTTGAGTTCCTGAAAGGAGCTCAAGAGGTCCAACGTGTACAACGTGGAAGTATTGACAGAGGCTGGCTAATATCCACTCCGAAGGAAGTCCTTCATGTCAGGGGTCCACTGCTGCTGGCACGTTTGACATACATACAGTGGCTGATGCAAGTCATAACACCCTTAGAACAAGAAAGAAAAAAACATGCTTAATACACATTTTAAAACACCCCCAATATCTTGATATCTGATTTGATTTCTAGAAATCATCTTGAAAAAGAAATTTAAATAGTGAATTGTTTTTACCATTGATGATAAATCAACGGTAAATCACTGGTTTGCCTGGTAGTACAGTGAAGGTTGTTCCATCACAGACACTCTCACAGTTGGCAAGATGCAAGCTGGCAAAAAGAAAGAAGACCATTCATTCATATTATCTGTTAAAAGCTGCAGACACATGTGAACAGCAAAATAAAAGCTTTGTTGAGAATATACCTTGCTCCTGAGTGTAATATCCACCCTCCCCTCTAATGACGTGTGTGGTTGGAGGAATCTATTAAAAAACCCCACGTATGGGGGGCTAGTGCGCATGCGAAGGATGTAGACGTGTTTACTTGGTGCTCCTCTCCGCGACTCGCAAAATCATCTTTATACCGCATCTTTTTTGCTCACAACCCACAAGTGTGTGTATATATCTCGCTAAGAACGCTATCAAACCAAAAATCCAACATGCCGAAGCCAAATGCCCCTAACAAAGCCAAAACCACCAACATCCAAGCTACCGGAGCTAGAGCTAGCATTAGCAACATCCAAGCTACCGAAGCTGGAGCTAGCATTGGCAACAGCCAGGCTGCCGGAGCTGGAGCTAGAGCTAACATTGCTAGCATCAGACCTGCTAGCAACTCTCCCGTCAAGATGGACATGTCTCCGGATAAAACTTATGATATGTGTAAGGAACTGTGCAAGGAGGTGTCAGAGTCAGTCCTACGCTGCATTAATGAACGTTTCGACGCCTTTGAGGCTAAGTTTCAGTCGCTCGCAGCCTCACAGGCCGAATTGCAAATCCGTGTGGCTGACCAAGAGCAAGCCGCTAGCGACCTTGACACTCGTATGCTGGTGCTTGAGGCTAAATGCACCGAGCTGGCGGGACGCAACACTCAGCTTCAAACCAAGGTACTTGACTTGGAGGCCCGTTCCCGGAGGCACAACATAAAGATTGTGGGGATACCAGAGGGTGAAGAGGAAGGCAGACCAACTGAATTCGTCTCCAGTCTACTCCCCAAACTGCTCGGTGACGAGCACTTTCCGCATCCCGTCAAAGTCGACCGGGCGCACCGCTCCCTCCAGCCGAAGCCGGCTGTCGGCGCAAAACCGCGCACCATCTTGGCGCGCATCCACCACTTTCAGGAGAGGGAGTTGATTCTTCGCCTTGGCAGACAGCAGTCCATGGAGTACAAGGGAGGCAAGGTCCTTATCTTCCCCGATTATACCAACGAGGTCATGGCTCAGCGCCGCGCCTTCAGAGAAGTGTTGCAGGCTCTGCGCGACGGAGGAATAAAACACACACTGCGGTACCCGGCCAAGCTTTATGTCTACCCCCAAGACGGCGGAGCGCCCAGGATCTTCACGGACCCTAAGCAGGCGGCTAAGTCACTGGAAAGGAACAACGGACGAGAAGGAGAGTAGATCTACACACTGACTGTTTTCATTCAACTCACGATTGTGCCGAGGTGAGGCAACTATTTGTTCAAAGCAGCTAAACAGCTGCTCGCAGCACTGGGACCTCTCTATATAATGTTTATTTAGGTTATGATACACCTGTTATTTACAATGGCCCGTTTTGAGCTGCTGCCATGTCCACACAGTCCGAGGTGCTGATACTGTTTACTTTCATTGCTTCACTTGCTATCGCGGTATGTTATAGTTCATGTTATTATAAAGTCGCGGGGAGGGGAGGAGTGGTAATATTCTAGTTATTTGCCCAGTAGCTCCTTTTGAGACCAATACGGGATGCTATGTGCCAAGTTCGGGCAGGCACACGGCGGGATGGGAGGGGAGAAATGTTATTGTTCCACCCTTTTTTTTTTTTCCTTTCTTTTTTTCTTTTCAGTCAGTGCTTTACTTTAATATTCTACTTGGATGTACAGGTCACATTTGTCTTCTGGAAGGGGCAATATCTCTGTAAAATCGTTTGCAATTGATGAACAGAGTGGTGAAATTTGTAAGCTTTAATGTGAATGGGTTAAACGGTCCTGTCAAACGGAAGAGAGTCCTAACACATTTGAAAAAACTGAAAATAGACATTGCTTTTATCCAGGAAACCCATTTGACATCCCTGGAGCATAAAAAACTGAAAAGGGATTGGGTAGGACATGTAATTTCATCATCCTTTAACTCTAAAGCCCGAGGAGTGGCTATCTTGATAAATAAGAACACCCCTGTTACAATTAGAGAAACTGTTGTCGATACATTGGGGAGATATGTTTTAGTGAATTGCCAGATTTTCTCAGAACCCTGGACTCTCTTAAATTTTTATGCACCGAATTATGATGATGAGTCATTTGTCCAAGACATATTCTTGAAGGTGTCAGGAGGACGGCAAAATATTCTTATAGGGGGTGACTTTAATTTCTGCCTGGATCCTGTTCTAGATAAGTCAGCTCTATCAGTATCCAAGTCGAAAGCTGCCAAAATTACCACAGAATTTATGAAAGAATTGAACTTAACTGATGTGTGGAGACAAATGCACCCTCAAACCCGGGATTATTCTTTTTACTCTGGTCGCCACAACTCTTTTACTCGGATTGATCTTTTCCTGTTAGCAACGCAGCTGATTCACAGAGCAGTAGAATCTGAGTACCTATCTAGAACACTATCAGATCACTCACCTCTGACCCTATCCATTTATATGCCTGAAAAAGCTGCTACTATGTATAGGTGGCGCCTGAACCCTACTCTCCTCCAAAAGCCAGATTTTTGCAAATTCATAAGAGAACAGATTGGGCTATTCTGCGAGACAAATTGTGCTTCTTCTCCCAATAGTTTTATATTATGGGATACACTTAAAGCCTTTTTAAGGGGACAAATAATCTCTTATACCAAAGGTATCAAAAAGAAATACATGGCAGAAATAGAAGAATTGGAAACCGACATTTTGAAACTGGAAAAAGAGTTTCAACAATCAAGGTCTAAAGAAGTGCACCAGTTATTGGTAAATAAAAAGCTTAGATACAATACTTTGCACACTTATAAAATTGAAAAGAATATTTTGAGAAGCAAGCAAAGATACTATGAATTGGGAGAGAGGGCGCACAAAGTTTTGTCTTGGCAACTAAAAAAAGAAGAAAGCTCTAGGATGATTAATTCAATCCAAACTGAAACAGGCTCTGTATCATATAACCCAACAGAAATTAATGATACATTTAAACAGTTTTACACAAATTTGTACACATCAGAACCACCGGAAAATTTGAGTAATATTGATGAATTCTTGTCCACGATTGAACTGCCCAAACTTGGCCAGGAAGATCAAAATATTCTCGACCTGCCCTTTGCACAGAAAGAAATTGAAAAGGCTCTGGGCTCATTGCAGGCAAACAAATCACCGGGAGAAGATGGATTTCCCCCAGAATTTTACAGGGAATTTAAGGATTTACTCCTCCCACTCCTTATGGACGTCATCAACTTAGCCTCTAAGACCCAGACACTCCCTGAATCATTCTCTACTGCCATAATTACTGTGATCCACAAAAAAAATAGAGATCCATTGAAATGCTCTTCCTACCGGCCGATTTCATTGTTAAATACAGATTATAAATTGATTTCCAAGGCTCTGGCTAACAGACTTGGCCAATACCTGCCACAATTAATAAATCCAGACCAGTGTGGCTTTATTTCAAAGCGCTTCTCAGCAAACAACCTATGTAGGCTTTTTAATATTATTCATTTAACAAAATCGGAAACAGAACCCAGTATAGCTGTGGCTTTGGATGCTGAGAAAGCCTTTGATAGGTTAGAGTGGCCATATTTATTTAAAGTGTTAGCCAAGTTTGGATTCGGCCCATTATTTATTAGTTGGGTTCAAACTCTCTACCATAAACCCCAGGCAAAAATCAGCACCAATGGACAGATTTCATGTACATTCCCTTTAAGTAGATCAAGTCGACAGGGATGCCCTCTGTCTCCAGCACTTTTTGTTCTTGCAATTGAGCCCTTGGCCGAAGCAATTAGACGAGATCCTGATATAAAGGGCTTTCAGGTGGGTCAAGCAGCTCATAAAATTAATCTTCTGGCAGACGACGTCATTTTGTACTTAAAAGACCCTAGCAATTCTCTTTCCAAATTACAAACTGTATTGGAAACTTATGGTAGTATTTCAGGTTATAAGGTGAATTTGGAAAAAAGTGAAATCATGCCATTGACACATTTTGATCACTCCGAGCTCCGGCGCACAAGTCCGTTTAGATGGCCTACGGATGGTATAAAATACCTTGGGATATTTGTAGACAATAACCTTAAAAACCTGTACAAATTGAATTATCTCCCACTGCTCAGTAAAATCGAAAATGATTTACGTAAATGGATGGGCTTGCCTCTAACCTTGATTGGTAGAGTCAACTGTATTAAAATGAATGTACAACCAAGATTGCAATACTTGTTTCAATCTCTGCCCATTCCACTACCACAGTCCTTTTTCAAAGCTCTCAATAGACATGTCAGAGAATTTTTATGGAATTGTAAAGTACCCCGGATATCCATGGGAAAGCTAACATGGGACTATGGTTCAGGGGGACTTCGACTACCAAGTTTTAAGAACTACTACTTGGCAGCTCAAATGAGGTTCATCTCTTCTTTTTTTGGGAGCGGTGACGCCCCCTCTTGGACTCAAATTGGACTACACCCCCTGAAAGAAAAGGTCCATAGTGACTTCATTTATAAGCATAACTCTGGAACTGTGAACAAAAGGACAGACAACCCTATATTGAGGCATCTGATAAAAATTTGGTATGAGGCTCACAAAAGTCTTGGATTGAAGGTGGGACTGTCACCTAAAACACCTTTAAAGCAAAATGATCTTATACCCATGACTCTTGATAATAAGATTCTGGACATGTGGCATCATAAAGGAATCCAACACTTGGAGGACTGCTTCGATAAGAGACTATTTATGCCATTTGAACACCTGAAGAGGAAATATAACTTGTCTAATCAAACTTTTTTCTGTTATCTTCAACTAAGATCCTTTCTGAGGGCTAATTTGGGTTCTGAAATGATTTTGCCTGTCATGAATGATGTTGAAAAACTTATTTTTGAAGGAAACACACACAAACTTATTTCTAAAATGTATCACCTGTTATTGACTGAGGGCCCCAAACCAGGATTGCATAAATCTAGACTGAAATGGGAGTCAGATCTCAATATTACAATTGATGAACAGCTGTGGACAGATTTGTGTCAAAACAGCTTGTCAACTGTTATCAATGCCCGGTATAGATTGATTAATTATAATATTCTACATCAACTATACCTAACCCCAGAAAAATTGCATTCATTCAAATCTAACCTGTCAGAAATATGTTTCAGATGTGACACTGAAATTGGCTCTTTTCTGCACTGTACCTGGCTGTGTGCGAAAGTGAGGCCTTTCTGGCATGATATCTGTTCCACTTTAACCAAGATCACAGGAGTTAGTGTTCCAAGGGACCCAGAACTTTGTTTATTGGGAAACTTCACAAGTATAAGCAGTTCTATGAACAATGCACAATTCAAATTCATGGAAATTGCCCTATGTGTTGCTAAGAAGTGTATCGCAGTGTCATGGAAATCTGATTCCCTTCTTCTTATTGAAAGGTGGTCTTCTGAGATGAATAGTTGCATTCCCCTGGAAAAAATCACCTATTGTCTTAGAAAACGATATAACGCCTTTTTGAAAATATGGCAGCCATATCTAGACCATATCGGTACATCTGTTACACCAAGTACTTAGTGGTTTGTATTGACCTTGCACACTGACTGACCCTTTTTTTTTTTTTTTTTTTTTCTTCTTTTTTTTTTTTTTTCTCTCAGGGTGGAAATGGGTGGGTGGTGGGGTTACAGAGCAAGGAAGGTTATCCTCCATGTTTTGTGTTGTGTCTTTATACTGTTGGTATATGGATGTTTGTTTGTATATTGCATATATAAAAAACTGGAAAATAAAATATTTCAAAAAAAAAAACCCCCCCACGTATCAGACATTCCCTGTTGTGGAGTGGCTGTTTTTTGTGATGCAGTACATCGCAGTCCTCACAGAACCACTCTTCAGGGAGACACTCTCTGCACCTAGGGATGAAATACAAAATTAATATAATCAACTATTCACGTGAATAACTCATAAACTACAATACACTCAAGTTACAGTAAGCTACAGTATTCTAAATTAAGTTAGATAATCGGTTTGATAAGAAGGTCCTAGATGTATAGAAAGAAGGTCCTAGATGAACTTTCACATTCATGTAGGTTTCCTCTGGGAATCCAATTTATCTCCCATCCCAAAAGACATGCATGTTAGCCTATATAGCAGGGCACTGAGAATTACTGTAATGATCAGCAAGCCTACCCTGGGTAAATGTGACTGTAAAAGAGTACATTAAAGAATAATTAACATTAATAAATATGTTTTCATGCTACAAACTGATCCAGTATTTATGCATTAAATTCCAATACATGTCAAATAATTCAGATAAGAACCTGTAGCTGAGGCTTGGCGTCGCCCTCCAAGCCTCCCCCTCGGCTTGCCTCGTCTGGCACAGTCAGTATTGGAGCTGTGTGGAGGTTCTCCACCAGTATGTGCCCGTTTCCTCTCCTCACTTGCTCTCTGTGTGTTGAAGTAAAAATTCAATAGTTAAAGGTACTGAAACCGAGACAGGTGACAAGGTTTCAATGCAGACTTTATTCACTTTTGGCAAGCTGAACTCTTTGCGACTGAAGCTCCAGCCACCCATGCTACAATAATGAACCCAAAGTCACTTAGATTATCTAGGTATTCCATTACAGTAATTTGCCACCCATCTGTTTGTTCAAGTACAAAATGAATGAGGTTGAGTGATATAAAAACACTAACCTTGGCTTCAGCTAGAATGTGGTCTTGTTCCATTTCAAGCGCCATACGTTTCCCCTCTTGGTAGCTGGGATGCTGGCGGTCAAGGGTACGTCTCGTGGCCATTGTAACACAAACAGACTGACCTAGACAGACTGACGGACAGACAGGCAGATAGACAGACCCAGACAGGCAGACTGACAGAGAGACAGGCAGATAGATAGATACACAGACAGACTGACAGACAGGCAGATAGATAGACAGACAGACTGACAGACAGGCAGATAGATAGATAGACAGACTGACAGGCAGACAGATGGACGTGGCTCTTAAAAGTGCCTTTGGGTATCAAAATGTAGACAATAAGGTGTGATGGGGGTTGATTATACAGGAGCTGCAAGGAGAAAAGAAAAAAAAACGTCAACCATCAATCACAAACAAAGTTAGCAGCAATGTGCAATTTTGGTTTGCAAAAAAATACAATATTAATGTAGCCAATACCTAATGATAAGATGTGCATTAACATTAACTCACACTGCAAATGTGCCTGGGAGGGTGTTGATTCTGGACAAATTTACTGTGAAAGTGTCATATCACACAGTTATCACGGTTTTAATGATAATTAAGTTTTGAAACAGTAGCCTAATATTAACTGTCAGGAATTCTACCATGGTTTACCTTTAAACTGTTAAACGTTCATCCCTAGATACGGTATGTTTATATTTACATTGAACGGTTTAAAATGGAGAAATTGTGAATTCAGGTCTTGTTATAACTACTTAAGGGTACTTAAGGGTCACCCAAATGTAAATCTCTGTGCACTTTACATTATTACTGTAGTAGTGTGAAGATGTTGCGCTATAATGGACAGGGTTTTGGAATCATTTTTACTCTGAAGCAGACTTTTATTTTGAAGGACCGCACGGAAGACCAGAAGTAGGGAGGGTTTTGTTGTACTTATTTTAGCGGGTTTTTCTTTGTCTATAGCTGACTTTTGCCGGTATAAGACCGGGAAAGCACCATGAGAGCATAACGCAGGAAAGGCATTGAATAGCTTACCGATGGGTACTGAATACATTGTTGAAAGACAGCCCCTTACTTGTTTTATACTCAACACAGAGCAAAGTAAAACCCAAAATAGTTAACTTTAAAAGTGATCCAGTGACAGATGAAATGACGTCTAGATGAGCTCACACAATTAATTTACTCACACATTATTATAGTCATAATTATGACATCTGCTTAATGCCCAACCCTACAATTAATTGGATATAACGTTAATGCTGTATTGTGTTAGCTTATATTGAACGTTAGCTATCCAGCAAGCAAGGTTACGTTAATTTCAAGAGTTTCCCTTTTTCATTTGTGCTGACCAATGGCAAATCACTGGTGGGGATTTAATATTTGCCCTAATATTTAAACCATGCAAGTAATTAATCATATTAAACAAACCATATAGCAGACGTATAGTCATACAACTTACCTGAATGGTAGTTTGGGAGCGAAAGAGCGAAATCGCCGCCAACACTGACATCATCAGATAGCTTCTTCACCATGGCAACAGCAGAGAAATCTCATGGGTAACGCAGTCAGTAAATCGCTGTCAACTTACAGATACCATTAAAAGTAAAGGGTGATGCTTTTTGTAATTGAGACAGACCCAGCTGTCTGAGTGATATTACTTTTTTATTTATTTATTCTGAGAGCCTTTTAGAATACAATGTGTTACAGAGCACGTTAACTGAGATGTGCTGTAAAAGCAAAACATGTTCAATAAAAAGTAATTCCTGTTACCTTCGTTTTCCAATATTTGATCTTAATTCACATGTAGGAAAATGCCCAATATGATCACTCTAAACGTAGGCTACTGCTGAGCACAACCAGTTTATTGATAGGCTACAGTTCATAAATAAGAAAGAAAAGAAAAAGATGAAGCATACCTTTCTGACCGTCGCGGTTTGCCAGCAGAGTAGCGCACCTGTACATATATCCGTGAATTGTCACAATTTCTCAGAATCAAAGGTGAAAGTGGCCAAAAGCTGTCATATTGTTAGTTATCAAGGCCTTTTTTTTGTGTTGAAAAATGTTGACACAAATGAGAAAAATAAACAATAAATTATCTGTACGGAGCACCTTAAGGGACAGTAGGGAGAAAGCTCCCGGACAGAACATTAGTTTGAAAGTCGTGCTTAATGGCACGAAAAATACTTCCAATTGAAATACATGAGTTTTGAAATCGTTCTTGGTGACACGAAAAAAGTGGAAATTTCGTGTCCCAGATAACGAATCAATAGATTAAAAGACGTGACAGTGTCACGTATTTCCGTGAGACTGGGTTGGCTCATTAACAGTTTTAGTGAGTAGGTAACAAAAACCAAGCAGATAACGCATCTCCAAAGCATCTTGAAATTTACTGAGAGCAAACAATGAGGTAAGGTTGCAAATGAAGATCACGAAAACGGCGGGGAAAAGAACGTAACATGATGGTAACATGAATTTCATGTGGGTTCAGGATATTACCTAATTATAGGGAAGGCCTGTGATCAAGAGTTTTTATGTATACAATAACATCTGCAATTAACATGTGGAATGAAATGTAACGTTATATTTGTGGAATAATTGTATGATATTTGACCCATGACTGCATCATTTAAGCATACTATCAATATTTATAACATTTGACATATTTCAGTCACCCCTCATTATGAAATGGTAGCTTCCATATCAAAGCGCGAAAGAGGTCCGTTACGTAGAAGGTCAGGTGCACAACGGAACTTTCAGCAGATTGCATCGTGGATTTGGAAGGAGACTCAGCAACAGTTTTAGCCTACACTATGGACGAAGCGGGCATGGATAAAGTAGCAGCTGAAATACTAAAAGGTATTGTATGTTCGTTTATATCCAAACTTGTCCTCTGGAAGTTAACATTTATTTGAATTGGAACATTGGTCAACACATTCACGTCAACTTGCTAATTTAAACGAACAAACTAACTAGCTAGCTAGAACGTATGCCCCTAAATGTCCACTGTAAACTGCTAATAATAGCACAAACGATACTAGTTGACGTAATTAATTGTGTTTTAATGCCAGAAACAGTGTTATGGTGCAAATTATTTTGAATTAGCCTTCGATAATGGACATCTCTGTTTAGCTTAGAGGTAACGTTAGCACTCTCTGGCGCCCTTTCTATTATCAACCTCTAACGTTGACGTTATCACTTTTAAAATATACTATTAACGTTACTGTGAACTAGTGAAACTAATTTCGGTGACATTTTCTAACGTTAGTATGATTGGGATATCTGTATTTTAAGTTTTCAAGGTTAAGTGGCTGTTCTGAAATTAAGGTAACCTGTCTTTGTAAAGATGCAGACTTTCCTCCCCCCTACTAATATTTAATGATTTAAAGTAAAGTGTAGATATATGCTATGAATTGCAAAGCTAACATATTTCAGATAATGAGAATTATTAGTTTATTGTTTGTTTCATTTCATAATGTGGTACAATGTATGATAGTTTGAAAAACATTATGTGTGTATCATCTCAGAAGAATGCACAGCAGGAGATGGGTGTGATTGAAGGGGGTGACTGTATTAGCATATTCGTCCAGGATCAGCTGACTTTGAACCTTTTGTTAAGACAATGCAGAACGAATCCTTAAAGACCCCCCACAGGACGTCTGGTGATTCTGTAAGGACATCACACCTGTGGGGGGATTGCACAGGGAGAGGAGACATCCTGGAAGCCAAGATGAAGGATGGAGCCAGACAGACACGACGTCGACGCCTAGCACATTCAATTTGCATTCTGTTTTTGTATTTAAGAGGGTCAGGGAGAGACAGAGAAGTCAGAAATTTACGAACGCTGACATAAACGCTGTTGAATGTTAGGGAGAGTAAATTGACCCGGAGCTCTGTATATGCTTTATACATTTACTGTTAAATAAATAGCGTGTTGAGACCGAATATTCTTCTCCTATTTTTTCATCAAAACGAACACGTGGACTGAGCTCACACATAGAGAAAGATTTAGCAAGTAGTATAGCTCAGACCGCAACAAAAGTAAGAATAAAGTAAGATGTATTTGTTTGTTGATTTCTCCGGTAGCTATTATAGTTATATAATACATATTACATGCAGTTTGCCAGGTTCTTATTTTCAGTTGGTCAAAATAAAGAATCTTTAGGGCTAATTCAGACTGAGTGCATGGCATGAGCGTGTCAGCTGCGTGGCGTGTCAGTTTTTTTCCGGCTCCCATGTTAGCAGGTTTGAGTGTTTGCACACTGCCTGCGTGATACGCGCAACAAAAACATGTGCATGCTAGAAATGGGACAGTTTGCCTACTTTTCACGCAACACGCAAGGTGTTTTAAAAACAGTTTAACAATATTCATATGACATATTTTCTCAATGGACAACGTATTAGCAAATTCATTAACAAATATTTAATGTGTGGCAATATTTGTTTTTCAGCTGCTAATATAAGCAAAGATATGCTGCCAAGCCTCACAAAGGAGGACTTGCGTGACCTTTTTCCTGGTCCAGAACACTTCCTGAGAAGGAGAACCATTTGGAGACTCAGTCATGATGAAAATGAGGTAATGATAGATTTCAGATTTCTTGTTTGGTGGCTGTCAGGCTGTCAGTCAGCTCCTTGTTTTTATAATTACCAATAAATACGTGTATCTTTTATACAGGGTCAAGAATCAGAGCTGCATAGACCAGGAAGCAGTGAATTCAGCCCCACCCACCCACCTCCTCTTCCCCAACATCCATTTCCTTCCTCTTTGTCTTCCTCCAACCCTCTCCCCTCTCCATCCCCCATTTCTTCTCCATCCTCCCTCCCCTCTCCAAGCCCAAGACCCCAACATGGCAGAACGGTACAACTTGTCAGCCCACAGTATGTCATATACACAGACACAGAATTAGAGCTTGCAAGGAGTGCCTTCTTTGACCAACAGCGTGCTGGAAAAGAGGGAGACTTTAGCCTGTCCAAAGATCTTCGTTGCAGATTAATAAGAAATACCATCACGAGCATGATTGCAATCAAAAGAGCAACAGAGGATGATTTTAAATATCCATGCAACCGGGAGCTCACAGTTATGGCAAAGCGCCTCTTGGAAAATACCCAATGCTTTGGGACCAATCTGCCAAGAGTGGGGCTGAGTGGGTAAGACACTATTCATCAGTCGTGTCTGCTTGTACGCCTTCATTACTGTATACGATTTTATTTAATGTTATTTATTACACAGCCTGTTCTGTGTCTGTCTTGTCAGGAATATCTGAAGAAACAGCTCCTAAAAAGAGTCCAAAATGTTTCAACTCCTAAAAAGCAGCAGGGAGCAACTCCTTCACGAAAGAAGGCACGGAGACTTAGCTTTCAGTCCGGACAGGAGACGTCCACGGATGAGACTGATGACTCCACCACCTCTACTGTGATCTTGGAGAGATCACCACCACGCTGTAGCACTCCAGAGATTGAACAATCGTATGGTAAGTGCACAAATTGAAATGGTGGATATTTTTTTCAGTATTAATGGAGCTTCTATTATTACTTTGAACAAGGACAATTCCATGTCTAAGTAAATTCAGCAATGTTATCATGCAATTTCAAACCTTTTTTGTTCTGGATTATTCATCTATTAGTGTCCTTTTTTAAAGGAACACGCCACCGTTTTATAAAATTGGGATATTCACCGTCTCCCCTAGAGGTAAATAAGTGGGCAAACGCATTTGTCTCAGTGCATGCAATGTCATAGTCTGGCAGCGCACCTGCTAGGTTAGCTTAGCTTAGCATAGTGAATGGAATCCTTTGTAGCCAGATAGTATGTCATGAGTAAAAGTGAGCCTCTGTCTTCACAACCAGTCTAAATTTGCATAAGCTAACCTAGCGGGGGCGCTGCCGGACTACAACAATGCATGCACGGAGACAAAAATGTTTTAGTTCACTTATCTAACTCTAGGGGAGATGGCGAATAATCCAATTTTATAAAATGGTGACGTGTGTATTTGCGTGTTAATGGCCCAGTTAACCTGTAACGTCTGAAATGGAAATTATGGTCTTAAAGCTGCCGTCGGCAGCATGTTTTGAGTCATATTAGCTTGAACTGTCATGGGATTCTGGAAGTAGAATATTAAAAAGGCTGTTTAGAAAAAATCCTGAATGCTCTAGCTCCCTCTAAAGCCTGTAATCAGCTTGTAATCAAGCTTGCAAAAATCGAGAGCTCCTGGTTTTGTTTAACCAACCAGGGGGGAGGAATTGCTACCTGTCAATCACAGCTTGTGCACACGCTGCTATCGAGCCCGCCCCCCATTCATGCGCACGAAAGTTCTCCCAGTCAGAGACGAGAGCATTGATATCTGCTTCTTAGCGAAAATGGCGCAGCAGCCGAAAATCCTAAAACTTCCCATTCCACGTTTGCCAACTACTGCCTACACATCCAAAACTTCGAAAAAGAGGAAAACTGAAACGGAAAAGAACGTTATAAGAAAAGAAATTGACCGAGCGCGGAATAAAACTCGCGTCAACATTGGAATAGCATTTGAGAGGTGGAGGGAACTAACGTTACGGGACCTCAAAGGCTTCAAGTTAGATGCAGACTTGGCCATATTTCGTCTCGACAGGTAATTACAGCTGTTATATGAATCTTTCTTGTTTTATGGTAGACAACGGTTACACTCGGTCTAGATATGTTGAGCTCCGGTATTGGTGGGCTGTGGCGAATAGCTAAGACTTGACAGGCTATTATAAGCAACATTAGCTAATAGCTTGGAAGTAGTGCTTCTTACTAAGCTAACGTTATCACGTTAGTTGTTATAGCCTACATGCCATTCGACATCGAAGCAGTACAGTCACTGTCTTCCATGCTGAGCGTGAGTTGCTTTAGACACCGTACGTCTGCCCACAGCTTGTGTGCTCGTCTCCAGAGGGGGAGGGGTTTGTGGGGCGGTTTGGAGCTTGGTAGAGGTTGGGGGAGGGACCTGAAACTTGTATCAGTTCCAATTTTCCGACTTTAGACTCGGAATTTTGAAGGCCTGCCGACGGCAGCTTTAATGTTTGGTATGGCTATGTTTAAATGTTAATTGATGAAGTTTGTTTTTCTAGCATCAGACACTTCGGACAGCCTGCAGAATCAGGCAAGACATTATGAAACTCTGCAGGACATGTATAAAACCAAGGCCAGGCCAAACAAGAAGGATGTTGCCCAGCTCCTAGACCTTGAATTCCAGTCAAGACGCGCCTTCATTGACTCCGATGTGACTAAGGAGCAGGACAGGCCTGTCAAGATCCTTGAGGCGTATCCCTGCTTTGGAGAATTGGACCATGTAAGCATATGTATTCATTTTATGCAGCCCTCTGCTTCCTAAGCCTAGGAATTACAACACTCGCTAACCACCACCAATGTGTAGCACCCACCTGGGTGATGCGGCAACCATTATGTTCCAAAACACTCACCACACACCAGCTTGAGGTGGAGAGTGAGGATCTGAATGAGTCAATTAGAGTGAGGGGATGATTAGGGGGCCAGGTTGGGAATTTAGCCAGGACACTGGGGAACCCCGTACTCTTTGCAATAAGTGCCATGGGATCTTTAATGACCACAGTGAGTCGTGACCTCGGTTTAATGTCTCATAAAGTTTTTACTCTGTTAGATTTGAATTGTAATGTAAATTTTAATTTAACATCTCTTCTCTATCCTTTGTCTCCCTGTGTGTTAGCTAATGGATGAACTCCGGCGGATCCTCGATCAAGGGAACCCCCACTTCCTACCTGAACTAAATACCCGGCGGGCGACCTTTTTTGAGAGGGCACAGTTTTATGGCGTTTTCAAGAAGGTCATGAGGCCTCCACTGTTGGACAAAGGTTATTACAGAACATAACAATTGAGAATCCCACAGAAGTATTAATGTTTGTTTAATAACTGGCTGCAGAAAAACTACTTTTTTTAAAATTACTTTTTTGTCTTGTTTTTAACAGCACAGCATTCAATCGCCCTGATGAAGGCATTGCCAGACTTATTTCCATCACCTGTGGTAACCCTAACAAGTGAGGCTTTGCTTCACATCCTTAAGGTAAGAAAATGTATATGCATAAGAATTTTCACATTTACTTTACCATACAATACAAAAAGTGCATTGTGGTATTTATTTTTCTTTTTGTGTTTGTCAGCCTACAGAAGACCCCAACACCTTTCTATGAGCAAGACCACTCTCCAGCCCGGTCGTTGTTGTCTGTGAAACTAACTGCATACTATCTATTGGAACCACGCCTGTGTTGACTTTCCCAAAAGAGGATATCGATGCTAGCGTAATGTATCTCATGGCATGCTATTACATCTTTCACCTTACATATCCCAAGTGCGTTGCCACACTCCTGTCTGTGCTGCAGACCGAGGTTCTCCTGGATTTTTTTTTTTTTAACAACTTTATTTTTGCTTTACAGAATAACAGTGCATACAACCATATGAGCATCATATTAGTAACAATTGGATAACAAATAGACGTGACAATAAAATAAAAACATACATAAATAGAAATAAATAATAGTAAAATAAATAAATAAAATAAAATAAAAAAAGAGAAGAAAAAAAGTAAGACACACCAGGGGATATGAGCAATGGAAATTAACTTGAATTAAAGATATTAAATTGGGAGCACAGATTTATAGTTTTGATAGCTTTCTTGTTATTAGCAGAGGAAACTGACTTGAAATACACCTCCAGTTCTTTCATGAAAACACAAAAAATGGGTTTTACCTTGGCAAATTTACACTTGTGGATATAAAACTTTGCAAGAATTAAAATGAGATTAATTAAAAAATATTCTTTTTCAGCTGGAGCGTCACTCTTTATAAATCCAAAAAGGACATTTTGCCAGAGGAGCTCAAAATCATAGCAGATATTATCTAAAATGAATCTACAAATATCTTGCCACAGTTTACGGGTATATTGACATTTCCAAAACAGATGAATAACAGTCTCAGTATGGGAGTCACAAAAGGCACACTTCAGATCTAGGTCAACAATTTTGAATTTGATAAAGAAGGATTTAACTGGGTAACATCTATGAATAATTTTAAATGACACTTCTTTCACCTTATTAACCACAAAAAATTTTTGAGGAAGAGACCAGATTTTTTCCCAACATAAGTTATTTACACGACTATTCCAGTGAAATGTTACAGGAGAAACAGAAGTGATATTACATTGGAAAAGAGCACGAATTTTACGATTGTTCTTACTAGCAGATGGGTTAAAACATACATTACCAGCTGGTGAGTCAGTTACATCAGTAAAGGGAGCATCAAGTACAGAAACAGACATATTACTTTTGAATAACATGAGTACACCAGATGGAATAGCATCAAAAACTATGGCATACTGTTTAGGAGTTACAGGTATTCCATAATATTTAAGAAACTCCTCATAAGAAAATAAAACACCATTGCTGTTGAATAGCTGTCTTACCCAAATAATATTATTGCTAAACCATTCCCCAAAATATATAGATCTTTTCTTATACAGTATATCTTTGTTATTCCATATAGAGTAACGGTGTGGTGAAAAATTGTGCTTGTATATCATTGACCATGCAAGCAATACTTGTTTATGAAAGTTGGAGAGACGAATAGGGATTTTTTCTATGTTATAGTTACATACTAAGAGGAATTTTAGACCACCAATTTTTGAAAAAATATGATTGGAGATACAGTTCCATATTGAATTTGGTCTTTTCAGAAATTGTTTGATCCAATTGATCTTAAAGGTGTTGTTCAAAGAAACAAAGTCCAAAAAATTAAGTCCCCCATTCTCATATGTGTTAATGACAACAGATTTTTTTATGTAATGCGTTTTATTTTTCCATAAAAAGTTGAACAACATCTGATCTATGCATTGAATGGTTTTACTTTCGATATGTAATGAGAGAGCAGCATAAGTAAGTCTAGATATTCCTTCTGCTTTTGTTATTACAGTTCTGCCTCTTAAAGATAGATCTCTTAGCAGCCAGAGATTAAATCTTTTTTGAGCTTTTTCTATGATCGGGATAAAATTTAAACCATTCCTGGCTTTCTGATCTTTGGTGATTGAAATTCCTAAATATGTTACAGTATCTTTGACAGGGATGTTCGCTATTGAGTGAGTAGCTGAGTCTTTCACTGCCAATAACTCACATTTGTTTATGTTCAAGTATAGGCCAGATGCTTTAGAGAACACGTTAATTATATTTAGAGCATGAGGTATTTGAGAAGAGTCTTTTAAAAAAATGGTTGTATCGTCTGCTAGCTGACTAAGAACGATTTCTCTTTCTGCTACTGTAATGCCTTTCAGAGTGCTTGATTTAATATGGACGGCTAAAAGTTGGGTGACAAGGAGGAAAAGATAAGGGGAGATAGGACAGCCTTGTCGAATTCCGTTTGACATCAAAAACGTGGGGTTGTGCCAGAACTCAATTTAATAGAGCAGTTACTATTTGCGTATAAAGTTCGAATTGTTTGGCTAAAAAAATGTCCAAAACCAAATTTTTCTAAAGCACTAAAAATAAATTGGTGTTCAACAGAATCAAAGGCTTTATAGAAGTCTAAAAAAAGGATATAACTACTGTCAGAGATTAAATCAGAATAATCTAACATATCTAAAACCAGTCTTATATTATTAGATATGTGTCTGTTGTTCATGAATCCAGACTGCGATTCATCTATGACAGTATCCAAAACTAGTTTGAGCCTTTTGGCAAAAGCAATTGCTAGCACCTTATAATCATTGTTTAAAAGACAAATAGGGCGCCAATTATCGATAAGCATTACATCCTTTTTAGGCTTCGGAATAAGTGTGATTAGGCCTTGAGTTAGTGTTGGGGGGAGTGTCTCATTATCTATGCTTTCTGTGAAAACCTTCAGTAAGAACGGGGCTAATTGTTCCACAAATGCTCTGTAAAATTCGGAGGTAAATCCATCTACACCAGGAGACTTGTTGTGTTTGAGGCTATTGATAGAATCAATTATTTCTTGTAATGTCAAAGGAGCATCACATAAATCTCTGTCTGCATCATTAATGTTATTCACCTCAACAGAGTCTAAAAAGGCAGATGCATTTTTTTCACAATATTGAGAAGTATATAACTTGCTATAGAAGTTTGAACAATATGTAGCAATAAGCTTGGGGTTATCACATAAAGTATTATTAATCTTAAGTTGCTGGATAGAGTTAGTTTTGGAATGAGATTTTTCCAACCTGAAAAAATAGGCAGAATTTCGCTCCCCTTCCTTCATCCATTTTTGTCTCGATCTGATAAAGGCACCCTTTGCCTTGAGCCTATATAAGTTGTCAAGCTTATTCTGATATTCAGTGAGAATTTCTTTTTCGTTCATAGAAAGACAATCCGGGAGTTTCTGAGAGAGGGAGGTTATGGTGGATATTATCTCGTCCTCCTCTGCATTTCTCCGTTTGGCTAGATCAGAGCTATATTTTCTTAAGTACTTGGCAATTTCAAATTTCATAAGTTCCCACTTGCTGCAATATTTATTGTCAATTTGAGCCTCACTCCAGTATTTTCGAATAAGTTTTCTAACTTCAGTCTTTACATCTTCATAATTTAAAATTGAGCTATTCAGTTTCCAATAAGAAGAACGGTTATGACAAGCAGAGGATAATAGGAGGATGATAATATGTATAGCTTTATGATCTGTTAATGGTGAAGCCATAATTTGAACTGTTGTGTTCTCTTTAAGGCTCCTGGACATCAGCCAGTAGTCAATTCTAGATTGGGAGGATCCCGTCTTATTAGACCATGTGTATACTTTGTCAGTCGGAAATTTTTCTCTCCAAATATCTATCAGATCAAATCTTTGCATGAAGAGCTTTAAATGACAGCTTTCATTATTGTTTTGTCTTGATGGCCATCTATCTAAAGCATTATCATGAGCAACATTAAAATCCCCACCTATTAAAAGGAAGGCATTAGGGAACTTGTTTAACAATATTAATAACTTTTGTTCTATGGTGTCAAACAGGTTCTCATTTCCTACTTTAGTGTTATATCCATAAACATTAGTGACAATCAAAATAATCTTGTTGAAATCAATCACTTGACATACAAAATGACCATTAAAATCAGTATCTGAGTGCAGAATGTTACCTGTAAAGTTGCATTTTAAAGTGCCCACACCTGCTGAATGTTCTGATCCGTGTGACAGCCAGATATCGTTTCCCCATTGTGACCTCCAAAAATTAACCTCTTTAGCTGTAGAGTGAGTCTCTTGAAGAAAGAGAAAATCTGCTTTAAATTTTTTAGCATATAAAAACAAAGCTTTGCGTTTCCCACTATCCCTTAGACCCCTGGCATTTAACGAGACAAAAGATAAAGACAGTTTGAGATATAAAACAAAAACAAACAACAACAATTAGACAAGCAGTAGACAGTTTAGTCGCAAGTAACTTACCACAAACTATTATGGTACCATCGAGAACTGTACCATAACCAGTCACAATTGTGTGAATTTTAGCTCAAATGAAGTGGCCTTTAAGCCTCTTTAGTGTGGGTGAACATAAAAATGAACAAGAATATGAAAAGTCAACAACTAGGCTTCATCCAACCAAGAAGGGATGCAGCGTTTGCAGAACGTTCAGGATCCTCCCTAGGCACCTGCAGTTCAAATGATGTGCATCCAGTGCAGAGCAAAATCCAAAGGCTCTGCCCTCCCCCGGAAAAGAGAGAGGAAAAAAAAAAAAGAGAATCTTCTATGTCCATCTGGACAATGTAGTCATTTCTCATATTAAAAAAAAAAGTCAAATGCACAGTCTGATAACAAAACACAGGTTAACACAGTTAACAGTTCGAGAAAAGTGCATTTAGAGTTAAAAAAAAAAAAAGGTGCCTTGGTTTTTTTTAGAACGAGGGACTAATTTTTGGTTAATGTGTTCAGTACCTTCATATCAGTTTTATCAGATGCATTTTTTCAGGGTGGAGGGAAAATTTCCTTGTTCTCAATAAAGCAGCGACCTCCAACGAAGAAAGCCACTTTTCCTTCCTTTCGGGCAGTTTCCACCGCTGGCCACAGCTTCTTCCTATTTTCTCTGTCGATCTGGCAGAGGTCTTCAGCAAAACGCAGACCATGGTCGCGCAGGTACCGGGAGTTCTTGGCGGCTGCCCAGACAGCTCCCCTGTGAACCCGGGACGAAAACTGAATGATGACGCTTCTAGGCCCCTTCGGATTCTTTGTACCAAGGCGATGGACGGTGTCAATCACTTCTGGTAGTCGTTTTTTATCTTCTGGCAAGACGGCCTGACAGATTTTAATCACTTCCAACCGTACCTGTTGGTTCTCCACTGTCTCCGGAATGCCGTTGAGCCGCAGGTTCCAGCGCCGTGAATATCTTTCCATGTCTGTGATCCGTGTTTCCAGTACGCCGGTACGCTTTTTTTCTTCATGGTAAAGTTGTTCAACTTGAGCAACTTTACTTTTCACTGCGTTCACATCCTCACAAATGTTGTGGATTTGTTTCTTCAGGTCCGCAATCCCCGTTTTATTTTCCTGAATCAGTGATTCAAGCTTGTCGGACCGAGTGTTAATTAGCTGAGCAAGTGAGGAGACAAACTCTGGAGCGTCAACAAAGTTAGTTTCCATGGCGTTGCTGGTAGTATCTTGTTTACCTTTCTTGCTGGGAGGTGGTTTAGTTGGGGTAACTGGCAAGTCGGGAAAGTCATCTTCATCCATCACGCTGATTTTCATTCCTTCCTTCGTCGCATAACCGTGGTAGTTGTCTATCAGAATGTTACGGTTGACGTTAGCTTTGTTAGCCGATTCTCCCGCCTTCTCGTCACGCACTTTTCTTTTGTCCATGATACCCGAATTCGGCATATTTTCGCGATTGTTCTTTACAAATTGGAACAGAACACGTTCGTAACAGTTCTTAGCTAGAGGCAGGCTCTCTATAAAAAGTTATTCAGCATTGAATTAGCTTTTGGTAGCAGAGCTCGATTCAGAACGTGTGTTTACGGCGCCATCTTGGGTCCGCTCGAGGTTCTCCTGGATGCCATCCACGACCAGGACATGACGTCCTCATATAGGAAGGCTATAGGCGAGTGGAAGAAATTCTTAGCTTAAAGTGGAAATGAGAGTGGATAATCTTGTTTTGGTTTGTTTTGAGGCTGTGGCTTTTTTTTTTTTTTTGCCTTACGTGTTTTTTACTTTTTAGTTTGCTTTTAAGTTCAGCTGCATGACCTTCCCAAAAGAGGATATTGATGTTAGCACAATGTAAAATGGCATGCATTATCTTTCACCTTAGATATTGTAAGTGTGCACACTTCTGTCTGCGCAAGTTCTCTTGGATACTATCCACAGCCAGGACATGACTTCCTCATGTAGATAGATGCATGTTTTTCACTTTTTAGTTTGCTGTTTTAAAAATCTTCATTGAAGATCATGCGCCGAGCTGGAGTGTTTATTTGGAAAAATCCGCTGAGTTTTTACATATCCCCATTTCAAGTCAAAGAGTACTGTCAGTACGGAAAAAAACTGTTTGGTTTTACCTAGCTCAGCCAGCAGCTAACGCAGCAAGAGTTGCATGTACATGGAGGCTGCCATGCCCCCAGAGTGAAGAGCTGTAGCTGCCTGTCTGTGTTAGCTGCTGGCTGATGCAACTCTTGCTAGGTAAAACCGATTGTTTTTGGGGGGCTTTCGTACCGACTGACCTCAAAACGGAGAACTATATGAAAAATCGTTGGATTTTTCCTGTAATAGTAAGTCCAGGCTTTTACTGTTTCTACTGTAAAGGAAAAGTTGTACTTGAAAGGCAATAAAGACTTTGAAAAAAAATTTAGATTCATGTATTTGTTTAACTAAGTACCAAGCCTGATAAATGTTTTTCTCCCTTAAGTGTTAGGGAATTTACTCTTATTTAAAGAATTTTACAGTAGCATTGGATACTAAATTTAAGTGATTTTGTTCTACATACTAGAATAAATAATTCTTAAATTGTTCTCATTATCTAGGCGAATATACTTGATTGCAGTGTATGTTGCCTAACATAAGTCCTTGTTTGGAGCTGATAATACTAGCATATGTTGAATAAAAGGTATATTTTCCTATATATCAAGAAAACTATTCTTAAATTTGGTTTCTTTTCTAGACAAATGTACTTGTTTGAAGTTTGGCTGTACTGACTTTAAGATATATTTACTTGCATGAAACCTTATTTGAAGATGATGGCACTAGCATATGCTGATTTTAAGCACATTGTCCTACATATTGAGAAAATAATTCTTAAATATTTTCCTTAAAACCAATACAAATCTACTTGTTTTTAGTCTAAACACACTAGTTTTAAGATATCCCTGGGTTTTTAAGGCTAGATATATTCACTTGTTTTTAAAAATCTTGCTAAGTCAAATCTTCCTGTTCTGTTGGCAGATAATTTTGCTTATTTTAAGTAATATATTCCTCATTTTATTACTTTTTTTTCTTATTTTTTAAAGCATACAGTATGAGCAGCATATGTAAATTTGGCTATTAACAATATGTACATGATTTCATGTACAGTGACATTATTTGAATAGTGTAGGGATTCAAATTGTGCAAAATGTGCAAAATAGTGCAAATTAAATGTTCATTAAAGTACTGAAAACAGTGCAGTAATGAGTGCAATGACGCTATTAACATGGTGGTGTGGAGTCCAGCAGCGTCACAGCCTCAGGGAAGAAGCTTTTTCTTCTGAGCCTGTGTGTATCATATATACGCATAAAAGTTATATTTCCTCTCTCAGATCTCTGCTCATTGAGTGTCACATCTCTACAAAACTAGTAATAAAGAAGGAGGACCACCCCTGCTTGCTGTGTGAAAGGATTAAACTACAATCAATGGCTTTTTTATGAGAAAGTCACCTATTAACACGGTCACCAGTTAAACCGAAACACCGGCTGTGAAGCAACATTTCTCAGCAAAGCAGCAGCTAAATCTCCCCCGTCAGTGACATAGTGAATATCTCTTGATTTTGACACAACAATACACTGCTACTCACCGGAGACAGATGGACAGGCGCTCCGCAGCTGGAATGGGGCGCCTGTAGTTGGTGTCCTGCCTGGAGATCCTGGCGCCAACCCTACCTAGCAAGTCCTCAAACTGAGCAACAGTCAGCCTGAAGTACTGCTGGAAACGTCCATTGTCCAGACGGAGCTCCTGTAGGAGACGGTGGAACTCACCGAGCTCTGTGCGCCTCCGGAGGATATCATGTACCCAGAAACGCCGGCGCTGTTTGGCCTTCAGACGTGTCTCGGACTTCCAGAGCAGGTACAGCGCAGCGATGGTTCTGATCGCAGCCATTGTTGATGAAAGAAGAAGCAATGGCGTTCCCGCTCGAAAATGGGCATACACGCAATGGCGCAAATTTTACATTATGGTCACGCGTCGAAACTCGACAGATTCTCATTTGTCGTGCGTTTTTTGTCACGTTCATCGCGCTTGGTGTGAACACAGCTTTAACAATATTACATGACTTCTCAGCTGTGTCCCGGAATTGGGTAATACCGGTAGACGGATAGCCGTGTAACCAATCAGAAACAGGTAGCTTTCATGCGCGTGCACGTGTCAAAAGGAGGAGGCCAGAGCGAGAAACAGTGAATGTGGTACGGACAATTAAAGCGGAGAAGGAGAGAGTGAAAGAGAAACATCCAGAGAGGAGAAGGTCAGAAGGACAAAAAATGAAATATAAGAACTTTGACCAGACAAGGACCGGCGGAGTGACAGACGGACCGGAGAGTGAAAGCGGACAGGTGAGTAACATCAGCTCTGCTATGCTTCACATAAACAGTAATGTTACCTGTCTGGACATTCAGCTCACTGTCTAGTTTGTCAAGATATGCCGTTATTGTGATGTAGCAGCAGAGTTGTTACTACACAGTAGTACACAGTCTGACTCTGCACGTTAACATGGCAGCTAACGTTAGCAGTGTGCTAACGTACAACCAAACATTAGCTGATGTTAGCTGCATAACTTAGAGGACTTTGTCATTTGTAGATATATGCTATAACTTGTCAAATGCTAAAATATCAGATAATGTGATTTAGTACTGTATTGTTTGTTTCAATGGTTAAATGTGGTACAATGTATAACAGTGAAAACATGATGTGTGTCATAAGGATAGGAATACACCCAAGACATGTGAATAGCATGGGAACCAGTATCACACGGAGGTGTGATTGGAAGGGGGTGACTGTATTAACATAGTCCTGAGCCTCCATCTGTTGATCAGCTGGTAACAACAGGGTCAGAAAACATATGGATTGTTTGTATGGGTAACTTTTAACCTTTTGTTGGACAATGGGAACGAACCCTTGAAAGACCCCCCGCAGAATTTCTGGAGATTCTGTAGGGGTCAACACGGGAATCACACCTTACCACCTGTAAGGGATTTTCACAGGGAGGTCACAGATCCTGGAGTCAGAAGATGAAGGATAAAGCCAGACCTACAGCCCAGCGGGAGATGGCGCAACTCACATTCAATTTGCATTCTGTTTTCCTATTTAAGAAGGTCAAGGGAAAGAGATAGGAGTCAGAAATTTACGAACGCTGACAGAGATGCTGTTGACGTCAGGGAGAGTAAATGGACCCGGAGCTCTGTATATGCTTTATAAATTTACTGTTAAATAAATAGCGTGTTGAGACCGAATATTCTTCTCCTATTTTTTCATCAAAACGAACACGTGGACTGAGCTCACACATAGAGAAAGATTTAGCAAGTAGAATAGCTCAGACCGCAACACATTGTACAAGCACAAAGACATTATTGCTCTGCTATGCAGGTGCTCTGTGTATCTGGTGTTTGTTCATAGATCGAGGCTGTTGACATCACTAATTACCTTGTTCTTCAGACTTCATTTTATTCCAAAGAACAAATGAAAGCCTTACAAAAGTATGTAGGCGTGTAATTTTTTTTGTCAGCGGGTGGGTCCACGACCTCGGCTCCAAGGTGCTCCACGATGATAATTGTTTGGTTTTCGCCAGGGTGAGTGATTTTATTTCTTTTATGGGTTTACTATCATTAACGGTTAGCCACAATCAGTTAACACTGTCTTTCTTAACTTAACGGTAACCGTTGTCTACGTTACTAGGTTAACCACTCTCAAAGGTCTGGTGAAACGCCTCTAAAGACGTGGATAATAACAAAGAAAGACGGAAAAGTAATTGCAGCTCATTGCAATTGCATGGCAGGGTAAGTTATTTATGTCTGCCTACTATGTCTCTCCTTTGTGTAATGTTAGACTGTTAACCGTGATTTAAGGGTTAGTGGTGTTGCTTTTGACTTTTTTTAATCAATCACTAATGCTTATTACTTTTTTTCCATTTGTGGTTAATAAATAAATGTTTACATTTTATTTACTGTAGAAGCCGGTGGACGGATGAGGGACACAGCCTCCTGCACAATGGACAAGTGCCAAGTGGCTGATGCCAGCACATATAAAAAAGGTACAGTGACCACATCCAAACCACATATTGGACAAAGAGTATGTTTTTGTGGAACAATGTGGGACAGGTCACCAATGCTCAGCAAACATGAAAATTGTGATATAAAAAAAAAAAAACATCAATATTCTGTCCTTTTCTTTTGTTTGTCATAAGACAAACTGCAAAAACAGTATACTTTACATTTATCCATGTATATAATTTTAGTGTGAGCTGAAACATTTTGGATATCACCTGTAGATGTTTGCCTTCTCCCCAGCAAATTAAGACCTTAGGGCGAACTCACACAGACGTACTGATTCAACTCTTTACTCGAGTAAAAGTAAGAAAATTCGATCACTTCGAGTGATCATTCATGCTCGCAGGAATAGACTTAGTTTAACTGAATGACTTAGAAGTCGCCAAATGACTTACTCTAACGAATTTCGTTAGTTTACATAATGCAGATTTGTAAAATATTACTTTTATGAGAGTCACAGACAATAAACTTACCATTTCATAATTGTGGTAGCAGCCGTGCAGCAGATGTAATGAAGTGTGCGAAGGCGACCTGTCTTCTTCACAACTTCCTGCGGACGACAGCCCAGACACCTGGAGTTGGGGGGAGCATCGCAGGGAGTGAGGTGGAGCCACTGCCAGGTCTGGGAAGAGTTGGTGCAAACAACTCTGCGAGAGAGGCCATCAGGGTTCGGGAGACCTTCACAGCCTTCTTCTCTGCAGAGGGAGTGGTCCCGTGGCAACCTATCATCTAGTGCGCAAGCACCCCAAAAACGGCTCTTTTAAGAGCCACCCAAATACAACCATTGAGCAATAATCCTGCAATATATCTGATATTATACCATTAAACTTTCTTTTCTTTACTTTAACCTTCATTTAGAAACTGGCCAGTTTACACTTCAATCTCTCATTGCACTTGAAAGAATATATGTGAAAGAATGACATGAGAAATATTAAGTCGATAAAATGAAATATATTTGTTTATATAAAAATACAAAATATAATACAAAAGTAAAACAACAACAAAAATTAAATCCGCCATCAGCGATGGCGGGCCCTCGCTCACCCATGCCACCACGGGGCCTGAGGCATGGCGGGGCTGTGGCGTGAAGCAGAAAGTGAGAAAAAACCTGGAAGGAGGCCAAAAATGCTATGTTTCGTTCATCCAATAGGGGGCAGTCACAGGTAGTTACACATATGGTCTGGTGTGGTCTGGTGTGTTCAGGGCGGCCACTCATCAGTCATGTGAAGTTTGGAGTGAATTGGACAAAGCATGAAGGAGTTATGAGAGGTTGATGGTTCATCCACCAGGGGGCAGTAGAGTGTAACAAAACACAAGCGGTTGCGTTCAGGGTAGGACAGTGATTACACATGTGAAGTTTTGTGGAAATCGCACAATGATGATGTAAAATATGGCACTTCCTGTTTCCACTACGGGGCGACACGAGTGAGATCGCCTATGAGCGAATGGAGACGTTGAGGTCGGCACCCTGGACCTGTGTACCAATTTTCATGATGATACGAGTTCAATAAAGCCATCAAAAAGTCAAACGTATTTTCATGGCGAGGAATTGATGGTCGCCGCGTCGCCACACGGACGCCATTACTCGTAGCTTCACAGTCTTCATAATGTAGCTTCACCAACTGGTTCTGAATGAAGTTGATGGGGCAAAGTATGTAATTTTAATGAATCTTAGTTAACTTCCTGTTACCACCGGGGGGCGCTATGAGTTACGTGGGAAGTTAATATATTGGGACGTTCAGGGCGGAGCCATCATCATGTCCAGCAAGTTTGAAGCTGATTGGATGAAGTATGTGGGCATGAGAGCCACTCGTATGTACATGGCGAGCACGCCAAAGTTAGTTGAGCCCTGGCAGACACGCCCTTTGACCTACGGATGCGCAGAGCACAACTTAAGCTCAGCTAGGTCTGGAGATGTTGCGTACCTAATTTGAACTTGATCGGGCGAACGCTGTGGGAGGAGTTAATTTTAGGCGGGAAAAATCAAAACCAAAATGGCCGACTTCCTGTTGGGTTGAGGTCATGAGGTCAAGAGGCTTTTTTGCATATGTGGGTATAATACATATGTGTACTGAATTTTGTGAGCATAGGACAAAGTTAGCAAAATTCCATATGGGCAATTTTGGACTTTGTAGGGGGCGCTATTCCGCCAACCTGCGTCGACCATGTGCGACCACCCAAAAATATCGAATTTCGGATGAGGCCGGACGTCCGTGCAAAAGTATAAGCATTTTCGCATTTCGGAAAGGGGCGTAATTTGGGCACGAAATGTCGGAAGAATAATAATAATAATAATAATAATAAACATTACAATTTCAATAGGGCTTTCACCAGGCGACTTGCAGTCGCCGCTCGGGCCCTAATAATAAACATTACAATTTCAATAGGGCTTTCGCCAGGCGACTTGCAGTCGCCGCTCGGGCCCTAAATATAATAAAAAAGAAAAAGCAGCCTGGCTCATTCCCTCCATAGGTTGTCACCCCAGCTACTCAAGAGTTTCCAAATTTTCCAAATTTAAATCAAATGTGGTTGCTTCATAAATTAATTTGTGAATTTTAAATTTTATATATTCCCTTTGCTGGGGTGGCAGCCTATGGAGGGAAGGAGCCAGACTGCTTAGGAAATGCTCCTCTTCTCTCCAGGCAGGTGGTGGTGGTGGCAGGGGGGCAGGTGCCCTCTGGAGACTCTTTATGAGGAGGCCCTCAATTAAACTCTCACGCTCTTTCTCCTGGACTTCCCTCTCTTCCTCTTCCTTGTCCATGCACCTGTATGAAATCAAAATCACAACATTCATTCAGTGATATAGTTTGTATAGGTTAATTTTCTATTGGGACTTGAGCCCTACAAATAAACACAATTCAACTTTTGTACAGTACATACCACTGGCTGAAGCAGCAGGAGCTGTGCCCTCGCTGTCACTCAAGGATTGATCTATAAAAGAGAAATTATTATTTTATGATCCAAAATTATTATACAATAGGGGTACATATAATTTGAAATGTAATGGAAACAAATGTAACAGAAACAATACATAAAGAAATGGGTCTATTGCCTACTGAAATTGAAACAGTTTTTAC
The DNA here is from genome assembly GCF_963691925.1 of Scomber scombrus. Taxonomy (NCBI): domain Eukaryota; kingdom Metazoa; phylum Chordata; class Actinopteri; order Scombriformes; family Scombridae; genus Scomber; species Scomber scombrus. The sequence goes on along the minus strand of NW_026910277.1, from coordinate 427,938 downwards.
ATGTACTGTGACATTGATACTGCATATGTGTCTGTCTTCACTTAAACAACCGTCATAAACTCCTTCTCCTGATGGCCCTGCTTCTCCCTCATCATCTAAACTCAGTGGGTTCTCTGCGGCCCCGTCTTCCTCGAACCCCCCACCCATGTTGCCACTGGTTTCTCTTGGCGTGGTAAAGGGTTCGAGGAAAGACAGGACCGCAGAGAAAAACCTTTTTCAGGGGCCCTCCTGCCGACCCGCTCCTCCTTTCTCCTTCCCTCTTCTTTTTGAGGTAAGTGTCCCTCAGCCCCTTCCACTTCTTTCGGCACACCTCAACTGCAAACGCACACACAGAGACATACACTTTGTATAATTAGCATCTAACCACACATAAACTGAAACTGGTATCCTGCCAAGCGGGACAGTCTGCTGTGCTAGTGCTAACCAATGCTAATGTTTCATTCATTGAGAAACACAGTCAGTAACGTGGTAAAACAAGCCACGTATAGTCTCAGAACTTACCAGCGAGTCCCACCTCTGCGCCCACTTTTGCCCATGCCTCCTCCTTCTTGTACCGATCCCGGTAAAAGACGGCAGCCGTACAAGACTGGGTGTCCACAAACTGCCACAATCAGTTTCTCCTCCATGTTTGTGTGCAAACGTATGTGCCCTCCGTCACGAATGTGACTTCCGGAGATACTCGCCGCTGATTGGATGTCGCGGCGCGATGCCGCCTGAAAAGTTATTTTTCCAACTTTATTCGCACCGCTTCAGACGCTTCATTCGCACCGCCTGATATAAAATTGCGTGTAATCGCGCCATTTACATTCATTGTCTATGTACAATTGCTGCTCAATTCGCGTCAGACGCTTTTGGTCTGAACGCAGCTTAAGACCAAAAATGAACCTGGCTGAGCCAGCTGCATACACACACACACAGTCGTTGCCATGGTAGTAAACGACTGGAGAGCATGCCAACAGAGCATGCACAGACAGCAGGCAGAGTACGGATTGAATGGGAGAGGAACAGGGTGCACATGTGGGGCCGCAGATCAAAAAGTATAAAACATAGCCAGACCAAATTACACAGATCTATAGATGAGACTTGTGGCTACATTTCGACGTTTGAATGAAGTCTATAGCTGAAAGTATGCAGGAATAATATATATATATTTTGAAAAAGCCTGAAAAATCGTCCAAAATCATACATTTAAAGGCAAACTGGGCACTTCCTGTTGGTTTTAGGTCAGTGGTGTCGCGCGTGATTTGTAGGTCTTGATAAGACAAACAATTGAGTTTTGGTTTGATCTTTCTACGACATTCCTATCAGGCGTAGTGGCCGTTTTACTGTTTTTTATTTAATGCACCTTCATCATCATCACCACCTTCATCATCACCACCATCATCATCACCATCATCACCACCATGTAATAATAATAAATCACATGTATATAGCGCTTTATGTGGTACTCAAAGTCGCTTCACATATTTCCTTATTAAAACTATGAAAACAAATCTTTATTAATACAAGGGTTAAAAACAAAACAGGTTAAAACATTAAGAGTACGGTGGGAGCTAGGTGGGGAAGGCTAGTGGGAGCTAGGTGGGGAAGGCTAGTGGGAGCTATGTAGGGAAGGCAAGTGGGAGCTAGGTGGGGAAGGCTAGTGGGAGCTAGGTGGGGGAGGGTTGGGGAGACTTTGATGTGAGGGGGGAGTGATTTCCATCGGGTGGGGGCAGCAGCTGAGGAGGCCCGATCACCCCAAGTCCGGCGCTTTGTCCGGGGGACTTGCAGCAAGTTGGCAGAGACGGACCTGAGAGATCGGGAGGGGGCGTGGTGATGTAGTTGTGTAGTAGTGTAGTTGTGTAGTTGTGTTACCGGCGGGCTCCGTAGTGTCCCTGTCCCCAGGTGTCTGACGTCCTGCGGCGGTTTTCGGGGTTTCCACTGCACAGCTTACCAAACTTCACTGCATCACACACACACACCACAGCTACAATAATACATTCTCTTAACAGAGCTGCTAAAACAGCCGTTTTATCAACAGAAACAGTTCAATACGGTGAATTCTGCATTATCTGGCTTTTTACTGGATTTCCAGACAGAATAAGCGATTCAGTGTGCATTTGAATGATCTTGGTGAGAAAAGACGTTTTAAGCCATAAAAACATATTTGTAAGCCATTCTCTTAACAGAACTGCTGGAAACGCTGTTTTATCAACAGAAACAGTTCAATGTGGGGAATTCTGCATTATCTACATTTTTTCTCTATTTCCAGACAGAATAAGTGATTCAGTGTGCATTTGGATGAGCTTGGTGAGAAAAGACGATTTAAGCAATAAAAATCTATTTGTAAGGTATTCTCTTAACAGATCTGCTAAAACAGCCGTTTTATCAACAGAAACAGTTCAATGTGGTGAATTCTGCACTATCTGGTTTTTTCCTGTATTTCCAGACAGAATAAGTGATTCAGTGTGCATTTGGATTAGCTTGGTGAGAAAAGATGTTTTAAGCCATAAAAACTTTGTAAGCCAGTCTTTTAAGAGAATTGTTGGACACGCTGTTTTATCAACAGAAACAGTTAAATGTGGTGAATTCTGCATTATCTGCATTATCTACATTTTGGAAATTCCTTCACAATTTTCACCTCCCTGGCCCCTTTTAACAAGGTTTAGGAAAATCACCCACCCTTCCTCATTTTTTACTTTTTCGACACTACCGGCCCTGTATTTTTTTTAAATTTTTGCCCACTTTGGAAAATCCTTCACAATTTTCACAAAACGCCCCAACTGTGCATGATTTTGATCCTTTCTCACTCAGCCCGCCCCCCTGGACCCTTTTAGCAAGTTTTGGGAAAATCCCCATTTTTGACTTTTTCCACACTACCGGCCCTGTCTTTTTTTTTTTTAAATTTTTGCCCACTTTGGAAAATCCTTCACAATTTTCGCAAAACGCCCCAACTGTGCTTGATTTTGCTCCTTTTTCACTCAGCCCGCCCCCCTGGACCCTTTTAGCAAGTTTTGGGAAAATCCCCATTTTTTACTTTTTCAATACTACCGGCCTTGTCTTTTTTTTCAATTTTTGCCCACTTTGGAAAATCCTTCACAATTTTCACAAAACGCCCCAACTGTGCATGATTTTGCTCCTTTTTCACTCAGTCTGCCCCCCCTGGCCCCTTTTAGCAAGGTTTGGGAAAATCCCCATTTTTGACTTTTTCGACACTACCGGCCCTGTCTTTTTTTCAATTTTTGCCCACTTTGGAAAATCCTTCACAATTTTCACAAAACGCCCCAACTGTGCTTGATTTTGCTCATTATTGACTCAGCACGCCCCCCTGGCCCCTTTTAGCAAGTTTTGTGAAAATCCCCATTTTTGACTTTTTCGACACTACCGGCCCTGTTGTTTTTTTCAATTTTTGCCCACTTTGGAAAATCCTTCACAATTTTCACAAAACGCCCCAACTGTGCATGATTTTGATCCTTTTTCACTCAGCCTGCCTGTCTGGCCCCTTTTAGCAAGGTTTGGGAAAATCCCCATTTTTGACTTTTTCGACACTACCGGCCCTGTCTTTTTTTCAATTTTTGCCCACTTTGGAAAATCCTTCACAATTTTCACAAAACGCCCCAACTGTGCTTGATTTTGCTCATTATTCACTCAGCCCGCCCCCCTGGCCCCTTTTAGCAAGTTTTGTGAAAATCCCCATTTTTGACTTTTTCGACACTACCGGCCCTGTTGTTTTTTTCAATTTTTGTCCGGTTTGGAAAATCCTTCACAATTTTCACACAACGCCCCAGCTGTGCTTTATTTGGCTCCTTTTTCACTCAGCCCGCCTGTCTGGCCCCTTTTAGCAAGGTTTGGGAAAATCCCCATGTTTGACTTTTTCGACACTACCGGCCCTGTCTTTTTTTTTTTAATTTTTGCCCACTTTGGAAAATCCTTCCCAATTTTCACAAAACGCCCCAACTGTGCTTGATTTTGCTCCTTTCTCACTCAGCCCGCCCCCCTGGCCCCTTTTAGCAAGTTTTGGGAAAATCCCCATATTTGACTTTTTCGACACTACCGGCCCTGTTGTTTTTTTCAATTTTTGTCCGGTTTGGAAAATCCTTCCCAATTTTCACAAAACGCCCCAACTGTGCATGATTTTGCTCCTTTTTCACTCAGCCCGCCCCCCTGGGCCACTTTTAGCAAGTTTTGTGAAAATCCCCATTTTTGACTTTTTCGACACTACCGGCCCTGTCGGTTTTTAAAATTTTTGCCCACTTTGGAAAATCCTTCACAATTGTCACATTACACATCAACTGTGCTTGATTTTGCTCGTTTTTCACTTGGCCCGCCCCCCGGCCACTTTAAGCAAGTTTTGGGAAAATCCCCATTTTTGACTTTTTCGACACTACCGGCCCTGTCTTTTTTTTTTTTAAATTTTTGCCAAATTTGGAAAATCCTTCACAATTTTCGCAAAACGCCCCAACTGTGCTTGATTTTGCTCCTTTTTCACTCAGCCCGCCCCCCGGCCACTTTTAGCAAGTTTTTGGAAAATCCCCATTTTTGACTTTTTCAACACTACCGGCCCTGTCGGTCTTTAAAATTTTTGCCCACTTTGGAAAATCCTTCACAATTTTCGCAAAACGCCCCAACTGTGCTTGATTTTGCTCCTTTTTCACTCAGCCCGCCCCCCTGGACCCTTTTAGCAAGTTTTGGGAAAATCCCCATTTTTTACTTTTTCAATACTACCGGCCCTGTCTTTTTTTCAATTTTTGCCCACTTTGGAAAATCCTTCACAATTTTCACAAAACGCCCCAACTGTGCATGATTTTGATCCTTTTTCACTCAGCCCGCCCCCCTAGCCCCTTTTAGCAAGTTTTGGGAAAATCCCCATTTTTGACTTTTTCGACACTACCGGCCCTGTTGTTTTTTTCAATTTTTGTCCGGTTTGGAAAATCCTTCCCAATTTTCACAAAACGCCCCAACTGTGCATGATTTTGCTCCTTTTTCACTCAGCCCGCCCCCCTGGGCCACTTTTAGCAAGTTTTTTGAAAATCCCCATTTTTGACTTTTTCGACACTACCGGCCCTGTCGGTTTTTAAAATTTTTGCCCACTTTGGAAAATCCTTCACAATTGCCACATTACACATCAACTGTGCTTGATTTTGCTCGTTTTTCACTCAGCCCGCCCCCCGGCCACTTTAAGCAAGTTTTGGGAAAATCCCCATTTTTGACTTTTTCGACACTACCGGCCCTGTCTTTTTTTTTAAATTTTTGCCCACTTTGGAAAATCCTTCACAATTTTCGCAAAACGCCCCAACTGTGCTTGATTTTGCTCTTTTCTCACTCAGCCCGCCCCCCGGCCACTTTTAGCAAGTTTTTGGAAAATCCCCATTTTTGACTTTTTCGACACTACCGGCCCTGTCGGTCTTTAAAATTTTTGCCCACTTTGGAAAATCCTTCACAATTTTCGCAAAACGCCCCAACTGTGCTTGATTTTGCTCCTTTTTCACTCAGCCCGCCCCCCTGGCCCCTTTTAGCAAGTTTTGGGAAAATCCCCATTTTTTACTTTTTCGACACTACCGGCCCTGTCTTTTTTTTCAATTTTTGCCCACTTTGGAAAATCCTTCACAATTTTCACACAACGCCCCAACTGTGCTTTATTTGGCTCCTTTTTCACTCAGCCCGCCCCCCTGGCCCCTTTTAGCAAGTTTTGGAAAAATCCCCATTTTTGACTTTTTCGACACTACCGGCCCTGTCGGTTTTTAAAATGTTTGCCCACTTTGGAAAATCCTTCACAATTTTCACATTACACATCAACTGTGCTTGATTTTGCTCTTTTTTCACTCAGCACGCCCCCCCGGCCACTTTTAGCAAGTTTTGGGAAAATCCCCATTTTTGACTTTTTCCACACTACCGGCCCTGTCGGTCTTTAAAATTTTTGCCCACTTTGGAAAATCCTTCACAATTTTCGCAAAACGCCCCAACTGTGCTTGATTTTGCTCCTTTTTCACTCAGCCCGCCCCCCGGCCACTTTTAGCAAGTTTTGGGAAAATCCCCATTTTTTACTTTTTCAATACTACCGGCCCTGTCTTTTTTTTCAATTTTTGCCCACTTTGGAAAATCCTTCACAATTTTCACAAAACGCCCCAACTGTGCATGATTTTGATCCTTTTTCACTCAGCACACCCCCCTGGCCCCTTTTAGCAAGGTTTGGGAAAATCCCCATTTTTGACTTTTTCGACACTACCGGCCCTGTCTTTTTTTTCAATTTTTGCCCACTTTGGAAAATCCTTCACAATTTTCACAAAACGCCCCAACTGTGCTTGATTTTGCTCATTATTCACTCAGTCCGCCCCCCTGGCCCCTTTTGGCAAGGTTTGGGAAAATCCCCATTTTTGACTTTTTCGACACTACCGGCCCTGTCTTTTTTTTTTTAATTTTTGCCCACTTTGGAAAATCCTTCCCAATTTTCACAAAACGCCCCAACTGTGCATGATTTTGATCCTTTCTCACTCAGCCCGCCCCCCTGGCCCCTTTTAGCAAGTTTTGGGAAAATCCCCATTTTTGACTTTTTCGACACTACCGGCCCTGTTGTTTTTTTCAATTTTTGTCCGGTTTGGAAAATCCTTCACAATTTTCACACAACGCCCCAGCTGTGCTTTATTTGGCTCCTTTTTCACTCAGCCCGCCCCCCTGGCCCCTTTTAGCAAGTTTTGGAAAAATCCCCATTTTTGACTTTTTCGACTCTACCGGCCCTGTCGTTTTTTTCAATTTTTGCCCACTTTGGAAAATCCTTCACAATTTTCACAAAACGCCCCAACTGTGCTTGATTTTGCTCTTTTCTCACTCAGCCCGCCCCCCTGGCCCCTTTTAGCAAGTTTTGGGAAAATCCCCATTTTTGACTTTTTCGACACTACCGGCCCTGTCGTTTTCTTCAATTTTTGACCACTTTGGAAAATCCTTCACAATTTTCAAATTACACATCAACTGTGCTTGATTTTGCTCCTTTTTCACTCAGCACACCCCCCTGGCCCCTTTTAGCAAGGTTTGGGAAAATCCCCATTTTTGACTTTTTCGACACTACCGGCCCTGTTGTTTTTTTCAATTTTTGCCCACTTTGGAAAATCCTTCACAATTTTCACAAAACGCCCCAACTGTGCTTGATTTTGCTCCTTTCTCACTCAGCCCGACCCCCTGGCCCCTTTTAGCAAGTTTTGGGAAAATCCCCATATTTGACTTTTTCGACACTACCGGCCCTGTTGTTTTTTTCAATTTTTGTCCGGTTTGGAAAATCCTTCCCAATTTTCACAAAACGCCCCAACTGTGCATGATTTTGCTCCTTTTTCACTCAGCCCGCCCCCCTGGGCCACTTTTAGCAAGTTTTTTGAAAATCCCCATTTTTGACTTTTTCGACACTACCGGCCCTGTCGGTTTTTAAAATTTTTGCCCACTTTGGAAAATCCTTCACAATTGCCACATTACACATCAACTGTGCTTGATTTTGCTCGTTTTTCACTCAGCCCGCCCCCCGGCCACTTTAAGCAAGTTTTGGGAAAATCCCCATTTTTGACTTTTTCGACACTACCGGCCCTGTCTTTTTTTTTAAATTTTTGCCCACTTTGGAAAATCCTTCACAATTTTCGCAAAACGCCCCAACTGTGCTTGATTTTGCTCTTTTCTCACTCAGCCCGCCCCCCGGCCACTTTTAGCAAGTTTTTGGAAAATCCCCATTTTTGACTTTTTCGACACTACCGGCCCTGTCGGTCTTTAAAATTTTTGCCCACTTTGGAAAATCCTTCACAATTTTCGCAAAACGCCCCAACTGTGCTTGATTTTGCTCCTTTTTCACTCAGCCCGCCCCCCTGGCCCCTTTTAGCAAGTTTTGGGAAAATCCCCATTTTTTACTTTTTCGACAGTACCGGCCCTGTCTTTTTTTTCAATTTTTGCCCACTTTGGAAAATCCTTCACAATTTTCACACAACGCCCCAACTGTGCTTTATTTGGCTCCTTTTTCACTCAGCCCGCCCCCCTGGCCCCTTTTAGCAAGTTTTGGAAAAATCCCCATTTTTGACTTTTTCGACACTACCGGCCCTGTCGGTTTTTAAAATGTTTGCCCACTTTGGAAAATCCTTCACAATTTTCACATTACACATCAACTGTGCTTGATTTTGCTCTTTTTTCACTCAGCACGCCCCCCCGGCCACTTTTAGCAAGTTTTGGGAAAATCCCCATTTTTGACTTTTTCCACACTACCGGCCCTGTCGGTCTTTAAAATTTTTGCCCACTTTGGAAAATCCTTCACAATTTTCGCAAAACGCCCCAACTGTGCTTGATTTTGCTCCTTTTTCACTCAGCCCGCCCCCCGGCCACTTTTAGCAAGTTTTGGGAAAATCCCCATTTTTTACTTTTTCAATACTACCGGCCCTGTCTTTTTTTTCAATTTTTGCCCACTTTGGAAAATCCTTCACAATTTTCACAAAACGCCCCAACTGTGCATGATTTTGATCCTTTTTCACTCAGCACACCCCCCTGGCCCCTTTTAGCAAGGTTTGGGAAAATCCCCATTTTTGACTTTTTCGACACTACCGGCCCTGTCTTTTTTTTCAATTTTTGCCCACTTTGGAAAATCCTTCACAATTTTCACAAAACGCCCCAACTGTGCTTGATTTTGCTCATTATTCACTCAGTCCGCCCCCCTGGCCCCTTTTGGCAAGGTTTGGGAAAATCCCCATTTTTGACTTTTTCGACACTACCGGCCCTGTCTTTTTTTTTTTAATTTTTGCCCACTTTGGAAAATCCTTCCCAATTTTCACAAAACGCCCCAACTGTGCATGATTTTGATCCTTTCTCACTCAGCCCGCCCCCCTGGCCCCTTTTAGCAAGTTTTGGGAAAATCCCCATTTTTGACTTTTTCGACACTACCGGCCCTGTTGTTTTTTTCAATTTTTGTCCGGTTTGGAAAATCCTTCACAATTTTCACACAACGCCCCAGCTGTGCTTTATTTGGCTCCTTTTTCACTCAGCCCGCCCCCCTGGCCCCTTTTAGCAAGTTTTGGAAAAATCCCCATTTTTGACTTTTTCGACTCTACCGGCCCTGTCGTTTTTTTCAATTTTTGCCCACTTTGGAAAATCCTTCACAATTTTCACAAAACGCCCCAACTGTGCTTGATTTTGCTCTTTTCTCACTCAGCCCGCCCCCCTGGCCCCTTTTAGCAAGTTTTGGGAAAATCCCCATTTTTGACTTTTTCGACACTACCGGCCCTGTCGTTTTCTTCAATTTTTGACCACTTTGGAAAATCCTTCACAATTTTCAAATTACACATCAACTGTGCTTGATTTTGCTCCTTTTTCACTCAGCACACCCCCCTGGCCCCTTTTAGCAAGGTTTGGGAAAATCCCCATTTTTGACTTTTTCGACACTACCGGCCCTGTTGTTTTTTTCAATTTTTGCCCACTTTGGAAAATCCTTCACAATTTTCACAAAACGCCCCAACTGTGCTTGATTTTGCTCCTTTCTCACTCAGCCCGACCCCCTGGCCCCTTTTAGCAAGTTTTGGGAAAATCCCCATATTTGACTTTTTCGACACTACCGGCCCTGTCGGTTTTTAAAATTTTTGCCCACTTTGGAAATTCCTTCACAATTTTCACATTACACATCAACTGTGCTTGATTTTGCTCCTTTTTCACTCAGCACGCCCCCCCGGCCACTTTTAGCAAGTTTTGGGAAAATCCCCATTTTTGACTTTTTCCACACTACCGGCCCTGTCTTTTTTTTTTTAATTTTTGCCCACTTTGGAAAATCCTTCACAATTTTTGCAAAACGCCCCAACTGTGCTTGATTTTGCTCCTTTTTCACTCAGCCCACCCCCCGGCCACTTTTAGCAAGTTTTGGGAAAATCCCCATTTTTGACTTTTTCGACACTACCGGCCCTGTCGGTTTTTAAAATTTTTGCCCACTTAGGGAAATCCTTCACAATTGTCACATTACACATAAACTGTGCTTGATTTTGCTCCTTTTTCACTCAGCACGCCCCCCTGGCCCCTTTTAGCAAGGTTCGGGAAAATCCCCATTTTTGACTTTTTCGACACTACCGGCCCTGTCTTTTTTTTTTAAATTTTTGCCCACTTTGGAAAATCCTTCCCAATTTTCACAAAACGCCCCAACTGTGCATGATTTTGCTCGTTTTTCACTCAGTCCGCCCCCCGGCCACTTTAAGCAAGGTTTGGGACAATCCCCATTTTTGACTTTTTCGACACTACCGGCCCTGTCTTTTTTTTTTAAATTTTTGCCCACTTTGGAAAATCCTTCCCAATTTTCACAAAACGCCCCAACTGTGCATGATTTTGATCCTTTCTCACTCAGCCCGCCCCCCTGGCCCCTTTTAGCAAGTTTTGGGAAAATCCCCATTTTTGACTTTTTCGACACTACCGGCCCTGTTGTTTTTTTCAATTTTTGTCCGGTTTGGAAAATCCTTCACAATTTTCACACAACGCCCCAGCTGTGCTTTATTTGGCTCCTTTTTCACTCAGCCCGCCCCCCTGGCCCCTTTTAGCAAGTTTTGGAAAAATCCCCATTTTTGACTTTTTCGACTCTACCGGCCCTGTCGTTTTTTTCAATTTTTGCCCACTTTGGAAAATCCTTCACAATTTTCACAAAACGCCCCAACTGTGCTCGATTTTGCTCTTTTCTCACTCAGCCCGCCCCCCTGGCCCCTTTTAGCAAGTTTTGGGAAAATCCCCATTTTTGACTTTTTCGACACTACCGGCCCTGTCGTTTTCTTCAATTTTTGACCACTTTGGAAAATCCTTCACAATTTTCAAATTACACATCAACTGTGCTTGATTTTGCTCCTTTTTCACTCAGCACACCCCCCTGGCCCCTTTTAGCAAGGTTTGGGAAAATCCCCATTTTTGACTTTTTCCACACTACCGGCCCTGTCGGTCTTTAAAATTTTTGCCCACTTTGGAAAATCCTTCACAATTTTCGCAAAACGCCCCAACTGTGCTTGATTTTGCTCCTTTTTCACTCAGCCCGCCCCCCTGGACCCTTTTAGCAAGTTTTGGGAAAATCCCCATTTTTTACTTTTTCAATACTACCGGCCCTGTCTTTTTTTTCAATTTTTGCCCACTTTGGAAAATCCTTCACAATTTTCACAAAACGCCCCAACTGTGCATGATTTTGATCCTTTTTCACTCAGCCTGCCTGTCTGGCCCCTTTTAGCAAGGTTTGGGAAAATCCCCATTTTTGACTTTTTCGACACTACCGGCCCTGTCTTTTTTTCAATTTTTGCCCACTTTGGAAAATCCTTCACAATTTTCACAAAACGCCCCAACTGTGCTTGATTTTGCTCATTATTCACTCAGCCCGCCCCCCTGGCCCCTTTTAGCAAGTTTTGTGAAAATCCCCATTTTTGACTTTTTCGACACTACCGGCCCTGTTGTTTTTTTCAATTTTTGTCCGGTTTAGAAAATCCTTCACAATTTTCACACAACGCCCCAGCTGTGCTTTATTTGGCTCCTTTTTCACTCAGCCCGCCTGTCTGGCCCCTTTTGGCAAGGTTTGGGAAAATCCCCATTTTTGACTTTTTCGACACTACCGGCCCTGTCTTTTTTTTTTTAATTTTTGCCCACTTTGGAAAATCCTTCCCAATTTTCACAAAACGCCCCAACTGTGCATGATTTTGATCCTTTCTCACTCAGCCCGTCCCCCTGGCCCCTTTTAGCAAGTTTTGGGAAAATCCCCATTTTTGACTTTTTCGACACTACCGGCCCTGTTGTTTTTTTCAATTTTTGTCCGGTTTGGAAAATCCTTCACAATTTTCACACAACGCCCCAGCTGTGCTTTATTTGGCTCCTTTTTCACTCAGCCCGCCCCCCTGGCCCCTTTTAGCAAGTTTTGGAAAAATCCCCATTTTTGACTTTTTCGACTCTACCGGCCCTGTCGTTTTTTTCAATTTTTGCCCACTTTGGAAAATCCTTCACAATTTTCACAAAACGCCCCAACTGTGCTTGATTTTGCTCTTTTCTCACTCAGCCCGCCCCCCTGGCCCCTTTTAGCAAGTTTTGGGAAAATCCCCATTTTTGACTTTTTCGACACTACCGGCCCTGTCGTTTTCTTCAATTTTTGACCACTTTGGAAAATCCTTCACAATTTTCAAATTACACATCAACTGTGCTTGATTTTGCTCCTTTTTCACTCAGCACACCCCCCTGGCCCCTTTTAGCAAGGTTTGGGAAAATCCCCATTTTTGACTTTTTCGACACTACCGGCCCTGTTGTTTTTTTCAATTTTTGCCCACTTTGGAAAATCCTTCACAATTTTCACAAAACGCCCCAACTGTGCTTGATTTTGCTCCTTTCTCACTCAGCCCGACCCCCTGGCCCCTTTTAGCAAGTTTTGGGAAAATCCCCATATTTGACTTTTTCGACACTACCGGCCCTGTTGGTTTTTAAAATTTTTGCCCACTTTGGAAATTCCTTCACAATTTTCACATTACACATCAACTGTGCTTGATTTTGCTCCTTTTTCACTCAGCACGCCCCCCCGGCCACTTTTAGCAAGTTTTGGGAAAATCCCCATTTTTGACTTTTTCCACACTACCGGCCCTGTCTTTTTTTTTTAAATTTTTGCCCACTTTGGAAAATCCTTCACAATTTTTGCAAAACGCCCCAACTGTGCTTGATTTTGCTCCTTTTTCACTCAGCCCACCCCCCGGCCACTTTTAGCAAGTTTTGGGAAAATCCCCATTTTTGACTTTTTCGACACTACCGGCCCTGTCGGTTTTTTCAATTTTTGTCCGGTTTGGAAAATCCTTCACAATTTTCACACAACGCCCCAGCTGTGCTTTATTTGGCTCCTTTTTCACTCAGCCCGCCCCCCTGGCCCCTTTTAGCAAGTTTTGGAAAAATCCCCATTTTTGACTTTTTCGACTCTACCGGCCCTGTCGTTTTTTTCAATTTTTGCCCACTTTGGAAAATCCTTCACAATTTTCACAAAACGCCCCAACTGTGCTTGATTTTGCTCTTTTCTCACTCAGCCCGCCCCCCTGGCCCCTTTTAGCAAGTTTTGGGAAAATCCCCATTTTTGACTTTTTCGACACTACCGGCCCTGTCGTTTTCTTCAATTTTTGACCACTTTGGAAAATCCTTCACAATTTTCAAATTACACATCAACTGTGCTTGATTTTGCTCCTTTTTCACTCAGCACACCCCCCTGGCCCCTTTTAGCAAGGTTTGGGAAAATCCCCATTTTTGACTTTTTCGACACTACCGGCCCTGTTGTTTTTTTCAATTTTTGCCCACTTTGGAAAATCCTTCACAATTTTCAAATTACACATCAACTGTGCTTGATTTTGCTCCTTTTTCACTCAGCACATCCCCCCCCGGCCACTTTTAGCAAGGTTTGGGAAAATCCCCATTTTTGACTTTTTCGACACTACCGGCCCTGTCTTTTTTTTTCAATTTTTACCCACTTTGGAAAATCCTTCACAATTTTCACAAAACGCCCCAAATGTGCTTGATTTTGCTCCTTTCTCACTCAGCCCGACCCCCTGGCCACTTTTAGCAAGTTTTGGGAAAATCCCCATTTTTGACTTTTTCGACACTACCGGCCCTGTTGTTTTTTCAATTTTTGTCCGGTTTGGAAAATCCTTCACAATTTTCACATTACACATCAATTGTGCTTGATTTTGCTCCTTTTTCACTCAGCACGCCCCCCCGGCCACTTTTAGCAAGTTTTGGGAAAATCCCCATTTTTGACTTTTTCCACACTACCGGCCCTTTCGGTTTTTAAAATTTTTGCCCACTTTGGAAAATCCTTCACAATTTTCGCAAAACGCCCTAACTGTGCTTGATTTTGCTCGTTTTTCACTCAGCACGCCCCCCCGGCCACTTTTAGCAAGTTTTGGGAAAATCCCCATTTTTGACTTTTTCCACACTACCGGCCCTGTCGGTTTTTAAAATTTTTGCCCACTTTGGAAATTCCTTCACAATTTTCACATTACACATCAACTGTGCTTGATTTTGCTCCTTTTTCACTCAGCACGCCCCCCCGGCCACTTTTAGCAAGTTTTGGGAAAATCCCCATTTTTGACTTTTTCCACACTACCGGCCCTGTCTTTTTTTTTTTAATTTTTGCCCACTTTGGAAAATCCTTCACAATTTTTGCAAAACGCCCCAACTGTGCTTGATTTTGCTCCTTTTTCACTCAGCCCACCCCCCGGCCACTTTTAGCAAGTTTTGGGAAAATCCCCATTTTTGACTTTTTCGACACTACCGGCCCTGTCGGTTTTTAAAATTTTTGCCCACTTAGGGAAATCCTTCACAATTGTCACATTACACATAAACTGTGCTTGATTTTGCTCCTTTTTCACTCAGCACGCCCCCCTGGCCCCTTTTAGCAAGGTTCGGGAAAATCCCCATTTTTGACTTTTTCGACACTACCGGCCCTGTTGTTTTTTTCAATTTTTGTCCGGTTTGGAAAATCCTTCACAATTTTCACACAACGCCCCAGCTGTGCTTTATTTGGCTCCTTTTTCACTCAGCCCGCCCCCCTGGCCCCTTTTAGCAAGTTTTGGAAAAATCCCCATTTTTGACTTTTTCGACTCTACCGGCCCTGTCGTTTTTTTCAATTTTTGCCCACTTTGGAAAATCCTTCACAATTTTCACAAAACGCCCCAACTGTGCTTGATTTTGCTCTTTTCTCACTCAGCCCGCCCCCCTGGCCCCTTTTAGCAAGTTTTGGGAAAATCCCCATTTTTGACTTTTTCGACACTACCGGCCCTGTCGTTTTCTTCAATTTTTGACCACTTTGGAAAATCCTTCACAATTTTCAAATTACACATCAACTGTGCTTGATTTTGCTCCTTTTTCACTCAGCACATCCCCCCCCCGGCCACTTTTAGCAAGGTTTGGGAAAATCCCCATTTTTGACTTTTTCGACACTACCGGCCCTGTCTTTTTTTTCAATTTTTACCCACTTTGGAAAATCCTTCACAATTTTCACAAAATGCCCCAACTGTGCATGATTTTGATCCTTTCTCACTCAGCCCGCCCCCCTGGCCCCTTTTAGCAAGTTTTGGGAAAATCCCCATTTTTGACTTTTTCGACACTACCGGCCCTGTCGTTTTCTTCAATTTTTGACCACTTTGGAAAATCCTTCACAATTTTCAAATTACACATCAACTGTGCTTGATTTTGCTCCTTTTTCACTCAGCACACCCCCCTGGCCCCTTTTAGCAAGGTTTGGGAAAATCCCCATTTTTGACTTTTTCCACACTACCGGCCCTGTCGGTCTTTAAAATTTTTGCCCACTTTGGAAAATCCTTCACAATTTTCGCAAAACGCCCCAACTGTGCTTGATTTTGCTCCTTTTTCACTCAGCCCGCCCCCCTGGACCCTTTTAGCAAGTTTTGGGAAAATCCCCATTTTTTACTTTTTCAATACTACCGGCCCTGTCTTTTTTTTCAATTTTTGCCCACTTTGGAAAATCCTTCACAATTTTCACAAAACGCCCCAACTGTGCATGATTTTGATCCTTTTTCACTCAGCCTGCCTGTCTGGCCCCTTTTAGCAAGGTTTGGGAAAATCCCCATTTTTGACTTTTTCGACACTACCGGCCCTGTCTTTTTTTCAATTTTTGCCCACTTTGGAAAATCCTTCACAATTTTCACAAAACGCCCCAACTGTGCTTGATTTTGCTCATTATTCACTCAGCCCGCCCCCCTGGCCCCTTTTAGCAAGTTTTGTGAAAATCCCCATTTTTGACTTTTTCGACACTACCGGCCCTGTTGTTTTTTTCAATTTTTGTCCGGTTTAGAAAATCCTTCACAATTTTCACACAACGCCCCAGCTGTGCTTTATTTGGCTCCTTTTTCACTCAGCCCGCCTGTCTGGCCCCTTTTGGCAAGGTTTGGGACAATCCCCATTTTTGACTTTTTCGACACTACCGGCCCTGTCTTTTTTTTTTAAATTTTTGCCCACTTTGGAAAATCCTTCCCAATTTTCACAAAACGCCCCAACTGTGCATGATTTTGATCCTTTCTCACTCAGCCCGCCCCCCTGGCCCCTTTTAGCAAGTTTTGGGAAAATCCCCATTTTTGACTTTTTCGACACTACCGGCCCTGTTGTTTTTTTCAATTTTTGTCCGGTTTGGAAAATCCTTCACAATTTTCACACAACGCCCCAGCTGTGCTTTATTTGGCTCCTTTTTCACTCAGCCCGCCCCCCTGGCCCCTTTTAGCAAGTTTTGGAAAAATCCCCATTTTTGACTTTTTCGACTCTACCGGCCCTGTCGTTTTTTTCAATTTTTGCCCACTTTGGAAAATCCTTCACAATTTTCACAAAACGCCCCAACTGTGCTTGATTTTGCTCTTTTCTCACTCAGCCCGCCCCCCTGGCCCCTTTTAGCAAGTTTTGGGAAAATCCCCATTTTTGACTTTTTCGACACTACCGGCCCTGTCGTTTTCTTCAATTTTTGACCACTTTGGAAAATCCTTCACAATTTTCAAATTACACATCAACTGTGCTTGATTTTGCTCCTTTTTCACTCAGCACACCCCCCTGGCCCCTTTTAGCAAGGTTTGGGAAAATCCCCATTTTTGACTTTTTCGACACTACCGGCCCTGTTGTTTTTTTCAATTTTTGCCCACTTTGGAAAATCCTTCACAATTTTCAAATTACACATCAACTGTGCTTGATTTTGCTCCTTTTTCACTCAGCACATCCCCCCCCGGCCACTTTTAGCAAGGTTTGGGAAAATCCCCATTTTTGACTTTTTCCACACTACCGGCCCTGTCGGTCTTTAAAATTTTTGCCCACTTTGGAAAATCCTTCACAATTTTCGCAAAACGCCCCAACTGTGCTTGATTTTGCTCCTTTTTCACTCAGCCCGCCCCCCTGGACCCTTTTAGCAAGTTTTGGGAAAATCCCCATTTTTTACTTTTTCAATACTACCGGCCCTGTCTTTTTTTTCAATTTTTGCCCACTTTGGAAAATCCTTCACAATTTTCACAAAACGCCCCAACTGTGCATGATTTTGATCCTTTTTCACTCAGCCTGCCTGTCTGGCCCCTTTTAGCAAGGTTTGGGAAAATCCCCATTTTTGACTTTTTCGACACTACCGGCCCTGTCTTTTTTTCAATTTTTGCCCACTTTGGAAAATCCTTCACAATTTTCACAAAACGCCCCAACTGTGCTTGATTTTGCTCATTATTCACTCAGCCCGCCCCCCTGGCCCCTTTTAGCAAGTTTTGTGAAAATCCCCATTTTTGACTTTTTCGACACTACCGGCCCTGTTGTTTTTTTCAATTTTTGTCCGGTTTAGAAAATCCTTCACAATTTTCACACAACGCCCCAGCTGTGCTTTATTTGGCTCCTTTTTCACTCAGCCCGCCTGTCTGGCCCCTTTTGGCAAGGTTTGGGAAAATCCCCATTTTTGACTTTTTCGACACTACCGGCCCTGTCTTTTTTTTTTAAATTTTTGCCCACTTTGGAAAATCCTTCCCAATTTTCACAAAACGCCCCAACTGTGCATGATTTTGATCCTTTCTCACTCAGCCCGCCCCCCTGGCCCCTTTTAGCAAGTTTTGGGAAAATCCCCATTTTTGACTTTTTCGACACTACCGGCCCTGTTGTTTTTTTCAATTTTTGTCCGGTTTGGAAAATCCTTCACAATTTTCACACAACGCCCCAGCTGTGCTTTATTTGGCTCCTTTTTCACTCAGCCCGCCCCCCTGGCCCCTTTTAGCAAGTTTTGGAAAAATCCCCATTTTTGACTTTTTCGACTCTACCGGCCCTGTCGTTTTTTTCAATTTTTGCCCACTTTGGAAAATCCTTCACAATTTTCACAAAACGCCCCAACTGTGCTTGATTTTGCTCTTTTCTCACTCAGCCCGCCCCCCTGGCCCCTTTTAGCAAGTTTTGGGAAAATCCCCATTTTTGACTTTTTCGACACTACCGGCCCTGTCGTTTTCTTCAATTTTTGACCACTTTGGAAAATCCTTCACAATTTTCAAATTACACATCAACTGTGCTTGATTTTGCTCCTTTTTCACTCAGCACACCCCCCTGGCCCCTTTTAGCAAGGTTTGGGAAAATCCCCATTTTTGACTTTTTCGACACTACCGGCCCTGTTGTTTTTTTCAATTTTTGCCCACTTTGGAAAATCCTTCACAATTTTCACAAAACGCCCCAACTGTGCTTGATTTTGCTCCTTTCTCACTCAGCCCGACCCCCTGGCCCCTTTTAGCAAGTTTTGGGAAAATCCCCATATTTGACTTTTTCGACACTACCGGCCCTGTCGGTTTTTAAAATTTTTGCCCACTTTGGAAATTCCTTCACAATTTTCACATTACACATCAACTGTGCTTGATTTTGCTCCTTTTTCACTCAGCACGCCCCCCCGGCCACTTTTAGCAAGTTTTGGGAAAATCCCCATTTTTGACTTTTTCCACACTACCGGCCCTGTCTTTTTTTTTTAAATTTTTGCCCACTTTGGAAAATCCTTCACAATTTTTGCAAAACGCCCCAACTGTGCTTGATTTTGCTCCTTTTTCACTCAGCCCACCCCCCGGCCACTTTTAGCAAGTTTTGGGAAAATCCCCATTTTTGACTTTTTCGACACTACCGGCCCTGTCGGTTTTTAAAATTTTTGCCCACTTAGGGAAATCCTTCACAATTGTCACATTACACATAAACTGTGCTTGATTTTGCTCCTTTTTCACTCAGCACGCCCCCCTGGCCCCTTTTAGCAAGGTTCGGGAAAATCCCCATTTTTGACTTTTTCGACACTACCGGCCCTGTCTTTTTTTTTTAAATTTTTGCCCACTTTGGAAAATCCTTCCCAATTTTCACAAAACGCCCCAACTGTGCATGATTTTGATCCTTTCTCACTCAGCCCGCCCCCCTGGCCCCTTTTAGCAAGTTTTGGGAAAATCCCCATTTTTGACTTTTTCGACACTACCGGCCCTGTCGTTTTCTTCAATTTTTGACCACTTTGGAAAATCCTTCACAATTTTCAAATTACACATCAACTGTGCTTGATTTTGCTCCTTTTTCACTCAGCACACCCCCCTGGCCCCTTTTAGCAAGGTTTGGGAAAATCCCCATTTTTGACTTTTTCGACACTACCGGCCCTGTTGTTTTTTTCAATTTTTGCCCACTTTGGAAAATCCTTCACAATTTTCAAATTACACATCAACTGTGCTTGATTTTGCTCCTTTTTCACTCAGCACATCCCCCCCCCGGCCACTTTTAGCAAGGTTTGGGAAAATCCCCATTTTTGACTTTTTCGACACTACCGGCCCTGTCTTTTTTTTTCAATTTTTACCCACTTTGGAAAATCCTTCACAATTTTCACAAAACGCCCCAAATGTGCTTGATTTTGCTCCTTTCTCACTCAGCCCGACCCCCTGGCCACTTTTAGCAAGTTTTGGGAAAATCCCCATTTTTGACTTTTTCGACACTACCGGCCCTGTTGTTTTTTCAATTTTTGTCCGGTTTGGAAAATCCTTCACAATTTTCACATTACACATCAATTGTGCTTGATTTTGCTCCTTTTTCACTCAGCACGCCCCCCCGGCCACTTTTAGCAAGTTTTGGGAAAATCCCCATTTTTGACTTTTTCCACACTACCGGCCCTTTCGGTTTTTAAAATTTTTGCCCACTTTGGAAAATCCTTCACAATTTTCGCAAAACGCCCTAACTGTGCTTGATTTTGCTCGTTTTTCACTCAGCACGCCCCCCCGGCCACTTTTAGCAAGTTTTGGGAAAATCCCCATTTTTGACTTTTTCCACACTACCGGCCCTGTCGGTTTTTAAAATTTTTGCCCACTTTGGAAATTCCTTCACAATTTTCACATTACACATCAACTGTGCTTGATTTTGCTCCTTTTTCACTCAGCACGCCCCCCCGGCCACTTTTAGCAAGTTTTGGGAAAATCCCCATTTTTGACTTTTTCCACACTACCGGCCCTGTCTTTTTTTTTTTAATTTTTGCCCACTTTGGAAAATCCTTCACAATTTTTGCAAAACGCCCCAACTGTGCTTGATTTTGCTCCTTTTTCACTCAGCCCACCCCCCGGCCACTTTTAGCAAGTTTTGGGAAAATCCCCATTTTTGACTTTTTCGACACTACCGGCCCTGTCGGTTTTTAAAATTTTTGCCCACTTAGGGAAATCCTTCACAATTGTCACATTACACATAAACTGTGCTTGATTTTGCTCCTTTTTCACTCAGCACGCCCCCCTGGCCCCTTTTAGCAAGGTTCGGGAAAATCCCCATTTTTGACTTTTTCGACACTACCGGCCCTGTTGTTTTTTAAAATTTTTGCCCACTTTGGAAAATCCTTCACAATTTTTACAAAACGCCCCTACTGTGCTTGATTTTGCTCGTTTTTCACTCAGTCCGCCCCCCGGCCACTTTAAGCAAGGTTTGGGACAATCCCCATTTTTGACTTTTTCGACACTACCGGCCCTGTCTTTTTTTTTTAAATTTTTGCCCACTTTGGAAAATCCTTCCCAATTTTCACAAAACGCCCCAACTGTGCATGATTTTGATCCTTTCTCACTCAGCCCGCCCCCCTGGCCCCTTTTAGCAAGTTTTGGGAAAATCCCCATTTTTGACTTTTTCGACACTACCGGCCCTGTTGTTTTTTTCAATTTTTGTCCGGTTTGGAAAATCCTTCACAATTTTCACACAACGCCCCAGCTGTGCTTTATTTGGCTCCTTTTTCACTCAGCCCGCCCCCCTGGCCCCTTTTAGCAAGTTTTGGAAAAATCCCCATTTTTGACTTTTTCGACTCTACCGGCCCTGTCGTTTTTTTCAATTTTTGCCCACTTTGGAAAATCCTTCACAATTTTCACAAAACGCCCCAACTGTGCTTGATTTTGCTCTTTTCTCACTCAGCCCGCCCCCCTGGCCCCTTTTAGCAAGTTTTGGGAAAATCCCCATTTTTGACTTTTTCGACACTACCGGCCCTGTCGTTTTCTTCAATTTTTGACCACTTTGGAAAATCCTTCACAATTTTCAAATTACACATCAACTGTGCTTGATTTTGCTCCTTTTTCACTCAGCACATCCCCCCCCCGGCCACTTTTAGCAAGGTTTGGGAAAATCCCCATTTTTGACTTTTTCGACACTACCGGCCCTGTCTTTTTTTTCAATTTTTACCCACTTTGGAAAATCCTTCACAATTTTCACAAAATGCCCCAACTGTGCATGATTTTGATCCTTTCTCACTCAGCCCGCCCCCCTGGCCCCTTTTAGCAAGTTTTGGGAAAATCCCCATTTTTGACTTTTTCGACACTACCGGCCCTGTCTTTTTTTTTTCAATTTTTACCCACTTTGGAAAATCCTTCACAATTTTCACAAAACGCCCCAAATGTGCTTGATTTTGCTCCTTTCTCACTCAGCCCGACCCCCTGGCCCCTTTTAGCAAGTTTTGGGAAAATCCCCATTTTTGACTCATTCGACACTACCGGCCCTGTTGTTTTTTCAATTTTTGTCCGGTTTGGAAATCCTTCACAATTTTCACATTACACATCAACTGTGCTTGATTTTGCTCCTTTTTCACTCAACACGCCCCCCTGGCCCCTTTTAGCAAGGTTCGGGAAAATCCCCATTTTTGACTTTTTCGACACTACCGGCCCTGTCTTTTTTTTTTAAATTTTTGCCCACTTTGGAAAATCCTTCCCAATTTTCACAAAACGCCCCAACTGTGCATGATTTTGCTCGTTTTTCACTCAGTCCGCCCCCCGGCCACTTTAAGCAAGGTTTGGGACAATCCCCATTTTTGACTTTTTCGACACTACCGGCCCCCTGTCTTTTTTTTTTAAATTTTTGCCCACTTTGGAAAATCCTTCCCAATTTTCACAAAACGCCCCAACTGTGCATGATTTTGATCCTTTCTCACTCAGCCGCCCCCCTGGCCCCTTTTAGCAAGTTTTGGGAAAATCCCCATTTTTGACTTTTTCGACACTACCGGCCCTGTTGTTTTTTTCAATTTTTGTCCGTTTGGAAAATCCTTCACAATTTTCACACAACGCCCCAGCTGTGCTTTATTTGGCTCCTTTTTCACTCAGCCCGCCCCCCTGGCCCCTTTTAGCAAGTTTTGGAAAAATCCCCATTTTTGACTTTTTCGACTCTACCCGGCCCTGTCGTTTTTTTTCAATTTTTGCCCACTTTGGAAAATCCTTCACAATTTTCACAAAACGCCCCAACTGTGCTTGATTTTGCTCTTTTTCTCACTCAGCCCGCCCCCCCTGGCCCCTTTTAGCAAGTTTTGGGAAAATCCCCATTTTTGACTTTTTCGACACTACCGGCCCTGTCGTTTTCTTCAATTTTTGACCACTTTGGAAAATCCTTCACAATTTTCAAATTACACATCAACTGTGCTTGATTTTGCTCCTTTTTCACTCAGCACACCCCCCTGGCCCCTTTTAGCAAGGTTTGGGAAAATCCCCATTTTTGACTTTTTCGACACTACCGGCCCTGTTGTTTTTTTCAATTTTTGCCCACTTGGAAAATCCTTCACAATTTTCAAATTACACATCAACTGTGCTTGATTTTGCTCCTTTTTCACTCAGCACATCCCCCCCCCGGCCACTTTTAGCAAGGTTTGGGAAAATCCCCATTTTTGACTTTTTCGACACTACCGGCCCTGTCTTTTTTTTTCAATTTTACCCACTTTGGAAAATCCTTCACAATTTTCACAAAACGCCCCAAATGTGCTTGATTTTGCTCCTTTCTCACTCAGCCCGACCCCCTGGCCACTTTTAGCAAGTTTTGGGAAAATCCCCATTTTTGACTTTTTCGACACTACCGGCCCTGTTGTTTTTTCAATTTTTGTCCGGTTTGGAAAATCCTTCACAATTTTCACATTACACATCAATTGTGCTTGATTTTGCTCCTTTTTCACTCAGCACGCCCCCCGGCCACTTTTAGCAAGTTTTGGGAAAATCCCCATTTTTGACTTTTTCCACACTACCGGCCCTTTCGGTTTTTAAAATTTTTGCCCACTTTGGAAAATCCTTCACAATTTTCGCAAAACGCCCTAACTGTGCTTGATTTTGCTCGTTTTTCACTCAGCACGCCCCCCCGGCCACTTTTAGCAAGTTTTGGGAAAATCCCCATTTTTGACTTTTTCCACACTACCGGCCCTGTCGGTTTTTTAAAATTTTTGCCCACTTTGGAAATTCCTTCACAATTTTCACATTACACATCAACTGTGCTTGATTTTGCTCCTTTTTCACTCAGCACGCCCCCCCGGCCACTTTTAGCAAGTTTTGGGAAAATCCCCATTTTTGACTTTTTCCACACTACCGGCCCTGTCTTTTTTTTTTTAATTTTTGCCCACTTTGGAAAATCCTTCACAATTTTTGCAAAACGCCCCAACTGTGCTTGATTTTGCTCCTTTTTCACTCAGCCCACCCCCCGGCCACTTTTAGCAAGTTTTGGGAAAATCCCCATTTTTGACTTTTTCGACACCTACCGGCCCTGTCGGTTTTTAAAATTTTTGCCCACTTAGGGAAATCCTTCACAATTGTCACATTACACATAAACTGTGCTTGATTTTGCTCCTTTTTCACTCAGCACGCCCCCCTGGCCCCTTTTAGCAAGGTTCGGGAAAATCCCCATTTTTGACTTTTTCGACACTACCGGCCCTGTTGTTTTTTTAAAATTTTTGCCCACTTTGGAAAATCCTTCACAATTTTTACAAAACGCCCCTACTGTGCTTGATTTTGCTCGTTTTTCACTCAGTCCGCCCCCCGGCCACTTTAAGCAAGGTTTGGGACAATCCCCATTTTTGACTTTTTCGACACTACCGGCCCTGTCTTTTTTTTTTTAAATTTTTGCCCACTTTGGAAAATCCTTCCCAATTTTCACAAAACGCCCCAACTGTGCATGATTTTGATCCTTTCTCACTCAGCCCGCCCCCCTGGCCCCTTTTAGCAAGTTTTGGGAAAATCCCCATTTTGACTTTTTCGACACTACCGGCCCTGTTGTTTTTTTCAATTTTTGTCCGGTTTGGAAAATCCTTCACAATTTTCACACAACGCCCAGCTGTGCTTTATTTGGCTCCTTTTCACTCAGCCCGCCCCCCTGGCCCCTTTTAGCAAGTTTTGGAAAATCCCATTTTTGACTTTTTCAACTCTACCGGCCCTGTCGTTTTTTTCAATTTTTGCCCACTTTGGAAAATCCTTCACAATTTTCACAAAACGCCCCAACTGTGCCTTGATTTTGCTCTTTTCTCACTCAGCCCGCCCCCCTGGCCCCTTTTAGCAAGTTTTGGGAAAATCCCCATTTTTGACTTTTTCGACACTACCGGCCCTGTCGTTTTCTTCAATTTTTGACCACTTTGGAAAATCCTTCACAATTTTCAAATTACACATCAACTGTGCTGATTTTGCTCCTTTTTCACTCAGCACATCCCCCCCCGGCCACTTTTAGCAAGGTTTGGGAAAATCCCCATTTTTGACTTTTTCGACACTACCGGCCTGTCTTTTTTTTCAATTTTTACCCACTTTGGAAAATCCTTCACAATTTTCACAAAATGCCCCAACTGTGCATGATTTTGATCCTTTCTCACTCAGCCCGCCCCCCTGGCCCCTTTTAGCAAGTTTGGGAAAATCCCCATTTTTGACTTTTTCGACACTACCGGCCCTGTCTTTTTTTTTTCAATTTTTACCCACTTTGGAAAATCCTTCACAATTTTCACAAAACGCCCCAAATGTGCTTGATTTTGCTCCTTTCTCACTCAGCCCGACCCCCTGGCCCCTTTAGCAAGTTTTGGGAAAATCCCCATTTTTGACTCATTCGACACTACCGGCCCTGTTGTTTTTTCAATTTTTGTCCGGTTTGGAAAATCCTTCACAATTTTCACATTACACATCAACTGTGCTTGATTTTGCTCCTTTTTCACTCAACACGCCCCCCTGGCCCCTTTTAGCAAGGTTCGGGAAAATCCCCATTTTTGACTTTTTCGACACTACCGGCCCTGTTGTTTTTAAAATTTTTGCCCACTTTGGAAAATCCTTCACAATTTTTACAAAACGCCCCTACTGTGCTTGATTTTGCTCGTTTTTCACTCAGTCCGCCCCCCGGCCACTTTAAGCAAGGTTTGGGACAATCCCCATTTTTGACTTTTTCGACACTACTGTCATTCTTTTTCAATTCTTGCCCGGTTTGGAAAATCCTTCACAATTTTCACAAACGCCCCAACTGGATGATGGTTAGGGTTAGGGTTATCTTGGTGAGAAAAGACGTTTTAAGCCAAAACATATTTGTAAAGCCATTCTCTGAACTTACTGGAAAGGCTGTTTATGAACAGAAACAATTCAATGTGGTGAATTCTGCATTATGTACATTTTTTCTCTATTTCAAGACAGAAGAAGTGATTCAGTGTGCAATCGGATGATCTTGGTGAGAAAAGACAATTTAAGCAATAAAAATCTATTTGTAATATTTAACAGAGCTGCTAAAACAGCCGTTTTATCAACAGAAATATTTCAATGAGGTGAATTCTGCATTATCTGGCTTCTTACTGGAATTCCAGACAGAATAATGATTCAGTGTGCATTTGGATGATCTTGGTGAGAAAAGACGTTTTAAACCATAAAAACCCATTTGTAAGGCATTCTCTTAACATAACTGCTGGAAATGCTGTTTTGTCACTTAAATAACTGCTAGACATGCTGTTTTATGAACAGAAAACGTTAAATGTGGTGAATTCTGCATTATCTGGCTTTTTACTGGATTTCCAGACAGAATAAGTGATTCAGTGTACATTTGGATGAGCTTGGTGAGAAAAGACGATTAAAGCAATAAAAATATGTTTGTAATACATTCTCTTAACAGAGCTGCTAAAACAGCCGTTTTATCGACAGGAACAGTTAAATGTGGTGAATTCTGCATTATCTGGCATTTTCCTGGATTTCCAGACAGAATAAGTGATTCAGTGTGCAATTGGATGATATTGGTGAGAAAAGACAATTTAAGCCATAAAAACCTATTTGTAAGCCATTCTCTTAACAGAGCTGCTAAAACAGCCGTTTTATCAACAGTAACAGTTAAATGTGGTGAATTCTGCATTATCTGGCATTTTCCTGGATTTCCCAGACAGAATAAGTGATTCAGTGTGCAATTGGATGATCTTGGTAAGAAAAGACAATTTAAGCCATAAAAACCTATTTGTAAGCCATTCTCTTAACAAAACTGCTGAAAACGCTGTTTTATCAACAGAAACAGTTAAATGTGGTGAATCCTGCACTATCTGGTTTTTTCCTGGATTTCCAGACAGAATAAGCGATTCAATGTGCCTTTGGATGAGCTTGCTGAGAAAAGACGTTTTAAGACATAAAACCTATTTGTAATACATTCTCTTAACAGAGCTGCTAAAACAGCCGTTTTATCAACAGAAACAGTTAAATGTGGTGAATTCTGCATTATCTGGCTTTTTACTGGATTTCCAGACAGAATAAGTGATTCAGTGTGCCTTTGGATGAGCTTGCTGAGAAAAGACGTTTTAAGACATAAAACCTATTTGTAATACATTCTCTTAACAGAGCTGCTAAAACAGCCGTTTTATCAACAGAACAGTTAAATGTGGTGAATTCTGCATTATCTGGCTTTTTACTGGATTTCCAGACAGAATAAGTGATTCAGTGTGCATTTGGATAAGCTTGGTGAGAAAAGACGATTAAAGCAATAAAAATATGTTTGTAATACATTCTCTTAACAGAGCTGCTAAAACAGCCGTTTTATCAACAGGAACAGTTAAATGTGGTGAATTCTGCATTATCTGGCATTTTCCTGGATTTCCAGACAGAATAAGTGATTCAGTGTGCATTTGGATAAGCTTGGTGAGAAAAGACGATTAAAGCAATAAAAATATGTTTGTAATACATTCTCTTAACAGAGCTGCTAAAACAGCCGTTTTATCAACAGAAACAGTTAAATGTGGTGAATTCTGCACTATCTGGCTTTTTCCTGGATTTCCAGACAGAATAAGTGATTCAGTGTGCATTTGGATGATCTTGGTGAGAAACGACGTTTTAAGCCATAAAAACCTATTTGTAAGCCATTCTCTTAACAGAGCTGCTAAAACAGCCGTTTTATCAACAGAAACAGTTAAATGTGGTGAATTCTGCATTATCTGGCTTTTTACTGGATTTCCAGACAGAATAAGTGATTCAGTGTACATTTGGATGAGCTTGGTGAGAAAAGACGATTAAAGCAATAAAAATATGTTTGTAATACATTCTCTTAACAGAGCTGCTAAAACAGCCGTTTTATCGACAGGAACAGTTAAATGTGGTGAATTCTGCATTATCTGGCATTTTCCTGGATTTCCAGACAGAATAAGTGATTCAGTGTGCAATTGGATGATCTTGGTGAGAAAAGACAATTTAAGCCATAAAAACCTATTTGTAAGCCATTCTCTTAACAAAACTGCTGAAAACGCTGTTTTATCAACAGAAACAGTTCAATGTGGTGAATCCTGCACTATCTGGTTTTTTCCTGGATTTCCAGACAGAATAAGCGATTCAATGTGCCTTTGGATGAGCTTGCTGTGAAAAGACGTTTTAAGACATAAAACCTATTTGTAATACATTCTCTTAACAGAGCTGCTAAAACAGCCGTTTTATCATCAGGAACAGTTAAATGTGGTGAATTCTGCATTATCTGGCTTTTTCCTGGATTTCCAGACAGAATAAGTGATTCAGTGTACATTTGGATGACCTTGGTGAGAAAAGACGATTAAAACAATAAAAATATGTTTGTAATACATTCTCTTAACAGAGCTGCTAAAACAGCCGTTTTATCAACAGAAACAGTTAAATGTGGTGAATTCTGCACTATCTGGCTTTTTTGTGGATTTCCAGACAGAATAAGTGATTCAGTGTGCATTTGGATGATCTTGGTGAGAAACGACGTTTTAAGCCATAAAAACCTATTTGTAAGCCATTCTCTTAACAGAGCTGCTAAAACAGCAGTTTTATCAACAGAAACAGTTAAATGTGGTGAATTCTGCATTATCTGGCTTTTTCCTGGATTTCCAGAAAGAATAAGTGATTCAGTGTACATTTGGATGACCTTGGTGAGAAAAGACGATTAAAACAATAAAAATATGTTTGTAATACATTCTCTTAACAGAGCCGCTAAAACAGCCGTTTTATCAACAGAAACAGTTAATTGTGGTGAATTCTGCACTATCTGGCTTTTTTGTGGATTTCCAGACAGAATAAGTGATTCAGTGTGCATTTGGATGATCTTGGTGAGAAACGACGTTTTAAGCCATAAAAACCTATTTGTAAGCCATTCTCTTAACAGAGCTGCTAAAACAGCCGTTTTATCAACAGAAACAGTTAAATGTGGTGAATTCTGCATTATCTGGCTTTTTCCTGGATTTCCAGACAGAATAAGTGATTCAGTGTACATTTGGATGAGCTTGGTGAGAAAAGACGATTAAAGCAATAAAAATATGTTTGTAATACATTCTCTTAACAGAGCTGCTAAAACAGCCGTTTTATCGACAGGAACAGTTAAATGTGGTGAATTCTGCATTATCTGGCATTTTCCTGGATTTCCAGACAGAATAAGTGATTCAGTGTGCAATTGGATGATCTTGGTGAGAAAAGACAATTTAAGCCATAAAAACCTATTTGTAAGCCATTCTCTTAACAAAACTGCTGAAAACGCTGTTTTATCAACAGAAACAGTTCAATGTGGTGAATCCTGCACTATCTGGTTTTTTCCTGGATTTCCAGACAGAATAAGCGATTCAATGTGCCTTTGGATGAGCTTGCTGTGAAAAGACGTTTTAAGACATAAAACCTATTTGTAATACATTCTCTTAACAGAGCTGCTAAAACAGCCGTTTTATCAACAGGAACAGTTAAATGTGGTGAATTCTGCATTATCTGGCTTTTTCCTGGATTTCCAGACAGAATAAGTGATTCAGTGTGCATTTGGATGATCTTGGTGAGAAAATACGATTAAAGCAATAAAAATATGTTTGTAATACATTCTCTTAACAGAACTGCTAAAACAGCCGTTTTATCAACAGACAGTTCAATGTGGTGAATTCTGCATTATCTGGGTTTTTGTGGATTTCCAGACAGAATAAGTTATTCAGTGTACATTTGGATGAGCTTGGTGAGAAAAGACGATTAAAACAATAAAAATATGTTTGTAATACATTCTCTTAACAGAGCTGCTAAAACAGCCGTTTTATCAACAGAAACAGTTAAATGTGGTGAATTCTGCATTATCTGGCTTTTTCCTGGATTTCCAGACAGAATAAGTTATTCAGTGTGCATTTGGATGATCTTGGTGAGAAAAGACGTTTTCAGCCATAAAAATCTATTTGTAAGCCATTCTCTTAACAGAACTGCTAGAAATGCTGTTTTATCAACAGAAACAGTTAAATGTGGTGAATTCTGCATTATCTGGCTTTTTACTGGATTTCCAGACAGAATAAGTGATTCAGTGTGCATTTGGATGATCTTGGTGAGAAAATACGATTAAAGCAATAAAAATATGTTTGTAATACATTCTCTTAACAGAGCTGCTAAAACAGCCGTTTTATCAACAGGAACAGTTAAATGTGGTGAATTCTGCACTATCTGGCTTTTTTGTGGATTTCCAGACAGAATAAGTGATTCAGTGTGCATTTGGATGATCTTGGTGAGAAAAGACGTTTTAAGCCATAAAAACCTAATTGTAAGCCATTCTCTTAACAGAACTGCTGAAAATGTTGTTTTTTAAACAAAAACAGTTACATGTGGTGAATTCTGCATTATGTCATTTTGGAAAATCCTTTTCACAACTTTTTGTGAAAAGGATTTCACAAAAAGTGAAAGTGAAACTGTGCTCCTTTCTCACTCAGCCCGTTCCCCTTGCCCCTTTCAGCAAGTTTTGGGAAAATCCCCATTTTTGACTTTTTCGACACTACGGGCCCTGTAGTTTTTTTCAATTTTTGCCCACTTTGGAAAATCCTTGGAAATGTTCACAAAACGCCCCAACTGTGCTTGATTTTGCTCCTTTCTCACTCAGCCCGCCCCCCTGGCCCCTTTTAGCAAGGTTTGGGACAATCGCCCACCCTTCCCCACTTTTGACTTTTTCGACTCTACCGGCCCTCTCGTTTTTTTCAATTTTTGCCCGGTTTGAAAAGTCCTTCACAATTTTCACAAAAAGCCCCAACTGTGCTTGATTTTGCTCCTTTCTCACTCAGCCCGTCCCCCTTGCCCTTTTAGCAAGTTATGGGAAAATCCCCATTTTTGACTTTTTCGACACTACCGGCCCTCTCGTTTTTTTCACTTTTTGCCCGGTTTGGAAAGTCCTTCACAATTTTCACAAAATGCCCCAACTGTGCTTGATTTTGCTTCTTTCTCACTCAGCCCGCCCCCCTGTCCCCTTTTAGAAAGGTTTGGGACAATCGCCCACCCTTCCCCATTTTTGACTTTTTCGACTCTACCGGCCCTGTCGTTTTTTAAAATGTTGGCCCACTTTGGAAAATCCTTCACAATTTTCACATTACACATCAATTGTACTTGATTTTTCTCCTCTCTCACTCAGCCCGTCCCCCTGGCCCCTTTTAGCAAGTTTTGGGAAAATCCCAATTTTTAACTTTTTCGACCATACCGGCCCTGTCGTTTTTTTCAATTTTTGCCCACTTTGGAAAATCCTTCACAATTTTCACACAACGCCCTAACTCTGCTTGATTTTTCCCGTTTTTCACTCAGCCCGCCCCCTGGCCCCTTTTAGCAAGGTTTGGGAAAATCCCCATTTTTGACTTTTTCGACACTACCGGCCCTCTCGTTTTTTTCAATTTTTGCCCGGTTTGGAAAGTCCTTCACAATTTTCACAAAAAGCCCCGACTGTGCTTGATTTTGCTCCTTTCTCACTCAGCCCGACCCCCTGGCCCCTTTTAGCAAAGTTTGGGAAAATCCCCATTTTTGAATTTTTTCGACACTACCGGCACTGTAGTTTTTTTCAATTATTGCCCAGTTTGGAAAATCCTTCACAATTTTCACAAAATGCCCCAACTGTGCTTGATTTTGCTTCTTTCTCACTCAGCCCGCCCCCCTGTCCCCTTTTAGCAAGGTTTGGGACAATCGCCCACCCTTCCCCATTTTTGACTTTTTCGACTCTACCGGCCCTGTCGTTTTTTAAAATGTTGGCCCACTTTGGAAAATCCTTCACAATTTTCACATTACACATCAATTGTACTTGATTTTTCTCCTCTCTAACTCAGCCCGTCCCCCTGGCCCCTTTTAGCAAGTTTTGGGAAAATCCCAATTTTTAACTTTTTCGACCATACCGGCCCTGTCGTTTTTTTCAATTTTTGCCCACTTTGGAAAATCCTTCACAATTTTCACACAACGCCCTAACTCTGCTTGATTTTTCCCGTTTTTCACTCAGCCCGCCCCCTGGCCCCTTTTAGCAAGGTTTGGGAAAATCCCCATTTTTGACTTTTTCGACACTACCGGCCCTCTCGTTTTTTTCAATTTTTGCCCGGTTTGGAAAGTCCTTCACAATTTTCACAAAAAGCCCCAACTGTGCTTGATTTTGCTCCTTTCTCACTCAGCCCGACCCCCTGGCCCCTTTTAGCAAAGTTTGGGAAAATCCCCATTTTTGAATTTTTTCGACACTACCGGCACTGTAGTTTTTTTCAATTATTGCCCAGTTTGGAAAATCCTTCACAATTTTCACAAAATGCCCCAACTGTGCTTGATTTTGCTTCTTTCTCACTCAGCCCGCCCCCCTGTCCCCTTTTAGCAAGGTTTGGGACAATCGCCCACCCTTCCCCATTTTTGACTTTTTCGACTCTACCGGCCCTTCGTTTTTTAAAATGTTGGCCCACTTTGGAAAATCCTTCACAATTTTCACATTACACATCAATTGTACTTGATTTTTCTCCTCTCTCACTCAGCCCGTCCCCCTGGCCCCTTTTAGCAAGGTTTGGGACAATCGCCCACCCTTCCCCATTTTTGACTTTTTCGACACTACCGGCCCTCTCGTTTTTTTCAATTTTTGCCCGGTTTGGAAAGTCCTTCACAATTTTCACAAAAAGCCCCAACTGTGCTTGATTTTGCTTCTTTCTCACTCAGCCCGTCCCCCTTGCCCCTTTTAGCAAGTTATGGGAAAATCCCCATTTTTGACTTTTTCGACATTACCGGCCCTGTCGTTTTTTTCAATTTTTGCCCACTTTGGAAAATCCTTCACAATTTTCACACAACGCCCCGGCTGTGCTTGATTTTTCCCGTTTTTCACTCAGCTCGCCCCCTGGCCCCTTTTAGCAAGGATTGGGAAAATCCCCATTTTTGACTTTTTCTACACTACCGGCCCTGTCGATTTTTTCTGTTTTTGTCCACTTTGGAAAATCCTTCACAATTTTAACAAAACGCCCAAACTGTGCTTGATTTTGCTCCTTTCTCACTCAGCTCGCCCCACTGGCCCCTTTTAGCAAAGTTTGGGAAAATCCCCATTTTTGACTTTTTCGACACTACCGGCCGTGTCGTTTTTTCAATTTTTGCCCACTTTGGAAAATCCTTCACAATTTTCACAAAACGCCCCAACTGTACTTGATTTTGCTCCTTTCTCACTCAGCCCGTCCCCCTTGCCCCTTTCAGCAAGTTATGGGAAAATCCCCATTTTTTACTGACCTACCGGCCCTGTCGTTTTTCAAAATGTTTGCCCACTTTGGAAAATCCTTCACAATTTCCACACAACGCCCCGGCTGTGCTTGATTTTTTCCCGTTTTTCACTCAGCCCGCCCCCTGGCCCCTTTTAGCAAGGTTTGGGAAAATCCCCATTTTTGACTTTTTCGACACTACCGGCCCTGTCGATTCTTTCTGTTTTTGTCCACTTTGGAAAATCCTTCACAATTTTAACAAAACGCCCAAACTGTGCTTGATTTTGCTCCTTTCTCACTCAGCCCGCCCCCCTGTCCCCTTTTAGCAAGGTTTGGGACAATCGCCCACCATTCCCCATTTTTGACTTTTTCGACTCTACCGGCCCTGTCGTTTTTTAAAATGTTGGCCCACTTTGGAAAATCCTTCACAATTTTCACATTACACATCAATTGTACTTGATTTTTCTCCTCTCTCACTCAGCCCGTCCCCCTGGCCCCTTTTAGCAAGTTTTGGGAAAATCCCAATTTTTAACTTTTTCGACCATACCGGCCCTGTCGTTTTTTTCAATTTTTGCCCACTTTGGAAAATCCTTCACAATTTTCACACAACGCCCTAACTCTGCTTGATTTTTCCCGTTTTTCACTCAGCCCGCCCCCTGGCCCCTTTTAGCAAGGTTTGGGAAAATCCCCATTTTTGACTTTTTCGACACTACCGGCCCTCTCGTTTTTTTCAATTTTTGCCCGGTTTGGAAAGTCCTTCACAATTTTCACAAAAAGCCCCAACTGTGCTTGATTTTGCTCCTTTCTCACTCAGCCCGACCCCCTGGCCCCTTTTAGCAAAGTTTGGGAAAATCCCCATTTTTGAATTTTTTCGCACTACCGGCACTGTAGTTTTTTTCAATTATTGCCCAGTTTGGAAAATCCTTCACAATTTTCACAAAATGCCCCAACTGTGCTTGATTTTGCTTCTTTCTCACTCAGCCCGCCCCCCTGTCCCCTTTTAGCAAGGTTTGGGACAATCGCCCACCCTTCCCCATTTTTGACTTTTTCGACTCTACCGGCCCTGTCGTTTTTTAAAATGTTGGCCCACTTTGGAAAATCCTTCACAATTTTCACATTACACATCAATTGTACTTGATTTTTCTCCTCTCTAACTCAGCCCGTCCCCCTGGCCCCTTTTAGCAAGTTTTGGGAAAATCCCAATTTTTAACTTTTTCGACCATACCGGCCCTGTCGTTTTTTTCAATTTTTGCCCACTTTGGAAAATCCTTCACAATTTTCACACAACGCCCTAACTCTGCTTGATTTTTCCCGTTTTTCACTCAGCCCGCCCCCTGGCCCCTTTTAGCAAGGTTTGGGAAAATCCCCATTTTTGACTTTTTCGACACTACCGGCCCTCTCGTTTTTTTCAATTTTTGCCCGGTTTGGAAAGTCCTTCACAATTTTCACAAAAAGCCCCAACTGTGCTTGATTTTGCTCCTTTCTCACTCAGCCCGACCCCCTGGCCCCTTTTAGCAAAGTTTGGGAAAATCCCCATTTTTGAATTTTTTCGACACTACCGGCACTGTAGTTTTTTTCAATTATTGCCCAGTTTGGAAAATCCTTCACAATTTTCACAAAATGCCCCAACTGTGCTTGATTTTGCTTCTTTCTCACTCAGCCCGCCCCCCTGTCCCCTTTTAGCAAGGTTTGGGACAATCGCCCACCCTTCCCCATTTTTGACTTTTTCGACACTACCGGCCCTCTCGTTTTTTTCAATTTTTGCCCGGTTTGGAAAGTCCTTCACAATTTTCACAAAAAGCCCCAACTGTGCTTGATTTTGCTTCTTTCTCACTCAGCCCGTCCCCCTTGCCCCTTTTAGCAAGTTATGGGAAAATCCCCATTTTTGACTTTTTCGACATTACCGGCCCTGTCGTTTTTTTCAATTTTTGCCCACTTTGGAAAATCCTTCACAATTTTCACACAACGCCCCGGCTGTGCTTGATTTTTCCCGTTTTTCACTCAGCTCGCCCCCTGGCCCCTTTTAGCAAGGATTGGGAAAATCCCCATTTTTGACTTTTTCTACACTACCGGCCCTGTCGATTTTTTCTGTTTTTGTCCACTTTGGAAAATCCTTCACAATTTTAACAAAACGCCCAAACTGTGCTTGATTTTGCTCCTTTCTCACTCAGCTCGCCCCACTGGCCCCTTTTAGCAAAGTTTGGGAAAATCCCCATTTTTGACTTTTTCGACACTACCGGCCGTGTCGTTTTTTCAATTTTTGCCCACTTTGGAAAATCCTTCACAATTTTCACAAAACGCCCCAACTGTACTTGATTTTGCTCCTTTCTCACTCAGCCCGTCCCCCTTGCCCCTTTCAGCAAGTTATGGGAAAATCCCCATTTTTTACTGACCTACCGGCCCTGTCGTTTTTCAAAATGTTTGCCCACTTTGGAAAATCCTTCACAATTTCCACACAACGCCCCGGCTGTGCTTGATTTTTTCCCGTTTTTCACTCAGCCCGCCCCCTGGCCCCTTTTAGCAAGGTTTGGGAAAATCCCCATTTTTGACTTTTTCGACACTACCGGCCCTGTCGATTCTTTCTGTTTTTGTCCACTTTGGAAAATCCTTCACAATTTTAACAAAACGCCCAAACTGTGCTTGATTTTGCTCCTTTCTCACTCAGCCCGCCCCCCTGTCCCCTTTTAGCAAGGTTTGGGACAATCGCCCACCATTCCCCATTTTTGACTTTTTCGACTCTACCGGCCCTGTCGTTTTTTAAAATGTTGGCCCACTTTGGAAAATCCTTCACAATTTTCACATTACACATCAATTGTACTTGATTTTTCTCCTCTCTCACTCAGCCCGTCCCCCTGGCCCCTTTTAGCAAGTTTTGGGAAAATCCCAATTTTTAACTTTTTCGACCATACCGGCCCTGTCGTTTTTTTCAATTTTTGCCCACTTTGGAAAATCCTTCACAATTTTCACACAACGCCCTAACTCTGCTTGATTTTTCCCGTTTTTCACTCAGCCCGCCCCCTGGCCCCTTTTAGCAAGGTTTGGGAAAATCCCCATTTTTGACTTTTTCGACACTACCGGCCCTCTCGTTTTTTTCAATTTTTGCCCGGTTTGGAAAGTCCTTCACAATTTTCACAAAAAGCCCCAACTGTGCTTGATTTTGCTCCTTTCTCACTCAGCCCGACCCCCTGGCCCCTTTTAGCAAAGTTTGGGAAAATCCCCATTTTTGAATTTTTTCGCACTACCGGCACTGTAGTTTTTTTCAATTATTGCCCAGTTTGGAAAATCCTTCACAATTTTCACAAAATGCCCCAACTGTGCTTGATTTTGCTTCTTTCTCACTCAGCCCGCCCCCCTGTCCCCTTTTAGCAAGGTTTGGGACAATCGCCCACCCTTCCCCATTTTTGACTTTTTCGACTCTACCGGCCCTGTCGTTTTTTAAAATGTTGGCCCACTTTGGAAAATCCTTCACAATTTTCACATTACACATCAATTGTACTTGATTTTTCTCCTCTCTAACTCAGCCCGTCCCCCTGGCCCCTTTTAGCAAGTTTTGGGAAAATCCCAATTTTTAACTTTTTCGACCATACCGGCCCTGTCGTTTTTTTCAATTTTTGCCCACTTTGGAAAATCCTTCACAATTTTCACACAACGCCCTAACTCTGCTTGATTTTTCCCGTTTTTCACTCAGCCCGCCCCCTGGCCCCTTTTAGCAAGGTTTGGGAAAATCCCCATTTTTGACTTTTTCGACACTACCGGCCCTCTCGTTTTTTTCAATTTTTGCCCGGTTTGGAAAGTCCTTCACAATTTTCACAAAAAGCCCCAACTGTGCTTGATTTTGCTCCTTTCTCACTCAGCCCGACCCCCTGGCCCCTTTTAGCAAAGTTTGGGAAAATCCCCATTTTTGAATTTTTTCGACACTACCGGCACTGTAGTTTTTTTCAATTATTGCCCAGTTTGGAAAATCCTTCACAATTTTCACAAAATGCCCCAACTGTGCTTGATTTTGCTTCTTTCTCACTCAGCCCGCCCCCCTGTCCCCTTTTAGCAAGGTTTGGGACAATCGCCCACCCTTCCCCATTTTTGACTTTTTCGACTCTACCGGCCCTTCGTTTTTTAAAATGTTGGCCCACTTTGGAAAATCCTTCACAATTTTCACATTACACATCAATTGTACTTGATTTTTCTCCTCTCTCACTCAGCCCGTCCCCCTGGCCCCTTTTAGCAAGGTTTGGGACAATCGCCCACCCTTCCCCATTTTTGACTTTTTCGACACTACCGGCCCTCTCGTTTTTTTCAATTTTTGCCCGGTTTGGAAAGTCCTTCACAATTTTCACAAAAAGCCCCAACTGTGCTTGATTTTGCTTCTTTCTCACTCAGCCCGTCCCCCTTGCCCCTTTTAGCAAGTTATGGGAAAATCCCCATTTTTGACTTTTTCGACATTACCGGCCCTGTCGTTTTTTTCAATTTTTGCCCACTTTGGAAAATCCTTCACAATTTTCACACAACGCCCCGGCTGTGCTTGATTTTTCCCGTTTTTCACTCAGCTCGCCCCCTGGCCCCTTTTAGCAAGGATTGGGAAAATCCCCATTTTTGACTTTTTCTACACTACCGGCCCTGTCGATTTTTTCTGTTTTTGTCCACTTTGGAAAATCCTTCACAATTTTAACAAAACGCCCAAACTGTGCTTGATTTTGCTCCTTTCTCACTCAGCTCGCCCCCCTGGCCCCTTTTAGCAAAGTTTGGGAAAATCCCCATTTTTGACTTTTTCGACACTACCGGCCGTGTCGTTTTTTCAATTTTTGCCCACTTTGGAAAATCCTTCACAATTTTCACAAAACGCCCCAACTGTACTTGATTTTGCTCCTTTCTCACTCAGCCCGTCCCCCTTGCCCCTTTCAGCAAGTTATGGGAAAATCCCCATTTTTTACTGACCTACCGGCCCTGTCGTTTTTCAAAATGTTTGCCCACTTTGGAAAATCCTTCACAATTTCCACACAACGCCCCGGCTGTGCTTGATTTTTTCCCGTTTTTCACTCAGCCCGCCCCCTGGCCCCTTTTAGCAAGGTTTGGGAAAATCCCCATTTTTGACTTTTTCGACACTACCGGCCCTGTCGATTCTTTCTGTTTTTGTCCACTTTGGAAAATCCTTCACAATTTTAACAAAACGCCCAAACTGTGCTTGATTTTGCTCCTTTCTCACTCAGCCCGCCCCCCTGTCCCCCTTTTAGCAAGGTTTGGGACAATCGCCCACCATTCCCCATTTTTGACTTTTTCGACTCTACCGGCCCTGTCGTTTTTTAAAATGTTGGCCCACTTTGGAAAATCCTTCACAATTTTCACATTACACATCAATTGTACTTGATTTTTCTCCTCTCTCACTCAGCCCGTCCCCCTGGCCCCTTTTAGCAAGTTTTGGGAAAATCCCAATTTTTAACTTTTTCGACCATACCGGCCCTGTCGTTTTTTTCAATTTTTGCCCACTTTGGAAAATCCTTCACAATTTTCACACAACGCCCTAACTCTGCTTGATTTTTCCCGTTTTTCACTCAGCCCGCCCCCTGGCCCCTTTTAGCAAGGTTTGGGAAAATCCCCATTTTTGACTTTTTCGACACTACCGGCCCTCTCGTTTTTTTCAATTTTTGCCCGGTTTGGAAAGTCCTTCACA
This sequence comes from Scomber scombrus, assembly GCF_963691925.1. NCBI lineage: Eukaryota > Metazoa > Chordata > Actinopteri > Scombriformes > Scombridae > Scomber > Scomber scombrus. The sequence goes on along the minus strand of NW_026910277.1, from coordinate 389,680 downwards.
ATTTTCACAAAAAGCCCCAACTGTGCTTGATTTTGCTCCTTTCTCACTCAGCCCGACCCCCTGGCCCCTTTTAGCAAAGTTTGGGAAAATCCCCATTTTTGAATTTTTTCGCACTACCGGCACTGTAGTTTTTTTCAATTATTGCCCAGTTTGGAAAATCCTTCACAATTTTCACAAAATGCCCCAACTGTGCTTGATTTTGCTTCTTTCTCACTCAGCCCGCCCCCCTGTCCCCTTTTAGCAAGGTTTGGGACAATCGCCCACCATTCCCCATTTTTGACTTTTTCGACTCTACCGGCCCTGTCGTTTTTTAAAATGTTGGCCCACTTTGGAAAATCCTTCACAATTTTCACATTACACATCAATTGTACTTGATTTTTCTCCTCTCTCACTCAGCCCGTCCCCCTGGCCCCTTTTAGCAAGTTTTGGGAAAATCCCAATTTTTAACTTTTTCGACCATACCGGCCCTGTCGTTTTTTTCAATTTTTGCCCACTTTGGAAAATCCTTCACAATTTTCACACAACGCCCTAACTCTGCTTGATTTTTCCCGTTTTTCACTCAGCCCGCCCCCTGGCCCCTTTTAGCAAGGTTTGGGAAAATCCCCATTTTTGACTTTTTCGACACTACCGGCCCTCTCGTTTTTTTCAATTTTTGCCCGGTTTGGAAAGTCCTTCACAATTTTCACAAAAAGCCCCAACTGTGCTTGATTTTGCTCCTTTCTCACTCAGCCCGACCCCCTGGCCCCTTTTAGCAAAGTTTGGGAAAATCCCCATTTTTGAATTTTTTCGACACTACCGGCACTGTAGTTTTTTTCAATTATTGCCCAGTTTGGAAAATCCTTCACAATTTTCACAAAATGCCCCAACTGTGCTTGATTTTGCTTCTTTCTCACTCAGCCCGCCCCCCTGTCCCCTTTTAGCAAGGTTTGGGACAATCGCCCACCCTTCCCCATTTTTGACTTTTTCGACTCTACCCGGCCCTTCGTTTTTTAAAATGTTGGCCCACTTTGGAAAATCCTTCACAATTTTCACATTACACATCAATTGTACTTGATTTTTTCTCCTCTCTCACTCAGCCCGTCCCCCTGGCCCCTTTTAGCAAGGTTTGGGGACAATCGCCCACCCTTCCCCATTTTTGACTTTTTCGACACTACCGGCCCTCTCGTTTTTTTCAATTTTTGCCCGGTTTGGAAAGTCCTTCACAATTTTCACAAAAAGCCCCAACTGTGCTTGATTTTGCTTCTTTCTCACTCAGCCCGTCCCCCTTGCCCCTTTTAGCAAGTTATGGGAAAATCCCCATTTTTGACTTTTTCGACACTACGGGCCCTGTAGTTTTTTTCAATTTTTGCCCACTTTGGAAAATCCTTGGAAATGTTCACAAAACGCCCCAACTGTGCTTGATTTTGCTCCTTTCTCACTCAGCCCCGCCCCCCTGGCCCCTTTTAGCAAGGTTTGGGACAATCGCCCACCCTTCCCCATTTTTGACTTTTTCGACTCTACCGGCCCTGTCGTTTTTTTCAATTTTTGCCCGGTTTGGAAAGTCCTTCACAATTTTCACAAAAAGCCCCAACTGTGCTTGATTTTGCTTCTTTCTCACTCAGCCCGTCCCCCTTGCCCCTTTTAGCAAGTTATGGGAAAATCCCCATTTTTGACTTTTTCGACATTACGGGCCCTGTCGTTTTTTTCAATTTTTGCCCACTTTGGAAAATCCTTCACAATTTTCACACAACGCCCCGGCTGTGCTTGATTTTTCCCGTTTTTCACTCAGCTCGCCCCCTGGCCCCTTTTAGCAAGGATTGGGAAAATCCCCATTTTTGACTTTTTCTACACTACCGGCCCTGTCGATTTTTTCTGTTTTTGTCCACTTTGGAAAATCCTTCACAATTTTAACAAAACGCCCAAACTGTGCTTGATTTTGCTCCTTTCTCACTCAGCTCGCCCCCCTGGCCCCTTTTAGCAAAGTTTGGGAAAATCCCCATTTTTGACTTTTTCGACACTACCGGCCGTGTCGTTTTTTTCAATTTTTGCCCACTTTGGAAAATCCTTCACAATTTTCACAAAACGCCCCAACTGTACTTGATTTTGCTCCTTTCTCACTCAGCCCGTCCCCCTTGCCCCTTTCAGCAAGTTATGGGAAAATCCCCATTTTTTACTGACCTACCGGCCCTGTCGTTTTTCAAAATGTTTGCCCACTTTGGAAAATCCTTCACAATTTTCACACAACGCCCCGGCTGTGCTTGATTTTTTCCCGTTTTTTCACTCAGCCCGCCCCCTGGCCCCTTTTAGCAAGGTTTGGGAAAATCCCCATTTTTGACTTTTTCGACACTACCGGCCCTGTCGATTCTTTCTGTTTTTGTCCACTTTGGAAAATCCTTCACAATTTTAACAAAACGCCCAAACTGTGCTTGATTTTGCTCCTTTCTCACTCAGCCCGCCCCCCTGTCCCCTTTTAGCAAGGTTTGGGACAATCGCCCACCCTTCCCCATTTTTGACTTTTTCGACTCTACCGGCCCTGTCGTTTTTTAAATTTTTGCCCACTTTGGAAAATCCTTCACAATTTTCACAAAACGCCCCAACTGTACTTGATTTTTCTCCTCTCTCACTCAGCCCGTCCCTCTGGCCCCTTTTAGCAAGTTTTGGGAAAATCCCAATTTTTAACTTTTTCGACACTACGGGCCCTGTCGTTTTTTTCAATTTTTGCCCACTTTGGAAAATCCTTCAAAATGTTCACAAAACGCCCCAACTGTGCTTGATTTTGCTCCTTTCTCACTCAGCCCGCCCCCCTGGCCCCTTTTAGCAAGGTTTGGGAAAATCCGCATTTTTGACTTTTTCGACTCTACCGGCCCTGTCGTTTTTCAAAATGTTTGCCCACTTTGGAAAATCCTTCACAATTTTCACAAAAAGCCCCAACTGTGCTTGATTTTGCTCCTTTCTCACTCAGCCCGTCCCCCTTGCCCCTTTTAGCAAGTTATGGGAAAATCTCCATTTTTGACTTTTTCGACACTACGGGCCCTGTCGTTTTTTTCAATTTTTGCCCACTTTGGAAAATCCTTCAAAATGTTCACAAAACGCCCCAACTGTGCTTGATTTTGCTCCTTTCTCACTCAGCCCGCCCCCCTGGCCCCTTTTAGCAAGGTTTGGGACAATCGCCCACCCTTCCCCACTTTTGACTTTTTCGACTCTACCAGCCCTGTCGTTTTTCAAAATGTTTGCCCACTTTGGAAAATCCTTCACAATTTTCACACAACGCCCCGGCTGTGCTTGATTTTTCCCGTTTTTCACTCAGCTCGCCCCCTGGCCCCTTTTAGCAAGGTTTGGGAAAATCCCCATTTTTGACTTTTTCTACACTACCGGCCCTCTCGATTTTTTCTGTTTTTGTCCACTTTGGAAAATCCTTCACAATTTTAACAAAACGCCCAAACTGTGCTTGATTTTGCTCCTTTCTCACTCAGCCCGCCCCCCTGGCCCCTTTTAGCAAAGTTTGGGAAAATCCCCATTTTTGAATTTTTTCGACACTACCGGCACTGTAGTTTTCTTCAATTCTTGCCCAGTTTGGAAAATCCTTCACAATTTTCACAAAATGCCCCAACTCTGCTTGATTTTTCCCTTTTTTCACTCAGCCCGCCCCCTGGCCCCTTTTAGCAAGGTTTGGGAAAATCCCCATTTTTGACTTTTTCGACACTACCGGCCCTCTCATTTTTTTCAATTTTTGCCCGGTTTGGAAAGTCCTTCACAATTTTCACAAAAAGCCCCAACTGTGCTTGATTTTGCTCCTTTCTCACTCAGCCCGTCCCCCTTGCCCCTTTTAGCAAGTTATGGGAAAATCTCCATTTTTTACTTTTTCGACACTACCGGCCCTGTTTTTTTCAAAATTTTTGCCCACTTTGGAAAATCCTTCACAATTTTCACAAAAAGCCCCAACTGTGCTTGATTTTGCTCCTTTCTCACTCAGCCCGCCCCCCTGTCCCCTTTTAGCCAGTTATGGGAAAATCTCCATTTTTGACTTTTTCGACACTACGGGCCCTGTCGTTTTTTTTAAATTTTTGCCCACTTTGGAAAATCCTTCAAAATGTTCACAAAACGCCCCAACTGTGCTTGATTTTGCTCCTTTCTCACTCAGCCCGCCCCCCTGGCCCCTTTTAGCAAGGTTTGGGACAATCGCCCACCCTTCCCCACTTTTGACTTTTTCGACTCTACCGGCCCTGTCGTTTTTCAAAATGTTTGCCCACTTTGGAAAATCCTTCACAATTTTCACACAACGCCCCGGCTGTGCTTGATTTTTCCCGTTTTTCACTCAGCTCGCCCCCTGGCCCCTTTTAGCAAGGTTTGGGAAAATCCCCATTTTTGACTTTTTCTACACTACCGGCCCTGTCGATTTTTTCTGTTTTTGTCCACTTTGGAAAATCCTTCACAATTTTAACAAAACGCCCAAACTGTGCTTGATTTTGCTCCTTTCTCACTCAGCCCGCCCCCCTGGCCCCTTTTAGCAAAGTTTGGGAAAATCCCCATTTTTGAGACACTACCGGCACTGTAGTTTTCTTCAATTCTTGCCCAGTTTGGAAAATCCTTCACAATTTTCACAAAATGCCCCAACTCTGCTTGATTTTTCCCTTTTTTCACTCAGCCCGTCCCCTGGCCCCTTTTAGCAAGGTTTGGGAAAATCCCCATTTTTGACGTTTTCGACACTACCGGCCCTGTCGTTTTTTCGATTTTTGCCCACTTTGGAAAATCCTTCACAAATTTCACAAAACGCCCCAACTGTATTTGATTTTTCTCCTTTCTCACTCAGCCCGTCCCCCTGGCCCCTTTTAGCAAGTTTTGGGAAAATCCCCATTTTTGACTTTTTCGACACTACCGGCCCTGTCGATTTTTTCTGTTTTTGTCCACTTTGGAAAATCATTCACAATTTTAACAAAACGCCCAAACTGTGCTTGATTTTGCTCCTTTCTCACTCAGCTCGCCCCACTGGCCCCTTTTAGCAAAGTTTGGGAAAATCCCCATTTTTGACTTTTTCGACACTACCGGCCGTGTCGTTTTTTCAATTTTTGCCCACTTTGGAAAATCCTTCACAATTTTCACAAAACGCCCCAACTGTACTTGATTTTGCTCCTTTCTCACTCAGCCCGTCCCCCTTGCCCCTTTCAGCAAGTTATGGGAAAATCCCCATTTTTTACTGACCTACCGGCCCTGTCGTTTTTCAAAATGTTTGCCCACTTTGGAAAATCCTTCACAATTTTCACACAACGCCCCGGCTGTGCTTGATTTTTTCCCGTTTTTCACTCAGCCCGCCCCCTGGCCCCTTTTAGCAAGGTTTGGGAAAATCCCCATTTTTGACTTTTTCGACACTACCGGCCCTGTCGATTCTTTCTGTTTTTGTCCACTTTGGAAAATCCTTCACAATTTTAACAAAACGCCCAAACTGTGCTTGATTTTGCTCCTTTCTCACTCAGCCCGCCCCCCTGTCCCCTTCTAGCAAGGTTTGGGACAATCGCCCACCCTTCCCCATTTTTGACTTTTTCGACTCTACTGGCCCTGTCGTTTTTTAAAATGTTTGCCCACTTTGGAAAATCCTTCACAATTTTCACATTACACATCAACTGTGCTTGATTTTGCTCCTTTCTCACTCAGTCCGCCCCCCTGGCCCCTTTTAGCAAGTTTTGGGAAAATCCCCATTTTTGACTTTTTCGACACTACTGGCCCTGTCGTTTTTTCGATTTTTGCCCACTTTGGAAAATCCTTCACAATTTTCACAAAACGCCCCAACTGTGCTTGATTTTGCCCGTTTTTCACTCAACCCGCCCCCTGGCCCCTGTCTACAGCCACACAGATTTAAAAGGGCAGTTCTACATCAAAAATACATAATTTTCCTTCCGGTGTATTTTTTTAATACACTCAACAGTGTGAGACTAGTGTTAAAATGTCTCCTGAAGCTGCCTCATGCAGAGCTGACTTGAAAAAACATCATTTACTTTGTGTTTCGTGCGAAGAGTTAGCTTAGAGCTACGGTCATGTGCGTGTTCCTCACACACGCATGTGACTGCATCTCTAAGCTAGCTCTTACAGGTAGCTGTGCTGCAACAGTGACAATTTTTGTTAAAAGTCAAATCATCTCAGCATGTGGCAGCTTCAGGAGACTTGGTGGAAGGAATAAAAGTATTTCGTAGGCATTTTAAGGTTTTGGCGGTTGAGTAATTATGTTATACTGCTGGTCTCTGTAAACTTCTGTTGTTTGGAAAAAGGCTGCAAGCTGTTTTCCTGTAAAAGGATTTTGTGTATTAAAAAACTACACTGTATTTCTCAACAGCTTGAGGTTCAGTAGATAATGACTGAATAATCATTAAACTTTTATTTTACACATAAAATAAAATGTTCAACATTGTCAGTGTTTGCATTACAAGTGTCTTTTCTCTTTGCTGCAGCCTACAGCTCTGATCTGATCAGGGCTCATGAAGAGCGAGCCCTAAGCCTAAGCCCAGTGCAGAATGCTGAGGTGCAAACTGCTGAGGAGGTGCAGACTGCTGAGGAGGTGCAGAATGCTGAGGAGTTGCAGACTGCTGAGGAGTTGCAGACTGCTAAGGAGGTGCAGACTGTTGAGGAGGAGCAGAGCAGAGGTGGGTAGAGTACTGAAAATCTGTATATCTGGTATACTCACCACAGGATCAGCCCTGTCTGTTTTGACCCATTTACTCACCCCTTGCATTCCCTGACCAAGCCAGAAATTAATTAAGAAAAGAAAATTAAGAAATTGTTAATTGTTGAAACAAATTGGGATAACCAAATACAGTATGGACACCTACTAATTTACCTACTTGTACTGCTGCATTTGAGTTGTGGTGTGATGCCTGTGTTGTGGTCTTTGAAATGATTAGTTAAAGTTTCATTTGGTAAATGAGTAATTTCCCTCTCCAAACCTATATCTGTCTCCACAGGGTCAGACACGGGCACAGCGCTTAATCACAGACAAAAAAAGAAAACGTCAGGTACGTAAATATTGTCTTTAGGGTAGTTATAATATTTTATTGAATTGAATTGGTATTCTGATTACTATTTATAACCATAGCTCATTTGTCAAGCTGATTCTCTCATGGGATTTAATTAATCAAAAAGAACGAGAAAGAATTAAGAATTGTGTGATATGTGCGATAGTATTTTTGTTATTTGTTTTTTGGTGTGGACATATGACTGGACTGTAATCTTCTATTCCACAGAGGCACCAAAGCATCTGCCTTTGAGGAAAAAGACACAGATAAGTAAGTTTAAATGTTTTATGTTTTTAATCATCATGGCACAGACAGGTCAGTTAACATTGGGTCCTCCACTCTGCAGTAAACAGAAAAGACATTTTCTGGTGTTCTGTTCCCTCTTTCAACCAATCAGGAGGGAGAACTCTACACATTTCTTTTCCATTTACTGCAGAGCAGAGGGACTGGTAGACCCACGTCAATGACCAAACACTCTAAATCACTGATGACTGTAGGACTATAGAATTATTTAACACTTATATTGACAAAAATATATCACTTATTTCTGCTTTAAGTCATCAGGGTTGTATTATTGTGTTACTAATCTAAAAATATATGTACATGTTTTTGATGTTCACAGACTGCTCCTACCACTCTCGTCTAGAGGCTTTCCCCATCAGACGAATTGTAAAAGAAAGAGTGAGAAATGTAAGACAGCAATAAAATAATAATACGAGGAATTGTGAAAACTTCCTTGTGAGTTACATTAAAGGAGTCATCACCTGGAAAACACATTGTTCCTTGTTAATACATGTATATTGTAGTTGGTCCTCAGTTGAAACTTGCCTGAAAATGGGGAGTTTGAAAGTGGTTCACTTTTTTTCGTTTGGCCTCTTTGTTGAAACCACAAGGGTGCGCACCCAAAACAAGAGGTTTTCATTCTGAAAACTTCATACTGGAAAAATTAATTAAAAAACACTGTAAATATCAACTACATCCCACTGTATCAATGAAAATCGATGATTAACTGCTAAAAATAATAGCTTAATCCTAAGAATGGAATTAATGATTTTTTTCTCTTTATAGGGCAAAAAAGAAATCTTGGTTGACTGGGAGCCCTGTCCAGTATGGTATATATTCAGCTATTTTTCTGCTTCTTCTAGTCCCATGTTGGAGAACAAACACGAGAGTTTACAAATTCATTACAAATGTCCACACCTACACGCTAACCTACCACCAGTAGTCTAATTTTTTTCACTGTTGCTTCAGTTAAAGCGACTCATATGTTTATGCATAATTGATTTACTTCAGAGTGTGTTTAAGATTTTGTTTTGATTGTGTTGTGTTGATGTGTGCTTGACTCATGTTTAAAGTTCATTGGAAAGACTCAACAAGGACCAGTAACAGACAAAAATCCCTTCTGTTTTCAGTGGTAAGGAGTGGGCCCATTCCTGGCAACCAAAGGATTCTTCATGAATGAATTCATAGTTTTTAGTTTTTTTGTTGTTTGCTAATAAAGTGACATATTATTTGATTGTTTTGTTTTCTGTTGTTATGAAAGATAAATAAATTGTCAAAGATGAACATTTTTGGTTTTACTTCTCCATACATCATCTTATTTAAAAACACAATGTGATAGTGTTAGTTGATGAAAGGTAATAGCTAAAGAAGATGAGGAAAATAACCATAAATACACCATGATTATACTTGCAATTTATATTTTATTTTTTACTTGCAATTACATCGCATTATTTCACTTTTTAAGTGGATTACCTTAATGAATCAACATCCGTTATTTCTTTCACCCAGATCATACAGTATACAGCAGGGGTCAGCAACCTTAGGCAAGCGTGCCACGGTTGGCACGCGTGAGCATAGTCATTGGCACACTGGCAAAAGAAGTACCCTCTCGGCAGCATTCAAAATCACCTGCTAACCATGGCACCTGCTCTATGCGTGGCCTGTCTTCATTAGTTTGACTGACACCTCCCACCCACATTTCCCACAGCGCTACGGGCCGCTGTCCTACACACATCTCCCACAAAGGGCCCCGCTTGGTGTCCCAGGGCGGGGGCGGGCGTGCGATGCGTACGGTCTAATAAGTGGCAACACAGAGCTATAAGGATGCTTTGCTCTCACGCGCTGCATTTATAGTCATAAAGACACGCGCAGTCATTCTCTAGCGCACTCTCTTGCTCGCTCACACCAGATTCCGGGAGATCTTCTTTGCGGGCGACAGGGAGCCGCTATCAATATTGGGTGAGTTGGGATGTCTGTAACAATGACTGTAACGATGTGAGCATCTGCACTTGAACTATAACGTCCTGAAATCAGCGGTGTCAGGCACGAGCTGCGGGCTCCAGCTGTCTGCAATTAATTACTGATCAACTGTTATAGAGAACAAAGTTCCAGCATCTTTGTAATAATAAGGTTGAAAGTGGGATCCATACATAATTCCTAAACCCTTGTTGTAAATAATGGGGAATATATCTTTAAAATGTTCTTCCACGTGGCCTATATGGATGTTTTTGTATATTGTATCATAATTTAACTTAAGGTTATGGCAAACTCATTAACAAGAAAATTAAAACTGGCACTCATTTCAAAAAAGGTTGCCTATACCCCTGGTATACAGTATACTGTACTACAGTATATATTACATGCTTATGTATTTACATTTTGTATACATAAAAGTGGACTAGATATTTGTGGTGGATTATTATTTGTTTCAGATTGTTTAAAAAATATAACTTTTTTAAAAAATTGTTTCATCATAACACATTATGTGAATGTTGTTACTGATTACGTCATTGCTACATGCAAAGGGCCACTAGTTTCATCCACAGCAGTGATACACTTCATTCAGGTTTGCCAATGTCTTTCTACAGAGAACTAAATGTAAGTATCAGCATTTCTGAAATGTGTACCTCTGTATTGAAGGAAAATACAATACATATACTGCTCTACAGAGTTGTTAAATTAGTAGCTTTTAATAATTGTTTTTCCTTATACACAACAGAAATTGTCTGACTGCCCTCAGTTTACTTAATGAGAATTTGCCTCTATAAGCCCATCTTGATTTGTCCATCAGTATTTGGAGGTTAGGATACATTGATACGGTAGCATGATTGACTGTTCCAAGGCCTGAGAAAGGTCAGAGCAACTATCTACAGTGATCTGACCGGACAATATATAACTAGCCTTACTGGCTAGCGAACACACCCCAAGGTTTTCAAGACGTCAGTCAACCCCAACTTGAATTTGATATTAACATGACATTTTAGGTTATCTAAGTACCATATATATATATATATATATATATATATATATATATATATATATATATATATATATATATATATATATATATATAACCCAATATAATAGAGTGAACAATACTACATTTATATTAATAACATTGTAATGTGTTTCCCAACTCCCTCCATCAGTTTAATACTGCAAACTTCTAATCATTGGGAATACATCAATGCAATGTATTTAAAAATACAATGGCCATTACGATAGTTCCTTTTTGTTAGGAAGCATACAAATGAGAAGGGATACTTGTAGTTCTTCCACCAAGAAGAGGGTTGTAATTAAGTTTATAAAAATGTATCTTTACTAAATAAAAAAACATAGGCTACATTATACTGTATATAGATGATTTGGGTGAAATATATCACGAGGATATCAGTTCATTAATGTAATCCCACTTGAATAATAATGTATTGTGATGTTAAATTGAACTAAATTCCAAATATAATTATGCATTATTTATGTTTGTTTCCCATATTTTCTCTTGCTAGTAGGCTATCTTTTTTATAAAACACAAAACTGTCACATGATGGAAAAGTAAATATGGTCATTTTTGGCAATAATTTATTCATCTTTTACAACAATACTGGAGAAAATACACCAAATGCATATCTGTCCAACAAACAATTGGGCTGTATTTCTTAAAAATGAACTGTGGGGTTAGATTTACATAAGCACTGACAACAGAACATAGAATCAAGTTACACTGTATGTCACCTATATTTACATTTTACATGACATGTTGGAGCTGCAACAATTTACTTTGAATTAATAACCAACTGCTTTGATGAACGATTAATCATTTTGAGTCATTTCTAAAAAATTAAAAAATTCAAAATGATCTGATTCCAGCTTCTCAAATGCAATATTTTCTGGTTTCTTAATACTGCTATGACTGTCAACTGAATATCTTTGAATTCCGAACAAAACAAGACATTTGAGGAAGTCATCTTTTACATACATTAACTAAATAACAACACACCAAAATGCCAGTGCCTCCATCACCAAGATTGATAATCTGTGAAACTGGAAGGGGGTCAATCTGGGGGAAAAAAACAAAAGGTAAGATCAAAAGCTAAAGTTGAGCTGTTTTAGAATGAACAAGCATAAATAAATACATAAATAATCATTAAAGAGTAACACTAATCTGTATAGATATGTGAATGCGCACACAGGCACACACACACACACACTTTACCTAAGTTATGTTTTCCTCTTCATCCTCACTGGTGTCTGGACTGCTGTAGACCATTTGATCTTCCTCTTCAATATGTAAACTGAGAGAGGCCTCAGGACCTAAAGCAGTCTTGTATGTTTGAAGGACCACTTGCAACCTCTCTGACACCTCTGAGCTTCTTCTCCTCAAGAGACTGCAAAGTCCTTCATTTCCTTTGTCTCCACCTCAAAATATATGAGATTACATTACAGACAATTGTAGATATATGCTATGAATTGGCCACTGCTAAAATATCAGATAAGTGGATTAATTACTTTATTGTTTGTTTCATATAAATATGTGGTCCTATGTGTAACAATTTGAAAGCAGTAAGCTTGTTGTGTAATAAGAATGCATCCCAGCTGGAAGACAGTTTACCCTGAAGTGTAATTAAATAGGTAGGTTCTTGATGTGTGGATGAAGAAGGAAACCAGCGTTGACACGTCCCACTTGTATAGGTTAAAGGTTTATTATTAACAGGAGATCGGGGTCAAACATTCAGTCAGAGCCCTGACCATCCTGTGTTAAACGATGCAGAACTAACCCTTAAAAACCCCCACAGGATGTCTGGTGATTGTGTAGTTTCAGAAGAAGGGGGTCACATGGAAGTCACTATTGCGCCTGTTTAAGGAGGTCACAGGAAAGTCACATATCCTGGACTGTGAGACGATGGAGGATGGAGTGAGATCAACAGCCAATCAGGAGAAGACAGCACCTCACACATTGCATCAACATTCTGTATTTGTGTATAAATGGGTCAGGGAAAGCATAGGAGTCAGACTTCATGAACTGACAAACCACTGTTGTTCATCAGGGACAGGAAGATCTCGACCCAGAGCTCTGTATGTTTTATTCATTTACTGCTAAATAAAATAGCCTGTGAGACCGCTCATCTTCTCCTATCCTTTCATTTAACGAACACACGGACTGAGCTAACACATAGCGTAAGATTTAGCAAGTAGAATTAGCTCAAGTCGAAACAAATGGTGACCCTGACTTCGTGATGATTTGAGGAGAAAGTGACGGACCACAGCAAAGAATTGAACGACAACAGACAACTGACGTGTGGTGACATCAATCAGCGGCCGCAAATAATAAGGTAAGCAGACGCCTGTTTTATCAAAAGTTCTGCAATTGGATATACCAAATTGAGTGTTGTCATTATACTGCAAGTGTCTTAGTAAAAGTGAATGATTAAAACATAGAATAAAAACTGTTGGTTAATAGGTATACAACGCACAGGTTTAAACACCTTTGGGGTTTTCAGTCCCCATGAAAGCAGGGCAAGTGCGTTGATGGGTTTGAGTCCCTTGGACTTAGAGTCCATAAATTCTAACACATTGGCCACGTGTGGGTCTTAACACCCGTTTAGGCGAAATATCCTAAACAAAAGCAGTACTAAATTAAAGAGAGGGGTTTAAAGACCATTGGGGGTATTCCCTCCAAAAAAGCAGCGCTCTCTATTTATCATTTTCAGTTGTATGAAAATGACTGTTATATGTGTTTAAACTGACAAAATAAGGTTTGGTACTGTGTTGTACAATAATTGTTCAGCATAGGGAGATAGAAATTGAGTAGTGTCTCAGAGAGGACACTCTGGGGTGTCTCAGTGAGCAGATAAGCCAGCAGTGGCTGAAAAACTCGCTGAAAGGTCAGTTGCTCGGGTGAACTCCATACAAACTGACTGGCCACTGAGGGTTAAATCTGATCAAGTTCTAAAAGGGAGTAAAGATTAATTCCGGGTCCGTTCGGTATAGACCGATAAAAGCGCTTAGTGAGTGGAGAACTCACTCTTTTTGTTTCTTGTGGGTTGTTGTTAAAAGTTTTTGTGCTGCTGGAAGTGTGTGTAAGATAAGGCAGTTCACACGTGTGTGTGGTGCAGGAGTGCTGGGGCCCCCCCTCTTTTTTCTGATATGTGTGTGTGTCTGATATCCTGAGTATTAGGGGTTGTATGTGGAAGAGAGAGACCACTTGTTGTTCTTATTGTTTTTTGTTCTTGAGACAAACTATGTTTAAAACCAGTGGTGTGTGAAAGTTCCTTGTGGTTTGATTATGAAGTTTTTTGTTGTTTAAAGAATTGAAAGGTTTTGAACAAGCGAGTATCTTTTGGTGGGAAGAGCTGAAACATTTTTGATTTTTGGAATACTCTGTTGTATGTGTGAAGTAGAAAAATACATGGTACACAATACAAGTGGTGGTTAACTTTAGGTAGATACTTTTTGCCATAGTGTTCAAATTATATGGATTTAGGAATTCTTAAACTTATTCAGAGTAAACAAGACATTTTCAAGATTTCTGGTTTAATCTATCGCTAGTAATAGGGTATTTACTCCTGATTGATAAATTTAATTTTACTTTGGCTTCCGGTTATTCTTTTTAGTTTTAATAGAAGACTGTTTCATTGAAGAACAATTATTTTGGGGATAGATCAGGATTATTATTGTTAGGACAGTAATATAGTTGAGGGTGAGAGGTTTGCCACGGGTGCTAATAATAGTTGTCAGAATAAAAGTTCAGGGCACAGTAGAAGTTATGTAAGGAAAATATGACAGCATAGTGATGCAGTTTTTTGCCTAAGTGATAAATAAATTTGAGGTTCTCTATAGTATGAGAATATCTCTCCACCACATATAGAATATATGTTATGGGATTTACTGACATTCTAGCAGCTGACGTGAAAACTTCTTTAAGACACACCACGCCTACCGTGGCTTCCCCTGCGCCCTATAAATGGACCCAGCTGCGCAGGGGTCAGCTGATCCTCTGATTTTCACTGCAGATCAGACGGCGTGAGAGCGAAAGAGACAGAAGAGACGAATTGTGTGAGAGAGGGAGTTGATCGGTGGTTTTTTGTGCATCCACATACCTTCGGGTAGAGAGCTGGTCGGTGTTGGACTCCTCTCAGGGTGAAAAGTCGCCTTTGCTCCCTTACATTTCTTGGGGAAGAGGAGTTGAGCTGGGGGTACTGAGCGTACAGTTGGTCTGAGGAAGCGACGAAGTCGCGGGTGCAGCCAGCGTCCTCTCTCATATCTCCTTTTTCCCTTTTGTGTGGGGAAGTTGTCCATTAGGAGGATTGTGCCGTGTAGGTACAGCTGGCCGGAGAAGCGACAAGTCGCGGGCACGGCCAGCACTTTCTTCCTGGGCGGCTTTCTTGCCATATAAAAAAAAAAAAAAAAAAAACGCTTCCGTGCATTGTGTTGTGTCGGGGAGCGGCACAACAGCGGCAAAAGCGTCCGTTCCCTCCCTATATCCAAGTTAATTCTTGTGGGTAGCATATAATACACAACGAACAAGAAGTGAAACAATAACAAACTTTTCCACCATAAACTTTTCCGGGTCACGTGACGGTGACGTCACCGCCATGACGAGCCGGGAGAGTCCATTATGCCTGGGCTGTGGGGGGAAGATCCCCATAGATGATTCCCATGACTTGTGTGTTTATTGCTTGGGGGGGGAGCATGCATGGGCAGCGCGGGAGGATCCGGCTGCATGTATGAGTTGCTTTTGCATGTCAGCAAGGCAAAGGGAAGCACGCTGCCGGTTGTTTCAGAAACAGGGCATAATAAGGGAGACCCCTAGTGTAGGCTTGCAGGCCACCAAGCGGTTCAAGCCTGCAGCTGCAGAACTGGGGCAGGCTGGCATGGTTTCCGCTCCAGGCCCCTTCACTGTGCGAACAGTGGGGGGGGTGCGGTCTGTGTGCAGGGCTGGCCCAGCCGAGGTGGTGCATTCGCCCCCAGGGCCCTCATATGAGGAACGCCCCGCATCCCCCTTCATTGATGTGGAGGGTGATGACGAGGATGCAGGTGTTTCCCTGTTTCCTTCAGATGAGGAGGATGTGTTTGCTGCTGACCAGCGAGAGGAGGGGGAGCTTGAGGAGAAGTGGTCGCCTCTCCTGCAAGGTCTTATTAGTAGGGCAGCAACTGCTCTTGGTGTGGAGATGCCGGCTATACAGGGTCTCGGCCCTTCACGATTTGATGATGACAAAGGGGGGTCTCAACCTTCAACGCGCTTCTTGGTGCCCCTCCTCTCAGACTTTGAGGAGGTGGTCAGGAAGCAATTTAAAACGCCACGGGCAATGGGTCACTGGTCCGGCCTCTGTCGGGCCATGACTACGGTTCACGCTCCAGAGAGGATTGGTTGTGGGCCGCCACCCTCTGTGGACGCAGCTTTGGCAGCTCTGGTGGCTCCCTCAACGTCAGTTCTGGGGAAAGGGAAGAGCCGGAGCAAAAAACTGCAACGCGATGGATGGGTTGCTAGAGAGGATGCATGGGGCTATGGCAGTTCAGACGAAACTGGCCAACACAGCGGCCATATTGTCCCTGTATCAGCGGCACTTAGTCCAGCAGCTTTCAGAGGAGTGTGGGGGGCAGCTAGTAGAGGAACTGCAGCAGGTCTCCTCACTTCTCCCCAAGCTCATGAGAGAGCAAGGGGAGGCAGCTGGCAAGGCCTTGTCAGGTCTCTGGCAAGCACGTCGTCATCTGTGGTTGTCACAGTCCCAGTTGCAGCCGGAAGACAGGGCATGTCTTCTCAGGCTGCCTGTGGAACCGACAGCTATGTTTGGGCCGGATGCGACAGCCATGATCCAGCAGGCGCAGGAGGCCCGTCGTGCGGCTCGAGAGATGGCAAATGCCCTGAGGCAGACCACAGGCTGGCAGGAGGTGCGTAGGCCACAGCAAGGGCACCAACAGCAGCAACAAGCCAGTCAGGCCCAGCCAGATCTGAGGGTCCGGCTGGATGCAGCGCGGCGTGGCAGGAGAGGACCGAGAGGGCGCGGGGGCAAAGCGCCCCAGGGCCCCAAGTCCCAGTCCTGACGCCAATTTTTCCCCTGTCGGCCCAAACCCTCAGGGGCCTCATGCAGAAGCATGGGAGTCCTTAGGGGTGGACCCCTGGGTCGTTTCAACAATGACCCAGGGCTATCGCCTTCAGTTGTTGAGCGCCCCTCCTGTGACTTCAGTGCCTGCTTTTACCATGGTTGCAGATCACCAGCGCAGAGAGATCTTGCGCTCAGAGGTTTCCACTCTCCTGGACACCGTCATGTCCAGATGTTGTTGGTGCACATCCAGTACCTGGGTCTGCGCATCAACGAAAAGAAATGCAGTTTGCAACCATCTCAGGCCACCCAGTTCCTGGGCATGTGGCTGGATGCCAGGACTGGGTTGGTCACGTTGACTCAGGTCAGACAGGATTCCCTCAAGGATGGTCTGGAGAGGTTTCACCTGGGGGCCGGGGTCACATGGAAGCTGTGTCTTCGCCTTCTAGGTCTCATGGCCGCTGCTGTACAGGTGGTGCCGCTAGCTCTCCTGCACATGCGGCCTGTACAGTGGTACCTGTACGGTTTGGGGCTCTGCCCACAGCGGAATCTGCGGGCGTCGGTGCTCATTACCGGGGAGCTGTGCACAGCTCTCAGGTGGTGGAAGGTCCCAGAGAACTTGGCGAGAGGCAGCAGGCTGGGCCCAGTGCTGCGCCGCCAGGTGGTCTCGGTGGATGCATCCCTCGATGGGTGGGGTGCTATCCACGAAGGCAGGGGGACCAGTGGGCGTTGGGGAGCCCTATGGCAGGGCCGCCATATCAACGCCTTGGAGTTGAGGGCAATCCACCTGGCCCTGGTGCATTTCCTGCCAGTACTGCAGGGCTGCCACGTGCTTATAAGAACCGACAGCACCACAGCAGCTGCGTACGTCAACAGGCAGGGAGGCATGGGCTCTCTACACCTGTGCAAGATAGCACACAGACTGTGGACATGGGCATACAAACGGTTCCTTTCACTCAGGGCAATGCATGTGCCTGGAGTGGTGAATGTGGCGGCGGACCTCCTTTCCAGGAGGGGGCCGCATCCAGGGAACTGGAAGCTGCATCCAGCAGTGGGGGAGCAGATCTGGCGCCGCTTTGGAGTGGCCGTGGCCGACCTGTTCGCCTCGAGCGAGAATGCTCACTGCCCACTGTTTTACTCCATCGGGAGGGGTTCGCCGCCACTGGGTTGCGATGCCATGGCACACCAGTGGCCTCAGGGGCTGCTTTATGCGTTTCCCCCATTCAGCCTCCTGCCCAACCTGCTGCAGAGGATCAGTCAGGAGGACGTCCAGGTGATGCTGGTGGCGCCGGGCTGGCCACACATGACGTGGTTTTCATGGGTGACACCACTGGTGCAGGGGTCACCATGGAAGCTCCCGGTTCGCCGGGACCTGCTGAGTCAGGCGCAGGGGACCCTGTTCCACCCCTTCCCGCAGGGGCTGAATCTCTGGGCCTGGCCACTGAGAGGGCCGGCTTATTAGATATGGGGCTATCAGGTTCGGTGGTTCGTACCCTGCAGAGCGCTCGGGCCCCGTCGACAAGGGCAGCGTACTCTTATCGGTGGGAGCTCTTTGTGTCATGGTGCAAGGCCAACCAGTTTGACGCGTTGTCATGCTCGGCTCCAGAGGTGTGTGCAGCCGCCACATGGGCAACGCCAAATACTTTTACCAGGTTTTATAGTTTGAACGTGGCCACCAGTACCTCCTTTGGGGAGCGTGTGCTGGGGGCCAGGTCGACCTGAAGATTGATTCACCGTGCCCCTGGGCCAGTTGGCCTCGGGCCTGGCCAGGGTGATGTCAAGATCCTTGTCAGTGGACTGGCAGAGTGCCGGCCATCTGAGTGGCCTCTTCCTTGCACCCAGCCCTTGCGTCTGGCGGGGTTGGTTATGCGGGGATCATGTACAGGGGGTGGTGGCACGTAGCGTCTTGCGGTGTCGCCGCCTTGAGTACATCCATTTGTATATAGTTTGGGGTGATTTTGTACACACTGTAAATTTAGTGCACCCGGGGTGGGGACGTCTCATTCGAAACTACCTCATGGGGTTACTATGGGGGCGGTGTCTGCTCTGTCTCCTTGGGACCCTCACGGTGTGTCTTACAGAGCCCATAACATTTATTCTATATGTGGTGGAGAGATATTCTCATATGATAGAGAACGTGGGGTTACAGTGTAACCCCGGTTCTCTGAGAATAGAGAATATCTCTCCACATCGAGGCCGCTCGGGACCCGTTCAAATCAGAGTGAATCAGCTGACCCCTGCGCAGCTGGGTCCATTTATAGGGCGCAGGGGAAGCCACGGTAGGCGTGGTGTGTCTTAAAGAAGTTTTCACGTCAGCTGCTAGAATGTCAGTAAATCCCATAACATATATTCTATATGTGGTGGAGAGATATTCTCTATTCTCAGAGAACCGGGGTTACACTGTAACCCCACGTTATTAAGAGTGGGAGAATTGATTATGTTTCGCTCCAAACTTTGAGATATAGGATGGGAGAAAGGTTGTAAGATAATATTAGCTAGAAAGCTTAGAAAGCTAAAGTATGTGTTTATAAGAAGGGTAATGGTAAATGGTTAAAGAAAGTGAAAGGTTGAAGCTGAAGGAGCAGACAGAGAAAGGGTTGTAAAAGGATATAAATGGTTTGAGAATGTGTATTAGAGTGTTAAGGAGTTTGTTTCATTGTGTCTAGATGGTGCAAATGATAGAATTGCACAGATGACACTTAGGGTTTCTGTTGATGAGGTGAAGTTATGATGATGCCTTTATGTGATCATATAGGAGAGAATAATCCACAGACATAATATGACATTAGCCTGAGCGACCGTAGAAATATCACAAAAGAAACCAAGCGGTCCCAGTAAAGCAGGATCCTTTGCTCCATTATACCCTAAATTGCCCATTGCACCTCCCCATATACAGCACAAACACAGATGTAGCATGACAGGAATACCAAAGTCTATTAAAGAAGCCATGGAAGGCAACCCTGACATCCCAGGTTGTTCCACAGAACAGTGGGAAAAACACTTCACACACCATATGAAAAGACATAGGGTGAAATTAGATGAAGATAAACAGAATACATTGGCAGCTCAAATACAGCTGTTGACATTACAATTACAAGATGCTAAGAAACAGTTAAATGATGCATAGAAAAACTCGCAAAAACCAGCCAACCAAATAGTTCAACAGCCCCAGCCACAGGCCGGTTCCCCAGATTTATATCCAACAAGATCTTATCAATAACAGGGGGGTAGAGTTGCCGGGGTGGTGGGAGGAATGCGTGGGAGAGGCAGGGGTCGCGGAGGATCCTTCAGAACCTGAAGGAAGTAGCCGGCATACAGTGAATACACAATTTTTTTTTTTAAAGATTTTTTTTCAGGCATAGACACCTTTATTTGATAGTTGCCAGACAGGAAACATGGGAGAGAGAGGGGGGGTGTGACATGCAGTAACGGTCCACCGGCCGGGATTCGAACCGGGGTCCACTGCGTACGTGGCATGCGCTCTAACCACTCAACCACCTGCGCACCCAGTGAATACACAATTAATGGAAACCCTGGGTTCAGATGCTACACCCCTACACTCCCCCCGCAGACCTCCTCCACACAACCCTGTATTAGGATAGAGAAAGTAACGAGCTTTAACAGCATGCATTTTTTATCGAGAGTTAGAAGGAACACACTGGAGCATTTCCTCTAGTGGTATTCTTGTGGGGAAAAAAGGTGTGACTGCTGTTGTTGAACTTATATAAGAACAAATGGAATGGTTTGAGTGTTCCTGATTAAAAGGAACCATTCTTCCTAGATGTTTCTGAAAAATTACACACAGTAAATGGTGTTCTTTTTCAGAAAAAAGGGGGATGTGGGCCGGTACTGATGTATATAAGTGTTACTCTTGATCCAACAGAGGACAGACACCCGCCATGCACACGACATGCAGCAGGGGTAGCAAAGATTCTCCAAAAAGTAGCACACATAGTCATGGGATACCCACTCACAGTATTAACAACACATAGTATAGTGGCATTTGTAAATTCAACAGCCTTCACAATGACATCACTAAGACAGACCAGATTAGAAACAATTCTAAACGCGCCACACATAACGTTTACACATGAAGGAATCAACATGGCTGATAACATGGGGGAGGGAGAGCCACATAGGTGTGAGGAAAGGGTACAGAGAGATATCAGGGTCAGAGCAGACTTGCAAGCAAAACCAATCACAGACCCAGAAGAAACTTTGTTCACAGATGGGTGTTGCTACAGACACCCCACAGAAGGATTAAAAGCAGCATATGCAGTAATAAGGCAAACAGAAGACGGGTTTCATGAAGTATTGACAGGCACAGTGGAAGGGAAAGAATCAGCTCAGCTAGCAGAATTACAAGCAATGGTAGCAGCGTTAGAATGGGCAGAAGGGAAGAGAGTGAACATTTATACCGATTCAGCATATGTGGTGGGAGCGATACAGGTAGAATTGAGTCAATGGATCAGAGCAGGATTTTTTACTGCAGCCAAAACGCCCATCAAACATGAAAAAGACATTAAAAGGTTAGCAGAGGCCTTAATGAAACCTGCAGAAATAGCAGTCATTAAGTGTAGGGGTCATGATAAAGCAGAGACCACAGTAGCAAAAGGAAATCAGGAAGCAGACTCAGCAGCTAAAAAAGCAGCAGGGTATACGGCTCAAAACATGATGTTACAGACCGAGAAAACAGTGTATGATTTGTTACCGGCATGCGATTTAAACATGTTAATAAAAGAGCAGCAGAAAGCCTCCCCTCAGCAGCTAACATTGTGGAAAGAAAGGGGGGCTAAGGAATCCGAGGGGGTTTGGAGGTCACCGGACGGTAGACCAGTGTTGCCCCCAGGATTGATAGCGTCCATGCTCCAGGAAGCACATGGTCTTACACATTGTGGAAAAACACAGATGCAGAGACATCTGACACATTGGTGGCATCCGTTTTTGCCAGCAATGATCGAGAATCATATCAGAGAGTGTAAAACGTGTACAAAATACAGTGTGAGAGCAACAGTGAAGCCACATGAAGGGAAATTTCCTCTTCCACAAATGCCAGGGCAAGAGATAGTGATTGAATATACTGATATGATTGAGAGAGTAAACGGGTACAGGTATCTCCTGGTCGCAGTGGATGCATACACTGGTTGGCCAGAAGCTATGCCTGCAAAGAAGGAAGACGCAAAAACAGTGATCAAATTTTTGATAAATCACTACATTCCGACGTATGGGTTTCCAAAAAGAATCAGGTCGGATAACGGCACACACTTTAAGAATAAAGATTTGCAGGAGGTAGAAGCAGCGCTAGGACTGAAACACTTGTTTGGAGCAGTATACCATCCGCAATCACAGGGAAAGGTGGAAAGAATGAATCAGTCCATTAAAGGTAAAATAGGAAAAGTGTGTGCTCAAACTAAATTAAGCTGGGTGGATGCTCTGCCCTTAGCCTTAATGTCCATCAGAAGCTCAGTGAATTCAATTACAGGGTTCACACCTTATGAGCTAAGAACAGGTCAACAGTTTCCCGGACCTGGAGCAGGGGTACAGATGGTAGATAGAGAAAGGGTTCATGTAAGGTATAAGCCATACTATGTTCAACTAACAGCTCTGGTTTCAGCTTTCTCGAAACAGGTTGGAGCTGTAAAGGGGGACCCCGACAGGCAGGTCCCGCCTACAACAGACTGGGTCCTACTGAAAGTCATCAAGCGGAAGTGGTCAGAGCCAAGGTGGACAGGACCATTCAAGGTGGTGGAAAGGACATCTCACGCAGTCAGGCTGCAAGGAAAGGGAGACAGCTGGTATCACTGGAGCCAGTGTGCTGCCACAGACCCGCCAATCAGGACTCTAGATCAGATAAGACAAAGGAGGAGTATAGTGGAGCATTGATAACAAATTCTTCTTTACAGCAGCCTGTGGACAACATTCTGGTACAAGGTTGAGAAGGTTTGAAAATCTTCCGGAAAAGTAGTTTTTCTAGAATCCAATTGAGCAAACTGAGCCAGTTTTGCTTGCTAAAAATAATCAGAAGAGTGTATTAAGATGTATATTGCAGCAGGGGAGCCACACCACAACAGGTGGTGGTGGTTAGGAGTGTTTACTATCATATCATGCATTATTGTTATTATGTTGTTGTTGCTATGGGGATCAGAGTACAGATGGGAAAGGGAAACCCGGAAACAAGAGAGCTGCCCAAGAAACAGGGGAGTACCGAATGAATATAAATTGGCTAGTCAAATAGCAGCAGGGTTTGAGAATCTCCCCCTGATTAGTGCTTTATTTCCAGTTACCCCAAACAAGAACGTTGATCGTATAAATTACATCCATTACAATGTACTTCGCTTGGCAAATAAGACCCGGGATGCAGTAGCAGGTCTCTCAGAACAGCTGGCAGCCACCTCATTGATGACAGTACAGAATAGAATGGCATTGGACATGTTATTAGCAGAAAAGGGAGGAGTCTGCTCCATGTTTGGAGATCAGTGCTGTACTTTCATTCCAAACAACACTGCACCGGATGGCTCTGTAACCAGAGCTCTGGAAGGATTGAGAACCCTATCCTCAGAAATGCATGAACACTCAGGCATCGATAACCCTTTGGAAAGCATCTTGGAATCATGGTTTGGTAAATGGAGGGGATTGATTGTGTCTGTATTAGTGTCCCTAGTAAGTGTAATGGGAATGTTGATTTTATGTGGATGTTGTTGTATTCCCTGTCTAAGATCTTTGTGTAACAGGTTGATTGTCACCGCAATTGAAGGAAAGGTTCCTCCTCCTTACCAGATGCCACAGTTGGAGATGGAAGTGATGGCGTTGGTGGCGGGGGAAGGGTATCTGTTTGAGGATGAGGATGAAATATGAATATGTTTCGTTGGTCTCATGTTTATGAGACCAAAAGGGGGAATTGTAGATATATGCTATGAATTGGCCACTACTAAAATATCAGATAAGGGGATTAATTACTTTATTGTTTGTTTCATATAAATATGTGGTCCTATGTGTAACAATTTGAAAGCAGTAAGCTTGTTGTGTAATAAGAATGCATCCCAGCTGGAAGACAGTTTACCCTGAAGTGTAATTAAATAGGTAGGTTCTTGATGTGTGGATGAAGAAGGAAACCAGCGTTGACACTTCCCACTTGTATAAGTTAAAGGTTTATTATTAACAGGAGATCGGGGTCAAACATTCAGTCAGAGCCCTGACCATCCTGTGTTAAACGATGCAGAACTAACCCTTAAAAACCCCCACAGGATGACTGGTGATTGTGTAGTTTCTGTAGATATATGCTATGAATTGGCCACTGCTAAAATATCACATAAGGGGATTAATTACTTTGTTGTTTGTTTCATATAAATATGTGGTCCTATGTGTAACAATCTGAAAGCAGTAAGCTTGTTGTGTAATAAGAATGCATGAAGACAGTTTACCCTGAAGTGTAATTAAATAGGTAGATTCTGGATGTTGACACGTCCCACTTGCATAGGTTAAAGGTTTATTATTAACAGGAGAGCGGGGTCAAACATTCAGTCAGAGCCCTGACCATCCTTTGTTAAACAATGCAGAACTAACCATAAAACCCCCACAGGAGGTCTGGTGATTGTGTAGTTTCAGAAGAACTAACCATAAAACCCCCACAGGAGGTCTGGTGATTGTGTAGTTTCAGAAGAAGGGGGTCACATGGAAGTCACTATTGCGCCTGTTTAAGGAGGTCACAGGAAGATCACATATCCTGGACTGTGAGAAGATGGAGGATGGAGTCAGATCAACAGCCAATCAGGAGACGACAGCACCTCACACATTATATCTGATTCTGTATTTTTGTATAAAAGGGGTCAGGGAAAGGATAGCAGTCGGACTTCATGAACTGACACACACTGTTGTTCATCAGGGACAGGAAGATCTCGACCCAGAGCTCTGTATGTTTTATTCATTTACTGCTAAATAAAATAGCCTGTGAGACCGCTCATCTTCTCCTATCCTTTCATTTAACGAACACACAGACTGAGCTAACACATAGCGTATGATTTAGCAAGTAGAATTAGCTCAAGTCGAAACATTTCAGAAGAAGGGGGTCACATGGAAGTCACTATTGCGCCTGTTTAAGGAGGTCACAGGAAAGTCACATATCCTGGACTGTGAGAAGATGGAGGATGGAGTCAGATCAACAGCCAATCAGGAGAAGATAGCACCTCACACATTGCATCAACATTCTGTATTTGTGTATAAATGGGTCAGGGAAAGCATAGGAGTCAGACTTCATGAACTGACAAACCACTGTTGTTCATCAGGGACAGGAAGATCTCGACCCAGAGCTCTGTATGTTTTATTCATTTACTGCTAAATAAAATAGCCTGTGAGACCGCTCATCTTCTCCTATCCTTTCATTTAACGAACACACTGACTGAGCTAACACATAGCGTAAGATTTAGCAAGTAGAATTAGCTCAAGTCGAAACACATTGTATATAGTAAGATTGCTTCTTGAGACCACATACTGTTACTTCAATAGAGAAGAAAGGTCTCTCCTGTCCAAATCTACATACCATATGTAAATAGTTGCCATGGTACCAAGCAGGCTTCAGATGGAGCTCATAGTAAGCACAAGCTTACTATTATGCTAACCCCGTGTGACACATTAGCCACATATTCCAATGTTCACAATTATTTTGTTAATTTCTGATTTCAGGCTATAGGCACAGTGCTAAATATCTCCACATCTGGCAAAAGTGACACACTTTACAGTCCTACTGACTTGTTACCATAGCAAACAATTTAATCACCATTTTACTATGTACAAATTAAATGACCATCACTGCAAACAATGATTGTTCTACTCTATTGAAGGTTTGTGATTGAAAGTGAGTTGGTCATGGATAGCTATGTTTTGCCTCAACTTACCCTCTTCAGCCACCTTGTTTTTGAGCACCAATGCCATGTTCTGCAACCATGTGCAGTGTTGTGCCATCTCCATTACCAAAATGCGTTTTTCTTCCTGCAGTCGCATTGTTGTCATCACCTGGTCATGAAGCCGTTTCTTGATTCCAATGTTTGCTAAAATAATCAATGACAGTTTTATTAATACATTAGACAATGTTGCATATAAACATAACACAAATTTAGCAACAACAATTGTACTTTTGATCAATTTTATACAAAATAAGAAAACTTATAACACATAGAAACTACATGAATATTAAACCACTCAATATTTTTGCACACTTATTTCAGTATACTGTATACAGCTGAACTTCAAAAAAAAAAAAAAAATCTGAAAACTGACATACCGCTGTCATGAACCTCCCAAGGCCATATTGGGGACACAGTGCTCTCTCCACTCAGGGAGTGCTCCACCACAGCTGCATCAATTTGTGCTGCAGAGTCAAGTTCATTGAAGTTATGTATCTCCTGAAGAAGGAGCTTTTTGTCCTCTGCCAGCTTCCTCCGAAGCCGGTGGCGAAGCTTATTGCTGTCTAGAATGACATGAAGTAGACGGGTAAAGGCTCTTGACAGAACTGTTTGACAAGAAAAAAATGCATTGCACTCAAAAAGTGAAAGTGAAGCTGCAGTGACTGAAGTATGTAATAATGACAATCTAGATAATAATCAGTTACAATCAAACAGAAGAGCTGTAATTGGCTTAATTGCTTCTACATTGTGTAGTTAACCTATTGTATTATATACAGTAGTAATACCATTCTGACGGTAGAGGTTTTGCTTCCGCTGCCTCACACTGAGGTAGAGCCCTTCAATGGACCGCTGAAGCCCTGTGTGTGTGGTTCCTTGCAGGTTGTCAGATGTATCTCCTGTCTCTGTAGAAATAATAGTAAAATAAACAATAAAACAACACATAACAGTTTCAATGTTTGAATTCATTTTACACATAAACCCCTTTTAACCCGACTTGATTGTACAATTTGGTATGTGTACTTCCTACAGAGAAACTATCGTTGGCTGATCTTTAATATCAAGCCTGAAGATTAAAATAGTAGTGGAAAAGTATTGTGTTATTTTCTGTTATCTGGTCATGCTTACCACCAGCTACACATTCTTTCACATCAGAAATCCACTGTGACACCATTTCATCTGAGCAATGTAGCTGTGTTTTTAGCTCTTCTAGCTTCGCATTTTCATCCAGGAGCCTCTGACAAGTCTGATAAAAAGTGTTACACAGTAATCAGTATAAAGTCTGTATGATTAACAACAGCTCAAACGATAACAATAAAAGCATTAGACCTACCTTCACATATCTTGTGGAAAGTGCCTGATGTAAGGAATCACTTTTTTTGTGGTTCCACCCCATTGCATGCAATGTAAGCATGTCCACCCGGGCTATTGAAGGCAAAGTATGAGTTTATGGCATGCAGTCTTTGAAAAAAAAATTATGCAAAAATATGGAAAACACTCTGATCACCTGCTTTCAACATATATTTTGTCGTAAGGGCACAGCGAGAGAGGTAGCTGTTAACTTGTTCCACCTCTTTACCGGCAGTTGTCCCTGCTCCTTCCTGGTTCCTACCACTCCATTTAATCTGTTAGTAAAGGTTTAGTGGAATGGTAACACAAAAAGTATACATAGTATAGTTTACCCATTAACTTCAATTTAATATTATTAATCATTACAATTTACATATGATGAAAAAATAATAAACATACCTCACACTTAGTAGCATGAGCTCGAGCATGCATTATACTGAGGAAAGGTTTCATGGTGGTCAGCTCCTGGAGAGCAGGAAGGACACTGGCAACTTTCTCCAGGTATGGCCAGTATTTGCAAGCCACATCCATGGCAAAGAATTGTGCCTTGGCTGGCATCAGCTCCTTTTGAAGGTACATGGGGTAGGCAAATATTTCTCCCCTGTACATATTAAGGGCTTTCAGAAGGAAACCATGGTGGCACACAGCAACCTCCATGCCCTCTTCATCCAATTTGGAAGCCCTTCTTGAAGTCTCCCTTGCTGCTGTCCACTGGGAGTCCCCACACGTGCCTCTTCCCTGTGTCTATGACACACGTAAACAAAAATAAATCAAATAAAATCAATGGTGTCATAAAACACTGTGTATGCCATGTATTCTCTCAATTTGATTTTGTAGTTGGTAGGCAGAAGTTGCAGTTGGGGAGGAAATCTAGGTTGGATATATATGGTTATTTTAGTCACAGAAGTATTTTGTCAAATTACGATTCAAACTTGCTTTTTTGACAGCTTTCTGGATCATGTCCACAAATCCAGACACTGCACTGTCTTCAGCCACAAAGATTCCGTCAAAAAAAAGCACGGTCACCAGAGCTGTGGAAGACAAATAGGAAATCAATTTATTAAATATATAACTCAATCAATCAATCAATCAATCAATAATAACACTGGAACAAAGAGCACCTTCCATTTCGGCGAAAGCGATATAATTTTCTGTTTTCATCTGCTGAAACAGCCAACATTTCTGGTGTGCAGGCTGGGCAGGTGAAAACAGCACCACAGCAGAGTTGGTCTTCCTCAAACGAAGCATACGAAAATTCTGCGCTGCAGAGTGTCGCCGTTGATATGTCCAGACTGGAAGATACATAGAATAAAACCATCTTTATGATGTTGTCTGCTTATGTACATAAATGTTGTAATATGGCCAAGAACATTAATACTAACTCGTCCTCCACACTTGGTGCGATGCTCCAGCAGCTTTGCGAAAGCCTGTCTGGAGAATCCCGGAAAGATGACTTTGAGTTCCTGAAAGGAGCTCAAGAGGTCCAACGTGTACAACGTGGAAGTATTGACAGAGGCTGGCTAATATCCACTCCGAAGGAAGTCCTTCATGTCAGGGGTCCACTGCTGCTGGCACGTTTGACATACATACAGTGGCTGATGCAAGTCATAACACCCTTAGAACAAGAAAGAAAAAAAACATGCTTAATACACATTTTAAAACACCCCCAATATCTTGATATCTGATTTGATTTCTAGAAATCATCTTGAAAAATAAATTTAAATAGTGAATTGTTTTTACCATTGATGATAAATCAACGGTAAATCACTGGTTTGCCTGGTAGTACAGTGAAGGTTGTTCCATCACAGACGTAGTTTGACACTCTCACAGTTAGAAGATGCAAGCTGGCAAAAAGAAAGAAGACCATTCATTCATATTATCTGTTAAAAGCTGCAGACACATGTGAACAGCAAAATAAAAGCTTTGTTGAGAATATACCTTGCTCCTGAGTGTAATATCCACCCTCCCCTCTAATGACGTGTGTGGTTGGAGGAATCTATTAAAAAACCCCACGTATCAGACATTCCCTGTTGTGGAGTGGCTGTTTTTTGTGATGCAGTACATCGCAGTCCTCACAGAACCACTCTTCAGGGAGACACTCTCTGCACCTAGGGATGAAATACAAAATTAATATAATCAACTATTCACGTGAATAACTCATAAACTACAATACACTCAAGTTACAGTAAGCTACAGTATTCTAAATTAAGTTAGATAATCGGTTTGATAAGAAGGTCCTAGATGTATAGAAAGAAGGTCCTAGATGTACTTTCACATTCATGTAGGTTTCCTCTGGGAATCCAATTTATCTCCCACCCCAAAAGACATGCATGTTAGCCTATATAGCAGGGCACTGAGAATTACTGTAATGATCAGCAAGCCTACCCTGGGTAAATGTGACTGTAAAAGAGTACATTAAAGAATAATTAACATTAATAAATATGTTTTCATGCTACAAACTGATCCAGTATTTATGCATTAAATTCCAATACATGTCAAATAATTCAGATAAGAACCTGTAGCTGAGGCTTGGCGTCGCCCTCCAAGCCTCCCCCTCGGCTTGCCTCGTCTGGCACAGTCAGTATTGGAGCTGTGTGGAGGTTCTCCACCAGTATGTGCCCGTTTCCTCTCCTCACTTGCTCTCTGTGTGTTGAAGTAAAAATTCAATAGTTAAAGGTACTGAAACCGAGACAGGTGACAAGGTTTCAATGCAGACTTTATTCACTTTTGGCAAGCTGAACTCTTTGCGACTGAAGCTCCAGCCACCCATGCTACAATAATGAACCCAAAGTCACTTAGATTATCTAGGTATTCCATTACAGTAATTTGCCACCCATCTGTTTGTTCAAGTACAAAATGAATGAGGTTGAGTGATATAAAAACACTAACCTTGGCTTCAGCTAGAATGTGGTCTTGTTCCATTTCAAGCGCCATACGTTTCCCCTCTTGGTAGCTGGGATGCTGGCGGTCAAGGGTACGTCTCGTGGCCATTGTAACACAAACAGACTGACCTAGACAGACTGACGGACAGACAGGCAGATAGACAGACCCAGACAGGCAGACTGACAGAGAGACAGGCAGATAGATAGATACACAGACAGACTGACAGACAGGCAGATAGATAGACAGACAGACTGACAGACAGGCAGATAGATAGATAGACAGACTGACAGGCATGGTTTACCTTTAAACTGTTAAACGTTCATCCCTAGATACGGTATGTTTATATTTACATTGAACGGTTTAAAATGGAGAAATTGTGAATTCAGGTCTTGTTATAACTACTTAAGGGTACTTAAGGGTCACCCAAATGTAAATCTCTGTGCACTTTACATTATTACTGTAGTAGTGTGAAGATGTTGCGCTATAATGGACAGGGTTTTGGAATCATTTTTACTCTGAAGCAGACTTTTATTTTGAAGGACCGCACGGAAGACCAGAAGTAGGGAGGGTTTTGTTGTACTTATTTTAGCGGGTTTTTCTTTGTCTATGGCTGACTTTTGCCGGTATAAGACCGGGAAAGCACCATGAGAGCATAACGCAGGAAAGGCATTGAATAGCTTACCGATGGGTACTGAATACATTGTTGAAAGACAGCCCCTTACTTGTTTTATACACAACACAGAGCAAAGTAAAACCCAAAATAGTTAACTTTAAAAGTGATCCAGTGACAGATGAAATGACAACGTCTAGATGAGCTCACACAATTAATTTACTCACACATTATTATAGTCATAATTATGACATCTGCTTAATGCCCAACCCTACAATTAATTGGATATAACGTTAATGCTGTATTGTGTTAGCTTATATTGAACGTTAGCTATCCAGCAAGCAAGTTTCCCTTTTTCATTTGTGCTGACCAATGGCAAATCACTGGTGGGGATTTAATATTTGCCCTAATATTTAAACCATGCAAGTAATTAATCATATTAAACAAACCATATAGCAGACGTATAGTCATACAACTTACCTGAATGGTAGTTTGGGAGCGAAAGAGCGAAATCGCCGCCAACACTGACATCATCAGATAGCTTCTTCACCATGGCAACGGCAGAGAAATCTCATGGGTAACGCAGTCAGTAAATCGCTGTCAACTTACAGATACCATTAAAAGTAAAGGGTGATGCTTTTTGTAATTGAGACAGACCCAGCTGTCTGAGTGATATTACTTTTTTATTTATTTATTCTGAGAGCCTTTTAGAATACAATGTGTTACAGAGCACGTTAACTGAGATGTGCTGTAAAAGCAAAACATGTTCAATAAAAAGTAATTCCTGTTACCTTCGTTTTCCAATATTTGATCTTAATTCACATGTAGGAAAATGCCCAATATGATCACTCTAAACGTAGGCTACTGCTGAGCACAA
Source organism: Scomber scombrus (assembly GCF_963691925.1). Lineage (NCBI taxonomy): Eukaryota > Metazoa > Chordata > Actinopteri > Scombriformes > Scombridae > Scomber > Scomber scombrus. The sequence continues at coordinate 358,760 of NW_026910277.1, read as the reverse complement.
CCAGTTTATTGATAGGCTACAGTTCATAAATAAGAAAGAAAAGAAAAAGATGAAGCATACCTTTCTGACCGTCGCGGTTTGCCAGCAGAGTAGCGCACCTGTACATATATCCGTGAATTGTCACAATTTCTCAGAAAAATGTTGACACAAATGAGAAAAATAAACAATAAATTATCTGTACGGAGCACCTTAAGGGACAGTAGGGAGAAAGCTCCCGGACAGAACATTAGTTTGAAAGTCGTGCTTAATGGCACGAAAAATACTTCCAATTGAAATACATGAGTTTTGAAATCGTTCTTGGTGACACGAAAAAAGTGGAAATTTCGTGTCCCAGATAACGAATCAATAGATTAAAAGACGTGACAGTGTCACGTATTTCCGTGAGACTGGGTTGGCTCATTAACAGTTTTAGTGAGTAGGTAACAAAAACCAAGCAGATAACGCATCTCCAAAGCATCTTGAAATTTACTGAGAGCAAACAATGAGGTAAGGTTGCAAATGAAGATCACGAAAACGGCGGGGAAAAGAACGTAACATGATGGTAACATGAATTTCATGTGGGTTCAGGATATTACCTAATTATAGGGAAGGCCTGTGATCAAGAGTTTTTATGTATACAATAACATCTGCAATTAACATGTGGAATGAAATGTAACGTTATATTTGTGGAATAATTGTATGATATTTGACCCATGACTGCATCATTTAAGCATACTATCAATATTTATAACATTTGACATATTTCAGTCACCCCTCATTATGAAATGGTAGCTTCCATATCAAAGCGCGAAAGAGGTCCGTTACGTAGAAGGTCAGGTGCACAACGGAACTTTCAGCAGATTGCATCGTGGATTTGGAAGGAGACTCAGCAACAGTTTTAGCCTACACTATGGACGAAGCGGGCATGGATAAAGTAGCAGCTGAAATACTAAAAGGTATTGTATGTTCGTTTATATCCAAACTTGTCCTCTGGAAGTTAACATTTATTTGAATTGGAACATTGGTCAACACATTCACGTCAACTTGCTAATTTAAACGAACAAACTAACTAGCTAGCTAGAACGTATGCCCCTAAATGTCCACTGTAAACTGCTAATAATAGCACAAACGATACTAGTTGACGTAATTAATTGTGTTTTAATGCCAGAAACAGTGTTATGGTGCAAATTATTTTGAATTAGCCTTCGATAATGGACATCTCTGTTTAGCTTAGAGGTAACGTTAGCACTCTCTGGCGCCCTTTCTATTATCAACCTCTAACGTTGACGTTATCACTTTTAAAATATACTATTAACGTTACTGTGAACTAGTGAAACTAATTTCGGTGACATTTTCTAACGTTAGTATGATTGGGATATCTGTATTTTAAGTTTTCAAGGTTAAGTGGCTGTTCTGAAATTAAGGTAACCTGTCTTTGTAAAGATGCAGACTTTCCTCCCCCCTACTAATATTTAATGATTTAAAGTAAAGTGTAGATATATGCTATGAATTGCAAAGCTAACATATTTCAGATAATGAGAATTATTAGTTTATTGTTTGTTTCATTTCATAATGTGGTACAATGTATGATAGTTTGAAAAACATTATGTGTGTATCATCTCAGAAGAATGCACAGCAGGAGATGGGTGTGATTGAAGGGGGTGACTGTATTAGCATAGCCCTAAGTATTCGTCCAGGATCAGCTGACTTTGAACCTTTTGTTAAGACAATGCAGAACGAATCCTTAAAAACCCCCCACAGGACGTCTGGTGATTCTGTAAGGACATCACACCTGTGGGGGGATTGCACAGGGAGAGGAGACATCCTGGAAGCCAAGATGAAGGATGGAGCCAGACAGACAAGACGTCGACGCCTAGCACATTCAATTTGCATTCTGTTTTTGTATTTAAGAGGGTCAGGGAGAGACAGAGAAGTCAGAAATTTACGAACGCTGACATAAACGCTGTTGAATGTTAGGGAGAGTAAATTGACCCGGAGCTCTGTATATGCTTTATACATTTACTGTTAAATAAATAGCGTGTTGAGACCGAATATTCTTCTCCTATTTTTTCATCAAAACGAACACGTGGACTGAGCTCACACATAGAGAAAGATTTAGCAAGTAGTATAGCTCAGACCGCAACAAAAGTAAGAATAAAGTAAGATGTATTTGTTTGTTGATTTCTCCGGTAGCTATTATAGTTATATAATACATATTACATGCAGTTTGCCAGGTTCTTATTTTCAGTTGGTCAAAATAAAGAATCTTTAGGGCTAATTCAGACTGAGTGCATGGCATGAGCGTGTCAGCTGCGTGGCGTGTCAGTTTTTTTCCGGCTCCCATGTTAGCAGGTTTGAGTGTTGGCATGCTGCCTGCGTGATACGCGCAACAAAAACATGTGCATGCTAGAAATGGGACAGTTTGCCTACTTTTCACGCAACACGCAAGGTGTTTTAAAAACAGTTTAACAATATTCATATGACATATTTTCTCAATGGACAACGTATTAGCAAATTCATTAACAAATATTTAATGTGTGGCAATATTTGTTTTTCAGCTGCTAATATAAGCAAAGATATGCTGCCAAGCCTCACAAAGGAGGACTTGCGTGACCTTTTTCCTGGTCCAGAACACTTCCTGAGAAGGAGAACCATTTGGAGACTCAGTCATGATGAAAATGAGGTAATGATAGATTTCAGATTTCTTGTTTGGTGGCTGTCAGGCTGTCAGTCAGCTCCTTGTTTTTATAATTACCAATAAATACGTGTATCTTTTATACAGGGTCAAGAATCAGAGCTGCATAGACCAGGAAGCAGTGAATTCAGCCCCACCCACCCACCTCCTCTTCCCCAACATCCATTTCCTTCCTCTTTGTCTTCCTCCAACCCTCTCCCCTCTCCATCCCCCATTTCTTCTCCATCCTCCCTCCCCTCTCCAAGCCCAAGACCCCAACATGGCAGAACGGTACAACTTGTCAGCCCACAGTATGTCATATACACAGACACAGAATTAGAGCTTGCAAGGAGTGCCTTCTTTGACCAACAGCGTGCTGGAAAAGAGGGAGACTTTAGCCTGTCCAAAGATCTTCGTTGCAGATTAATAAGAAATACCATCACGAGCATGATTGCAATCAAAAGAGCAACAGAGGATGATTTTAAATATCCATGCAACCGGGAGCTCACAGTTATGGCAAAGCGCCTCTTGGAAAATACCCAATGCTTTGGGACCAATCTGCCAAGAGTGGGGCTGAGTGGGTAAGACACTATTCATCAGTCGTGTCTGCTTGTACGCCTTCATTACTGTATACGATTTTATTTAATGTTATTTATTACACAACCTGTTCTGTGTCTGTCTTGTCAGGAATATCTGAAGAAACAGCTCCTAAAAAGAGTCCAAAATGTTTCAACTCCTAAAAAGCAGCAGGGAGCAACTCCTTCGCGAAAGAAGGCACGGAGACTTAGCTTTCAGTCCGGACAGGAGACGTCCACGGATGAGACTGATGACTCCACCACCTCTACTGTGATCTTGGAGAGATCACCACCACGCTGTAGCACTCCAGAGATTGAACAATCGTATGGTAAGTGCACAAATTGAAATGGTGGATATTTTTTTCAGTATTAATGGAGCTTCTATTATTACTTTGAACAAGGACAATTCCATGTCTAAGTAAATTCAGCAATGTTATCATGCAATTTCAAACCTTTTTTGTTCTGGATTATTCATCTATTAGTGTCCTTTTTTAAAGGAACACGCCACCGTTTTATAAAATTGGGATATTCACCGTCTCCCCTAGAGGTAAATAAGTGGGCAAACGCATTTGTCTCAGTGCATGCAATGTCATAGTCTGGCAGCGCACCTGCTAGGTTAGCTTAGCTTAGCATAGTGAATGGAATCCTTTGTAGCCAGATAGTATGTCATGAGTAAAAGTGAGCCTCTGTCTTCACAACCAGTCTAAATTTGCATAAGCTAACCTAGCGGGGGCGCTGCCGGACTACAACAATGCATGCACGGAGACAAAAATGTTTTTGTTCACTTATCTAACTCTAGGGGAGATGGCGAATAATCCAATTTTATAAAATGGTGACGTGTGTATTTGCGTGTTAATGGCCCAGTTAACCTGTAATGTCTGAAATGGAAATTATGGTCTTAAAGCTGCCGTCGGCAGCATGTTTTGAGTCATATTAGCTTGAACTGTCATGGGATTCTGGAAGTAGAATATTAAAAAGGCTGTTTAGAAAAAATCCTGAATGCTCTAGCTCCCTCTAAAGCCTGTAATCAAGCTTGCAAAAATCGAGAGCTCCTGGTTTTGTTTAACCAACCAGGGGGGAGGAATTGCTACCTGTCAATCACAGCTTGTGCACACGCTGCTATCGAGCCCGCCCCCCATTCATGCGCACGAAAGTTCTCCCAGTCAGAGACGAGAGCATTGATATCTGCTTCTTAGCGAAAATGGCGCAGCAGCCGAAAATCCTAAAACTTCCCATTCCACGTTTGCCAACTACTGCCTACACATCCAAAACTTCGAAAAAGAGGAAAACTGAAACGGAAAAGAACGTTATAAGAAAAGAAATTGACCGAGCGCGGAATAAAACTCGGGTCAACATTGGAATAGCATTTGAGAGGTGGAGGGAACTAACGTTACGGGACCTCAAAGGCTTCAAGTTAGATGCAGACTTGGCCATATTTCGTCTCGACAGGTAATTACAGCTGTTATATGAATCTTTCTTGTTTTATGGTAGACAACGGTTACACTCGGTCTAGATATGTTGAGCTCCGGTATTGGTGGGCTGTGGCGAATAGCTAAGACTTGACAGGCTATTATAAGCAACATTAGCTAATAGCTTGGAAGTAGTGCTTCTTACTAAGCTAACGTTATCACGTTAGTTGTTATAGCCTACATGCCATTCGACATCGAAGCAGTACAGTCACCGTCTTCCATGCTGAGCGTGAGTTGCTTTAGACACCGTACGTCTGCCCACAGCTTGTGTGCTCGTCTCCAGAGGGGGAGGGGTTTGTGGGGCGGTTTGGAGCTTGGTAGAGGTTGGGGGAGGGACCTGAAACTTGTATCAGTTCCAATTTTCCGACTTTAGACTCGGAATTTTGAAGGCCTGCCGACGGCAGCTTTAATGTTTGGTATGGCTATGTTTAAATGTTAATTGATGAAGTTTGTTTTTCTAGCATCAGACACTTCGGACAGCCTGCAGAATCAGGCAAGACATTATGAAACTCTGCAGGACATGTATAAAACCAAGGCCAGGCCAAACAAGAAGGATGTTGCCCAGCTCCTAGACCTTGAATTCCAGTCAAGACGCGCTTTCATTGACTCCGATGTGACTAAGGAGCAGGACAGGCCTGTCAAGATCCTTGAGGCGTATCCCTGCTTTGGAGAATTGGACCATGTAAGCATATGTATTCATTTTATGCAGCCCTCTGCTTCCTAAGCCTAGGAATTACAACACTCGCTAACCACCACCAATGTGTAGCACCCACCTGGGTGATGCGGCAACCATTATGTTCCAAAACACTCACCACACACCAGCTTGAGGTGGAAGTGAGGATCTGAATGAGTCAATTAGAGTGAGGGGATGATTAGGGGGCCAGGTTGGGAATTTAGCCAGGACACTGGGGAACCCCCTACTCTTTGCAATAAGTGCCATGGGATCTTTAATGACCACAGTGAGTCGTGACCTCGGTTTAATGTCTCATCCGAAGGTTAAAGTTTAACTCTGTTAGATTTGAATTGTAATGTAAATTTTAATTTAACATCTCTTCTCTATCCTTTGTCTCCCTGTGTGTTAGCTAATGGATGAACTCCGGCGGATCCTCGATCAAGGGAACCCCCACTTCCTACCTGAACTAAATACCCGGCGGGCGACCTTTTTTGAGAGGGCACAGTTTTATGGCGTTTTCAAGAAGGTCATGAGGCCTCCACTGTTGGACAAAGGTTATTACAGAACATAACAATTGAGAATCCCACAGAAGTATTAATGTTTTTTTAATAACTGGCTGCAGAAAAACTACTTTTTTTAAAATTACTTTTTTGTCTTGTTTTTTAACAGCACAGCAGTCAATCGCCCTGATGAAGGCATTGCCAGACTTATTTCCATCACCTGTGGCTCCACCCAAGAAGTTGGGACATGCAAGTGAGGCTTTGCTTCACATCCTTAAGGTAAGAAAATGTATATGCATAAGAATTTTCACATTTACTTTACCATACAATACAAAAAGTGCATTGTGGTATTTATTTTTCTTTTTGTGTTTGTCAGCCTACAGAAGACCCCAACACCTTTCTATGAGCAAGACCACTCTCCAGCCCGGTCGTTGTTGTCTGTGAAACTAACTGCATACTATCTATTGGAACCACGCCTGTGTTGACTTTCCCAAAAGAGGATATCGATGCTAGCGTAATGTATCTCATGGCATGCTATTACATCTTTCACCTTACATATCCCAAGTGCGTTGCCACACTCCTGTCTGTGCTGCAGACCGAGGTTCTCCTGGATGCCATCCACGACCAGGACATGACGTCCTCATATAGGAAGGCTATAGGCGAGTGGAAGAAATTCTTAGCTTAAAGTGGAAATGAGAGTGGATAATCTTGTCTTGGTTTGTTTTGAGGCTGTGGCTTTTTTTTTTTTTTTTGCCTTACGTGTTTTTTACTTTTTAGTTTGCTGTTAAGTTCAGCTGCATGACCTTCCCAAAAGAGGATATTGATGTTAGCACAATGTAAAATGGCATGCATTATCTTTCACCTTAGATATCATAAGTGTGCACACTTCTGTCTGCGCAAGTTCTCTTGGATACTATCCACAGCCAGGACATGACTTCCTCATGTAGATAGATGCATGTTTTTCACTTTTTAGTTTGCTCTTTTAAAAATCTTCATTGAAGATCATGCGCCGAGCTGGAGTGTTTATTTGGAAAAATCCGATGAGTTTTTACATATCCCCATTTCAAGTCAAAGAGTACTGTTGCTACTCTCTCTCTCTCCTATTCTTCCTCTCTCTCCCCTCTACCCCAACCGGTCGAGGCAGATGGCCGCCCACTTTGAGCCTGGTTCTGCCTGAGGTTTCTTCCTGTTAAAAGGGAGTTTTTTCTTGCCATTGTCGCTAAATGCTTGCTCATGTGGGAATGTTGGGTCTCTTTATAAATTAAAACTTGAAGAGTACGGTTTAGAACCTGCTCTATGTGTAAAGTGCCTTGAGATAACTTTGTTGTGATTTGGCGCTATACAAATAAAGATTGATTGATTGATTGATTGTCAGTACGGAAAAAAAATGTTTGGTTTTACCTAGCTCAGCCAGCAGCTAACGCAGCAAGAGTTGCATGTACATGGAGGCTGCCATGCCCCCAGAGTGAAGAGCTGTAGCTGCCTGTCTGTGTTAGCTGCTGGCTGATGCAACTCTTGCTAGGTAAAACCGATTGTTTTTGGGGGGCTTTCGTACCGACTGACCTCAAAACGGAGAACTATATGAAAAATCGTCGGATTTTTCCTGTAATAGTAAGTTCAGGCTTTTACTGTTTCTACTGTAAAGGAAAAGTTGTACTTGAAAGGCAATAAAGACTTTGAAAAAAAATTTAGATTCATGTATTTGTTTAACCTTCCTCTTGTGTTAGCTCTCTGCTACCATCTCTTATGTTAACGGGTCGGTTTTGACCCGTGTCTTAAATCAGCCATAAAATACCCTAAAAACAATTATTTATCATCAAATTTTTTTCTTATCTATTGTTTACCTTGTTAGGCTTCCTTATCCATGAAAATATTGGTTTTAATATTTTTTTAGTGGGCCCCTTGGCCTTTCTCTTGACAACATACCCCTCATTTTCAATATAAAAAAAATGTTAAATTAACCTCAAAAGAATTATATAAATAAATAAGGTTTTTATGTTACCTGACTATTGCAGAGGGGTATTAGAACACATCTCTTAAATGTTAAAAAATATATAGTTTTTAATTTTTATATTATTAACTATAGTAACATCTATGGTGTTACGGGTCAATTTCGACCCATATATATTTACTTCAAGAAAAATAACTAATATAGATAGCAAATGAAAAGCAGAACTAGTAATTATACAACATGTAGATTTGCAAGCAAACAACAACCAATCAAGCAAATCAAACCAACAGAAATCAAGTACTAGTACCATAGAAACTGTGTGCAAGAACATGCATGTGTATTTGTGTATTTTTAGATGCATGTGTGGCAAAAAGCAGAGTATTTTTTGAAGGTGAAGCACAATATGTTTATCTTTCTGTCCTTATTGCTAGGGCAGACCTGACACCTCTTTCTTTTAGAATCAGGTGGTCTCACTGGTGTTGTGGCTGTTGTGGTTGATGTTGAGGCAGGGCTGGCTGAGGAGGATGCTGGCGCTGATGCTCTTCGTGTTGCTGTGGCCGTGGACGGAGTGCTTGGTGAGCTCTGCAGCTGTCTGACCAAGGCTGCAGTGGCTGGGTCTCACAGCACCCATTCCCTTTGCTCCCTGTGCGCCTTGCCAAGGGAACTTCCAAGCTCCTCAAGAAAGATTCTCCGCTTGGTTTTTTTTTGGTTTAATTCCACCCTTGGTGAATGTGGGTCCACAACACAAATGCATTGTATGCAGACACATCGAGGATGTTGTAAAACACAACCATTGGCCATCTCCTGGTCATTCGCTGGTGGCATTCAGCTTGTCCAGGTTGTCCACTGTCTTGATGTCACTTACTCTCATCACAGCAAACCTTGTGATCCCAGGGGTCATTTTGATGACATTTGCAGCAACAGATGTTGCCACTTTTGGATTTGAATGTTTCAGCAGAAGCGGGAGCAGCTTCAGCACTGGTGACCTCTTCATCAGACTGATCAGATTTGTCTGTGTCTTCGGGTTGATACTCCACATCATCTTCCACCTCAGAAACCTGCTCATCTGTATCGCTATGTTGCTGTGTGTCCTCTGCCTCATTGTCAGCACAGATATAATACAAAATTTTGCTTACAGTAAATCTTCTTCTCATTGTGGCATGCTGTGAACTGGAGACGTGTACTCTGCAAGTCACTGACTCTAAACTGAATTGGCCTTACATACCTGGACATGTCCGTCTTTGTTTGTTTGGTCAAACAGGCAAAGAGAGAAGCCACTAACTGAAGCTCAAGTGTTTGGAGGAAGAGCTGGCTGTGGGCTGTTGTCTGATAGTGTGTTTATGATTTCAGTTTTAGCACTTATTATTGTTTTACAAGCTTATATTATAACTGGGTCGAAACTGACCCTAACAACACAAAGGTCATAATTTTCACCAGAGCATTTTATAATTTAGTAAAACTGATTTTTTAAATTTTTATTTTGTGTAAATAGAAGTTCCTGACAAAGTCAAAAAGTCTTGATGCAATTAACACATTTATGTAGTTCTTTTATGCATTTAAAACCTAAAAACGGGTCGGTGCCGACCCTAACACTAGACGAAGGTTAACTAAGTACCAAGCCTGATAAATGTTTTTTCTCCCTTAAGTGTTAGGGAATTTACTCTTATTTAAAGAATTTTACAGTAGCATTGGATACTAAATTTAAGTGATTTTGTTCTACATACTAGAATAAATAATTCTTAAATTGTTCTCATTATCTAGGCGAATATACTTGATTGCAGTGCATGTTGCCTAACATAAGTCCTTGTTTGGAGCTGATAATACTAGCATATGTTGAATAAAAGGTATATTTTCCTATATATCAAGAAAACTATTCTTAAATTTGGTTTGCTTATCTAGACAAATGTACTTGTTTGAAGTTTGGCTGTACTGACTTTAAGATATATTTACTTGCATGAAACCTTATTTGAAGATGATGGCACTAGCATATGCTGATTTTAAGCACATTGTCCTACATATTGAGAAAATAATTCTTAAATATTTTCCTTGAACCAATACAAATCTACTTGTTTTTAGTCTAAACACACTAGTTTTAAGATATCCCTGGATTTTTAAGGCTAGATATATTCACTTGTTTTTAAAAATCTTGTTAAGTCAAATCTTCCTGTTCTGTTGGCAGATAATTTTGCTTATTTTAAGTAATATATTCCTCATTTTATTACTTTTTTTTCTTATTTTTTAAAGCATACAGTATGAGCAGCATATGTAAATTTGGCTATTTACAATATATGTACAGTGACATTATTTGAATAGTGTAGGGATTCAAATTGCGCAAAATGTGAATAGTGCAAATTAAATGTTCATTAAAGTACTGAAAACAGTGCAGTAATGAGTGCAATGACGCTATTAACATGGTGGTGTGGAGTCCAGCAGCGTCACAGCCTCAGGGAAGAAGCTTTTTCTTCTGAGCCTGTGTGTATCATATATACGCATAAAAGTTATATTTACTCTCTCAGATCTCTGCTCATTGAGTGTCACATCTCTACAAAACCAGTAATAAAGAAGGAGGACCACCCCTGCTTGCTGTGTGAAAGGATTAAACTACAATCAATGGCTTTTTTATGAGAAAGTCACCTATTAACGCGGTCACCAGTTAAACCGAAACACCGGCTGTGAAGCAACATTTCTCAGCAAAGCAGCAGCTAAATCTCCCCCGTCAGTGACATAGTGAATATCTTTTGATTTTGACACAACAATACACTGCTACTCACCGGAGACAGATGGACAGGCGCTCCGCAGCTGGAATGGGGCGCCTGTAGTTTGTGTCCTGCCTGGAGATCCTGGCGCCAACCCTACCTAGCAAGTCCTCAAACTGAGCAACAGTCAGCCTGAAGTACCGCTGGAAACGTCCATCGTCCAGACGGAGCTCCTGTAGGAGACGGTGGAACTCGCCGAGCTCTGTGCGCCTCCGGAGGATATCATGTACCCAGAAACGCCGGCGCTGTTTGGCCTTCAGACGTGTCTCGGACTTCCAGAGCAGGTACAGCGCAGCGATGGTTCTGATCGCAGCCATTGTTGATGAAAGAAGAAGCAATGGCGTTCCCGCTCATTTTACATTATGGTCACGTGTCGAAACTCGACAGATTCTCATTTGTCGTGCGTTTTTTTGTCGCGTTCATCGCGCTTGGTGTGAACAAAGCTTTAACAATATTACATGACTTCTCAGCTGTGTCCCGGAATTGGGTAATACCGGTAGACGGATAGCCGTGTCACCAATCAGAGACAGGTAGCGTTCATGCGTGTGCACGTGTCAAAAGGAGGAGGCCAGAGCGAGAAACAGTGAATGTGGTACGGACAATTAAAGTGGAGAAGGAGAGAGTGAAAGAGAAACATCCAGAGAGGAGAAGGTCAGAAGGACAAAAAATGAAATATAAGAACTTTGACCAGACAAGGACCGGCGGAGGGACAGACGGACCGGAGAGTGAAAGCGGACAGGTGAGTAACATCAGCTCTGCTATGCTTCACATAAACAGTAATGTTACCTGTCTGGACATTCAGCTCACTGTCTAGTTTGTCAAGATATGCCGTTATTGTGATGTAGCAGCAGAGTTGTTACTACACAGTAGTACACAGTCTGACTCTGCACGTTAACATGGCAGCTAACGTTAGCAGTGTGCTAACGTACAACCAAACATTACCTGATGTTAGCTGCATAACTTAGAGGACTTTGTCATTGTACAAGCACAAAGACATTATTGCTCTGCTATGCAGGTGCTCTGTGTATCTGGTATTTGTTCATAGATCGAGGCTGTTGACATCACTAATTACCTTGTTCTTCAGACTTCATTTTATTCCAAAGAACAAATGAAAGCCTTACAAAAGTATGTAGGCGTGTAATTTTTTTTGTCAGCGGGTGGGTCCACGACCTCGGCTCCAAGGTGCTCCACGATGATAATTGTTTGGTTTTCGCCAGGGTGAGTGATTTTATTTCTTTTATGGGTTTACTATCATTAACGGTTAGCCACAATCAGTTAACACTGTCTCTCTCAACTTTAACGGTAACCGTTGTTTACGTTACTAGGTTAACCACTCTCAAAGGTCTGGTGAAACGCCTCTAAAGACGTGGATAATAACAAAGAAAGACGGAGAAGTAATTGCAGCTCATTGCAATTGCATGGCAGGGTAAGTTATTTATGTCTGCCTACTATGTCTCTCCTTTGTGTAATGTTAGACTGTTAACCGTGATTTAAGGGTTAGTGGTGTTGCTTTTGACTTTTTGTAATCAATCACTAATGCTTATTACTTTTTTTCCATTTGTGGTTAATAAATAAATGTTTACATTTTATTTACTGTAGAAGCCGGTGGACGGATGAGGGACACAGCCTCCTGCACAATGGACAAGTGCCAAGTGGCTGATGCCAGCACATATAAAAAAGGTACAGTGACCACATCCAAACCACATATTGGACAAAGAGTATGTTTTTGTGGAACAATGTGGGACAGGTCACCAATGCTCAGCAAACATGAAAATTGTGATATAAAAAAAAAAAACATCAATATTCTGCCCTTTTCTTTTGTTTGTCATAAGACAAACTGCAAAAACAGTATACTTTACATTTATCCATGTATATAATTTTAGTGTGAGCTGAAACATTTTGGATATCACCTGTAGATGTTTGCCTTCTCCCCAGCAAATTAAGACCTTAGGGCGAACTCACACTAGGGCCAGTTGTTCCGTACCGTGCTGAAGCACGAATGTCCCCCCTTCCCTTTTCCCCGCTGGCCCGCACTCACATTACGAGGCAAAAGTACTACGGATACGAGTGTAAAAAAGACTAGTAAAAGCAGACGTACTGATTCAACTCTTTACTCGAGTAAAAGTAAGAAAATTCGATCACTTCGAGTGATCATTCATGCTCGCAGGAATAGACTTAGTTTAACTGAATGACTTAGAAGTCGCCAAATGACTTACTCTAACGAATTTCGTTAGTTTACATAATGCAGATTTGTAAAATATTACTTTTATGAGGGTCACAGTCACAGATAATAAACTTACCATTTCATAATTGTGGTAGCAGCCGTGCAGCAGATGTAATGAAGTGTGCGAAGGCGACCTGTCTTCTTCACAACTTCCTGCGGACGACAGCCCAGACACCTGGAGTTGGGGGGAGCATCGCAGGGAGTGAGGTGGAGCCACTGCCAGGTCTGGGAAGAGTTGGTGCAAACAACTCTGCGAGAAAGGCCATCAGGATTCGGGAGACCTTCACAGCCTTCTTCTCTGCAGAGGGAGTGGTCCCGTGGCAACCTATCATCTAGTGCGCAAGCACCCCAAAAACGGCTCTTTTAAGAGCCACCCAAATACAACCATTGAGCAATAATCCTGCAATATATCTGATATTATACCATTAAACTTTCTTTTCTTTACTTTAACCTTTATTTAGAAACTGGCCAGTCTACACTTCAATCTCTCATTGCACTTGAAAGAATATATGTGAAAGAATGACATGAGAAATATTAAGTCGATAAAATGAAATATATTTGTTTATATAAAAATACAAAATATAATACAAAAGTAAAACAACAACAACAATTTTTTTTTAAAAAGAAAAAGCAGCCTGGCTCATTCCTTCCATAGGTTGTCACCCCAGCTACTCAAGAGTTTCCAAATTTTCCAAATTTAAATCAAATGTGGTTGCTTCATAAATTAATTTGTGAATTTTAAATTGTATATATTCCCTTTGCTTGGGTGGCAGCCTAGGGAGGGAAGGAGCCAGACTGCTTAGGAACTGCTCCTCTTCTCTCCAGGCAGGTGGTGGTGGTGGCAGGGGGGCAGGTGCCCTCTGGAGACTCTTTATGAGGAGGCCCTCAATTAAACTCTCACACTCTTTCTCCTGGACTTCCCTTTCTTCCTCTTCCTTGTCCATGCACCTGTATGAAATCAAAATCACAACATTCATTCAGTGATATAGTTTGTATAGGTTAATTTTCTATTTGGACTTGAGCCCTACAAATAAACACAATTCAACTTTTGTACAGTACATACCACTGGCTGAAGCAGCAGGAGAAGCAGCAGGAGCTGTGCCCTCGCTGTCACTCAAGGATTGATCTATAAAAGAGAAATTATTATTTTATTATCCAAAATTATTATACAATAGGGGTACATATAATTTGAAATGTAATGGAAACAAATGTAACAGAAACAATACATAAAGAAATGGGTCTATTGCCTACTGAAATTGAAACAGTTTTTACATGTACTGTGACATTGATACTGCATATGTGTCTGTCTTCACTTAAACAACCGTCATAAACTCCTTCTCCTGATGGCCCTGCTTCTCCTGACGGCCCTGCTTCTCCCTCATCATCTAAACTCAGTGGGTTCTCTGCGGCCCCGTCTTCCTCGAACCCCCCACCCATGTTGCCACTGGTTTCTCTTGGCGTGGTAAAGGGTTCGAGGAAAGACAGGACCGCAGAGAAACGCCACTTTTTGAGAGGCCCTCCTGCCGACCCGCTCCTCCTTTCTCCTTCCCTCTTCTTTTTGAGGAAAGTGTCCCTCAGCCCCTTCCACTTCTTTCGGCACACCTCAACTGCAAACGCACACACAGAGACATACACTTTGTATAATTAGCATCTAACCACACATAAACTGAAACTGGTATCCTGCCAAGCGGGACAGTCTGCTGTGCTAGTGCTAACCAATGCTAATGTTTCATTCATTGAGAAACACAGTCAGTAACGTGGTAAAACAAGCCACGTATAGTCTCAGAACTTACCAGCGAGTCCCACCTCTGCGCCCACTTTTGCCCATGCCTCCTCCTTCTTGTACCGATCCCGGTAAAAGACGGCAGCCGTACAAGACTGGGTGTCCACAAACTGCCACGATCAGTTTCTCCTCCATGTTTGTGTGCAAACGTATGTGCCCGCCGTCACGAATGTGACTTCGGGAGATACTCGCCGCTGATTGGATGTCGCGGCGCGATGCCGCCTGAAAAGTTCTTTTTCCAACTTTATTCGCGCCGCTTCAGACGCTTCATTCGCGTCGCTCCAGACGCTTCATTCGCACCGCCTGATATAAAATTGCGTGTAATCGCGCCATTTACATTCATTGTCTATGTACAATTGCTGCTCAATTCGCGTCAGACGCTTTTGGTCTGAACGCAGCTTAAGACCACAAATGAACCTGGCTGAGCCAGCTGCATACACACACACACAGTCGTTGCCATGGTAGTAAACGACTGGAGAGCATGCCAACAGAGCATGCACAGACAGCAAGCAGAGTACGGATTGAATGGGAGAGGAACAGGGTGCACATGTGGGGCCGCAGATCAAAAAGTATAAAACATAGCCAGACCAAATTACACACATCTATAGATGAGACTTGTGGCTACATTTCGACGTTTGAATGAAGTCTATAGCTGAAAGTATGCAGGAATAATATATATATTTTGAAAAAGCCTGAAAAATCGTCCAAAATCATACATTTAAAGGCAAACTGGGCACTTCCTGTTGGATTTAGGTCAGTGGTGTCAGTGCGTGATTTGTAGGTCTTGATAAGACAAACAATTGAGTTTTGGTTTGATCTTTCTACGACATTCCTATCAGGCGTAGTGGCCGCTTTACTGTTTTTTATTTAATGCACCTTCATCATCATCACCACCTTCATCATCATCACCATCATCACCACCATGTAATAATAATAAATCACATGTATATAGCGCTTTATGTGGTACTCAAAGTCGCTTCACATATTTCCTTATTAAAACTATGAAAACAAATCTTTATTAATACAAGGGTTAAAAACAAAACAGAGGTTAAAACATGAAGAGTACGGTGGGAGCTAGGTGGGGAAGGCAAGTGGGAGCTAGGTGGGGAAGGCTAGTGGGAGCTAGGTGGGGAAGGCTAGTGGGAGGGTTGGGGAGACTTTGATGTGAGGGGGGAGTGATTTCCATCGGGTGGGGGCAGCAGCTGAGGAGGCCCGATCACCCCAAGTCCGGCGCTTTGTCCGGGGGACTTGCAGCAAGTTGGCAGAGACGGACCTGAGAGATCGGGAGGGGGCGTGGTGATGTAGTAGTGTAGTTGTGTAGTAGTGTAGTTGTGTAGTTGTGTTACCGGCGGGCTCCGTAGTGTCCCTGTCCCCAGGTGTCTGACGTCCTGCGGCGGTTTTCGGGGTTTCCACTGCACAGCTGACCAAACTTCACTGCATCACACACACACACCACAGCTACAATAATACATTCTCTTAACAGAGCTGCTAAAACAGCCGTTTTATCAACAGAAACAGTTCAATGCGGTGAATTCTGCATTATCTGGCTTTTTACTGGATTTCCGGACAGAATAAGTGATTCAGTGTGCATTTGAATGATCTTGGTGAGAAAAGACGTTTTAAGCCATAAAAACATATTTGTAAGCCATTCTCTTAACAGAGCTGCTAAAAAAGCCATTTTATCAACAGAAACAGTTCAATGTGGTGAATTCTGCACTATCTGGCTTTTTTCCTGGATTTCCAGACAGAATAAGTGATTCAGTGTGCATTTGGATGATCTTGGTGAGAAAAGACGTTTTAAGCCATAAAACCTATTTGTAAGCCATTCTCTTAACAGAACTGCTGGAAACGCTGTTTTATCAACAGAAACAGTTCAATGTGGTGAATTCTGCACTATCTGGCATTTTACTGGATTTCCAGACAGAATAAGTGATTCAGTGTGCATTTGGATGATCTTGGTGAGAAAAGACGTTTTAAGCCACAAAAACATATTTGTAAGCCATTCTCTTAACAGAACTGCTGGAAACGCTGTTTTATCAACAGAAACAGTTCAATGTGGGGAATTCTGCATTATCTACATTTTTTCTCTATTTCCAGACAGAATAAGTGATTCAGTGTGCATTTGGATGAGCTTGGTGAGAAAAGACGATTTAAGCAATAAAAATCTATTTGTAAGGTATTCTCTTAACAGATCTGCTAAAACAGCCGTTTTATCAACAGAAACAGTACAATGTGGTGAATTCTGCACTATCTGGTTTTTTCCTGTATTTCCAGACAGAATAAGTGATTCAGTGTGCATTTGGATTAGCTTGGTGAGAAAAGATGTTTTAAGCCATAAAAACTTTGTAAGCCAGTCTTTTAACAGAATTGTTGGACACGCTGTTTTATCAACAGAAACAGTTAAATGTGGTGAATTCTGCATTATCTACATTTTGGAAATTCCTTCACAATTTTCACCCCCCTGGCCCCTTTTAGCAAGGTTTGGGAAAATCCCCATTTTTTACTTTTTCGACACTACCGGCCCTGTCTCTTTTTTTCAATTTTTGCCCACTTTGGAAAATCCTTCACAATTTTCACACAACGCCCCAACTGTGCATGATTTTGATCCTTTCTCACTCAGCCCGCCCCCCTGGCCCCTTTTAGCAAGTTTTGGGAAAATCCCCATTTTTGACTTTTTCGACACTACCGGCCATGTTGTTTTTTTCAATTTTTGTCCGGTTTTTGAAAATCCTTCACAATTTTCACACAACGCCCCAACTGTGCTTGATTTTGATCCTTTTTCACTCAGCCCGCCCCCCTGGCCCCTTTAGCAAGGTTTGGGAAAATCCCCATTTTTGACTTTTTCGACACTACCGGCCCTGACGTTTTTTAAAATGTTTGCCCACTTTGGAAAATCCTTCACAATTTTCACAAAACGCCCCAACTGTGCATGATTTTTATCCTTTCTCACTCAGCCCGCCCCCCTGGCCCCTTTTAGCAAGTTTTGGGGAAATCCCCATTTTTGACTTTTTCGACACTACCGGCCCTGTCTTTTTTTTCAATTTTTACCCACTTTGGAAAATCCTTCATAGTTTTCCCTAAACGCCCCAACTGTGCATGATTTTGCTCCTTTTTCACTCAGTCTGCCTGTCTGGCCCCTTTTAGCAAGTTTTGGGGAAATCCCCATTTTTGACTATTTCGACACTACCGGCCCTGTCTTTTTTTTCAATTTTTGCCCACTTTGGAAAATCCTTCATAGTTTTCCCTAAACGCCCCAACTGTGCATGATTTTGCTCCTTTTTCACTCAGTCTGCCTGTCTGGCCCCTTTTAGCAAGGTTTGGGAAAATCCCCATTTTTGACTTTTTCGACACTACCGGCCCTGTCGTTTTTTTAAATTTTTACCCACTTTGGAAAATCCTTCACAATTTTCACAAAACGCCCGAACTGTGTATGATTTTGATCCTTTCTCACTCAGCCCGCCCCCCTGGCCCCTTTTAGCAAGTTTTGGGAAAATCCCCATTTTTGACTTTTTCGACACTACCGGCCCTGTCGTTTTTTTTAATTTTTACCCACTTTGGAAAATCCTTCACAATTTTCACAAAACGCCCCAGCTGTGCTTTATTTTGCTCCTTTTTCACTCAGCCAGCCTGTCTGGCCCCTTTTAGCAAGTTTTGGGGAAATCCCCATTTTTGACTTTTTCGACACTACCGGGCCTGTCTTTTTTTTCAATTTTTGCCCACTTTGGAAAATCCTTCACAATTTTCACAAAACGCCCCAACTGTGCATGATTTTGATCCTTTTTCACTCAGCCCGCCCCCCTGGCCCCTTTAGCAAGGTTTGGGAAAATCCCCATTTTTGACTTTTTCGACACTTAACGGCCCTGTCGTTTTTTTAAATTTTTGCCCACTTTGGAAAATCCTTCACAATTTTCACACAACGCCCCAACTGTGCTTGATTTTGCTCTTTTCTGACTCAGTCCGCCCCCCTGGCCCCTTTTTAGCAAGGTTTGGGACAATCGCCCACCCTTCCCCATTTTTGACTTTTTCGACACTACCGGCCCTGTCGTTTTTATCAATTTTTGCCCGGTTTGGAAAATACGTCACAATTTTCACACAACGCCCCAACTGTGCTTGATTTTGCTCGTTTTTCACTCAGCCCGCCCCCCTGGCCCCTTTTAGCAAGTTTTGGGAAAATCCCCATTTTTGCCTTTTTCGACACTACCAGCGTTGTCTTTTTTTTTTTAAATTTTGCCCACTTTGGAAAATCCTTCATAATTTTCACAAAACGCCCCAACTGTGCTTGATTTTGCTCCTTTTTCACTCAGCCCGCCCCCCTGGCCCCTTTTAGCAAAGTTTAGGAAAATCCCAATTTTTGACTTTTTCGACCCTTAACGGCCCTGTCGTTTTTTTAAATTTTTGCCCACTTTGGAAAATCCTTCACAATTTTCACAAAACGCCCCAGCTGTGCTTTATTTTGCTCCTTTTTCACTCAGCCAGCCTGTCTGGCCCCTTTTAACGAGTTTTGGGAAAATCCCCATTTTTGACTTTTTCGACACTACCGGCCCTGTCGTTTTTTTCAATTTTTACCCACTTTGGAAAATCCTTCATAGTTTTCCCTAAACTCCCCAACTGTGCATGATTTTGCTCCTTTTTCACTCAGTCTGCCTGTCTGGCCCCTTTTAGCAAGTTTTGGGGAAATCCCCATTTTTGACTTTTTCGACACTACCGGCCCTGTCTTTTTTTTCAATTTTTGCCCACTTTGGAAAATCCTTCATAGTTTTCCCTAAACGCCCCAACTGTGCATGATTTTGCTCCTTTTTCACTCAGTCTGCCTGTCTGGCCCCTTTTAGCAAGGTTTGGGAAAATCCCCATTTTTGACTTTTTCGACACTACCGGCCCTGTCGTTTTTTTCAATCTTTACCCACTTTGGAAAATCCTTCACAATTTTCACAAAACACCCCAACTGTGCTTGATTTTGCCCATTTCTCACTCAGCCCGCCCCCCTGGCCCCTTTTAGCAAGTTTTGGGAAAATCCCCATTTTTTACTTTTTCGACACTACCGGCCCTGTCGTTTTTTTCAATCTCTACCCACTTTGGAAAATCCTTCACAATTTTCACAAAACACCCCAACTGTGCTTGATTGTGCTCCTTTCTCACTCAGCCCGCCCCCCTGGCCCCTTTTAGCAAGTTTTGGGAAAATCCCCATTTTTTACTTTTTCGACACTACCGGCCCTGTCTTTTTTTTCAATTTTTGCCCACTTTGGAAAATCCTTCACAATTTTCACAAAACGCCCCAACTGTGCATGATTTTGATCCTTTTTCACTCAGCCCGCCCCCCTGGCCCCTTTAGCAAGGTTTGGGAAAATCCCCATTTTTGACTTTTTCGACACTACCGTTCCTGTCTTTTTTTTCAATTTTTACCCACTTTGGAAAATCCTTCATAGTTTTCCCTAAACGCCCCAACTGTGCATGATTTTGCTCCTTTTTCACTCAGTCTGCCTGTCTGGCCCCTTTTAGCAAGTTTTGGGGAAATCCCCATTTTTGACTATTTCGACACTACCGGCCCTGTCTTTTTTTTCAATTTTTGCCCACTTTGGAAAATCCTTCATAGTTTTCCCTAAACGCCCCAACTGTGCATGATTTTGCTCCTTTTTCACTCAGTCTGCCTGTCTGGCCCCTTTTAGCAAGGTTTGGGAAAATCCCCATTTTTGACTTTTTCGACACTACCGGCCCTGTCGTTTTTTTCAATTTTTACCCACTTTGGAAAATCCTTCACAATTTTCACAAAACGCCCCAACTGTGCTTGATTTTGCTCCTTTTTCACTCAGCCAGCTTGTCTGGCCCCTTTTAGCAAGGTTTGGGAAAATCCCCATTTTTGACTTTTTCGACACTACCGGCCCTGTCGTTTTTTTCAATTTTTACCCACTTTGGAAAATCCTTCACAATTTTCACAAAACGCCCGAACTGTGTATGATTTTGATCCTTTTTCACTCAGCCTGCCTGTCTGGCCCCTTTTAGCAAGGTTTGGAAAATCCCTATTTTTGACTTTTTCGACACTACCGGCCCTGTCTTTTTTTTAAATTTTTGCCCACTTTGGAAAATCCTTCACAATTTTCACAAAACGCCCCAACTGTGCATGATTTTGATCCTTACTCACTCAGCCCGCCCCCCTGGCCCCTTTTAGCAAGGTTTGGGAAAATCCCCATTTTTGACTTTTTCGATACTACTGGCCCTGTCTCTTTTTTTCAATTTTTGCCCACTTTGGAAAATCCTTCACAATTTTCACAAAACGCCCCAACTGTGCATGATTTTGATCCTTTTTCACTCAGCCCGCCCCCCTGGCCCCTTTAGCAAGGTTTGGGAAAATCCCCATTTTTTACTTTTTCGACACTACCGGCCCTGTCGTTTTTTAAAATCTTTGCCCACTTTGGAAAATCCTTCACAATTTTCACAAAACGCCCCAACTGTGCATGATTTTGCACCTTTTTCACTCAGTCTGCCTGTCTGGCCCCTTTTAGCAAGGTTTGGGAAAATCCCCATTTTTGACTTTTTCGACACTACCGGCCCTGTCGTTTTTTTCAATCTCTACCCACTTTGGAAAATCCTTCACAATTTTCACAAATCACCCCAACTGTGCTTGATTTTGCTCATTTCTCACTCAGCCCGCCCCCCTGGCACCTTTTAGCAAGTTTTGGGAAAATCCCCATTTTTGACTTTTTCGACACTACCGGCCCTGTAGTTTTTTTCAATTTTTACCCACTTTGGAAAATCCTTCACAATTTTCACAAAACGCCCCAGCTGTACTTTATTTTGCTCCTTTTTCACTTAGCCAGCCTGTCTGGCCCCTTTTAGCAAGTTTTGGGAAAATCCCCATTTTTGACTTTTTCGACACTACCGGCCCTGTCTTTTTTTTCAATTTTTGCCCACTTTGGAAAATCCTTCACAATTTTCACAAAACGCCCCAACTGTGCTTGATTTTGCTCCTTTTTCACTCAGCCCGCCTGTCTGGCCCCTTTTAGCAAGTCTTGGGGAAATCCCCATTTTTGACTTTTTCGACACTACCGGCCCTGTCTTTTTTTTCAATCTTTACCCACTTTGGAAAATCCTTCACATTTTTCACAAAACACCCCAACTGTGCATGATTTTGCCCCTTTCTCACTCAGCCCGCCCCCCTGGCCCCTTTTAGCAAGTTTTGGGAAAATCCCCATTTTTGACTTTTTCGACACTACCGGCCCTGTCGTTTTTTTCAATCTCTACCCACTTTGGAAAATCCTTCATAGTTTTCCCTAAACGCCCCAACTGTGCATGATTTTGCTCCTTTTTCACTCAGTCTGCCTGTCTGGCCCCTTTTAGCAAGGTTTGGGAAAATCCCCATTTTTTACTTTTTCGACACTACCGGCCCTGTCGTTTTTTAAAATCTTTGCCCACTTTGGAAAATCCTTCACAATTTTCACAAAACGCCCCAACTGTGCATGATTTTGCACCTTTTTCACTCAGTCTGCCTGTCTGGCCCCTTTTAGCAAGGTTTGGGAAAATCCCCATTTTTGACTTTTTCGACACTACCGGCCCTGTCGTTTTTTTCAATCTCTACCCACTTTGGAAAATCCTTCACAATTTTCACAAATCACCCCAACTGTGCTTGATTTTGCTCATTTCTCACTCAGCCCGCCCCCCTGGCACCTTTTAGCAAGTTTTGGGAAAATCCCCATTTTTGACTTTTTCGACACTACCGGCCCTGTAGTTTTTTTCAATTTTTACCCACTTTGGAAAATCCTTCACAATTTTCACAAAACGCCCCAGCTGTACTTTATTTTGCTCCTTTTTCACTTAGCCAGCCTGTCTGGCCCCTTTTAGCAAGTTTTGGGAAAATCCCCATTTTTGACTTTTTCGACACTACCGGCCCTGTCTTTTTTTTCAATTTTTGCCCACTTTGGAAAATCCTTCACAATTTTCACAAAACGCCCCAACTGTGCTTGATTTTGCTCCTTTTTCACTCAGCCCGCCTGTCTGGCCCCTTTTAGCAAGTCTTGGGGAAATCCCCATTTTTGACTTTTTCGACACTACCGGCCCTGTCTTTTTTTTCAATCTTTACCCACTTTGGAAAATCCTTCACATTTTTCACAAAACACCCCAACTGTGCATGATTTTGCCCCTTTCTCACTCAGCCCGCCCCCCTGGCCCCTTTTAGCAAGTTTTGGGAAAATCCCCATTTTTGACTTTTTCGACACTACCGGCCCTGTCGTTTTTTTCAATCTCTACCCACTTTGGAAAATCCTTCATAGTTTTCCCTAAACGCCCCAACTGTGCATGATTTTGCTCCTTTTTCACTCAGTCTGCCTGTCTGGCCCCTTTTAGCAAGTTTTGGGGAAATCCCCATTTTTGACTTTTTCGACACTACCGGCCCTGTCTTTTTTTTCAATTTTTGCCCACTTTGGAAAATCCTTCACAATTTTCACAAAACGCCCGAACTGTGTATGATTTTGATCCTTTTTCACTCAGCCTGCCTGTCTGGCCCCTTTTAGCAAGGTTTGGAAAATCCCTATTTTTGACTTTTTCGACACTACCGGCCCTGTCTTTTTTTTCAATTTTTGCCCACTTTGGAAAATCCTTCACAATTTTCACAAAACGCCCCAACTGTGCTTGATTTTGTTCCTTTCTCACTCAGCCCGCCCCCTGGCCCCTTTTAGCAAGTTTTGGGAAAATCCCCATTTTTGACTTTTTCGACACTACCTGCCCTGTCGTTTTTTTAAATCACTACCCACTTTGGAAAATCCTTCACAATTTTCACAAAACGCCCCAACTGTGCTTGATTTTGCTCCTTTTTCACTCAGCCCGCCTGTCTGGCCCCTTTAAGCAAGTTTTGGGAAAATACCCATTTTTGACTTTTTCGACACTACCGGCCCTGTCTTTTTTTTCAATTTTTGCCCACTTTGGAAAATCCTTCACAATTTTCACAAAACGCCCCAACTGTGCTTGATTTTGCTCCTTTTTCACTCAGCCCGCCTGTCTGGCCCCTTTTAGCAAGTTTTGGGAAAATCCCCATTTTTGACTTTTTCGACACTACCGGCCCTGTCTTTTTTTTCAATTTTTGCCCACTTTGGAAAATCCTTCACAATTTTCACAAAACGCCCCAACTGTGCATGATTTTGCTCCTTTTTCACTCAGCCCGCCCGTCTGGCCCCTTTTAGCAAGTTTTGGGGAAATCCCCATTTTTGACTTTTTCGACACTACCGGCCCTGTCTTTTTTTTAAATTTTTGCCCACTTTGGAAAATCCTTCACAATTTTCACAAAACGCCCCAACTGTGCTTGATTTTGCTCCTTTTTCACTCAGCCCGCCTGTCTGGCCCCTTTTAGCAAGGTTTGGGAAAATCCCCATTTT
This sequence comes from Scomber scombrus, assembly GCF_963691925.1. Classification (NCBI taxonomy): domain Eukaryota; kingdom Metazoa; phylum Chordata; class Actinopteri; order Scombriformes; family Scombridae; genus Scomber; species Scomber scombrus. The sequence goes on along the minus strand of NW_026910277.1, from coordinate 334,817 downwards.
TTATTTTTTCGACACTACCGGCCCTGTCGTTTTTTTCAATTTTTACCCACTTTGGAAAATCCTTCACAATTTTCACAAAACGCCCCAACTGTGCTTGATTTTGCTCCTTTCTCACTCAGCCCGCCCCCCTGGCCCCTTTTAGCAAGTTTTGGGAAAATCCCCATTTTTGACTTTTTCGACACTACCGGCCCTGTCGTTTTTTTCAATCTTTACCCACTTTGGAAAATCCTTCACAATTTTCACAAAACACCCCAACTGTGCTTTATTTTGCCCCTTTCTCACTCAGCCCGCCCCCCTGGCCCCATTTAGCAAGTTTTGGGAAAATCCCCATTTTTGACTTTTTCGACACTACCGGCCCTGTCGTTTTTTTCAATCTTTACCCACTTTGGAAAATCCTTCACAATTTTCACAAAACACCCCAACTGTGCTTGATTTTGCCCCTTTCTCACTCAGCCCGCCCCCCTGGCCCCTTTTAGCAAGTTTTGGGAAAATCCCCATTTTTGACTTTTTCGACACTACCGGCCCTGTCGTTTTTTTCAGTTTTTTTCCGGTTTGGAAAATCCTTCACAATTTTCACAAAACACCCCAACTGTGCTTGATTTTGCCCCTTTCTCACTCAGCCCGCCCCCCTGGCCCCTTTTAGCAAGTTTTGGGAAAATCCCCATTTTTGACTTTTTCAACACTACCGGCCCTGTCTTTTTTTCAATTTTTACCCACTTTAGCAAGTTTTGGGAAAATCCCCATTTTTGACTTTTTCGACACTACCGGCCCTGTCTTTTTTTCAATTTTTGCCCACTTTGGAAAATCCTTCACAATTTTCACAAAACGCCCCAACTGTGCTTAATTTTGCTCCTTTTTCACTCAGCCCGCCTGTCTGGCCCCTTTTAGCAAGGTTTGGGAAAATCCCCATTTTTGACTTTTTCGACACTACCGGCCCTGTCTTTTTTTTAAATTTTTGCCCACTTTGGAAAATCCTTCACAATTTTCACAAAACGCCCCAACTGTGCTTGATTTTGCTCCTTTTTCACTCAGCCCGCCTGTCTGGCCCCTTTTAGCAAGTCTTGGGGAAATCCCCATTTTTGACTTTTTCGACACTACCGGCCCTGTCTTTTTTTTCAATCTTTACCCACTTTGGAAAATCCTTCACATTTTTCACAAAACACCCCAACTGTGCATGATTTTGCCCCTTTCTCACTCAGCCCGCCCCCCTGGCCCCTTTTAGCAAGTTTTGGGAAAATCCCCATTTTTGACTTTTTCGACACTACCGGCCCTGTCGTTTTTTTCAATCTCTACCCACTTTGGAAAATCCTTCATAGTTTTCCCTAAACGCCCCAACTGTGCATGATTTTGCTCCTTTTTCACTCAGTCTGCCTGTCTGGCCCCTTTTAGCAAGTTTTGGGGAAATCCCCATTTTTGACTTTTTCGACACTACCGGCCCTGTCTTTTTTTTCAATTTTTGCCCACTTTGGAAAATCCTTCACAATTTTCACAAAACGCCCGAACTGTGTATGATTTTGATCCTTTTTCACTCAGCCTGCCTGTCTGGCCCCTTTTAGCAAGGTTTGGAAAATCCCTATTTTTGACTTTTTCGACACTACCGGCCCTGTCTTTTTTTTCAATTTTTGCCCACTTTGGAAAATCCTTCACAATTTTCACAAAACGCCCCAACTGTGCTTGATTTTGTTCCTTTCTCACTCAGCCCGCCCCCTGGCCCCTTTTAGCAAGTTTTGGGAAAATCCCCATTTTTGACTTTTTCGACACTACCTGCCCTGTCGTTTTTTTAAATCTCTACCCACTTTGGAAAATCCTTCACAATTTTCACAAAACGCCCCAACTGTGCTTGATTTTGCTCCTTTTTCACTCAGCCCGCCTGTCTGGCCCCTTTAAGCAAGTTTTGGGAAAATACCCATTTTTGACTTTTTCGACACTACCGGCCCTGTCTTTTTTTTCAATTTTTGCCCACTTTGGAAAATCCTTCACAATTTTCACAAAACGCCCCAACTGTGCTTGATTTTGCTCCTTTTTCACTCAGCCCGCCTGTCTTGCCCCTTTTAGCAAGTTTTGGGAAAATCCCCATTTTTGACTTTTTCGACACTACCGGCCCTGTCTTTTTTTTCAATTTTTGCCCACTTTGGAAAATCCTTCACAATTTTCACAAAACGCCCCAACTGTGCATGATTTTGCTCCTTTTTCACTCAGCCCGCCCGTCTGGCCCCTTTTAGCAAGTTTTGGGGAAATCCCCATTTTTGACTTTTTCGACACTACCGGCCCTGTCTTTTTTTTAAATTTTTGCCCACTTTGGAAAATCCTTCACAATTTTCACAAAACGCCCCAACTGTGCTTGATTTTGCTCCTTTTTCACTCAGCCCGCCTGTCTGGCCCCTTTTAGCAAGGTTTGGGAAAATCCCCATTTTTTATTTTTTCGACACTACCGGCCCTGTCGTTTTTTTCAATTTTTACCCACTTTGGAAAATCCTTCACAATTTTCACAAAACGCCCCAACTGTGCTTGATTTTGCTCCTTTCTCACTCAGCCCGCCCCCCTGGCCCCTTTTAGCAAGTTTTGGGAAAATCCCCATTTTTGACTTTTTCGACACTACCGGCCCTGTCGTTTTTTTCAATCTTTACCCACTTTGGAAAATCCTTCACAATTTTCACAAAACACCCCAACTGTGCTTGATTTTGCCCCTTTCTCACTCAGCCCGCCCCCCTGGCCCCTTTTAGCAAGTTTTGGGAAAATCCCCATTTTTGACTTTTTCGACACTACCGGCCCTGTCGTTTTTTTCAGTTTTTTTCCGGTTTGGAAAATCCTTCACAATTTTCACAAAACACCCCAACTGTGCTTGATTTTGCCCCTTTCTCACTCAGCCCGCCCCCCTGGCCCCTTTTAGCAAGTTTTGGGAAAATCCCCATTTTGGACTTTTTCAACACTACCGACCCTGTCTTTTTTTCAATTTTTACCCACTTTAGCAAGTTTTGGGAAAATCCCCATTTTTGACTTTTTCGACACTACCGGCCCTGTCTTTTTTTCAATTTTTGCCCACTTTGGAAAATCCTTCACAATTTTCACAAAACGCCCCAACTGTGCTTAATTTTGCTCCTTTTTCACTCAGCCCGCCTGTCTGGCCCCTTTTAGCAAGGTTTGGGAAAATCCCCATTTTTGACTTTTTCGACACTACCGGCCCTGTCTTTTTTTTCAATTTTTGCCCACTTTGGAAAATCCTTCACAATTTTCACAAAACGCCCCAACTGTGCTTTATTTTGCTCCTTTCTCACTCAGCCCGCCCCCCTGGCCCCTTTTAGCAAGTTTTGGGAAAATCCCCATTTTTCACTTTTTCGACACTACCGGCCCTGTCTTTTTTTTCAATTTTTGCCCACTTTGGAAAATCCTTCACAATTTTCACAAAACGCCCCAACTGTGCATGATTTTGCTCCTTTTTCACTCAGTCTGCCTGTCTGGCCCCGTTTAGCAAGTCTTGGGGAAATCCCCATTTTTGACTTTTTCGACACTACCGGCCCTGTCTTTTTTTTCAATCTTTACCCACTTTGGAAAATCCTTCACATTTTTCACAAAACACCCCAACTGTGCATGATTTTGCCCCTTTCTCACTCAGCCCGCCCCCCTGGCCCCTTTTAGCAAGTTTTGGGAAAATCCCCATTTTTCACTTTTTCGACACTACCGGCCCTGTCTTTTTTTCAATTTTTGCCCACTTTGGAAAATCCTTCACAATTTTCACAAAACGCCCGAACTGTGTATGATTTTGATCCTTTTTCACTCAGCCTGCCTGTCTGGCCCCTTTTAGCAAGGTTGGGGAAATCCCTATTTTTGACTTTTTCGACACTACCGGCCCTGTCTTTTTTTTCAATTTTTGCCCACTTTGGAAAATCCTTCACAATTTTCACAAAACGCCCCAACTGTGCTTGATTTTGTTCCTTTCTCACTCAGCCCGCCCCCCTGGCCCCTTTTAGCAAGTTTTGGGAAAATCCCCATTTTTGACTTTTTCGACACTACCGGCCCTGTCGTTTTTTTCAATCTCTACCCACTTTTGAAAATCCTTCACAATTTTCACAAAACGCCCCAACTGTGCTTGATTTTGCTCCTTTTTCACTCAGCCCGCCTGTCTGGCCCCTTTTAGCAAGGTTTGGGAAAATCCCCATTTTTGACTTTTTCGACACTACCGGCCCTGTCGTTTTTTTCAATCTTTACCCACTTTGGAAAATCCTTCAAAATTTTCACAAAACACCCCAACTGTGCATGATTTTGCCCCTTTCTCACTCAGCCCGCCCCCCTGGCCCCTTTTAGCAAGTTTTGGGAAAATCCCCATTTTGGACTTTTTCAACACTACTGGCCCTGTTTTTTTTTTTCAATTTTTACCCACTTTGGAAAATCCTTCACAATTTTCACAAAACGCCCCAACTGTGCATGATTTTGATCCTTTTTCACTCAGCCCGCCTGTCTGGCCCCTTTTAGCAAGGTTTGGGAAAATCCCCATTTTTGACTTTTTCGACACTACCGGCCCTGTCTTTTTTTTCAATTTTTGCCCACTTTGGAAAATCCTTCACAATTTTCACAAAACGCCCCAACTGTGCATGATTTTGCTCCTTTTTCACTCAGCCCGCCCGTCTGGCCCCTTTTAGCAAGTTTTGGGGAAATCCCCATTTTTGACTTTTTCGACACTACCGGCCCTGTCTTTTTTTTAAATTTTTGCCCACTTTGGAAAATCCTTCACAATTTTCACAAAACGCCCCAACTGTGCTTGATTTTGCTCCTTTCTCACTCAGCCCGCCCCCCTGGCCCCTTTTAGCAAGTTTTGGGAAAATCCCCATTTTTGACTTTTTCGACACTACCGGCCCTGTCGTTTTTTTCAATCTTTACCCACTTTGGAAAATCCTTCACAATTTTCACAAAACACCCCAACTGTGCTTTATTTTGCCCCTTTCTCACTCAGCCCGCCCCCCTGGCCCCATTTAGCAAGTTTTGGGAAAATCCCCATTTTTGACTTTTTCGACACTACCGGCCCTGTCGTTTTTTTCAATCTTTACCCACTTTGGAAAATCCTTCACAATTTTCACAAAACACCCCAACTGTGCTTGATTTTGCCCCTTTCTCACTCAGCCCGCCCCCCTGGCCCCTTTTAGCAAGTTTTGGGAAAATCCCCATTTTTGACTTTTTCGACACTACCGGCCCTGTCGTTTTTTTCAGTTTTTTTCCGGTTTGGAAAATCCTTCACAATTTTCACAAAACACCCCAACTGTGCTTGATTTTGCCCCTTTCTCACTCAGCCCGCCCCCCTGGCCCCTTTTAGCAAGTTTTGGGAAAATCCCCATTTTTGACTTTTTCAACACTACCGGCCCTGTCTTTTTTTCAATTTTTACCCACTTTAGCAAGTTTTGGGAAAATCCCCATTTTTGACTTTTTCGACACTACCGGCCCTGTCTTTTTTTCAATTTTTGCCCACTTTGGAAAATCCTTCACAATTTTCACAAAACGCCCCAACTGTGCTTGATTTTGCTCCTTTTTCACTCAGCCCGCCTGTCTGGCCCCTTTTAGCAAGGTTTGGGAAAATCCCCATTTTTTATTTTTTCGACACTACCGGCCCTGTCGTTTTTTTCAATTTTTACCCACTTTGGAAAATCCTTCACAATTTTCACAAAACGCCCCAACTGTGCTTGATTTTGCTCCTTTCTCACTCAGCCCGCCCCCCTGGCCCCTTTTAGCAAGTTTTGGGAAAATCCCCATTTTTGACTTTTTCGACACTACCGGCCCTGTCGTTTTTTTCAATCTTTACCCACTTTGGAAAATCCTTCACAATTTTCACAAAACACCCCAACTGTGCTTTATTTTGCCCCTTTCTCACTCAGCCCGCCCCCCTGGCCCCATTTAGCAAGTTTTGGGAAAATCCCCATTTTTGACTTTTTCGACACTACCGGCCCTGTCGTTTTTTTCAATCTTTACCCACTTTGGAAAATCCTTCACAATTTTCACAAAACACCCCAACTGTGCTTGATTTTGCCCCTTTCTCACTCAGCCCGCCCCCCTGGCCCCTTCTAGCAAGTTTTGGGAAAATCCCCATTTTTGACTTTTTCGACACTACCGGCCCTGTCGTTTTTTTCAGTTTTTTTCCGGTTTGGAAAATCCTTCACAATTTTCACAAAACACCCCAACTGTGCTTGATTTTGCCCCTTTCTCACTCAGCCCGCCCCCCTGGCCCCTTTTAGCAAGTTTTGGGAAAATCCCCATTTTTGACTTTTTCAACACTACCGACCCTGTCTTTTTTTCAATTTTTACCCACTTTAGCAAGTTTTGGGAAAATCCCCATTTTTGACTTTTTCGACACTACCGGCCCTGTCTTTTTTTCAATTTTTGCCCACTTTGGAAAATCCTTCACAATTTTCACAAAACGCCCCAACTGTGCTTAATTTTGCTCCTTTTTCACTCAGCCCGCCTGTCTGGCCCCTTTTAGCAAGGTTTGGGAAAATCCCCATTTTTGACTTTTTCGACACTACCGGCCCTGTCTTTTTTTTCAATTTTTGCCCACTTTGGAAAATCCTTCACAATTTTCACAAAACGCCCCAACTGTGCTTTATTTTGCTCCTTTCTCACTCAGCCCGCCCCCCTGGCCCCTTTTAGCAAGTTTTGGGAAAATCCCCATTTTTCACTTTTTCGACACTACCGGCCCTGTCTTTTTTTTCAATTTTTGCCCACTTTGGAAAATCCTTCACAATTTTCACAAAACGCCCCAACTGTGCATGATTTTGCTCCTTTTTCACTCAGTCTGCCTGTCTGGCCCCGTTTAGCAAGTCTTGGGGAAATCCCCATTTTTGACTTTTTCGACACTACCGGCCCTGTCTTTTTTTTCAATCTTTACCCACTTTGGAAAATCCTTCACATTTTTCACAAAACACCCCAACTGTGCATGATTTTGCCCCTTTCTCACTCAGCCCGCCCCCCTGGCCCCTTTTAGCAAGTTTTGGGAAAATCCCCATTTTTCACTTTTTCGACACTACCGGCCCTGTCTTTTTTTCAATTTTTGCCCACTTTGGAAAATCCTTCACAATTTTCACAAAACGCCCGAACTGTGTATGATTTTGATCCTTTTTCACTCAGCCTGCCTGTCTGGCCCCTTTTAGCAAGGTTGGGGAAATCCCTATTTTTGACTTTTTCGAAACTACCGGCCCTGTCTTTTTTTTCAATTTTTGCCCACTTTGGAAAATCCTTCACAATTTTCACAAAACGCCCCAACTGTGCTTGATTTTGTTCCTTTCTCACTCAGCCCGCCCCCCTGGCCCCTTTTAGCAAGTTTTGGGAAAATCCCCATTTTTGACTTTTTCGACACTACCGGCCCTGTCGTTTTTTTCAATCTCTACCCACTTTTGAAAATCCTTCACAATTTTCACAAAACGCCCCAACTGTGCTTGATTTTGCTCCTTTTTCACTCAGCCCGCCTGTCTGGCCCCTTTTAGCAAGGTTTGGGAAAATCCCCATTTTTGACTTTTTCGACACTACCGGCCCTGTCGTTTTTTTCAATCTTTACCCACTTTGGAAAATCCTTCAAAATTTTCACAAAACACCCCAACTGTGCATGATTTTGCCCCTTTCTCACTCAGCCCGCCCCCCTGGCCCCTTTTAGCAAGTTTTGGGAAAATCCCCATTTTGGACTTTTTCAACACTACTGGCCCTGTTTTTTTTTTTCAATTTTTACCCACTTTGGAAAATCCTTCACAATTTTCACAAAACGCCCCAACTGTGCATGATTTTGATCCTTTTTCACTCAGCCCGCCTGTCTGGCCCCTTTTAGCAAGGTTTGGGAAAATCCCCATTTTTGACTTTTTCGATACTACCGGCCCTGTCTCTTTTTTTCAATTTTTGCCTACTTTGGAAAATCCCTCACAATTTTCACAAAACGCCCCAACTGTGCTTGATTGTGCTCCTTTCTCACTCAGCCCGCCCCCCTGGCCCCTTTTAGCAAGTTTTGGGAAAATCCCCATTTTTGACTTTTTCGACACTACCGGCCCTGTCGTTTTTTTCAATTTTTGCCCACTTTGGAAAATCCTTCACAATTTTCACAAAACGCCCCAACTGTGCTTGATTTTGCTCCTTTTTCACTCAGCCCGCCTGTCTGGCCCCTTTTAGCAAGTCTTGGGGAAATCCCCATTTTTGACTTTTTCGACACTACCGGCCCTGTCTTTTTTTTCAATCTTTCCCCACTTTGGAAAATCCTTCACATTTTTCACAAAACACCCCAACTGTGCATGATTTTGCCCCTTTCTCACTCAGCCCGCCCCCCTGGCCCCTTTTAGCAAGTTTTGGGAAAATCCCCATTTTTGACTTTTTCGACACTACCGGCCCTGTCGTTTTTTTCAATCTCTACCCACTTTGGAAAATCCTTCATAGTTTTCCCTAAACGCCCCAACTGTGCATGATTTTGCCCCTTTCTCACTCAGCCCGCCCCCCTGGCCCCTTTTAGCAAGTTTTGGGAAAATCCCCATTTTGGACTTTTTCAACACTACTGGCCCTGTCTTTTTTTTAAATTTTTAACCACTTTGGAAAATCCTTCACAATTTTCACAAAACGCCCCAACTGTGCATGATTTTGATCCTTTTTCACTCAGCCCGCCTGTCTGGCCCCTTTTAGCAAGGTTTGGGAAAATCCCCATTTTTTACTTTTTCGACACTACCGGCCCTGTCGTTTTTTTCAATCTTTACCCACTTTGGAAAATCCTTCACAATTTTCACAAAACACCCCAACTGTGCATGATTTTGCCCCTTTCTCACTCAGCCCGCCCCCCTGGCCCCTTTTAGCAAGTTTTGGGAAAATCCCCATTTTGGACTTTTTCAACACTACTGGCCCTGTCTTTTTTTTCAATTTTTACCCACTTTGGAAAATCCTTCACAATTTTCACAAAACGCCCCAACTGTGCATGATTTTGATCCTTTTTCACTCAGCCCGCCTGTCTGGCCCCTTTTAGCAAGGTTTGGGAAAATACCCATTTTTGACTTTTTCGACACTACCGGCCCTGTCGTTTTTTTCAATCTTTACCCACTTTGGAAAATCCTTCACAATTTTCACAAAACACCCCAACTGTGCATGATTTTGCCCCTTTCTCACTCAGCCCGCCCCCCTGGCCCCTTTTAGCAAGTTTTGGGAAAATCCCCATTTTGGACTTTTTCAACACTACTGGCCCTGTCTTTTTTTTCAATTTTTACCCACTTTGGAAAATCCTTCACAATTTTCACAAAACGCCCCAACTGTGCATGATTTTGATCCTTTTTCACTCAGCCCGCCTGTCTGGCCCCTTTTAGCAAGGTTTGGGAAAATACCCATTTTTGACTTTTTCGATACTACCGGCCCTGTCTCTTTTTTTCAATTTTTGCCTACTTTGGAAAATCCTTCACAATTTTCACAAAACGCCCCAACTGTGCTTGATTGTGCTCCTTTCTCACTCAGCCCGCCCCCCTGGCCCCTTTTAACAAGTTTTGGGAAAATCCCCATTTTTGACTTTTTCGACACTACCGGCCCTGTCTTTTTTTTCAATTTTTGCCCACTTTGGAAAATCCTTCACAATTTTCACAAAACGACCCAACTGTGCTTGATTTTGCTCCTTTTTCACTCAGCCCGCCTGTCTGGCCCCTTTTAGCAAGTTTTGGGAAAATCCCCATTTTTGACTTTTTCGACACTACCCGGCCCTGTCGTTTTTTTCAATCTCTACCCACTTTGGAAAATCCTTCACAATTTTCACAAAACGCCCCAACTGTGCATGATTTTGCTCCTTTTTCACTCAGTCTGCCTGTCTGGCCCCGTTTAGCAAGTTTTGGGGAAATCCCCATTTTTGACTTTTTCGACACTACCGGCCCTGTCTTTTTTTTCAATCTTTACCCACTTTGGAAAATCCTTCACATTTTTCACAAAACACCCCAACTGTGCATGATTTTGCCCCTTTCTCACTCAGCCCGCCCCCCTTGCCCCTTTTAGCAAGTTTTGGGAAAATCCCCATTTTTGACTTTTTCGACACTACCGGCCCTGTCGTTTTTTTCAATCTTTACCCACTTTGGAAAATCCTTCACAATTTTCACAAAACACCCCAACTGTGCATGATTTTGCCCCTTTCTCACTCAGCCCGCCCCCCTGGCCCCTTTTAGCAAGTTTTGGGAAAATCCCCATTTTGGACTTTTTCAACACTACTGGCCCTGTCTTTTTTTTCAATTTTTACCCACTTTGGAAAATCCTTCACAATTTTCACAAAACACCCCAACTGTGCATGATTTTGATCCTTTTTCACTCAGCCCGCCTGTCTGGCCCCTTTTAGCAAGGTTTGGGAAAATCCCCATTTTTGACTTTTTCGATACTACCGGCCCTGTCTCTTTTTTTCAATTTTTGCCTACTTTGGAAAATCCTTCACAATTTTCACAAAACGCCCCAACTGTGCTTGATTGTGCTCCTTTCTCACTCAGCCCGCCCCCCTGGCCCCTTTTAACAAGTTTTGGGAAAATCCCCATTTTTGACTTTTTCGACACTACCGGCCCTGTCTTTTTTTTCAATTTTTGCCCACTTTGGAAAATCCTTCACAATTTTCACAAAACGCCCCAACTGTGCTTGATTTTGCTCCTTTTTCACTCAGCCCGCCTGTCTGGCCCCTTTTAGCAAGTCTTGGGGAAATCCCCATTTTTGACTTTTTCGATACTACCGGCCCTGTCTTTTTTTTCAATCTTTACCCACTTTGGAAAATCCTTCACATTTTTCACAAAACACCCCAACTGTGCATGATTTTGCCCCTTTTTTCACTCAGCCCGCCCCCCTGGCCCCTTTTAGCAAGTTTTGGGAAAATCCCCATTTTTGACTTTTTCGGCACTACCGGCCCTGTCGTTTTTTTCAATCTCTACCCACTTTGGAAAATCCTTCATAGTTTTCCCTAAACGCCCCAACTGTGCATGATTTTGCTCCTTTTTCACTCAGTCTGCCTGTCTGGCCCCTTTTAGCAAGGTTTGGAAAATCCCTATTTTTGACTTTTTCGACACTACCGGCCCTGTCTTTTTTTTCAATTTTTGCCCACTTTGGAAAATCCTTCACAATTTTCACAAAACGCCCCAACTGTGCTTGATTTTGTTCCTTTCTCACTCAGCCCGCCCCCCTGGCCCCTTTTAGCAAGTTTTGGGAAAATCCCCATTTTTGACTTTTTCGACACTACCGGCCCTTTCGTTTTTTTCAATCTCTACCACTTTGGAAAATCCTTCACAATTTTCACAAAACGCCCCAACTGTGCTTGATTTTGCTCCTTTTTCACTCAGCCCGCCCCCCTGGCCCCTTTTAGCAAGGTTTGGGAAAATCCCCATTTTTGACTTTTTCGACACTACCGGCCCTGTCGTTTTTTTCAATCTTTACCCACTTTGGAAAATCCTTCACAATTTTCACAAAACACCCCAACTGTGCATGATTTTGCCCCTTTCTCACTCAGCCCGCCTGTCTGGCCCCTTTTAGCAAGGTTTGGGAAAATCCCCATTTTTGACTTTTTCGATACTACCGGCCCTGTCTCTTTTTTTCAATTTTTGCCTACTTTGGAAAATCCTTCACAATTTTCACAAAACGCCCCAACTGTGCTTGATTGTGCTCCTTTCTCACTCAGCCCGCCCCCCCTGGCCCCTTTTAGCAAGTTTTTGGGAAAATCCCCATTTTTGACTTTTTCAACACTACCGGGCCTGTCTTTTTTTTCAATTTTTGCCCACTTTGGAAAATCCTTCACAATTTTCACAAAACGCCCCAACTGTGCTTGATTTTGCTCCTTTTTCACTCAGCCCGCCTGTCTGGCCCCTTTTAGCAAGGTTTGGGAAAATCCCCATTTTTGACTTTTTCGACACTACCGGCCCTGTCGTTTTTTTCAATCTTTACCCACTTTGGAAAATCCTTCACAATTTTCACAAAACACCCCAACTGTGCATGATTTTGCCCCTTTCTCACTCAGCCCTCCCCCTGGCCCCTTTTAGCAAGTTTTGGGAAAATCCCCATTTTTGACTTTTTCGACACTACCGGCCCTGTCGTTTTTTTTCAATCTCTACCCACTTTTGTAAAATCCTTCACAATTTTCACAAAACGCCCCAACTGTGCATGATTTTGATCCTTTTTTCACTCAGTCTGCCCTGTCTGGCCCCGTTTAGCAAGTTTTGGGGAAATCCCCATTTTTGACTTTTTCGACACTACCGGCCCTGTCTTTTTTTTCAATCTTTACCCACTTTGGAAAATCCTTCACATTTTTCACAAAACACCCCAACTGTGCATGATTTTGCCCCTTTCTCACTCAGCCCGCCCCCCTTGCCCGTTTTAGCAAGTTTTGGGAAAATCCCCATTTTTGACTTTTTCGACACTACCGGCCCTGTCGTTTTTTTCAATCTCTACCCACTTTGGAAAATCCTTCACAATTTTCACAAAACGCCCCAACTGTGCATGATTTTGATCCTTTTTCACTCAGTCTGCCTGTCTGGCCCCTTTTTAGCAAGTTTTGGGGAAATCCCCATTTTTGACTTTTCGACACTACCGGCCCTGTCTTTTTTTTCAATTTTTGCCCACTTTGGAAAATCCTTCACAATTTTCACAAAACACCCCAACTGTGTATGATTTTGATCCTTTTTCACTCAGCCTGCCTGTCTGGCCCCTTTTAGCAAGGTTTGGAAAATCCCTATTTTTGACTTTTTCGACACTTACCGGCCCTGTCTTTTTTTCAATTTTTGCCCACTTTGGAAAATCCTTCACAATTTTCACAAAACGCCCCAACTGTGCTTGATTTTGTTCCTTTCTTACTCAGCCCGCCCCCCTGGCCCCTTTTATCAAGTTTTGGGAAAATCCCCATTTTTGACTTTTTCGACACTACCGGCCCTGTCGTTTTTTTCAATCTCTACCCACTTTGGAAAATCCTTCACAATTTTCACAAAACACCCCAACTGTGCATGATTTTGCCCCTTTCTCACTCAGCCCGCCCCCCTGGCCCCTTTTAGCAAGTTTTGGGAAAATCCCCATTTTTGACTTTTTCAACACTACTGGCCCTGTCTTTTTTTTCAATTTTTACCCACTTTGGAAAATCCTTCACAATTTTCACAAAACGCCCCAACTGTGCTTGATTGTGCTCCTTTCTCACTCAGCCCGCCCCCCTGGCCCCTTTTAGCAAGTTTTGGTAAAATCCCCATTTTTGACTTTTTCGACACTACCCGGCCCCTGTCGTTTTATTAAATTTTTGCCCACTTTGGAAAATCCTTCACAATTTTCACAAAACGCCCCCAACTGTGCTTTATTTTGCTCCTTATTCACTCAGCCCGCCCCCCTGGCCCCTTTTAGCAAGTTTTGGGAAAATCCCCATTTTTGACTTTTTCGACACTACCGGCCCTGTCTTTTTTTTAAATTTTTGCCCACTTTGGAAAATCCTTCACAATTTTCACAAAACGCCCCAACTGTGCTTGATTTTGCTCCTTTTTCACTCAGCCCGCCTGTCTGGCCCCTTTTAGCAAGGTTTGGGAAAATCCCCATTTTTGACTTTTTCTGACACTACCGGCCCTGTCGTTTTTTTTCAATCTTTACCCACTTTGGAAAATCCTTCACAATTTTCACAAAACACCCCACCTTGTGCATGATTTTGCCCCTTTCTCACTCAGCCCGCCCCCCTGGCCCCTTTTTAGCAAGTTTTGGGAAAATCCCCATTTTTGACTTTTTCGACACTACCGGCCCTGTCGTTTTTTTCAATCTCTACCCACTTTGGAAAATCCTTCACAATTTTCACAAAACGCCCCAACTGTGCTTGATTGTGCTCCTTTCTCACTCAGCCCGCCCCCCCTGGCCCCTTTTAGCAAGTTTTGGGAAAATCCCCATTTTTGACTTTTTCGACACTACCGGCCCTGTCGTTTTTTTCAATCTTTACCCACTTTGGAAAATCCTTCACAATTTTCACAAAACACCCCAACTGTGCTTGATTTTGCCCCTTTCTAACTCAGCCCGCCCCCCCTGGCCCCTTTTAGCAAGTTTTGGGAAAATCCCCATTTTTGACTTTTTCGACACTACGGCCCTGTCGTTTTTTTCAGTTTTTTTCCGGTTTGGAAAATCCTTCACAATTTTCACAAAACACCCCAACTGTGCTTGATTTTGCCCCCTTTCTCACTCAGCCCGCCCCCCTGGCCCCTTTTAGCAAGTTTTGGGAAAATCCCCATTTTTGACTTTTTCAACACTACCGGCCCTGTCTTTTTTTCAATTTTTACCCACTTTAGCAAGTTTTGGGAAAATCCCCATTTTTGACTTTTTCGACACTACCGGCCCTGTCTTTTTTTCAATTTTTGCCCACTTTGGAAAATCCTTCACAATTTTCACAAAACGCCCCAACTGTGCTTAATTTTGCTCCTTTTTCACTCAGCCCGCCTGTCTGGCCCCTTTTAGCAAGGTTTGGGAAAATCCCCATTTTTGACTTTTTCGACACTACCGGCCCTGTCGTTTTTTTTCAATCTTTACCCACTTTGGAAAATCCTTCACAATTTTCACAAAACGCCCCAACTGTGCTTGATTGTGCTCCTTTCTCACTCAGCCCGCCCCCCTGGCCCCTTTTAACAAGTTTTGGGAAAATCCCCATTTTTGACTTTTTCGACACTACCGGCCCTGTCTTTTTTTTCAATTTTTGCCCACTTTGGAAAATCCTTCACAATTTTCACAAAACGCCCCAACTGTGCTTGATTTTGCTCCTTTTTCACTCAGCCCGCCTGTCTGGCCCCTTTTAGCAAGTCTTGGGGAAATCCCCATTTTTGACTTTTTCGACACTACCGGCCCTGTCTTTTTTTTCAATCTTTACCCACTTTGGAAAATCCTTCACATTTTTCACAAAACACCCCAACTGTGCATGATTTTGCCCCTTTCTCACTCAGCCCGCCCCCCCTGGCCCCTTTTAGCAAGTTTTGGGAAAATCCCCATTTTTGACTTTTTCGACACTACCGGCCCTGTCGTTTTTTTCAATCTCTACCCACTTTGGAAAATCCTTCATAGTTTTCCCTAAACGCCCCAACTGTGCTTGATTGTGCTCCTTTCTCACTCAGCCCGCCCCCCTGGCCCCTTTTAGCAAGTTTTGGGGAAATCCCCATTTTTGACTTTTTCGACACTACCGGCCCTGTCGTTTTTTTCAATCTCTACCCACTTTGGAAAATCCTTCACAATTTTCACAAAACGCCCCAACCGTGCTTGATTTTGCTCCTTTTTCACTCAGCCCGCCTGTCTGGCCCCTTTAAGCAAGTTTTGGGAAAATACCCATTTTTGACTTTTTCGACACTACCGGCCCTGTCTTTTTTTTCAATTTTTGCCCACTTTGGAAAATCCTTCACAATTTTCACAAAACGCCCCAACTGTGCTTGATTTTGCTCCTTTTTCACTCAGCCCGCCTGTCTGGCCCCTTTTAGCAAGTTTTGGGAAAATCCCCATTTTTGACTTTTTCGACACTACCGGCCCTGTCTTTTTTTTCAATTTTTGCCCACTTTGGAAAATCCTTCACAATTTTCACAAAACGCCCCAACTGTGCTTTATTTTGCTCCTTATTCACTCAGCCCGCCCCCCTGGCCCCTTTTAGCAAGTTTTGGGAAAATCTCCATTTTTGACTTTTTCGACACCACCGGCCCTGTCTTTTTTTTAAATTTTTGCCCACTTTGGAAAATCCTTCACAATTTTCACAAAACGCCCCAACTGTGCTTTATTTTGCTCCTTTCTCACTCAGCCCGCCCCCCTGGCCCCTTTTAGCAAGTTTTGGGAAAATCCCCATTTTTCACTTTTTCGACACTACCGGCCCTGTCTTTTTTTTCAATTTTTGCCCACTTTGGAAAATCCTTCACAATTTTCACAAAACGCCCCAACTGTGCATGATTTTGCTCCTTTTTCGCTCAGTCTGCCTGTCTGGCCCCGTTTAGCAAGTCTTGGGGAAATACCCATTTTTGACTTTTTCGACACTACCGGCCCAGTCTTTTTTTTCAATCTTTACCCACTTTGGAAAATCCTTCACATTTTTCACAAAACACCCCAACTGTGCATGATTTTGCCCCTTTCTCACTCAGCCCGCCCCCCTGGCCCCTTTTAGCAAGTTTTGGGAAAATCCCCATTTTTGACTTTTTCGACACTACCGGCCCTGTCGTTTTTTTCAATCTCTACCCACTTTGGAAAATCCTTCATAGTTTTCCCTAAACGCCCCAACTGTGCATGATTTTGCTCCTTTTTCACTCAGTCTGCCTGTCTGGCCCCGTTTAGCAAGTCTTGGGGAAATCCCCATTTTTGACTTTTTCGACACTACCGGCCCTGTCTTTTTTTTCAATCTTTACCCACTTTGGAAAATCCTTCACATTTTTCACAAAACGCCCCAACTGTGCTTGATTGTGCTCCTTTCTCACTCAGCCCGCCCCCCTGGCCCCTTTTAACAAGTTTTGGGAAAATCCCCATTTTTGACTTTTTCGACACTACCGGCCCTGTCTTTTTTTTCAATTTTTGCCCACTTTGGAAAATCCTTCACAATTTTCACAAAACGCCCCAACTGTGCTTTATTTTGCTCCTTATTCACTCAGCCCGCCCCCCTGGCCCCTTTTAGCAAGTTTTGGGAAAATCCCCATTTTTGACTTTTCCGACACCACCGGCCCTGTCTTTTTTTTAAATTTTTGCCCACTTTGGAAAATCCTTCACAATTTTCACAAAACGCCCCAACTGTGCATGATTTTGCTCCTTTTTCACTCAGTCTGCCTGTCTGGCCCCGTTTAGCAAGTCTTGGGGAAATCCCCATTTTTGACTTTTTCGACACTACCGGCCCTGTCTTTTTTTTCAATCTTTACCCACTTTGGAAAATCCTTCACATTTTTCACAAAACGCCCCAACTGTGCTTGATTGTGCTCCTTTCTCACTCAGCCCGCCCCCCTGGCCCCTTTTAACAAGTTTTGGGAAAATCCCCATTTTTGACTTTTTCGACACTACCGGCCCTGTCTTTTTTTTCAATTTTTGCCCACTTTGGAAAATCCTTCACAATTTTCACAAAACGCCCCAACTGTGCTTTATTTTGCTCCTTATTCACTCAGCCCGCCCCCCTGGCCCCTTTTAGCAAGTTTTGGGAAAATCCCCATTTTTGACTTTTTCGACACCACCGGCCCTGTCTTTTTTTTAAATTTTTGCCCACTTTGGAAAATCCTTCACAATTTTCACAAAACGCCCCAACTGTGCTTTATTTTGCTCCTTTCTCACTCAGCCCGCCCCCCTGGCCCCTTTTAGCAAGTTTTGGGAAAATCCCCATTTTTCACTTTTTCGACACTACCGGCCCTGTCTTTTTTTTCAATTTTTGCCCACTTTGGAAAATCCTTCACAATTTTCACAAAACGCCCCAACTGTGCATGATTTTGCTCCTTTTTCACTCAGTCTGCCTGTCTGGCCCCGTTTAGCAAGTCTTGGGGAAATCCCCATTTTTGACTTTTTCGACACTACCGGCCCTGTCTTTTTTTTCAATCTTTACCCACTTTGGAAAATCCTTCACATTTTTCACAAAACGCCCCAACTGTGCTTGATTGTGCTCCTTTCTCACTCAGCCCGCCCCCCTGGCCCCTTTTAACAAGTTTTGGGAAAATCCCCATTTTTGACTTTTTCGACACTACCGGCCCTGTCTTTTTTTTCAATTTTTGCCCACTTTGGAAAATCCTTCACAATTTTCACAAAACGCCCCAACTGTGCTTTATTTTGCTCCTTATTCACTCAGCCCGCCCCCCTGGCCCCTTTTAGCAAGTTTTGGGAAAATCCCCATTTTTGACTTTTTCGACACCACCGGCCCTGTCTTTTTTTTAAATTTTTGCCCACTTTGGAAAATCCTTCACAATTTTCACAAAACGCCCCAACTGTGCTTTATTTTGCTCCTTTCTCACTCAGCCCACCCCCCTGGCCCCTTTTAGCAAGTTTTGGGAAAATCCCCATTTTTCACTTTTTCGACACTACCGGCCCTGTCTTTTTTTTCAATTTTTGCCCACTTTGGAAAATCCTTCACAATTTTCACAAAACGCCCCAACTGTGCATGATTTTGCTCCTTTTTCACTCAGTCTGCCTGTCTGGCCCCGTTTAGCAAGTCTTGGGGAAATCCCCATTTTTGACTTTTTCGACACTACCGGCCCTGTCTTTTTTTTCAATCTTTACCCACTTTGGAAAATCCTTCACATTTTTCACAAAACACCCCAACTGTGCATGATTTTGCCCCTTTCTCACTCAGCCCGCCCCCCTGGCCCCTTTTAGCAAGTTTTGGGAAAATCCCCATTTTTGACTTTTTCGACACTACCGGCCCTGTCGTTTTTTTCAATCTCTACCCACTTTGGAAAATCCTTCATAGTTTTCCCTAAACGCCCCAACTGTGCATGATTTTGCTCCTTTTTCACTCAGTCTGCCTGTCTGGCCCCTTTTAGCAAGTTTTGGGGAAATCCCCATTTTTGACTTTTTCGACACTACCGGCCCTGTCTTTTTTTTCAATTTTTGCCCACTTTGGAAAATCCTTCACAATTTTCACAAAACGCCCGAACTGTGTATGATTTTGATCCTTTTTCACTCAGCCTGCCTGTCTGGCCCCTTTTAGCAAGGTTTGGAAAATCCCTATTTTTGACTTTTTCGACACTACCGGCCCTGTCTTTTTTTTCAATTTTTGCCCACTTTGGAAAATCCTTCACAATTTTCACAAAACGCCCCAACTGTGCTTGATTTTGTTCCTTTCTCACTCAGCCCGCCCCCCTGGCCCCTTTTAGCAAGTTTTGGGAAAATCCCCATTTTTGACTTTTTCGACACTACCGGCCCTGTCGTTTTTTTCAATCTCTACCCACTTTGGAAAATCCTTCACAATTTTCACAAAACGCCCCAACCGTGCTTGATTTTGCTCCTTTTTCACTCAGCCCGCCTGTCTGGCCCCTTTAAGCAAGTTTTGGGAAAATACCCATTTTTGACTTTTTCGACACTACCGGCCCTGTCTTTTTTTTCAATTTTTGCCCACTTTGGAAAATCCTTCACAATTTTCACAAAACGCCCCAACTGTGCTTGATTTTGCTCCTTTTTCACTCAGCCCGCCTGTCTGGCCCCTTTTAGCAAGTTTTGGGAAAATCCCCATTTTTGACTTTTTCGACACTACCGGCCCTGTCTTTTTTTTCAATTTTTGCCCACTTTGGAAAATCCTTCACAATTTTCACAAAACGCCCCAACTGTGCTTTATTTTGCTCCTTATTCACTCAGCCCGCCCCCCTGGCCCCTTTTAGCAAGTTTTGGGAAAATCTCCATTTTTGACTTTTTCGACACCACCGGCCCTGTCTTTTTTTTAAATTTTTGCCCACTTTGGAAAATCCTTCACAATTTTCACAAAACGCCCCAACTGTGCTTTATTTTGCTCCTTTCTCACTCAGCCCGCCCCCCTGGCCCCTTTTAGCAAGTTTTGGGAAAATCCCCATTTTTCACTTTTTCGACACTACCGGCCCTGTCTTTTTTTTCAATTTTTGCCCACTTTGGAAAATCCTTCACAATTTTCACAAAACGCCCCAACTGTGCATGATTTTGCTCCTTTTTCGCTCAGTCTGCCTGTCTGGCCCCGTTTAGCAAGTCTTGGGGAAATCCCCATTTTTGACTTTTTCGACACTACCGGCCCAGTCTTTTTTTTCAATCTTTACCCACTTTGGAAAATCCTTCACATTTTTCACAAAACACCCCAACTGTGCATGATTTTGCCCCTTTCTCACTCAGCCCGCCCCCCTGGCCCCTTTTAGCAAGTTTTGGGAAAATCCCCATTTTTGACTTTTTCGACACTACCGGCCCTGTCGTTTTTTTCAATCTCTACCCACTTTGTAAAATCCTTCACAATTTTCACAAAACGCCCCAACTGTGCATGATTTTGATCCTTTTTCACTCAGTCTGCCTGTCTGGCCCCGTTTAGCAAGTTTTGGGGAAATCCCCATTTTTGACTTTTTCGACACTACCGGCCCTGTCTTTTTTTTCAATCTTTACCCACTTTGGAAAATCCTTCACATTTTTCACAAAACACCCCAACTGTGCATGATTTTGCCCCTTTCTCACTCAGCCCGCCCCCCTTGCCCGTTTTAGCAAGTTTTGGGAAAATCCCCATTTTTGACTTTTTCGACACTACCGGCCCTGTCGTTTTTTTCAATCTCTACCCACTTTGGAAAATCCTTCACAATTTTCACAAAACGCCCCAACTGTGCATGATTTTGATCCTTTTTCACTCAGTCTGCCTGTCTGGCCCCTTTTAGCAAGTTTTGGGGAAATCCCCATTTTTGACTTTTTCGACACTACCGGCCCTGTCTTTTTTTTCAATTTTTGCCCACTTTGGAAAATCCTTCACAATTTTCACAAAACACCCCAACTGTGTATGATTTTGATCCTTTTTCACTCAGCCTGCCTGTCTGGCCCCTTTTAGCAAGGTTTGGAAAATCCCTATTTTTGACTTTTTCGACACTACCGGCCCTGTCTTTTTTTTCAATCTTTACCCACTTTGGAAAATCCTTCACATTTTTCACAAAACACCCCAACTGTGCATGATTTTGCCCCTTTCTCACTCAGCCCGCCCCCCTTGCCCGTTTTAGCAAGTTTTGGGAAAATCCCCATTTTTGACTTTTTCGACACTACCGGCCCTGTCGTTTTTTTCAATCTCTACCCACTTTGGAAAATCCTTCACAATTTTCACAAAACGCCCCAACTGTGCATGATTTTGATCCTTTTTCACTCAGTCTGCCTGTCTGGCCCCTTTTAGCAAGTTTTGGGGAAATCCCCATTTTTGACTTTTTCGACACTACCGGCCCTGTCTTTTTTTTCAATTTTTGCCCACTTTGGAAAATCCTTCACAATTTTCACAAAACACCCCAACTGTGTATGATTTTGATCCTTTTTCACTCAGCCTGCCTGTCTGGCCCCTTTTAGCAAGGTTTGGAAAATCCCTATTTTTGACTTTTTCGACACTACCGGCCCTGTCTTTTTTTCAATTTTTGCCCACTTTGGAAAATCCTTCACAATTTTCACAAAACGCCCCAACTGTGCTTGATTTTGTTCCTTTCTTACTCAGCCCGCCCCCCTGGCCCCTTTTATCAAGTTTTGGGAAAATCCCCATTTTTGACTTTTTCGACACTACCGGCCCTGTCTTTTTTTCAATCTCTACCCACTTTGGAAAATCCTTCACAATTTTCACAAAACACCCCAACTGTGCATGATTTTGCCCCTTTCTCACTCAGCCCGCCCCCCTGGCCCCTTTTAGCAAGTTTTGGGAAAATCCCCATTTTTGACTTTTTCAACACTACTGGCCCTGTCTTTTTTTTCAATTTTTACCCACTTTGGAAAATCCTTCACAATTTTCACAAAACGCCCCAACTGTGCTTGATTGTGCTCCTTTCTCACTCAGCCCGCCCCCCTGGCCCCTTTTAGCAAGTTTTGGTAAAATCCCCATTTTTGACTTTTTCGACACTACCGGCCCTGTCGTTTTATTAAATTTTTGCCCACTTTGGAAAATCCTTCACAATTTTCACAAAACGCCCCAACTGTGCTTTATTTTGCTCCTTATTCACTCAGCCCGCCCCCCTGGCCCCTTTTAGCAAGTTTTGGGAAAATCCCCATTTTTGACTTTTTCGACACTACCGGCCCTGTCTTTTTTTTAAATTTTTGCCCACTTTGGAAAATCCTTCACAATTTTCACAAAACGCCCCAACTGTGCTTGATTTTGCTCCTTTTTCACTCAGCCCGCCTGTCTGGCCCCTTTTAGCAAGGTTTGGGAAAATCCCCATTTTTGACTTTTTCGACACTACCGGCCCTGTCGTTTTTTTCAATCTTTACCCACTTTGGAAAATCCTTCACAATTTTCACAAAACACCCCAACTGTGCATGATTTTGCCCCTTTCTCACTCAGCCCGCCCCCCTGGCCCCTTTTAGCAAGTTTTGGGAAAATCCCCATTTTTGACTTTTTCGACACTACCGGCCCTGTCGTTTTTTTCAATCTCTACCCACTTTGGAAAATCCTTCACAATTTTCACAAAACGCCCCAACTGTGCTTGATTGTGCTCCTTTCTCACTCAGCCCGCCCCCCTGGCCCCTTTTAGCAAGTTTTGGGAAAATCCCCATTTTTGACTTTTTCGACACTACCGGCCCTGTCGTTTTTTTCAATCTTTACCCACTTTGGAAAATCCTTCACAATTTTCACAAAACACCCCAACTGTGCTTGATTTTGCCCCTTTCTAACTCAGCCCGCCCCCCTGGCCCCTTTTAGCAAGTTTTGGGAAAATCCCCATTTTTGACTTTTTCGACACTACCGGCCCTGTCGTTTTTTTCAGTTTTTTTCCGGTTTGGAAAATCCTTCACAATTTTCACAAAACACCCCAACTGTGCTTGATTTTGCCCCTTTCTCACTCAGCCCGCCCCCCTGGCCCCTTTTAGCAAGTTTTGGGAAAATCCCCATTTTTGACTTTTTCAACACTACCGGCCCTGTCTTTTTTTCAATTTTTACCCACTTTAGCAAGTTTTGGGAAAATCCCCATTTTTGACTTTTTCGACACTACCGGCCCTGTCTTTTTTTCAATTTTTGCCCACTTTGGAAAATCCTTCACAATTTTCACAAAACGCCCCAACTGTGCTTAATTTTGCTCCTTTTTCACTCAGCCCGCCTGTCTGGCCCCTTTTAGCAAGGTTTGGGAAAATCCCCATTTTTGACTTTTTCGACACTACCGGCCCTGTCGTTTTTTTCAATCTTTACCCACTTTGGAAAATCCTTCACAATTTTCACAAAACGCCCCAACTGTGCTTGATTGTGCTCCTTTCTCACTCAGCCCGCCCCCCTGGCCCCTTTTAACAAGTTTTGGGAAAATCCCCATTTTTGACTTTTTCGACACTACCGGCCCTGTCTTTTTTTTCAATTTTTGCCCACTTTGGAAAATCCTTCACAATTTTCACAAAACGCCCCAACTGTGCTTGATTTTGCTCCTTTTTCACTCAGCCCGCCTGTCTGGCCCCTTTTAGCAAGTCTTGGGGAAATCCCCATTTTTGACTTTTTCGACACTACCGGCCCTGTCTTTTTTTTCAATCTTTACCCACTTTGGAAAATCCTTCACATTTTTCACAAAACACCCCAACTGTGCATGATTTTGCCCCTTTCTCACTCAGCCCGCCCCCCTGGCCCCTTTTAGCAAGTTTTGGGAAAATCCCCATTTTTGACTTTTTCGACACTACCGGCCCTGTCGTTTTTTTCAATCTCTACCCACTTTGGAAAATCCTTCATAGTTTTCCCTAAACGCCCCAACTGTGCTTGATTGTGCTCCTTTCTCACTCAGCCCGCCCCCCTGGCCCCTTTTAGCAAGTTTTGGGGAAATCCCCATTTTTGACTTTTTCGACACTACCGGCCCTGTCGTTTTTTTCAATTTCTACCCACTTTGGAAAATCCTTCACAATTTTCACAAAACGCCCCAACCGTGCTTGATTTTGATCCTTTTTCACTCAGCCCGCCTGTCTGGCCCCTTTTAGCAAGTCTTGGGGAAATCCCCATTTTTGACTTTTTCGACACTACCGGCCCTGTCTTTTTTTTCAATCTTTACCCACTTTGGAAAATCCTTCACATTTTTCACAAAACACCCCAACTGTGCATGATTTTGCCCCTTTCTCACTCAGCCCGCCCCCCTGGCCCCTTTTAGCAAGTTTTGGGAAAATCCCCATTTTTGACTTTTTCGACACTACCGGCCCTGTCGTTTTTTTCAATCTCTACCCACTTTGGAAAATCCTTCATAGTTTTCCCTAAACGCCCCAACTGTGCTTGATTGTGCTCCTTTCTCACTCAGCCCGCCCCCCTGGCCCCTTTTAGCAAGTTTTGGGGAAATCCCCATTTTTGACTTTTTCGACACTACCGGCCCTGTCGTTTTTTTCAATCTCTACCCACTTTGGAAAATCCTTCACAATTTTCACAAAACGCCCCAACCGTGCTTGATTTTGCTCCTTTTTCACTCAGCCCGCCTGTCTGGCCCCTTTAAGCAAGTTTTGGGAAAATACCCATTTTTGACTTTTTCGACACTACCGGCCCTGTCTTTTTTTTCAATTTTTGCCCACTTTGGAAAATCCTTCACAATTTTCACAAAACGCCCCAACTGTGCTTGATTTTGCTCCTTTTTCACTCAGCCCGCCTGTCTGGCCCCTTTTAGCAAGTTTTGGGAAAATCCCCATTTTTGACTTTTTCGACACTACCGGCCCTGTCTTTTTTTTCAATTTTTGCCCACTTTGGAAAATCCTTCACAATTTTCACAAAACGCCCCAACTGTGCTTTATTTTGCTCCTTATTCACTCAGCCCGCCCCCCTGGCCCCTTTTAGCAAGTTTTGGGAAAATCTCCATTTTTGACTTTTTCGACACCACCGGCCCTGTCTTTTTTTTAAATTTTTGCCCACTTTGGAAAATCCTTCACAATTTTCACAAAACGCCCCAACTGTGCTTTATTTTGCTCCTTTCTCACTCAGCCCGCCCCCCTGGCCCCTTTTAGCAAGTTTTGGGAAAATCCCCATTTTTCACTTTTTCGACACTACCTGCCCTGTCTTTTTTTTCAATTTTTGCCCACTTTGGAAAATCCTTCACAATTTTCACAAAACGCCCCAACTGTGCATGATTTTGCTCCTTTTTCGCTCAGTCTGCCTGTCTGGCCCCGTTTAGCAAGTCTTGGGGAAATACCCATTTTTGACTTTTTCGACACTACCGGCCCAGTCTTTTTTTTCAATCTTTACCCACTTTGGAAAATCCTTCACATTTTTCACAAAACACCCCAACTGTGCATGATTTTGCCCCTTTCTCACTCAGCCCGCCCCCCTGGCCCCTTTTAGCAAGTTTTGGGAAAATCCCCATTTTTGACTTTTTCGACACTACCGGCCCTGTCGTTTTTTTCAATCTCTACCCACTTTGGAAAATCCTTCATAGTTTTCCCTAAACGCCCCAACTGTGCATGATTTTGCTCCTTTTTCACTCAGTCTGCCTGTCTGGCCCCGTTTAGCAAGTCTTGGGGAAATCCCCATTTTTGACTTTTTCGACACTACCGGCCCTGTCTTTTTTTTCAATCTTTACCCACTTTGGAAAATCCTTCACATTTTTCACAAAACGCCCCAACTGTGCTTGATTGTGCTCCTTTCTCACTCAGCCCGCCCCCCTGGCCCCTTTTAACAAGTTTTGGGA
The DNA here is from genome assembly GCF_963691925.1 of Scomber scombrus. Classification (NCBI taxonomy): domain Eukaryota; kingdom Metazoa; phylum Chordata; class Actinopteri; order Scombriformes; family Scombridae; genus Scomber; species Scomber scombrus. The sequence goes on along the minus strand of NW_026910277.1, from coordinate 309,636 downwards.
AAATCCCCATTTTTGACTTTTTCGACACTACCGGCCCTGTCTTTTTTTTCAATTTTTGCCCACTTTGGAAAATCCTTCACAATTTTCACAAAACGCCCCAACTGTGCTTTATTTTGCTCCTTATTCACTCAGCCCGCCCCCCTGGCCCCTTTTAGCAAGTTTTGGGAAAATCCCCATTTTTGACTTTTTCGACACCACCGGCCCTGTCTTTTTTTTAAATTTTTGCCCACTTTGGAAAATCCTTCACAATTTTCACAAAACGCCCCAACTGTGCTTTATTTTGCTCCTTTCTCACTCAGCCCGCCCCCCTGGCCCCTTTTAGCAAGTTTTGGGAAAATCCCCATTTTTCACTTTTTCGACACTACCGGCCCTGTCTTTTTTTTCAATTTTTGCCCACTTTGGAAAATCCTTCACAATTTTCACAAAACGCCCCAACTGTGCATGATTTTGCTCCTTTTTCACTCAGTCTGCCTGTCTGGCCCCGTTTAGCAAGTCTTGGGGAAATCCCCATTTTTGACTTTTTCGACACTACCGGCCCTGTCTTTTTTTTCAATCTTTACCCACTTTGGAAAATCCTTCACATTTTTCACAAAACACCCCAACTGTGCATGATTTTGCCCCTTTCTCACTCAGCCCGCCCCCCTGGCCCCTTTTAGCAAGTTTTGGGAAAATCCCCATTTTTGACTTTTTCGACACTACCGGCCCTGTCGTTTTTTTCAATCTCTACCCACTTTGGAAAATCCTTCATAGTTTTCCCTAAACGCCCCAACTGTGCATGATTTTGCTCCTTTTTCACTCAGTCTGCCTGTCTGGCCCCTTTTAGCAAGTTTTGGGGAAATCCCCATTTTTGACTTTTTCGACACTACCGGCCCTGTCTTTTTTTTCAATTTTTGCCCACTTTGGAAAATCCTTCACAATTTTCACAAAACGCCCGAACTGTGTATGATTTTGATCCTTTTTCACTCAGCCTGCCTGTCTGGCCCCTTTTAGCAAGGTTTGGAAAATCCCTATTTTTGACTTTTTCGACACTACCGGCCCTGTCTTTTTTTTCAATTTTTGCCCACTTTGGAAAATCCTTCACAATTTTCACAAAACGCCCCAACTGTGCTTGATTTTGTTCCTTTCTCACTCAGCCCGCCCCCCTGGCCCCTTTTAGCAAGTTTTGGGAAAATCCCCATTTTTGACTTTTTCGACACTACCGGCCCTGTCGTTTTTTTCAATCTCTACCCACTTTGGAAAATCCTTCACAATTTTCACAAAACGCCCCAACCGTGCTTGATTTTGCTCCTTTTTCACTCAGCCCGCCTGTCTGGCCCCTTTAAGCAAGTTTTGGGAAAATACCCATTTTTGACTTTTTCGACACTACCGGCCCTGTCTTTTTTTTCAATTTTTGCCCACTTTGGAAAATCCTTCACAATTTTCACAAAACGCCCCAACTGTGCTTGATTTTGCTCCTTTTTCACTCAGCCCGCCTGTCTGGCCCCTTTTAGCAAGTTTTGGGAAAATCCCCATTTTTGACTTTTTCGACACTACCGGCCCTGTCTTTTTTTTCAATTTTTGCCCACTTTGGAAAATCCTTCACAATTTTCACACAACGCCCCAACTGTGCTTTATTTTGCTCCTTATTCACTCAGCCCGCCCCCCTGGCCCCTTTTAGCAAGTTTTGGGAAAATCTCCATTTTTGACTTTTTCGACACCACCGGCCCTGTCTTTTTTTTAAATTTTTGCCCACTTTGGAAAATCCTTCACAATTTTCACAAAACGCCCCAACTGTGCTTTATTTTGCTCCTTTCTCACTCAGCCCGCCCCCCTGGCCCCTTTTAGCAAGTTTTGGGAAAATCCCCATTTTTCACTTTTTCGACACTACCGGCCCTGTCTTTTTTTTCAATTTTTGCCCACTTTGGAAAATCCTTCACAATTTTCACAAAACGCCCCAACTGTGCATGATTTTGCTCCTTTTTCGCTCAGTCTGCCTGTCTGGCCCCGTTTAGCAAGTCTTGGGGAAATCCCCATTTTTGACTTTTTCGACACTACCGGCCCAGTCTTTTTTTTCAATCTTTACCCACTTTGGAAAATCCTTCACATTTTTCACAAAACACCCCAACTGTGCATGATTTTGCCCCTTTCTCACTCAGCCCGCCCCCCTGGCCCCTTTTAGCAAGTTTTGGGAAAATCCCCATTTTTGACTTTTTCGACACTACCGGCCCTGTCTTTTTTTTTTCAATTTTTGCCCACTTTGGAAAATCCTTCACAATTTTCACAAAACGCCCCAACTGTGCATGATTTTGCTCCTTTTTCACTCAGTCTGCCTGTCTGGCCCCGTTTAGCAAGTCTTGGGGAAATCCCCATTTTTGACTTTTTCGACACTACCGGCCCTGTCTTTTTTTTCAATCTTTACCCACTTTGGAAAATCCTTCACATTTTTCACAAAACGCCCCAACTGTGCTTGATTGTGCTCCTTTCTCACTCAGCCCGCCCCCCTGGCCCCTTTTAGCAAGTTTTGGGAAAATCCCCATTTTTGACTTTTTCGACACCACCGGCCCTGTCTTTTTTTTAAATTTTTGCCCACTTTGGAAAATCCTTCACAATTTTCACAAAACGCCCCAACTGTGCTTTATTTTGCTCCTTTCTCACTCAGCCCGCCCCCCTGGCCCCTTTTAGCAAGTTTTGGGAAAATCCCCATTTTTCACTTTTTCGACACTACCGGCCCTGTCTTTTTTTTCAATTTTTGCCCACTTTGGAAAATCCTTCACAATTTTCACAAAACGCCCCAACTGTGCATGATTTTGCTCCTTTTTCACTCAGTCTGCCTGTCTGGCCCCGTTTAGCAAGTCTTGGGGAAATCCCCATTTTTGACTTTTTCGACACTACCGGCCCTGTCTTTTTTTTTCAATCTTTACCCACTTTGGAAAATCCTTCACATTTTTCACAAAACACCCCAACTGTGCATGATTTTGCCCCTTTCTCACTCAGCCCGCCCCCCTGGCCCCTTTTAGCAAGTTTTGGGAAAATCCCCATTTTTGACTTTTTCGACACTACCGGCCCTGTCGTTTTTTTCAATCTCTACCCACTTTGGAAAATCCTTCATAGTTTTCCCTAAACGCCCCAACTGTGCATGATTTTGCTCCTTTTTCACTCAGTCTGCCTGTCTGGCCCCTTTTAGCAAGTTTTGGGGAAATCCCCATTTTTGACTTTTTCGACACTACCGGCCCTGTCTTTTTTTTCAATTTTTGCCCACTTTGGAAAATCCTTCACAATTTTCACAAAACGCCCCAACTGTGCATGATTTTGATCCTTTTTCACTCAGCCCGCCCCCCTGGCCCCTTTAGCAAGGTTTGGGAAAATCCCCATTTTTGACTTTTTCGACACTACAGGCCCTGTCTTTTTTTTCAATTTTTACCCACTTTGGAAAATCCTTCATAGTTTTCCCTAAACGCCCCAACTGTGCATGATTTTGCTCCTTTTTCACTCAGTCTGCCTGTCTGGCCCCTTTTAGCAAGTTTTGGGGATATCCCCATTTTTGACTTTTTCGACACTACCGGCCCTGTCTTTTTTTTAAATTTTTGCCCACTTTGGAAAATCCTTCACAATTTTCACAAAACGCCCCAACTTTTTTTTTTTTTGCTCCTTTTTCACTCAGCCCGCCTGTCTGGCCCCTTTAAGCAAGTTTTGGGAAAATACCCATTTTTGACTTTTTCGACACTACCGGCCCTGTCTTTTTTTTCAATTTTTGCCCACTTTGGAAAATCCTTCACAATTTTCACAAAACGCCCCAACTGTGCTTGATTTTGCTCCTTTTTCACTCAGCCCGCCTGTCTGGCCCCTTTTAGCAAGTTTTGGGAAAATCCCCATTTTTGACTTTTTCGACACTACCGGCCCTGTCTTTTTTTTCAATTTTTGCCCACTTTGGAAAATCCTTCACAATTTTCACAAAACGCCCCAACTGTGCTTTATTTTGCTCCTTATTCACTCAGCCCGCCCCCCTGGCCCCTTTTAGCAAGTTTTGGGAAAATCTCCATTTTTGACTTTTTCGACACCACCGGCCCTGTCTTTTTTTTAAATTTTTGCCCACTTTGGAAAATCCTTCACAATTTTCACAAAACGCCCCAACTGTGCTTTATTTTTCTCCTTTCTCACTCAGCCCGCCCCCCTGGCCCCTTTTAGCAAGTTTTGGGAAAATCCCCATTTTTCACTTTTTCGACACTACCGGCCCTGTCTTTTTTTTCAATTTTTGCCCACTTTGGAAAATCCTTCACAATTTTCACAAAACGCCCCAACTGTGCATGATTTTGCTCCTTTTTCACTCAGTCTGCCTGTCTGGCCCCGTTTAGCAAGTCTTGGGGAAATCCCCATTTTTGACTTTTTCGACACTACCGGCCCAGTCTTTTTTTTCAATCTTTACCCACTTTGGAAAATCCTTCACATTTTTCACAAAACACCCCAACTGTGCATGATTTTGCCCCTTTCTCACTCAGCCCGCCCCCCTGGCCCCTTTTAGCAAGTTTTGGGAAAATCCCCATTTTTGACTTTTTCGACACTACCGGCCCTGTCGTTTTTTTCAATCTCTACCCACTTTGGAAAATCCTTCATAGTTTTCCCTAAACGCCCCAACTGTGCATGATTTTGATCCTTTTTCACTCAGCCCGCCCCCCTTGCCCCTTTTAGCAAGTTTTGGGAAAATCCCCATTTTTGACTTTTTCGACACTACCGGCCCTGTCTTTTTTTTCCATTTTTGCCCACTTTGGAAAATCCTTCACAATTTTCACAAAACGCCCCAACTGTGCATGATTTTGCTCCTTTTTCACTCAGTCTGCCTGTCTGGCCCCGTTTAGCAAGTCTTGGGGAAATCCCCATTTTTGACTTTTTCGACACTACCGGCCCTGTCTTTTTTTTCAATCTTTACCCACTTTGGAAAATCCTTCACATTTTTCACAAAACGCCCCAACTGTGCTTGATTGTGCTCCTTTCTCACTCAGCCCGCCCCCCTGGCCCCTTTTAACAAGTTTTGGGAAAATCCCCATTTTTGACTTTTTCGACACTACCGGCCCTGTCTTTTTTTTCAATTTTTGCCCACTTTGGAAAATCCTTCACAATTTTCACAAAACGCCCCAACTGTGCTTTATTTTGCTCCTTATTCACTCAGCCCGCCCCCCTGGCCCCTTTTAGCAAGTTTTGGGAAAATCCCCATTTTTGACTTTTTCGACACCACCGGCCCTGTCTTTTTTTTAAATTTTTGCCCACTTTGGAAAATCCTTCACAATTTTCACAAAACGCCCCAACTGTGCTTTATTTTGCTCCTTTCTCACTCAGCCCGCCCCCCTGGCCCCTTTTAGCAAGTTTTGGGAAAATCCCCATTTTTCACTTTTTCGACACTACCGGCCCTGTCTTTTTTTTCAATTTTTGCCCACTTTGGAAAATCCTTCACAATTTTCACAAAACGCCCCAACTGTGCATGATTTTGCTCCTTTTTCACTCAGTCTGCCTGTCTGGCCCCGTTTAGCAAGTCTTGGGGAAATCCCCATTTTTGACTTTTTCGACACTACCGGCCCTGTCTTTTTTTTCAATCTTTACCCACTTTGGAAAATCCTTCACATTTTTCACAAAACACCCCAACTGTGCATGATTTTGCCCCTTTCTCACTCAGCCCGCCCCCCTGGCCCCTTTTAGCAAGTTTTGGGAAAATCCCCATTTTTGACTTTTTCGACACTACCGGCCCTGTCGTTTTTTTCAATCTCTACCCACTTTGGAAAATCCTTCATAGTTTTCCCTAAACGCCCCAACTGTGCATGATTTTGCTCCTTTTTCACTCAGTCTGCCTGTCTTGCCCCTTTTAGCAAGTTTTGGGGAAATCCCCATTTTTGACTTTTTCGACACTACCGGCCCTGTCTTTTTTTTCAATTTTTGCCCACTTTGGAAAATCCTTCACAATTTTCACAAAACGCCCCAACTGTGCATGATTTTGATCCTTTTTCACTCAGCCCGCCCCCCTGGCCCCTTTAGCAAGGTTTGGGAAAATCCCCATTTTTGACTTTTTCGACACTACCGGCCCTGTCTTTTTTTTCAATTTTTACCCACTTTGGAAAATCCTTCATAGTTTTCCCTAAACGCCCCAACTGTGCATGATTTTGCTCCTTTTTCACTCAGTCTGCCTGTCTGGCCCCTTTTAGCAAGTTTTGGGGATATCCCCATTTTTGACTTTTTCGACACTACCGGCCCTGTCTTTTTTTTAAATTTTTGCCCACTTTGGAAAATCCTTCACAATTTTCACAAAACACCCCAACTGTGCATGATTTTGCCCCTTTCTCACTCAGCCCGCCCCCCTGGCCCCTTTTAGCAAGTTTTGGGAAAATCCCCATTTTTGACTTTTTCGACACTACCGGCCCTGTCGTTTTTTTCAATCTCTACCCACTTTGGAAAATCCTTCACAATTTTCACAAAACGCCCCAACTGTGCTTGATTTTGCTCCTTTTTCACTCAGCCCGCCTGTCTGGCCCCTTTTAGCAAGGTTTGGGAAAATCCCCATTTTTGACTTTTTCGACACTACCGACCCTGTCGTTTTTTTTCAATCTTTACCCACTTTGGAAAATCCTTCACAATTTTCACAAAACACCCCAACTGTGCATGATTTTGCCCCTTTCTCACTCAGCCCGCCCATCTGGCCTCTTTAAGCAAAGTTTGGGAAAATCCCCATTTTTGACTTTTTCGACACTACCGGCACTGTCGTTTTTTTCAATTTTTACCCACTTTGGAAAATCCTTCATAGTTTTCCCTAAACGCCCCAACTGTGCATGATTTTGCTCCTTTTTCACTCAGTCTGCCTGTCTGGCCCCTTTTAGCAAGTTTTGGGGATATCCCCATTTTTGACTTTTTCGACACTACCGGCCCTGTCTTTTTTTTTAATTTTTGCCCACTTTGGAAAATCCTTCACAATTTTCACAAAACGCCCCAACTTTTTTTTTTTTTGCTCCTTTTTCACTCAGCCCGCCTGTCTGGCCCCTTTTAGCAAGGTTTGGGAAAATCCCCATTTTTGACTTTTTCGACACTACCGGCCCTTTCTTTTTTTCAATTTTTGCCCACTTTGGAAAATCCTTCACAATTTTCACAAAACACCCCAACTGTGCATGATTTTGCCCCTTTCTCACTCAGCCCGCCCCCCTGGCCCCTTTTAGCAAGTTTTGGGAAAATCCCCATTTTTGACTTTTTCGACACTACCGGCCCTGTCGTTTTTTTCAATCTCTACCCACTTTGGAAAATCCTTCACAATTTTCACAAAACGCCCCAACTGTGCTTGATTTTGCTCCTTTTTCACTCAGCCCGCCTGTCTGGCCCCTTTTAGCAAGGTTTGGGAAAATCCCCATTTTTGACTTTTTCGACACTACCGACCCTGTCGTTTTTTTTCAATCTTTACCCACTTTGGAAAATCCTTCACAATTTTCACAAAACACCCCAACTGTGCATGATTTTGCCCCTTTCTCACTCAGCCCGCCCATCTGGCCTCTTTAAGCAAAGTTTGGGAAAATCCCCATTTTTGACTTTTTCGACACTACCGGCACTGTCGTTTTTTTCAATTTTTGCCCACTATGGAAAATCCTTCACAATTTTCACAAAACGCCCCAACTGTGCTTGATTTTGCTCGTTTTTCAATAAGCCCGCCCCCTGGCCCCTTTTAGCAAAGATTTGGGAAAATCCGCATTTTTGACTTTTTCGACACTACCGGCCCTGTCGTTTTTTTCAAATTTTGCCCGGTTTGGAAAATCCTTCACAATTTTCCCAAAACGCCCCAACTGTGCTTGATTTTGCTCCTTTCTTACTTAGTCCGCCCCCCTGGCCCCTTTTAGCAAGGTTTTGGAAAATCCCCATTTTTGACTTTTTCGACACTACCGGCCCTGTCTTTTTTTTCAAATTTTGCGCGGTTTGGAAAATCCTTCACAATTTTCTCAAAACGCCCCAACTGTGCTTGATTTTGCTCATTTCTGACTCAGTCCGCCCCCCTGGCCCCTTTTAGCAAGGTTTGGGAAAATCCGCATTTTTGACTTTTTCGACACTACCGGCCCTGTCGTTTTTTTTCAATTTGTGCCCACTTTGGAAAATCCTTCACAATTTTCACACAACGCCCCAACTGTGCTTGATTTTGCTCCTTTCTGACTCAGCCCGCCCCCCTGGCCCCTTTTAGCAAGGTTTGGGAAAATCCCCATTTTTGACTTTTTCGACACTACCGGCCCTGTCGTTTTTTTTAAATTTTTGCCCACTATGGAAAATCCTTCACAATTTTCACAAAACGCCCCAACTGTGATTGATTTTGCTCATTTCTGACTCAGTCCGCCCCCCTGGCCCCTTTTAGCAAGGTTTGTGAAAATCCCCATTTTTGACTTTTTCGACACTACCGGCCCTGTCTTTTTTTTCAAATTTTGCCCACTTTGGAAAATCCTTCACAATTTTCACACAACGCCCCAACTGTGCTTGATTTTGCTCCTTTCTTACTTAGTCCGCCCCCCTGGCCCCTTTTAGCAAGGTTTTGGAAAATCCCCATTTTTGACTTTTTCGACACTACCGGCCCTGTCTTTTTTTTCAAATTTTGCCCGGTTTGGAAAATCCTTCACAATTTTCTCAAAACGCCCCAACTGTGCTTGATTTTGCTCATTTCTGACTCAGTCCGCCCCCCTGGCCCCTTTTAGCAAGGTTTGGGAAAATCCGCATTTTTGACTTTTTCGACACTACCGGCCCTGTCGTTTTTTTCAATTTTTGCCCACTTTGGAAAATCCTTCACAATTTTCACACAACGCCCCAACTGTGCTTGATTTTGCTCCTTTCTGACTCAGCCCGCCCCCCTGGCCCCTTTTAGCAAGGTTTGGGAAAATCCCCATTTTTGACTTTTTCGACACTACCGGCCCTGTCTTTTTTTTTAATTTTTGCCCACTTTGGAAAATCCTTCACAATTTTCACAAAACGCCCCAACTTTTTTTTTTTTTGCTCCTTTTTCACTCAGCCCGCCTGTCTGGCCCCTTTTAGCAAGGTTTGGGAAAATCCCCATTTTTGACTTTTTCGACACTACCGGCCCTTTCTTTTTTTCAATTTTTGCCCACTTTGGAAAATCCTTCACAATTTTCACAAAACACCCCAACTGTGCATGATTTTGCCCCTTTCTCACTCAGCCCGCCCCCCTGGCCCCTTTTAGCAAGTTTTGGGAAAATCCCCATTTTTGACTTTTTCGACACTACCGACCCTGTCGTTTTTTTTCAATCTCTACCCACTTTGGAAAATCCTTCACAATTTTCACAAAACACCCCAACTGTGCATGATTTTGCCCCTTTCTCACTCAGCCCGCCCATCTGGCCTCTTTAAGCAAAGTTTGGGAAAATCCCCATTTTTGACTTTTTCGACACTACCGGCACTGTCGTTTTTTTCAATTTTTGCCCACTATGGAAAATCCTTCACAATTTTCACAAAACGCCCCAACTGTGCTTGATTTTGCTCGTTTTTCAATAAGCCCGCCCCCTGGCCCCTTTTAGCAAAGATTTGGGAAAATCCGCATTTTTGACTTTTTCGACACTACCGGCCCTGTCGTTTTTTTCAAATTTTGCCCGGTTTGGAAAATCCTTCACAATTTTCCCAAAACGCCCCAACTGTGCTTGATTTTGCTCATTTCTGACTCAGTCCGCCCCCCTGGCCCCTTTTAGCAAGGTTTGGGAAAATCCGCATTTTTGACTTTTTCGACACTACCGGCCCTGTCGTTTTTTTCAATTTTTGCCCACTTTGGAAAATCCTTCACAATTTTCACACAACGCCCCAACTGTGCTTGATTTTGCTCCTTTCTGACTCAGCCCGCCCCCCTGGCCCCTTTTAGCAAGGTTTGGGAAAATCCCCATTTTTGACTTTTTCGACACTACCGGCCCTGTCGTTTTTTTTCAATTTTTGCCCACTATGGAAAATCCTTCACAATTTTCACAAAACGCCCCAACTGTGCTTGATTTTGCTCATTTCTGACTCAGTCCGCCCCCCTGGCCCCTTTTAGCAAGGTTTGTGAAAATCCCCATTTTTGACTTTTTCGACACTACCGGCCCTGTCTTTTTTTTCAAATTTTGCCCGGATTGGAAAATCCTTCACAATTTTCACACAACGCCCCAACTGTGCTTGATTTTGCTCCTTTCTGACTCAGTCCGCCCCCCTGGCCCCTTTTAGCAAGGTTTGGGAAAATCCCCATTTTTGACTTTTTCGACACTACCGGCCCTGTCTTTTTTTTCAATTTATGCCCGGTTTGGAAAATCCTTCACAATTTTCCCAAAACGCCCCAACTGTGCTTGATTTTGCTCCTTTCTGACTCAGTCCGCACCCCTGGCCCCTTTTAGCAAGGTTTGGGAAAATCCCCATTTTTGACTTTTTCGTCACTACCGGCCCTGTCGTTTTTTAAAATTTTTGCCCACTTTGGAAAATCCTTCACAATTTTCACACAACGCCCCAACTGTGCTTGATTTTGCTCCTTTTTCACACAGCCCCCCCCTCTGGCCTCTTTAAGCAAAGTTTGGGAAAATCCCCATTTTTGACTTTTTCGACACTACCGGACCTGTCGTTTTTTTCAAATTTTGCCCGGTTTGGAAAATCCTTCACAATTTTCTCAAAACGCCCCAACTGTGCTTGATTTTGCTCATTTTTGACTCAGTCCGCCCCCCTGGCCCCTTTTAGCAAGGTTTGGGAAAATCCGCATTTTTGACTTTTTCGACACTACCGGCCCTGTCGTTTTTTTAAATTTTTGCCCACGTTGGAAAATCCTTCACAATTTTCCCAAAACGCCCCAACTGTTCTTGATTTTGCTCCTTTCTTACTTAGTCCGCCCCCCTGGCCCCTTTTAGCAAGGTTTTGGAAAATCCCCATTTTTGACTTTTTCGACACTACCGGCCCTGTCGTTTTTTTCAAATTTTGCCCGGTTTGGAAAATCCTTCACAATTTTCTCAAAACGCCCCAACTGTGCTTGATTTTGCTCCTTTCTGACTCAGCCCGCCCCCCTGGCCCCTTTTAGCAAGGTTTGGGAAAATCCCCATTTTTGACTTTTTCAACACTACCGGCCCTGTCTTTTTTTCAAATTTTGCCCGGTTTGGAAAATCCTTCACAATTTTCACAAAACGCCCCAACTGTGCTTGATTTTGCTCGTTTTTCAATCAGCCCGCCCCCTGGCCCCTTTTAGCAAAAATTTGGGAAAATCCCAATTTTTGACTTTTTCGACACTACCGGACCTGTCGTTTTTTTCAAATTTTGCCCACTTTGGAAAATCCTTCACAATTTTCTCAAAACGCCCCAACTGTGCTTGATTTTGCTCCTTTCTGACTCAGTCCACCCCCTGGCACCTTTTAGCAAGGTTTGTGAAAATCCCCATTTTTGACTTTTTCGAACACTACCGGCCCTGTCGTTTTTTTCAATTTTTGCCCACTTTGGAAAATCCTTCACAATTTTCACAAAACGCCCCAACTGTGCTTGATTTTGCTCCTTTTTCACCCAGCCCCCCCATCTGGCCTCTTTAAGCAAAGTTTGGGCAAATCCCCATTTTTGACTTTTTCGACACTACCGGCACTGTCGTTTTTTTCAATTTTTGCCCACTATGGAAAATCCTTCACAATTTTCACAAAACGCCCCAACTGTGCTTGATTTTGCTCCTTTCTTACTTAGTCCGCCCCCCTGGCCCCTTTTAGCAAGGTTTTGGAAAATCCCCATTTTTGACTTTTTCGACACTACCGGCCCTGTCGTTTTTTTCAAATTTTGCCCGGTTTGGAAAATCCTTCACAATTTTCTCAAAACGCCCCAACTGTGCTTGATTTTGCTCATTTCTGACTCAGTCCGCCCCCGTGGCCCCTTTTAGCAAGGTTTGGGAAAATCCGCATTTTTGACTTTTTCGACACTACCGGCCCTGTCGTTTTTTTCAATTTTTGCCCACTTTGGAAAAATCCTTCACAATTTTCACACAACGCCCCAACTGTGCTTGATTTTGCTCCTTTCTGACTCAGCCCGCCCCCCTGGCCCCTTTTAGCAAGGTTTGGGAAAATCCCCATTTTTGACTTTTTCGACACTACCGGCCCTGTCGTTTTTTTTCAATTTTTGCCCACTATGGAAAATCCTTCACAATTTTCACAAAACGCCCCAACTGTGCTTGATTTTGCTCATTTCTGACTCAGTCCGCCCCCCTGGCCCCTTTTAGCAAGGTTTGTGAAAATCCCCATTTTTGACTTTTTCGACACTACCGGCCCTGTCTTTTTTTTCAAATTTTGCCTGGATTGGAAAATCCTTCACAATTTTCACACAACGCCCCAACTGTGCTTGATTTTGCTCCTTTCTGACTCAGTCCGCCCCCGTGGCCCCTTTTAGCAAGGTTTGGGAAAATCCCCATTTTTGACTTTTTCGACACTACCGGCCCTGTCTTTTTTTTCAATTTATGCCCGGTTTGGAAAATCCTTCACAATTTTCCCAAAACGCCCCAACTGTGCTTGATTTTGCTCCTTTCTGACTCAGTCCGCACCCCTGGCCCCTTTTAGCAAGGTTTGGGAAAATCCCCATTTTTGACTTTTTCGTCACTACCGGCCCTGTCGTTTTTTAAAATTTTTGCCCACTTTGGAAAATCCTTCACAATTTTCACACAACGCCCCAACTGTGCTTGATTTTGCTCCTTTTTCACACAGCCCCCCCCTCTGGCCTCTTTAAGCAAAGTTTGGGAAAATCCCCATTTTTGACTTTTTCGACACTACCGGCCCTGTCGTTTTTTTCAAATTTTGCCCGGTTTGGAAAATCCTTCACAATTTTCTCAAAACGCCCCAACTGTGCTTGATTTTGCTCATTTTTGACTCAATCCGCCCCCCTGGCCCATTTTAGCAAGGTTTGGGAAAATCCCCATTTTTGACTTTTTCGACACTACCGGCCCTGTCGTTTTTTTCAAATTTTGCCCGGTTTGGAAAATCCTTCACAATTTTCACAAAACGCCCCAACTGTGCTTGATTTTGCTCGTTTTTCAATCAGCCCGCCCCCTGGCCCCTTTTAGCAAAAATTTGGGAAAATCCCAATTTTTGACTTTTTCGACAATACCGGACCTGTCGTTTTTTTCAAATTTTGCCCACTTTGGAAAATCCTTCACAATTTTCTCAAAACGCCCCAACTGTGCTTGATTTTGCTCCTTTCTGACTCAGTCCACCCCCTGGCACCTTTTAGCAAGGTTTGTGAAAATCCCCATTTTTGACTTTTTCGACACTACCGGCCCTGTCGTTTTTTTCAATTTTTGCCCACTATGGAAAATCCTTCACAATTTTCACAAAACGCCCCAACTGTGCTTGATTTTGCTCGTTTTTCAATAAGCCCGCCCCCTGGCCCCTTTTAGCAAAGATTTGGGAAAATCCGCATTTTTGACTTTTTCGACACTACCGGCCCTGTCGTTTTTTTCAAATTTTGCCCGGTTTGGAAAATCCTTCACAATTTTCCCAAAACGCCCCAACTGTGCTTGATTTTGCTCCTTTCTTACTTAGTCCGCCCCCCTGGCCCCTTTTAGCAAGGTTTTGGAAAATCCCCATTTTTGACTTTTTCGACACTACCGGCCCTGTCTTTTTTTTCAAATTTTGCCCGGTTTGGAAAATCCTTCACAATTTTCTCAAAACGCCCCAACTGTGCTTGATTTTGCTCATTTCTGACTCAGTCCGCCCCCCTGGCCCCTTTTAGCAAGGTTTGGGAAAATCCCCATTTTTGACTTTTTCGACACTACCGGCCCTGTCTTTTTTTCAAATTTTGCCCGGTTTGGAAAATCGTTCACAATTTTCACAAAACGCCCCAACTGTGCTTGATTTTGCTCATTTCTGACTCAGTCCGCCCCCCTGGCCCCTTTTAGCAAGGTTTGGGAAAATCCCCATTTTTGACTTTTTCGTCACTACCGGCCCTGTCGTTTTTTAAAATTTTTGCCCACTTTGGAAAATCCTTCACAATTTTCACACAACGCCCCAACTGTGCTTGATTTTGCTCCTTTTTCACACAGCCCCCCCCTCTGGCCTCTTTAAGCAAAGTTTGGGAAAATCCCCATTTTTGACTTTTTCGACACTACCGGCCCTGTCGTTTTTTTCAAATTTTTCCCGGTTTGGAAAATCCTTCACAATTTTCTCAAAACGCCCCAACTGTGCTTGATTTTGCTCATTTCTGACTCAGTCCGCCCCCCTGGCCCCTTTTAGCAAGGTTTGTGAAAATCCCCATTTTTGACTTTTTCGACACTACCGGCCCTGTCTTTTTTTTCAAATTTTGCCCGGATTGGAAAATCCTTCACAATTTTCACACAACGTCCCAACTGTGCTTGATTTTGCTCCTTTCTGACTCAGTCCGCCCCCCTGGCCCCTTTTAGCATAGTTTGTGAAAATCCCCATTTTTGACTTTTTCGACACTACCGGCCCTGTCTTTTTTTTCAATTTATGCCCGGTTTGGAAAATCCTTCACAATTTTCCCAAAACGCCCCAACTGTGCTTGATTTTGCTCCTTTTTCACCCAGCCCCCCCATCTGGCCTCTTTAAGCAAAGTTTGGGCAAATCCGCATTTTTGACTTTTTCGACACTACCGGCCCTGTCTTTTTTTTCAATTTATGCCCGGTTTGGAAAATCCTTCACAATTTTCTCAAAACGCCCCAACTGTGCTTGATTTTGCTCATTTCTGACTCAGTCCGCCCCCGTGGCCCCTTTTAGCAAGGTTTGTGAAAATCCCCATTTTTGACTTTTTCGACACTACCGGCCCTGTCTTTTTTTTCAAATTTTGCCTGGATTGGAAAATCCTTCACAATTTTCACACAACGCCCCAACTGTGCTTGATTTTGCTCCTTTCTGACTCAGTCCGCCCCCGTGGCCCCTTTTAGCAAGGTTTGGGAAAATCCCCATTTTTGACTTTTTTGACACTACCGGCCCTGTCTTTTTTTTCAATTTATGCCCGGTTTGGAAAATCCTTCACAATTTTCCCAAAACGCCCCAACTGTGCTTGATTTTGCTCCTTTCTGACTCAGTCCGCACCCCTGGCCCCTTTTAGCAAGGTTTGGGAAAATCCCCATTTTTGACTTTTTCGTCACTACCGGCCCTGTCGTTTTTTAAAATTTTTGCCCACTTTGGAAAATCCTTCACAATTTTCACACAACGCCCCAACTGTGCTTGATTTTGCTCCTTTTTCACACAGCCCCCCCATCTGGCCTCTTTAAGCAAAGTTTGGGAAAATCCCCATTTTTGACTTTTTCGACACTACCGGCCCTGTCGTTTTTTTCAAATTTTGCCCGGTTTGGAAAATCCTTCACAATTTTCTCAAAACGCCCCAACTGTGCTTGATTTTGCTCATTTTTGACTCAGTCCGCCCCCCTGGCCCCTTTTAGCAAGGTTTGGGAAAATCCCCATTTTTGACTTTTTCGACACTACCGGCCCTGTCGTTTTTTTCAAATTTTGCCCGGTTTGGAAAATCCTTCACAATTTTCACAAAACGCCCCAACTGTGCTTGATTTTGCTCGTTTTTCAATAAGCCCGCCCCCTGGCCCCTTTTAGCAAAGATTTGGGAAAATCCGCATTTTTGACTTTTTCGACACTACCGGCCCTGTCGTTTTTTTCAAATTTTGCCCGGTTTGGAAAATCCTTCACAATTTTCCCAAAACGCCCCAACTGTGCTTGATTTTGCTCCTTTCTTACTTAGTCCGCCCCCCTGGCCCCTTTTAGCAAGGTTTTGGAAAATCCCCATTTTTGACTTTTTCGACACTACCGGCCCTGTCTTTTTTTTCAAATTTTGCCCGGTTTGGAAAATCCTTCACAATTTTCTCAAAACGCCCCAACTGTGCTTGATTTTGCTCATTTCTGACTCAGTACGCCCCCCTGGCCCCTTTTAGCAAGGTTTGGGAAAATCCGCATTTTTGACTTTTTCGACACTACCGGCCCTGTCGTTTTTTTCAATTTTTGCCCACTTTGGAAAATCCTTCACAATTTTCACACAACGCCCCAACTGTGCTTGATTTTGCTCCTTTCTGACTCAGCCCGCCCCCCTGGCCCCTTTTAGCAAGGTTTGGGAAAATCCCCATTTTTGACTTTTTCGACACTACCGGCCCTGTCGTTTTTTTTCAATTTTTGCCCACTATAGAAAATCCTTCACAATTTTCACAAAACGCCCCAACTGTGCTTGATTTTGCTCATTTCTGACTCAGTCCGCCCCCCTGGCCCCTTTTAGCAAGGTTTGTGAAAATCCCCATTTTTGACTTTTTCGACACTACCGGCCCTGTCTTTTTTTTCAAATTTTGCCCGGATTGGAAAATACTTCACAATTTTCACACAACGCCCCAACTGTGCTTGATTTTGCTCCTTTCTGACTCAGTCCGCCCCCCTGGCCCCTTTTAGCATAGTTTGGGAAAATCCCCATTTTTTACTTTTTCGACACTACCGGCCCTGTCTTTTTTTTCAATTTATGCCCGGTTTGGAAAATCCTTCACAATTTTCCCAAAACGCCCCAACTGTGCTTGATTTTGCTCCTTTCTGACTCAGTCCGCACCCCTGGCCCCTTTTAGCAAGGTTTGGGAAAATCCCCATTTTTGACTTTTTCGACACTACCGGCCCTGTCGTTTTTTTCAATTTTTACCCACTTTGGAAAATCCTTCACAATTTTCACAAAACGCCTCAGCTGTGCTTTATTTTGCTCCTTTTTCACTTACCCAGCCTGTCTGGCCCCTTTTAGCAAGTTTTGGGAAAATCCCCATTTTTGACTTTTTCGACACTACCGGCCCTGTCGTTTTTTTCAATTTTTGCCCACTTTGGAAAATCCTTCACAATTTTCACACAACGCCCCAACTGTGCTTGATTTTGCTCCTTTCTGACTCAGCCCGCCCCCCTGGCCCCTTTTAGCAAGGTTTGGGAAAATCCCCATTTTTGACTTTTTCGACACTACCGGCCCTGTCGTTTTTTTTAAATTTTTGCCCACTATGGAAAATCCTTCACAATTTTCACAAAACGCCCCAACTGTGCTTGATTTTGCTCATTTCTGACTCAGTCCGCCCCCCTGGCCCCTTTTAGCAAGGTTTGTGAAAATCCCCATTTTTGACTTTTTCGACACTACCGGCCCTGTCTTTTTTTTCAAATTTTGCCCGGATTGGAAAATCCTTCACAATTTTCACACAACGCCCCAACTGTGCTTGATTTTGCTCCTTTCTGACTCAGTCCGCCCCCCTGGCCCCTTTTAGCAAGGTTTGGGAAAATCCCCATTTTTGACTTTTTCGACACTACCGGCCCTGTCTTTTTTTTCAATTTATGCCCGGTTTGGAAAATCCTTCACAATTTTCCCAAAACGCCCCAACTGTGCTTGATTTTGCTCCTTTCTTACTTAGTCCGCCCCCCTGGCCCCTTTTAGCAAGGTTTTGGAAAATCCCCATTTTTGACTTTTTCGACACTACCGGCCCTGTCTTTTTTTTCAAATTTTGCCCGGTTTGGAAAATCCTTCACAATTTTCTCAAAACGCCCCAACTGTGCTTGATTTTGCTCATTTCTGACTCAGTACGCCCCCCTGGCCCCTTTTAGCAAGGTTTGGGAAAATCCGCATTTTTGACTTTTTCGACACTACCGGCCCTGTCGTTTTTTTCAATTTTTGCCCACTTTGGAAAATCCTTCACAATTTTCACACAACGCCCCAACTGTGCTTGATTTTGCTCCTTTCTGACTCAGCCCGCCCCCCTGGCCCCTTTTAGCAAGGTTTGGGAAAATCCCCATTTTTGACTTTTTCGACACTACCGGCCCTGTCGTTTTTTTTAAATTTTTGCCCACTATGGAAAATCCTTCACAATTTTCACAAAACGCCCCAACTGTGCTTGATTTTGCTCATTTCTGACTCAGTCCGCCCCCCTGGCCCCTTTTAGCAAGGTTTGTGAAAATCCCCATTTTTGACTTTTTCGACACTACCGGCCCTGTCTTTTTTTTCAAATTTTGCCCGGATTGGAAAATCCTTCACAATTTTCACACAACGCCCCAACTGTGCTTGATTTTGCTCCTTTCTGACTCAGTCCGCCCCCCTGGCCCCTTTTAGCAAGGTTTGGGAAAATCCCCATTTTTGACTTTTTCGACACTACCGGCCCTGTCTTTTTTTTCAATTTATGCCCGGTTTGGAAAATCCTTCACAATTTTCCCAAAACGCCCCAACTGTGCTTTATTTTGCTCCTTTCTGACTCAGTCCGCACCCCTGGCCCCTTTTAGCAAGGTTTGGGAAAATCCCCATTTTTGACTTTTTCGTCACTACCGGCCCTGTCGTTTTTTAAAATTTTTGCCCACTTTGGAAAATCCTTCACAATTTTCACACAACGCCCCAACTGTGCTTGATTTTGCTCCTTTTTCACACAGCCCCCCCCTCTGGTCTCTTTAAGCAAAGTTTGGGAAAATCCCCATTTTTGACTTTTTCGACACTACCGGCCCTGTCGTTTTTTTCAAATTTTGCCCGGTTTGGAAAATCCTTCACAATTTTCTCAAAACGCCCTAACTGTGCTTGATTTTGCTCATTTTTGACTCAGTCCGCCCCCCTGGCCCCTTTTAGCAAGGTTTGGGAAAATCCGCATTTTTGACTTTTTCGACACTACCGGCCCTGTCGTTTTTTTAAATTTTTGCCCACGTTGGAAAATCCTTCACAATTTTCCCAAAACGCCCCAACTGTGCTTGATTTTGCTCCTTTCTTACTTAGTCCGCCCCCCTGGCCCCTTTTAGCAAGGTTTTGGAAAATCCCCATTTTTGACTTTTTCGACACTACCGGCCCTGTCGTTTTTTTCAAATTTTGCCCGGTTTGGAAAATCCTTCACAATTTTCTCAAAACGCCCCAACTGTGCTTGATTTTGCTCCTTTCTGACTCAGCCCGCCCACCTGGCCCCTTTTAGCAAGGTTTGGGAAAATCCCCATTTTTGACTTTTTCGACACTACCGGCCCTGTCTTTTTTTCAAATTTTGCCCGGTTTGGAAAATCCTTCACAATTTTCACAAAACGCCCCAACTGTGCTTGATTTTGCTCGTTTTTCAATCAGCCCGCCCCCTGGCCCCTTTTAGCAAAAATTTGGGAAAATCCCAATTTTTGACTTTTTCGACACTACCGGCCCTGTCGTTTTTTTCAATTTTTGCCCACTTTGGAAAAATCCTTCACAATTTTCACACAACGCCCCAACTGTGCTTGATTTTGCTCCTTTCTGACTCAGCCCGCCCCCCTGGCCCCTTTTAGCAAGGTTTGGGAAAATCCCATTTTTGACTTTTTCGACACTACCGGCCCTGTCGTTTTTTTTCAATTTTTGCCCACTATGGAAAATCCTTCACAATTTTCACAAAACGCCCCAACTGTGCTTGATTTTGCTCATTTCTGACTCAGTCCGCCCCCCTGGCCCCTTTTAGCAAGGTTTGTGAAAATCCCCATTTTTGACTTTTTCGACACTACCGGCCCTGTCTTTTTTTTCAAATTTTGCCTGGATTGGAAAATCCTTCACAATTTTCACACAACGCCCCAACTGTGCTTGATTTTGCTCCTTTCTGACTCAGTCCGCCCCCCTGGCCCCTTTTAGCAAGGTTTGGGAAAATCCCCATTTTTGACTTTTTCGACACTACCGGCCCTGTCTTTTTTTTCAATTTATGCCCGGTTTGGAAAATCCTTCACAATTTTCCCAAAACGCCCCAACTGTGCTTGATTTTGCTCCTTTCTGACTCAGTCCGCACCCCTGGCCCCTTTTAGCAAGGTTTGGGAAAATCCCCATTTTTGACTTTTTCGTCACTACCGGCCCTGTCGTTTTTTAAAATTTTTGCCCACTATGGAAAATCCTTCACAATTTTCACACAACGCCCCAACTGTGCTTGATTTTGCTCCTTTTTCACACAGCCCCCCCCTTCTGGCCTCTTTAAGCAAAGTTTGGGAAAATCCCCATTTTGACTTTTTCGACACTACCGGCCCTGTCGTTTTTTTCAAATTTTGCCCGGTTTGGAAAATCCTTCACAATTTTCTCAAACGCCCCAACTGGTGCTTGATTTTGCTCATTTTTGACTCAGTCCGCCCCCCTGGCCCCTTTTAGCAAGGTTTGGGAAAATCCCCATTTTTGACTTTTTCGACACTACCGGCCGTGTCGTTTTTTTCAAATTTTGCCCGGTTTGGAAAATCCTTCACAATTTTCACAAAACGCCCCAACTGTGCTTGATTTTGCTCGTTTTTCAATCAGCCCGCCCCTGGCCCCTTTTAGCAAAAATTTGGGAAAATCCCAATTTTTGACTTTTTCGACACTACCGGACCTGTCGTTTTTTTCAAATTTTGCCCACTTTGGAAAATCCTTCACAATTTTCTCAAAACGCCCCAACTGTGCTTGATTTTGCTCCTTTCTGACTCAGTCCACCCCCTGGCACCTTTTAGCAAGGTTTGTGAAAATCCCCATTTTTGACTTTTTCGACACTACCGGCCCTGTCGTTTTTTTCAATTTTTGCCCACTATGGAAAATCCTTCACAATTTTCACAAAACGCCCCAACTGTGCTTGATTTTGCTCGTTTTTCAATAAGCCCGCCCCCTGGCCCCTTTTAGCAAAGATTTGGGAAAATCCGCATTTTTGACTTTTTCGACACTACCGGCCCTGTCGTTTTTTTCCAATTTTGCCCGGTTTGGAAAATCCTTCACAATTTTCCCAAAACGCCCCAACTGTGCTTGATTTTGCTCCTTTCTTACTTAGTCCGCCCCCCTGGCCCCTTTTA
Source organism: Scomber scombrus (assembly GCF_963691925.1). Taxonomy (NCBI): domain Eukaryota; kingdom Metazoa; phylum Chordata; class Actinopteri; order Scombriformes; family Scombridae; genus Scomber; species Scomber scombrus. The sequence continues at coordinate 288,937 of NW_026910277.1, read as the reverse complement.
GCAAGGTTTTGGAAAATCCCAATTTTTGACTTTTTCGACACTACCGGACCTGTCGTTTTTTTCAAATTTTGCCCACTTTGGAAAATCCTTCACAATTTTCTCAAAACGCCCCAACTGTGCTTGATTTTGCTCCTTTCTGACTCAGTCCACCCCCTGGCACCTTTTAGCAAGGTTTGTGAAAATCCCCATTTTTGACTTTTTCGACACTACCGGCCCTGTCGTTTTTTTCAATTTTTGCCCACTATGGAAAATCCTTCACAATTTTCACAAAACGCCCCAACTGTGCTTGATTTTGCTCGTTTTTCAATAAGCCCGCCCCCTGGCCCCTTTTAGCAAAGATTTGGGAAAATCCGCATTTTTGACTTTTTCGACACTACCGGCCCTGTCGTTTTTTTCAAATTTTGCCCGGTTTGGAAAATCCTTCACAATTTTCCCAAAACGCCCCAACTGTGCTTGATTTTGCTCCTTTCTTACTTAGTCCGCCCCCCTGGCCCCTTTTAGCAAGGTTTTGGAAAATCCCCATTTTTGACTTTTTCGACACTACCGGCCCTGTCTTTTTTTTCAAATTTTGCCCGGTTTGGAAAATCCTTCACAATTTTCTCAAAACGCCCCAACTGTGCTTGATTTTGCTCATTTCTGACTCAGTACGCCCCCCTGGCCCCTTTTAGCAAGGTTTGGGAAAATCCGCATTTTTGACTTTTTCGACACTACCGGCCCTGTCGTTTTTTTCAATTTTTGCCCACTTTGGAAAATCCTTCACAATTTTCACACAACGCCCCAACTGTGCTTGATTTTGCTCCTTTCTGACTCAGCCCGCCCCCCTGGCCCCTTTTAGCAAGGTTTGGGAAAATCCCCATTTTTGACTTTTTCGACACTACCGGCCCTGTCTTTTTTTTCAATTTATGCCCGGTTTGGAAAATCCTTCACAATTTTCCCAAAACGCCCCAACTGTGCTTGATTTTGCTCCTTTCTGACTCAGTCCGCACCCCTGGCCCCTTTTAGCAAGGTTTGGGAAAATCCCCATTTTTGACTTTTTCGACACTACCGGCCCTGTCGTTTTTTTTTAAATTTTTGCCCACTATGGAAAATCCTTCACAATTTTCACAAAACGCCCCAACTGTGCTTGATTTTGCTCATTTCTGACTCAGTCCGCCCCCCTGGCCCCTTTTAGCAAGGTTTGTGAAAATCCCCATTTTTGACTTTTTCGACACTACCGGCCCTGTCTTTTTTTTCAAATTTTGCCTGGATTGGAAAATCCTTCACAATTTTCACACAACGCCCCAACTGTGCTTGATTTTGCTCCTTTCTGACTCAGTCCGCCCCCCTGGCCCCTTTTAGCAAGGTTTGGGAAAATCCCCATTTTTGACTTTTTCGACACTACCGGCCCTGTCTTTTTTTTCAATTTATGCCCGGTTTGGAAAATCCTTCACAATTTTCCCAAAACGCCCCAACTGTGCTTGATTTTGCTCCTTTCTGACTCAGTCCGCACCCCTGGCCCCTTTTAGCAAGGTTTGGGAAAATCCCCATTTTTGACTTTTTCGTCACTACCGGCCCTGTCGTTTTTTAAAATTTTGGCCCACTTTGGAAAATCCTTCACAATTTTCACACAACGCCCCAACTGTGCTTGATTTTGCTCCTTTTTCACACAGCCCTTCCCCTCTGGCCTCTTTAAGCAAAGTTTGGGAAAATCCCCATTTTTGACTTTTTCGACACTGTCGTTTTTTTCAAATTTTGCCCGGTTTGGAAAATCCTTCACAATTTTCTCAAAACGCCCCAACTGTGCTTGATTTTGCTCATTTTTGACTCAGTCCGCCCCCCTGGCCCCTTTTAGCAAGGTTTGGGAAAATCCCCATTTTTGACTTTTTCGACACTACCGGCCGTGTCGTTTTTTTCAAATTTTGCCCGGTTTGGAAAATCCTTCACAATTTTCACAAAACGCCCCAACTGTGCTTGATTTTGCTCGTTTTTCAATCAGCCCGCCCCCTGGCCCCTTTTAGCAAAAATTTGGGAAAATCCCAATTTTTGACTTTTTCGACACTACCGGACCTGTCGTTTTTTTCAAATTTTGCCCACTTTGGAAAATCCTTCACAATTTTCTCAAAACGCCCCAACTGTGCTTGATTTTGCTCCTTTCTGACTCAGTCCACCCCCTGGCACCTTTTAGCAAGGTTTGTGAAAATCCCCATTTTTGACTTTTTCGACACTACCGGCCCTGTCGTTTTTTTCAATTTTTGCCCACTATGGAAAATCCTTCACAATTTTCACAAAACGCCCCAACTGTGCTTGATTTTGCTCGTTTTTCAATAAGCCCGCCCCCTGGCCCCTTTTAGCAAAGATTTGGGAAAATCCGCATTTTTGACTTTTTCGACACTACCGGCCCTGTCGTTTTTTTCAAATTTTGCCCGGTTTGGAAAATCCTTCACAATTTTCCCAAAACGCCCCAACTGTGCTTGATTTTGCTCCTTTCTTACTTAGTCCGCCCCCCAGGCCCCTTTTAGCAAGGTTTTGGAAAATCCCAATTTTTGACTTTTTCGACACTACCGGACCTGTCGTTTTTTTCAAATTTTGCCCACTTTGGAAAATCCTTCACAATTTTCTCAAAACGCCCCAACTGTGCTTGATTTTGCTCCTTTCTGACTCAGTCCACCCCCTGGCACCTTTTAGCAAGGTTTGTGAAAATCCCCATTTTTGACTTTTTCGACACTACCGGCCCTGTCGTTTTTTTCAATTTTTGCCCACTATGGAAAATCCTTCACAATTTTCACAAAACGCCCCAACTGTGCTTGATTTTGCTCGTTTTTCAATAAGCCCGCCCCCTGGCCCCTTTTAGCAAAGATTTGGGAAAATCCGCATTTTTGACTTTTTCGACACTACCGGCCCTGTCGTTTTTTTCAAATTTTGCCCGGTTTGGAAAATCCTTCACAATTTTCCCAAAACGCCCCAACTGTGCTTGATTTTGCTCCTTTCTTACTTAGTCCGCCCCCCTGGCCCCTTTTAGCAAGGTTTTGGAAAATCCCCATTTTTGACTTTTTCGACACTACCGGCCCTGTCTTTTTTTTCAAATTTTGCCCGGTTTGGAAAATCCTTCACAATTTTCTCAAAACGCCCCAACTGTGCTTGATTTTGCTCATTTCTGACTCAGTACGCCCCCCTGGCCCCTTTTAGCAAGGTTTGGGAAAATCCGCATTTTTGACTTTTTCGACACTACCGGCCCTGTCGTTTTTTTTCAATTTTTGCCCACCTTGGAAAATCCTTCACAATTTTCACACAACGCCCCAACTGTGCTTGATTTTGCTCCTTTCTGACTCAGCCCGCCCCCCTGGCCCCTTTTAGCAAGGTTTGGGAAAATCCCCATTTTTGACTTTTTCGACACTACCGGCCCTGTCTTTTTTTTCAAATTTTGCCCGGATTGGAAAATCCTTCACAATTTTCACACAACGCCCCAACTGTGCTTGATTTTGCTCCTTTCTGACTCAGTCCGCCCCCCTGGCCCCTTTTAGCATAGTTTGGGAAAATCCCCATTTTTGACTTTTTCGACACTACCGGCCCTGTCTTTTTTTTCAATTTATGCCCGGTTTGGAAAATCCTTCACAATTTTCCCAAAATGCCCCAACTGTGCTTGATTTTGCTCCTTTCTGACTCAGTCCGCACCCCTGGCCCCTTTTTAGCAAGGTTTGGGAAAATCCCCATTTTTGACTTTTTCGACACTACCGGCCCTGTCGTTTTTTTTAAATTTTTGCCCACTATGGAAAATCCTTCACAATTTTCACAAAACGCCCCAACTGTGCTTGATTTTGCTCATTTCTGACTCAGTCCGCCCCCCTGGCCCCTTTTAGCAAGGTTTGTGAAAATCCCCATTTTTGACTTTTTCGACACTACCGGCCCTGTCTTTTTTTTCAAATTTTGCCCGGATTGGAAAATCCTTCACAATTTTCACACAACGCCCCAACTGTGCTTGATTTTGCTCCTTTCTGACTCAGTCCGCCCCCCTGGCCCCTTTTAGCAAGGTTTGGGAAAATCCCCATTTTTGACTTTTTCGACACTACCGGCCCTGTCTTTTTTTTCAATTTATGCCCGGTTTGGAAAATCCTTCACAATTTTCCCAAAACGCCCCAACTGTGCTTGATTTTGCTCCTTTCTGACTCAGTCCGCACCCCTGGCCCCTTTTAGCAAGGTTTGGGAAAATCCCCATTTTTGACTTTTTCGTCACTACCGGCCCTGTCGTTTTTTAAAATTTTTGCCCACTTTGGAAAATCCTTCACAATTTTCACACAACGCCCCAACTGTGCTTGATTTTGCTCCTTTTTCACACAGCCCCCCCCTCTGGCCTCTTTAAGCAAAGTTTGGGAAAATCCCCATTTTTGACTTTTTCGACACTACCGGCCCTGTCGTTTTTTTCAAATTTTGCCCGGTTTGGAAAATCCTTCACAATTTTCTCAAAACGCCCCAACTGTGCTTGATTTTGCTCATTTTTGACTCAGTCTGCCCCCCTGGCCCCTTTTAGCAAGGTTTGGGAAAATCCCCATTTTTGACTTTTTCGACTCTACCGGCCCTGTCGTTTTTTTCAAATTTTGCCCGGTTTGGAAAATCCTTCACAATTTTCACAAAACGCCCCAACTGTGCTTGACTTTGCTCGTTTTTCAATCAGCCCGCCCCCTGGCCCCTTTTAGCAAAAATTTGGGAAAATCCCAATTTTTGACTTTTTCGACACTACCGGCCCTGTCGTTTTTTTCAAATTTTGCCCGGTTTGGAAAATCCTTCACAATTTTCTCAAAACGCCCCAACTGTGCTTGATTTTGCTCCTTTCTGACTCAGTCCACCCCCTGGCACCTTTTAGCAAGGTTTGTGAAAATCCCCATTTTTGACTTTTTCGACACTACCGGCCCTGTCTTTTTTTTCAAATTTTGCCCGGTTTGGAAAATCCTTCACAATTTTCACAAAACGCCCCAACTGTGCTTGATTTTGCTCGTTTTTCAATCAGCCCGCCCCCTGGCCCCTTTTAGCAAAAATTTGGGAAAATCCCAATTTTTGACTTTTTCGACACTACCGGACCTGTCGTTTTTTTCAAATTTTGCCCACTTTGGAAAATCCTTCACAATTTTCTCAAAACGCCCCAACTGTGCTTGATTTTGCTCCTTTCTGACTCAGTCCACCCCCTGGCACCTTTTAGCAAGGTTTGTGAAAATCCCCATTTTTGACTTTTTCGACAATACCGGCCCTGTCGTTTTTTTCAATTTTTGCCCACTTTGGAAAATCCTTCACAATTTTCACAAAACGCCCCAACTGTGCTTGATTTTGCTCCTTTTTCACCCAGCCCCCCCCATCTGGCCTCTTTAAGCAAGGTTTGGGAAAATCCCCATTTTTTACTTTTTCGACACTACCGGCCCTGTCGTTTTTTTCAATTTTTGCCCACTTTGGAAAATCCTTCACAATTTTCACACAACGCCCCAACTGTGCTTGATTTTGCTCCTTTCTGACTCAGCCCGCCCCCCTGGCCCCTTTTAGCAAGGTTTGGGAAAATCCCCATTTTTGACTTTTTCGACACTACCGGCCCTGTCGTTTTTTTTAAATTTTTGCCCACTATGGAAAATCCTTCACAATTTTCACAAAACGCCCCAACTGTGCTTGATTTTGCTCATTTCTGACTCAGTCCGCCCCCCTGGCCCCTTTTAGCAAGGTTTGTGAAAATCCCCATTTTTGACTTTTTCGACACTACCGGCCCTGTCTTTTTTTTCAATTTTTGCCCACTATGGAAAATCCTTCACAATTTTCACAAAACGCCCCAACTGTGCTTGATTTTGCTCATTTCTGACTCAGTCCGCCCCCCTGGCCCCTTTTAGCAAGGTTTGTGAAAATCCCCATTTTTGACTTTTTCGACACTACCGGCCCTGTCTTTTTTTTTTAATTTTTGCCCACGTTGGAAAATCCTTCACAATTTTCCCAAAACGCCCCAACTGTGCTTGATTTTGCTCCTTTCTTACTTAGTCCGCCCCCCTGGCCCCTTTTAGCAAGGTTTGGGAAAATCCCCATTTTTGACTTTTTCGACACTACCGGCCGTGTCGTTTTTTTCAAATTTTGCCCGGTTTGGAAAATCCTTCACAATTTTCACAAAACGCCCCAACTGTGCTTGATTTTGCTCGTTTTTCAATCAGCCCGCCCCCTGGCCCCTTTTAGCAAAAATTTGGGAAAATCCCAATTTTTGACTTTTTCGACACTACCGGACCTGTCGTTTTTTTCAAATTTTGCCCACTTTGGAAAATCCTTCACAATTTTCTCAAAACGCCCCAACTGTGCTTGATTTTGCTCCTTTCTGACTCAGTCCACCCCCTGGCACCTTTTAGCAAGGTTTGTGAAAATCCCCATTTTTGACTTTTTCGACACTACCGGCCCTGTCGTTTTTTTCAATTTTTGCCCACTATGGAAAATCCTTCACAATTTTCACAAAACGCCCCAACTGTGCTTGATTTTGCTCGTTTTTCAATAAGCCCGCCCCCTGGCCCCTTTTAGCAAAGATTTGGGAAAATCCGCATTTTTGACTTTTTCGACACTACCGGCCCTGTCGTTTTTTTCAAATTTTGCCCGGTTTGGAAAATCCTTCACAATTTTCCCAAAACGCCCCAACTGTGCTTGATTTTGCTCCTTTTCTTACTTAGTCCGCCCCCCAGGCCCCTTTTAGCAAGGTTTTGGAAAATCCCAATTTTTGACTTTTTCGACACTACCGGACCTGTCGTTTTTTTCAAATTTTGCCCACTTTGGAAAATCCTTCACAATTTTCTCAAAACGCCCCAACTGTGCTTGATTTTGCTCCTTTCTGACTCAGTCCACCCCCTGGCACCTTTTAGCAAGGTTTGTGAAAATCCCCATTTTTGACTTTTTCGACACTACCGGCCCTGTCGTTTTTTTCAATTTTTGCCCACTATGGAAAATCCTTCACAATTTTCACAAAACGCCCCAACTGTGCTTGATTTTGCTCGTTTTTCAATAAGCCCGCCCCCTGGCCCCTTTTAGCAAAGATTTGGGAAAATCCGCATTTTTGACTTTTTCGACACTACCGGCCCTGTCGTTTTTTTCAAATTTTGCCCGGTTTGGAAAATCCTTCACAATTTTCCCAAAACGCCCCAACTGTGCTTGATTTTGCTCCTTTCTTACTTAGTCCGCCCCCCTGGCCCCTTTTAGCAAGGTTTTGGAAAATCCCCATTTTTGACTTTTTCGACACTACCGGCCCTGTCTTTTTTTTCAAATTTTGCCCGGTTTGGAAAATCCTTCACAATTTTCTCAAAACGCCCCAACTGTGCTTGATTTTGCTCATTTCTGACTCAGTACGCCCCCCTGGCCCCTTTTAGCAAGGTTTGGGAAAATCCGCATTTTTGACTTTTTCGACACTACCGGCCCTGTCGTTTTTTTTCAATTTTTGCCCACCTTGGAAAATCCTTCACAATTTTCACACAACGCCCCAACTGTGCTTGATTTTGCTCCTTTCTGACTCAGCCCGCCCCCCTGGCCCCTTTTAGCAAGGTTTGTGAAAATCCCCATTTTTGACTTTTTCGACACTACCGGCCCTGTCTTTTTTTTCAAATTTTGCCCGGATTGGAAAATCCTTCACAATTTTCACACAACGCCCCAACTGTGCTTGATTTTGCTCCTTTCTGACTCAGTCCGCCCCCCTGGCCCCTTTTAGCAAGGTTTGGGAAAATCCCCATTTTTGACTTTTTCGACACTACCGGCCCTGTCTTTTTTTTCAATTTATGCCCGGTTTGGAAAATCCTTCACAATTTTCCCAAAACGCCCCAACTGTGCTTGATTTTGCTCCTTTCTGACTCAGTCCGCACCCCTGGCCCCTTTTAGCAAGGTTTGGGAAAATCCCCATTTTTGACTTTTTCGACACTACCGGCCCTGTCGTTTTTTTCAAATTTTGCCCGGTTTGGAAAATCCTTCACAATTTTCACAAAACGCCCCAACTGTGCTTGACTTTGCTCGTTTTTCAATCAGCCCGCCCCCTGGCCCCTTTTAGCAAATATTTGGGAAAATCCCAATTTTTGACTTTTTCGACACTACCGGCCCTGTCGTTTTTTTCAAATTTTGCCCGGTTTGGAAAATCCTTCACAATTTTCTCAAAACGCCCCAACTGTGCTTGATTTTGCTCCTTTCTGACTCAGTCCACCCCCTGGCACCTTTTAGCAAGGTTTGGGAAAATCCCCATTTTTGACTTTTTCGACACTACCGGCCCTGTCTTTTTTTTCAAATTTTGCCCGGTTTGGAAAATCCTTCACAATTTTCACAAAACGCCCCAACTGTGCTTGATTTTGCTCCTTTCTGACTCAGTCCACCCCCTGGCACCTTTTAGCAAGGTTTGTGAAAATCCCCATTTTTGACTTTTTCGACAATACCGGCCCTGTCGTTTTTTTCAATTTTTGCCCACTTTGGAAAATCCTTCACAATTTTCACAAAACGCCCCAACTGTGCTTGATTTTGCTCCTTTTTCACCCAGCCCCCCCCATCTGGCCTCTTTAAGCAAGGTTTGGGAAAATCCCCATTTTTTACTTTTTCGACACTACCGGCCCTGTCGTTTTTTTCAATTTTTGCCCACTTTGGAAAATCCTTCACAATTTTCACACAACGCCCCAACTGTGCTTGATTTTGCTCCTTTCTGACTCAGCCCGCCCCCCTGGCCCCTTTTAGCAAGGTTTGGGAAAATCCCCATTTTTGACTTTTTCGACACTACCGGCCCTGTCTTTTTTTTCAAATTTTGCCCGGTTTGGAAAATCCTTCACAATTTTCACAAAACGCCCCAACTGTGCTTGATTTTGCTCGTTTTTCAATCAGCCCGCCCCCTGGCCCCTTTTAGCAAAAATTTGGGAAAATCCCAATTTTTGACTTTTTCGACACTACCGGACCTGTCGTTTTTTTCAAATTTTGCCCACTTTGGAAAATCCTTCACAATTTTCTCAAAACGCCCCAACTGTGCTTGATTTTGCTCCTTTCTGACTCAGTCCACCCCCTGGCACCTTTTAGCAAGGTTTGTGAAAATCCCCATTTTTGACTTTTTCGACACTACCGGCCCTGTCGTTTTTTTCAATTTTTGCCCACTTTGGAAAATCCTTCACAATTTTCACAAAACGCCCCAACCGTGCTTGATTTTGCTCCTTTTTCACCCAGCCCCCCCCATCTGGCCTCTTTAAGCAAAGTTTGGGCAAATCCCCATTTTTGACTTTTTCGACACTACCGGCACTGTCGTTTTTTTCAATTTTTGCCCACTATGGAAAATCCTTCACAATTTTCACAAAACGCCCCAACTGTGCTTGATTTTGCTCCTTTCTTACTTAGTCCGCCCCTTGGCCCCTTTTAGCAAGGTTTGGGAAAATCCGCATTTTTGACTTTTTCGACACTACCGGCCCTGTCGTTTTTTTCAATTTTTGCCCACTTTGGAAAATCCTTCACAATTTTCACACAACGCCCCAACTGTGCTTGATTTTGCTCCTTTCTGACTCAGCCCGCCCCCCTGGCCCCTTTTAGCAAGGTTTGGGAAAATCCCCATTTTTTACTTTTTCGACACTACCGGCCCTGTCGTTTTTTTTCAATTTTTGCCCACTATGGAAAATCCTTCACAATTTTCACAAAACGCCCCAACTGTGCTTGATTTTGCTCCTTTCTGACTCAGTCCGCCCCCCTGGCCCCTTTTAGCATAGTTTGGGAAAATCCCCATTTTTTACTTTTTCGACACTACCGGCCCTGTCTTTTTTTTCAATTTATGCCCGGTTTGGAAAATCCTTCACAATTTTCCCAAAACGCCCCAACTGTGCTTGATTTTGCTCCTTTCTGACTCAGTCCGCCCCCGTGGCCCCTTTTAGCAAGGTTTGGGAAAATCCCCATTTTTGACTTTTTCGACACTACCGGCCCTGTCTTTTTTTTCAATTTATGCCCGGTTTGGAAAATCCTTCACAATTTTCCCAAAACGCCCCAACTGTGCTTGATTTTGCTCCTTTCTGACTCAGTCCGCACCCCTGGCCCCTTTTAGCAAGGTTTGGGAAAATCCCCATTTTTGACTTTTTCGTCACTACCGGCCCTGTCGTTTTTTAAAATTTTTGCCCACTTTGGAAAATCCTTCACAATTTTCACAAAACGCCCCAACTGTGCATGGTTTTGATCCTTTTTCACACAGCCCCCCCCTCTGGCCTCTTTAAGCAAAGTTTGGGAAAATCCCCATTTTTGACTTTTTCGACACTACCGGCCCTGTCGTTTTTTTCAAATTTTGCCCACTTTGGAAAATCCTTCACAATTTTCACAAAACGCCCCAACTGTGCTTGATTTTGCTCATTTTTGACTCAGTCCGCCCCCCTGGCCCCTTTTAGCAAGGTTTGGGAAAATCCCCATTTTTGACTTTTTCAACACTACCGGCCCTGTCTTTTTTTTCAAATTTTGCCCACTTTGGAAAATCCTTCACAATTTTCACAAAACGCCCCAACTGTGCTTGATTTTGCTCCTTTCTCACTAAACCCGCCCCCCTGGCCCCTTTTAGCAAGTTTTGGGAAAATCCCCATTTTTGACTTTTTCGACACTACCGGCCCTGTCGTTTTTTTCAATCTTTACCCACTTTGGAAAATCCTTCACAATTTTCACAAAACACCCCAACTGTGCTTCACTCAGTCTGCCTGTCTGGCCCCTTTTAGCAAGGTTTGGGAAAATCCACATTTTTGACTTTTTCAACACTACCGGCCCTGTCGTTTTTTAAAAATTTTTCCCACTTTGGAAAATCCTTCACAATTAAAAAAAAAAACGCCCCTTACTGTGCTTGATTTTGCTCCTTTCTCACTCAGCCCGCCCCCCGGCCCCTTTTAGCAAGTTTTGGGAAAATCCCCATTTTTGACTTTTTGGACACTACCTGCCTTGTCGGTTTTTTATTTTTATTTTTGTCCACTTTGGAAAATCCTTCACAATTTTCACAAAACGCCCCAACTGGTGATACAGTGTGCATTTCGATGATCTTGGTGAGAACAGACGATTAAAGCAATAAAAATATGCTTGTAATACATTCTCTTAACAGAGCTGCTAAAATAGCCGTTTTATCAACAGAAACAGTTCAATGTGGTGAATCCTGCATTATCTGGGTTTTTTGTGGATTTCCAGACAGAATAAGTGATACAGTGTGCATTTGGATGATCTTGGTGAGAAAAGACGATTAAAGCAATAAAAATATGTTTGTAAGCCATTCTCCTTAACAGAACTGCTAAAACAGCCGTTTTATCAACAGAAACAGTTCAATGTGGTGAATCCTGCATTATCTGGCTTTTTCATTGATTTCCAGACAGCATAAGTGATACAGTGTGCATTTGGATGATCTTGGTGAGAAAAGACGATTAAAGCAATAAAAATATGTTTGTAAGACATTCTCTTAACAGAACTGCTGAAAACAGCCGTTTTATCAACAGAAACAGTTCAATGTGGTGAATCCTGCATTATCTGGGTTCTTTGTGGATTTCCAGACAGCATAAGTGATTCAGTGTGCATTTGGATGATCTTGGTGAGAAAATACGTTTTAAGTCATAAAAACCTATTTGTAAGCCATTCTCTTAACAGAACGGCTAAAACAGCCATTTTATCAACATAAAACAGTTCAATGTGGTGAATCATGCATTATCTGGCTTTTTCATTGATTTCCAGACAGCATAAGTGATACAGTGTGCATTTCGATGATCTTGGTGAGAAAAGACGTTTTAAGCCATAACAACCTATTTGTAAGCCATTCTCTTAACAGAACTGCTTAAACAGCCTTTTTATCAACTGAAACAGTTCAATGTGTTGAATTCTGCATTATCTGGGTGTTTTGTGGATTTCCAGACAGAATAAGTGATACAGTGTGCATTTGGATGATCTTGGTGAGAAAAGACGATTAAAGCAATAAAAATATGTTTGTAAGCCATTCTCTTAACAGAACTGCTAAAACAGCCGTTTTATCAACAGAAACAGTTCAATGTGGTGAATCCTGCATTATCTGGCTTTTTCATTGATTTCCAGACAGCATAAGTGATACAGTGTGCATTTGGATGATCTTGGTGAGAAAAGACGATTAAAGCAATAAAAATATGTTTGTAAGCCATTCTCTTAACAGAACTGCTAAAACAGCCGTTTTATCAACAAACAGTTCAATGTGGTGAATCCTGCATCATCTGGGTTTTTTTGTGGATTTCCAGACAGCACAAGTGATTCAGTGTGCATTTGGATGATCTTGGTGAGAAAAGACGTTTTAAGCCATAAAAACATATTTGTAAGACATTCTCTTAACAGAACTGTTAAAACAGCCGTTTTATCAACAGAAACAGTTCAATGTGGTGAATTCTGCATTATCTGGATTTTTCATGGATTTCCAGACAGAATAAGTGATACAGTGTGCATTTGGATGATCTTGGTGAGAAAAGACGATTAAAGCAATACAAATATGTTTGTAAGCCATTCTCTTAACAGAACTGCTAAAACAGCCGTTTTATCAACAGAAACAGTTCAATGTGGTGAATCCTGCATTATCTGGCTTTTTCATGGATTTCCAGACAGCATAAGTGATACAGCGTGCATTTGGATGATCTTGGTGAGAAAAGACGTTTAAAGCCATAAAAACATATTTGTAAGACATTCTCTTAACAGAACTTCTGACAACGTTGTTTTTTCAACAGAAACAGTTCAATGTGGTGAATCCTGCATTATCTGGGTTTTTTGTGGATTTCCAGACAGAATAAGTGATACAGTGTGCATTTGGATGATCTTGGTGAGAAAAGACGATTAAAGCAATAAAAATATGTTTGTAAGCCATTCTCCTTAACAGAACTGCTAAAACAGCCGTTTTATCAACAGAAACAGTTCAATGTGGTGAATCCTGCATTATCTGGCTTTTTCATTGATTTCCAGACAGCATAAGTGATACAGCGTGCATTTTGATGATCTTGGTGAGAAAAGACGTTTTAAGCCATAAAAACATATTTGTAAGCCATTCTCCTAACAGAACTGCTTAAACAGCCTTTTTATCAACAGAAACAGTTCAATGTGGTGAATTCTGCATTATTTGGGTTTTTGTGGATTTCCAGACGAATAAGTGATACAGTGTGCATTTGGATGATCTTGGTGAGAAAAGACGATTAAAGCAATAAAAATATGTTTGTAAGCCATTCTCTTAACAGAACTGCTGAAAACAGCCGTTTTATCAACAGAAACAGTTCAATGTGGTGAATCCTGCATTATCTTTTTTCTTTGTGGATTTCCAGACAGCATAAGTGATTCAGTGTGCATTTGGATGATCTTGGTGAGAAAATACGTTTTAAGCCATAAAAATATGTTTGTAAGCCATTCTCTTAACAGAACTGCTAAAACAGCCGTTTTATCAACAGAAACAGTTCAATGTGGTGAATCCTGCATTATCTGGCTTTTTCATTGATTTCCAGACAGCATAAGTGATACAGTGTGCATTTGGATGATCTTGGTGAGAAAAGACGATTAAAGCAATAAAAATATGTTTGTAAGCCATTCTCTTAACAGAACTGCTGAAAACAGCCGTTTTATCAACAGAAACAGTTCAATGCGGTGAATCCTGCATTATCTGGGTTTTTTGTGGATTTCCAGACAGAATAAGTGATACAGTGTGCATTTGGATGATCTTGGTGAGAAAAGACGATTAAAGCAATACAAATATGTTTGTAAGCCATTCTCTTAACAGAACTGCTAAAACAGCCTTTTTATCAACAGAAACAGTTCAATGTGGTGAATTCTGCATTATCTGGATTTTTCATGGATTTCCAGACAGCATAAGTGATACAGCGTGCATTTTGATGATCTTGGTGAGAAAAGACGTTTAAAGGCATAAAAACATATTTGTAAGACATTCTCTTAACAGAACTTCTGACAACGCTGTTTTATCAACAGAAACAGTTCAATGTGGGGAATTCTGCATTATTTGGGTTTTTTGTGGATTTCCAGACGAATGAGTGATACAGTGTGCATTTGGATGATATTGGTGAGAAAATACGATTAAAGCAATACAAATATGTTTGTAAGCATTCTCTTAACAGAACTGCTGAAAACAGCCGTTTTATCAACAGAAACAATTCAATGCGGTGAATCCTGCATTATCTGGGTTTTTTGTGGATTTCCAGACAGCAAAGTGATTCAGTGTGCATTTGGATGATCTTGGTGAGAAAAGACGTTTTAAGCCATAAAAACCTATTTGTAAGCCATTCTCTTAACAGAACGGCTAAAACAGCCGTCTTATCAACAGAAACAGTTCAATGTGGTGAATCCTGCATTATCTGGCTTTTTCATTGATTTCCAGACAGCATAAGTGATTCAGTGTGCATTGGGATGATCTTGGTGAGAAAAGACGTTTTAAGCCATAAAAACATATTTGTAAGACATTTTCTTAACATAACTGCTAAAACAGCCGTTTTATCAACAGAAACAGTTCAATGTGGTGAATTCTGCATTATCTGGGTTTTTTGTGGATTTCCAGACAGAATAAGTGATACAGTGTGCATTGGGATGATCTTGGTGAGAAAAGACGATTAAAGCAATAAAAATATGTTTGTAAGCCATTCTCTTAACAGAACTGCTAAAACAGCCGTTTTATCAACAGAAACAGTTCAATGTGGTGAATCCTGCATCATCTGGGTTTTTTGTGGATTTCCAGACAGCATAAGTGATTCAGTGTGCATTTGGATGATCTTGGTGAGAAAAGACGTTTTAAGCCATAAAAACATATTTGTAAGACATTCTCTTAACAGAACTTCTGACAACGCTGTTTTATCAACAGAAACAGTTCAATGTGGTGAATCCTGCATTATCTGGGTTTTTTGTGGATTTCCAGACAGAATAAGTGATTCAGTGTGCATTTGGATGATCTTGGTGAGAAAAGACGTTTTAAGCCATAAAAACATATTTGTAAGACATTCTCTTAACAGAACTGCTGAAAACGCTGTTTTATCAACAGAAACAGTTCAATGTGGTGAATCCTGCATCATCTGGGTTTTTTGTTGATTTCCAGACAGCATAAGTAATTCAGTGTGCATTTGGATGATCTTGGTGAGAAAAGACGTTTTAAGCCATAAAAACCTATTTGTAAGCCATTCTCTTAACAGAACGGCTAAAACAGCCGTTTTATCAACAGAAACAGTTCAATGTGGTGAATCCTGCATTATCTGGCTTTTTCATTGATTTCCAGACAGCATAAGTGATACAGTGTGCATTGGATGATCTTGGTGAGAAAAGACGTTTTAAGCCATAAAAACCTATTTGTAAGCCATTCTCTTAACAGAACTGCTAAAACAGCCTTTTTATCAACAGAAACAGTTCAATGTGGTGAATCCTGCATTATCTGGCTTTTTCATTGATTTCCAGACAGCATAAGTGATACAGTGTGCATTTGGATGATCTTGGTGAGAAAAGACGATTAAAGCAATAAAAATATGTTTGTAAGCCATTCTCTTAACAGAACTGCTAAAACAGCCGTTTTATCAACAGAAACAGTTCAATGTGGTGAATCCTGCATCATCTGGGTTTTTTGTGGATTTCCAGACAGCATAAGTGATTCAGTGTGCATTTGGATGATCTTGGTGAGAAAAGACGTTTTAAGCCATAAAAACATATTTGTAAGACATTCTCTTAACAGAACTTCTGACAACGCTGTTTTATCAACAGAAACAGTTCAATGTGGTGAATCCTGCATTATCTGGGTTTTTTGTGGATTTCCAGACAGAATAAGTGATTCAGTGTGCATTTGGATGATCTTGGTGAGAAAAGACGTTTTAAGCCATAAAAACATATTTGTAAGACATTCTCTTAACAGAACTGTTGTAAATGCTGTTTTATCAACAGAAACAGTTCAATGTGGTGAATTCTGCATTATCTGGGTTTTTTGTGGATTTCCAGACAGCATAAGTGATTCAGTGTGCATTTGGATGATCTTGGTGAGAAAATACGTTTTAAGCCATAAAAACATATTTGTAAGACATTCTCTTAACAGAACTGTTGGAAATGGTGTTTTATCAACAGAAACAGTTCAATGTGGTGAATTCTGCATTATCTGGGTTTTTTGTGGATTTCCAGACAGCATAAGTGATTCAGTGTGCATTTGGATGATCTTGGTGAGAAAAGACGTTTTAAGCCATAAAAACATATTTGTAAGACATTCTCTAAACAGAACTGTTGGAAATGCTGTTTTATCAACAGAAACAGTTCAATGTGGTGAATTCTGCATTATCTGGGTTTTTTGTGGATTTCCAGACAGCATAAGTGATTCAGTGTGCATTTGGATGATCTTGGTGAGAAAAGACGTTTTAAGCCATAAAAACATATTTGTAAGCCATTCTCTTAACAGAACTTCTGAAAACGCTGTTTTATCAACGTGGTGAATTCTGCATTATCTTTTTTTTTGTGGATTTCCAGACAGCATAAGTGATTCAGTGTGCATTTGGATGATCTTGGTGAGAAAAGACGTTTTAAGCCATAAAAACCTATTTGTAAGCCATTCTCTTAACAGAACTGTTGTAAATGCTGTTTTATCAACAGAAACAGTTCAATGTGGTGAATTCTGCATTATCTGGGTTTTTTGTGGATTTCCAGACAGCATAAGTGATTCAGTGTGCATTTGGATGATCTTGGTGAGAAAATACGTTTTAAGCCATAAAAACATATTTGTAAGACATTCTCTTAACAGAACTGTTGGAAATGCTGTTTTATCAACAGAAACAGTTCAATGTGGTGAATTCTGCATTATCTGGGTTTTTTGTGGATTTCCAGACAGCATAAGTGATTCAGTGTGCATTTGGATGATCTTGGTGAGAAAAGACGTTTTAAGCCATAAAAACACATTTGTAAGACATTCTCTAAACAGAACTGTTGGAAATGCTGTTTTATCAACAGAAACAGTTCAATGTGGTGAATTCTGCATTATCTGGGTTTTTTGTGGATTTCCAGACAGCATAAGTGATTCAGTGTGCATTTGGATGATCTTGGTGAGAAAAGACGTTTTAAGCCATAAAAACATATTTGTAAGCCATTCTCTTAACAGAACTTCTGAAAACGCTGTTTTATCAACGTGGTGAATTCTGCATTATCTTTTTTTTTGTGGATTTCCAGACAGCATAAGTGATTCAGTGTGCATTTGGATGATATTGGTGAGAAAAGACGTTTTAAGCCATAAAAACATATTTGTAAGCCATTCTCTTAACAGAACTTCTGAAAACGCTGTTTTATCAACGTGGTGAATTCTGCATTATCTTTTTTTTTGTGGACTTCCAGACAGAATAAGTGATTCAGTGTACATTTGGATGAGCTTGGTGAGAAAAGACGATTAAAGCAATAAAAACTGTTGGAAATGCTGTTTTATCAACAGAAACAGTTCAATGTGGTGAATTCTGCATTATCTGGGTTTTTTGTGGATTTCCAGACAGCATAAGTGATTCAGTGTGCATTTGGATGATCTTGGTGAGAAAAGACGGTTAAAGCAATAAAAATATGTTTGGAAAATCCTGGAAAATCCTTCACAATTTTCACACAACGCCCCAACGGTGCTTGATTTTGCTCATTTCTGACTCAGCCCACCCCCCTGGCCACTTTTTGCAAGGTTTGGGAAAATCCGCATTTTTGACTTTTTCGACACTACCGGCCCTGTCGTTTTTTTCAATTTTTGCCTGGTTTGGAAAATCCTTCACAATTTTCACAAAACGCCCCAACTGTGCTTGATTTTGCTCCTTTCTTACTCAGCCCGCCCCCCTGACACCTTTTAGCAAGGTTTGGGAAAATCACCCACCCTTCCCCATTTTTGACTTTTTCGACACTACCGGCCTTGTCGTTTTTTAAAATGTTTGCCCACTTTGGAAAATCCTTCACAATTTTCACAAAACGCCCCAACTGTGCTTGATTTTGCTCCTTTCTCACTCAGCCCGCCCCCCTGGCCCCTTTTAGCAAGGATTTGGGAAAATCCCCATTTTTGACTTTTTCGACACTACCGGCCCTGTCGTTTTTTTCAAATTTTGCCCGGTTTGGAAAATCCTTCACAATTTTCCCAAAACGCCCCAACTGTGCTTGATTTTGCTCCTTTCTGACTCAGTCCGCCCCCTGGCCCCTTTTAGCAAGGTTTGGGAAAATCCCCATTTTTGACTTTTTCGACACTACCGGCCCTGTCGTTTTTTAAAATTTTTGCCAACTTTGGAAAATCCTTCACAATTTTCCCAAAACGCCCCAACTGTGCTTGATTTTGCTCCTTTCTGACTCAGTCCGCCCCCATGGCCCCTTTTACCAAGGTTTGGGAAAATCCCCATTTTTGACTTTTTCGACACTACCAGCCCTGTCGTTTTTTTCAAATTTTGCCCATGTTGGAAAATCCTTCACAATTTTCACAAAACGCCCCAACTGTGCATGATTTTGATCCTTTTTCACTCAGCCTGCCTGTCTGGCCCCTTTTAGCAAGGTTTGGGAAAATCCCCATTTTTTACTTTTTCGACACTACCGGCCCTGTCGTTCTTTTAAATTTTTGCCCACTTTGGAAAATCCTTCACAATTTTCACAAAATGCCCCAACTGTGCTTGATTTTGCTCCTTTCTCACTCAGCCCGCCCCCCTGGCCCCTTTTAGCAAGTTTTGGGGAAATCCCCATTTTTGACTTTTTCGACACTACTGGCCCTGTCGTTTTTTTCAATTTTTACCCACTTTGGAAAATCCTTCACAATTTTCCCAAAATGCCCCAACTGTGCTTGATTTTGCTCATTTCTGACTCAGTCCGCCCCCCTGGCCCCTTTTAGCAAGGTTTGGGAAAATCCCCATTTTTGACTTTTTCGACACTACCGGCCCTGTCGTTTTTTTTCAAATTTTGCCCGGTTTGGAAAATCCTTCACAATTTTTCCAAAACGCCCCAACTGTGCTTGATTTTGCTCCTTTCTTACTTAGTCCGCCCCCCTGGCCCCTTTTAGCAAGGTTTGGGAAAATCCGCATTTTTGACTTTTTCGACACTACCGGCCCTGTCGTTTTTTAAATTTTTGCCAACTTTGGAAAATCCTTCACAATTTTCCCAAAACGCCCCAACTGTGCTTGATTTTGCTACTTTCTGACTCAGTCCGCCCCCATGGCCCCTTTTACCAAGGTTTGGGAAAATCCCCATTTTTGACTTTTTCGACACTACCAGCCCTGTCGTTTTTTTCAAATTTTGCCCATGTTGGAAAATCCTTCACAATTTTCACAAAACGCCCCAACTGTGCATGATTTTGATCCTTTTTCACTCAGCCTGCCTGTCTGGCCCCTTTTAGCAAGGTTTGGGAAAATCCCCATTTTTTACTTTTTCGACACTACCGGCCCTGTCGTTCTTTTAAATTTTTGCCCACTTTGGAAAATCCTTCACAATTTTCACAAAATGCCCCAACTGTGCTTGATTTTGCTCCTTTCTCACTCAGCCCGCCCCCCTGGCCCCTTTTAGCAAGTTTTGGGGAAATCCCCATTTTTGACTTTTTCGACACTACCAGCCCTGTCGTTTTTTTCAATTTTTGCCCACGTTGGAAAATCCTTCACAATTTTCCCAAAACGCCCCAACTGTGCTTGATTTTGCTCCTTTCTGACACAGTCCGCCCCCCTGGCCCCTTTTAGCAAGGTTTGGGAAAATCCCCATTTTTGACTTTTTCGACACTACCAGCCCTGTCGTTTTTTTCAATTTTTGCCCACGTTGGAAAATCCTTCACAATTTTACCAAAACTCCCCAACTGTGCTTGATTTTGCTCCTTTCTGACTCAGTCCGCCCCCCTGGCCCCTTTTAGCAAGGTTTGGGAAAATCCCCATTTTTGACTTTTTCGACACTACCGGCCCTGTCGTTTTTTTCAAATTTTGCCCGGTTTGGAAAATCCTTCACAATTTTCCCAAAACGCCCCAACTGTGCTTGATTTTGCTCCTTTCTCACTCAGCCCGCCCCCCTGGCCCATTTTAGCAAGGTTTGGGAAAATCCCCATTTTTGACTTTTTCGACACTACCGGCCCTGTCGTTTTTTAAAATTTTTGCCCACTTTGGAAAATCCCTCACAATTTTCCCAAAACGCCCCAACTGTGCTTGATTTTGCTCCTTTCTGACTCAGTCCACCCCCCTGGCCCCTTTTAGCAAGGTTTGGGAAAATCCCCATTTTTGACTTTTTCGACACTACCGGCCCTGTCTTTTTTTTCAAATTTTGCCCGGTTTGGAAAATCCTTCACAATTTTCACAAAACGCCCCAACTGTGCCTGATTTTGCTCCTTTTTCACTCAGCCCCCCCCCCTCTTACCTCTTTAAGCAATGTTTGTGAAAATCCCCATTTTTGACTTTTTCGACACTACCGGCCCTGTCGTTTTTTTCAAATTTTGCCCGGTTTGGAAAATCCTTCACAATTTTCTCAAAACGCCCCAACTGTGCTTGATTTTGCTCCTTTCTCACTCAGCCCGCCCCCCTGGCCCATTTTAGGAAGGTTTGGGAAAATCCCCATTTTTGACTTTTTCGACACTACCGGCCCTGTCGTTTTTTTCAATTTTTTCCCACTTTGGAAAATCCTTCACAATTTTCACACAACGCCCCAACTGTGCTTGATTTTGCTCCTTTCTCACTCAGCCCGCCCCCCTGGCCCCTTTTAGCAAGGATTTGGGAAAATCCCCATTTTTGACTTTTTCGACACTACCGGCCCTGTCGTTTTTTAAAATTTTTGCCAACTTTGGAAAATCCTTCACAATTTTCCCAAAACGCCCCAACTGTGCTTGATTTTGCTCCTTTCTGACTCAGTCCGCCCCCATGGCCCCTTTTACCAAGGTTTGGGAAAATCCCCATTTTTGACTTTTTCGACACTACCAGCCCTGTCGTTTTTTTCAAATTTTGCCCATGTTGGAAAATCCTTCACAATTTTCACAAAACGCCCCAACTGTGCTTGATTTTGCCCCTTTCTGACTCAGTCCGCCCCCCTGGCCCCTTTTAGCAAGGTTTGGGAAAATCCCCATTTTTGACTGTTTCGACACTACCGGCCCTGTCTTTTTTTTCAAATTTTGCCCGGTTTGGAAAATCCTTCACAATTTTCACAAAACGCCCCAACTGTGCATGATTTTGATCCTTTTTCACTCAGCCTGCCTGTCTGGCCCCTTTTAGCAAGGTTTGGGAAAATCCCCATTTTTTACTTTTTCGACACTACCGGCCCTGTCGCTCTTTTAAATTTTTGCCCACTTTGGAAAATCCTTCACAATTTTCACAAAATGCCCCAACTGTGCTTGATTTTGCTCCTTTCTCACTCAGCCCGCCCCCCTGGCCCCTTTTAGCAAGTTTTGGGGAAATCCCCATTTTTGACTTTTTCGACACTACCGGCCCTGTCGTTTTTTTCAATTTTTGCCCACGTTGGAAAATCCTTCACAATTTTACCAAAACTCCCCAACTGTGCTTGATTTTGCTCCTTTCTGACTCAGTCCGCCCCCCTGGCCCCTTTTAGCAAGGTTTGGGAAAATCCCCATTTTTGACTTTTTCGACACTACCGGCCCTGTCGTTTTTTTCAAATTTTGCCCGGTTTGGAAAATCCTTCACAATTTTCCCAAAACGCCCCAACTGTGCTTGATTTTGCTCCTTTCTCACTCAGCCCGCCCCCCTGGCCCATTTTAGCAAGGTTTGGGAAAATCCCCATTTTTGACTTTTTCGACACTACCGGCCCTGTCGTTTTTTAAAATTTTTGCCCACTTTGGAAAATCCCTCACAATTTTCCCAAAACGCCCCAACTGTGCTTGATTTTGCTCCTTTCTGACTCAGTCCACCCCCCTGGCCCCTTTTAGCAAGGTTTGGGAAAATCCCCATTTTTGACTTTTTCGACACTACCGGCCCTGTCGTTTTTTTTCAAATTTTGCCCGGTTTGGAAAATCCTTCACAATTTTCACAAAACGCCCCAACTGTGCCTGATTTTGCTCCTTTTTCACTCAGCCCCCCCCCCTCTTACCTCTTTAAGCAATGTTTGTGAAAATCCCCATTTTTGACTTTTTCGACACTACCGGCCCTGTCGTTTTTTTCAAATTTTGCCCGGTTTGGAAAATCCTTCACAATTTTCTCAAAACGCCCCAACTGTGCTTGATTTTGCTCCTTTCTCACTCAGCCCGCCCCCCTGGCCCCTTTTAGGAAGGTTTGGGAAAATCCCCATTTTTGACTTTTTCGACACTACCGGCCCTGTCGTTTTTTTCAATTTTTTCCCACTTTGGAAAATCCTTCACAATTTTCACACAACGCCCCAACTGTGCTTGATTTTGCTCCTTTCTCACTCAGCCCGCCCCCCTGGCCCCTTTTAGCAAGGATTTGGGAAAATCCCCATTTTTGACTTTTTCGACACTACCCGCCCTGTCGTTTTTTTCAAATTTTGCCCGGTTTGGAAAATCCTTCACAATTTTCCCAAAACGCCCCAACTGTGCTTGATTTTGCTCCTTTCTGACTCAGTCCGCCCCCTGGCCCCTTTTAGCAAGGTTTGGGAAAATCCCCATTTTTGACTTTTTCGACACTACCGGCCCTGTCGTTTTTTAAAATTTTTGCCAACTTTGGAAAATCCTTCACAATTTTCCAAAAAAACGCCCCAACTGTGCTTGATTTTGCTCCTTTCTGACTCAGTCCGCCCCCATGGCCCCTTTTACCAAGGTTTGGGAAAATCCCCATTTTTGACTTTTTCGACACTACCAGCCCTGTCGTTTTTTTCAATTTTTGCCCACGTTGGAAAATCCTTCACAATTTTCCCAAAACGCCCCAACTGTGCTTGATTTTACCCTTTTCTGACTCAGTCCGCCCCCCTGGCCCCTTTTAGCAAGGTTTGGGAAAATCCCCATTTTTGACTTTTTCGACACTACCGGCCCTGTCTTTTTTTTAAAATTTTGCCCACTTTGGAAAATCCTTCACAATTTTCTCAAAACGCCCCAACTGTGCATGATTTTGATCCTTTTTCACTCAGCCTGCCTGTCTGGCCCCTTTTAGCAAGGTTTGGGAAAATCCCCATTTTTTACTTTTTCGACACTACCGGCCCTGTCGTTTTTTTTAAATTTTTGCCCACTTTGGAAAATCCTTCACAATTTTCACCAAATGCCCCAACTATGCTTGATTTTGCTCCTTTCTCACTCAGCCCGCCCCCCTGGCCCCTTTTAGCAAGTTTTGGGGAAATCCCCATTTTTGACTTTTTCGACACTACTGGCCATGTCGTTTTTTTCAATTTTTACCCACTTTGGAAAATCCTTCACAATTTTCACAAAACGCCCCAACTGTGCTTGATTTTGCTCCTTTCTCACTCAGCCCGCCCCCCTGGCCCCTTTTAGCAAGGATTTGGGAAAATCCCCATTTTTGACTTTTTCGACACTACCGGCCTTGTCGTTTTTTTAAATTTTTGCCCACTTTTGAAAATCCTTCACAATCTTCCCAAAACGCCCCAACTGTGCTTGATTTTGCTCCTTTCTGACTAAGTCTGCCCCCCTGGCCCCTTTTAGCAAGGTTTGGGAAAATCCCCATTTTTGATTTTTTCTGACACTACCGGACCTGTCGTTTTTTTCAAATTTTGCCCGGTTTGGAAAATCCTTCACAATTTTCCCAAAACGCCCCAACTGTGCTTGATTTTGCTCCTTTCTGACTCAGTCCGCCCCCCCTGACCCCTTTTAGCAAGGTTTGGGAAAATCCCCATTTTTTACTTTTTCGACACTACCGGCCCTGTCGTTTTTTTCCAATTTTGCCCGGTTTGGAAAATCCTTCACAATTTTCCCAAAACGCCCCAACTGTGCTTGATTTTGCTCCTTTCTGACTCAGTCCGCCCCCCTGGCCCCTTTTAGCAAGGTTTGGGAAAATCCGCATTTTTGACTTTTTCGACACTACCGGCCCTGTCGTTTTTTTCAAATTTTGCCCGGTTTGGAAAATCCTTCACAATTTTCTCAAAACGCCCCAACTGTGCTTGATTTTGCTCCTTTCTCACTCAGCCCGCCCCCCTGGCCCCTTTTAGCAAGGTTTGGGAAAATCCCCATTTTTGACTTTTTCGACACTACCGGCCCTGTCGTTTTTTTCAATTTTTTCCCACTTTGGAAAATCCTTCACAATTTTCACACAACGCCCCAACTGTGCTTGATTTTGCTCCTTTCTCACTCAGCCCGCCCCCCTGGCCCCTTTTAGCAAGGATTTGGGAAAATCCCCATTTTTGACTTTTTCGACACTACCGGCCCTGTCGTTTTTTTCAAATTTTGCTCGGTTTGGAAAATCCTTCACAATTTTCCCAAAACGCCCCAACTGTGCTTGGATTTTGCTCCTTTCTGACTCAGTCCGCCCCCCTGGCCCCTTTTAGCAAGGTTTGGGAAAATCCCCATTTTTGACTTTTTTGACACTACCGGCCCTGTCGTTTTTTTCAAATTTTGCCCGGTTTAGAAAATCCTTCACAATTTTCCCAAAACGCCCCAACTGTGCTTGATTTTGCTCCTTTCTTACTCAGTCCGCCACCCTGGCCCCTTTTAGCAAGGTTTTGGAAAATCCCCATTTTTGTCTTTTTCGACACTACCGGACCTGTCGTTTTTTTTCAAATTTTGCCCACTTTGGAAAATCCTTCACAATTTTCTCAAAACGCCCAACTGTGCTTGATTTAGCTCCTTTCTGACTCAGTCCACCCCCTGGCACCTTTTAGCAAGGTTTGTGAAAATCCCCATTTTTGACTTTTTCGACACTACCGGCCCTGTCTTTTTTTTCAAATTTTACCCCGGTTTGGAAAATCCTTCACAATTTTCACAAAACGCCCCAACTGTGCTTGATTTTGCTCGTTTTTCACTCAGCCCCCCCCCCTCTGGCCTCTTAAGCAAATTTTGTGAAAATCCCCATTTTTGACTTTTTCGACACTACCGGCCCTGTCGTTTTTTTTCAAATTTTGCCCACTTTGAAAATCCCTTCACAATTTTCTCAAAACGCCCCAACTGTGCTTGATTTTGATCCTTTCTGACTCAGTCCACCCCCTGGCACCTTTTAGCAAGGTTTGTGAAAATCCACATTTTTGACTTTTTCGACACTAACGCCCCTGTCGTTTTTTTCAATTTTTGCCCACTTTGGAAAATCCTTCAAAATTTTCATAAAAAAAAAGCCCCAACCTGTGCTTGATTTTGCTCCTTTTTTCACCCAGCCCCCCCCCTCTGGCCTCTTTAAGCAAATTTTGTGAAAATCCCCATTTTTGACTTTTTCGACACTACCGGCCCTGTCGTTTTTTTCAATTTTTGCCCACTTTGGAAAATCCTTCACAATTTTCACACAACGCCCCAACTGTGCTTGATTTTGCTCCTTTCTGACTCAGTCCACCCCCTGGTACCTTTTAGCAAGGTTTGTGAAAATCCCCATTTTTGACTTTTTCGACACTACCGGCCCTGTCGTTTTTTTCAATTTTTGCCCACTTTGGAAAATCCTTCAAAATTGTCACAAAAAAAAGCCCCAACTGTGCTTGATTTTGCTCCTTTTTCACCCAGCCCCCCCCCTCTGGCCTCTTTAAGCAAAGTTTGGAAAATCCGCATTTTGACTTTTTCGACACTACCGGCACTGTCGTTTTTTTCAAATTTTGCCCGGTTTGGAAAATCCTTCACAATTTTCCCAAAACGCCCCAACTGTGCTTGATTTTGCTCGTTTTTCAATAAGCCCGCCCCCAGGCCCCTTTTAGCAATGATTTGGGAAAATCCGCATTTTTGACTTTTTCGACACTACCGGCCCTGTCTTTTTTTTCAAATTTTGCCCGGTTTGGAAAATCCTTCACAATTTTCACACAACGCCCCAACTGTGCTTGATTTTGCTCCTTTCTCACTCAGCCCGCCCCCCTGGCCCCTTTTAGCAAGAATTTGGGAAAATCCCCATTTTTGACTTTTTTGACACTACCGGCCCTGTCGTTTTTTTCAAATTTTGCCCGGTTTGGAAAATCCTTCACAATTTTCTCAAAACGCCCCAACTGTGCTTGATTTTGCTCCTTTCTGACTCAGTCCGCCCCCCTGGCCCCTTTTAGCAAGGTTTGGGAAAATCCCCATTTTTCACTTTTTCGACACTACCGGCCCTGTCGTTTTTTTCAAATTTTGCCCGGTTTAGAAAATCCTTCACAATTTTCCCAAAACGCCCCAACTGTGCTTGATTTTGCTCCTTTCTTACTCAGTCCGCCACCCTGGCCCCTTTTAGCAAGGTTTTGGAAAATCCCCATTTTTGTCTTTTTCGACACTACCGGACCTGTCGTTTTTTTCAAATTTTGCCCACTTTGGAAAATCCTTCACAATTTTCTCAAAACGCCCCAACTGTGCTTGATTTTGCTCCTTTCTGACTCAGTCCACCCCCTGGCACCTTTTAGCAAGGTTTGTGAAAATCCCCATTTTTGACTTTTTCGACACTACCGGCCCTGTCTTTTTTTTCAAATTTTACCCGGTTTGGAAAATCCTTCACAATTTTCACAAAACGCCCCAACTGTGCTTGATTTTACTCGTTTTTCACTCAGCCCCCCCCCCTCTGGCCTCTTTAAGCAAATTTTGTGAAAATCCCCATTTTTGACTTTTTCGACACTACCGGCCCTGTCGTTTTTTTCAAATTTTGCCCACTTTGGAAAATCCTTCACAATTTTCTCAAAACGCCCCAACTGTGCTTGATTTTGCTCCTTTCTGACTCAGTCCACCCCCTGGCACCTTTTAGCAAGGTTTGTGAAAATCCCCATTTTTGACTTTTTCGACACTAACGCCCCTGTCGTTTTTTTCAATTTTTGCCCACTTTGGAAAATCCTT
Organism: Scomber scombrus; assembly: GCF_963691925.1. Classification (NCBI taxonomy): domain Eukaryota; kingdom Metazoa; phylum Chordata; class Actinopteri; order Scombriformes; family Scombridae; genus Scomber; species Scomber scombrus. The sequence goes on along the minus strand of NW_026910277.1, from coordinate 262,200 downwards.
CAAAATTTTCATAAAAAAAAGCCCCAACTGTGCTTGATTTTGCTCCTTTTTCACCCAGCCCCCCCCCTCTGGCCTCTTTAAGCAAAGTTTGGGAAAATCCCCATTTTTGACTTTTTCGACACTACCGGCACTGTCGTTTTTTTCAAATTTTGCCCACTTTGGAAAATCCTTCACAATTTTCTCAAAACGCCCCAACTGTGCTTGATTTTGCTCCTTTCTGACTCAGTCCACCCCCTGGCACCTTTTAGCAAAGATTTGGGAAAATCCCCATTTTTGACTTTTTCGACACTACCGCCCCCTGTCGTTTTTTTCAAATTTTGCCCGGTTTGGAAAATCCTTCACAATTTTCACAAAACGCCCCAACTGTGCTTGATTTTGCTCCTTTCTGACTCAGTCCGCACCCCTGGCCCCTTTTAGCAAGGTTTGTGAAAATCCCCATTTTTGACTTTTTCGACACTACCGGCCCTGTCGTTTTTTAAAATTTTTGCCCTGTTTGGAAAATCCTTCACAATTTTCACACAACGCCCCAACTGTGCTTGATTTTGCTCCTTTCTTACTTAGTCCGCCCCCCAGGCCCCTTTTAGCAAGGTTTTGGAAAATCCCCATTTTTGACTTTTTCGACACTACCGGCCCTGTCTTTTTTTTCAAATTTTGCCCGGTTTGGAAAATCCTTCACAATTTTCACACAACGCCCCAACTGTGCTTGATTTTGCTCCTTTCTCACTCAGCCCGCCCCCTGGCCCCTTTTAGCAAGGATTTGGGAAAATCCCCATTTTTGACTATTTTAACACTACCGGCCCTGTCGTTTTTTTCAAATTTTGCCCGGTTTGGAAAATCCTTCACAATGTTCCCAAAACGCCCCAACTGTGCTTGATTTTGCTCGTTTTTCAATCAGCCCGGCCCCTGGCCCCTTTAAGCAAAAATTTGGGAAAATCCCAATTTTTGACTTTTTCGACACTACCAGACCTGTCGTTTTTTTCAAATTTTGCCCACTTTGGAAAATCCTTCACAATTTTCTCAAAACGCCCCAACTGTGCTTGATTTTGCTCCTTTCTGACTCAGTCCACCCCCTGGCACCTTTTAGCAAGGTTTGGGAAAATCCCCATTTTTGACTTTTTCGACACTACCGGCCCTGTCGTTTTTTTCAATTTTTGCCCACTTTGGAAAATCCTTCACAATTTTCACAAAACGCCCCAACTGTGCTTGATTTTGCTCCTTTCTGACTCAGTCCACCCCCTGGCACCTTTTAGCAAGGTTTGTGAAAATCCCCATTTTTGACTTTTTCGACACTACCGGCCCTGTCGTTTTTTTCAATTTTTGCCCACTTTGGAAAATCCTTCACAATTTTCACAAAACGCCCCAACTGTGCTTGATTTTGCTCCTTTCTTACTTAGTCCGCCCCCCTGGCCCCTTTTAGCAAGGTTTTGGAAAATCCCCATTTTTGACTTTTTCGACATTACCGGACCTGTCGTTTTTTTCAAATTTTGCCCACTTTGGAAAATCCTTCACAATTTTCTCAAAACGCCCCAACTGTGCTTGATTTTGCTCCTTTCTGACTCAGTCCACCCCCTGGCACCTTTTAGCAAGGTTTGTGAAAATCCCCATTTTTGACTTTTTCGACACTACCGGCCCTGTCGTTTTTTTTAATTTTTGCCCACTTTGGAAAATCCTTCACAATTTTCACAAAACGCCCCAACTGTGCTTGATTTTTCTCCTTTTTCACCCAGCCCCCCCCTCTGGCCTCTTTAAGTAAAGTTTGGGAAAATCCCCATTTTTGACTTTTTCGACACTACCCGGCCCTGTCGTTTTTTTCAAATTTTGCCCACTTTGGAAAATCCTTCACAATTTTCTCAAAACACCCCAACTGTGCTTGATTTTGCTCCTTTCTGACTCAGTCCACCCCCTGGCACCTTTTAGCAAGGTTTGTGAAAATCCCCATTTTTGACTTTTTCGACACTACCGGCCCTGTCGTTTTTTTCAATTTTTGCCCACTTTGGAAAATCCTTCACAATTTTCACAAAACGCCCCAACTGTGCTTGATTTTGCTCCTTTCTTACTTAGTCCGCCCCCCTGGCCCCTTTTAGCAAGGTTTTGGAAAATGCCCATTTTTGACTTTTTCGACACTACCGGACCTGTCGTTTTTTTCAAATTTTGCCCGTTTTGGAAAATCCTTCACAATTTTCCCAAAACGCCCCAACTGTGCTTGATTTTGCTCGTTTTTCAATAAGCCCGCCCCCTGGCCCCTTTTAGCAAAGATTTGGGAAAATCTGCATTTTTGACTTTTTCGACACTACCGGCCCTGTCTTTTTTTCAAATTTTGCCCGGTTTGGAAAATCCTTCACAATTTTCTCAAAACGCCCCAACTGTGCTTGATTTTGCTCATTTCTGACTCAGTCCGCCCCCCTGGCCCCTTTTAGCAAGGTTTGGGAAAATCCGCATTTTTGACTTTTTCGACACTACCGGCCCTGTCGTTTTTTTCAATTTTTGCCCACTTTGGAAAATCCTTCACAATTGTCACACAACGCCCCAACTGTGCTTGATTTTGCTCCTTTCTGACTCAGCCCGCCCCCCTGGCCCCTTTTAGCAAGGTTTGGGAAAATCCCCATTTTTGACTTTTTCGACACTACCGGCCCTGTCGTTTTTTTCAATTTTTGCCCACTATGGAAAATCCTTCACAATTTTCACAAAACGCCCCAACTGTGCTTGATTTTGCTCGTTTTTCACTCAGCCCCCCCCCTCTGGCCTCTTTAAGCAAATTTTGTGAAAATCCCCATTTTTGACTTTTTCGACACTACCGGCCCTGTCTTTTTTTTCAAATTTTGCCCGGTTTGGAAAATCCTTCATAATTTTCACACAACGCCCCAACTGTGCTTGATTTTGCTCATTTCTGACTCAGTCCGCCCCCTGGCACCTTTTAGCAAGGTTTGGGAAAATCCCCATTTTTGACTTTTTTGACACTACCGGCCCTGTCTTTTTTTCAAATTTTGCCCGGTTTGGAAAATCCTTCACAATTTTCCCAAAACGCCCCAACTGTGCTTGATTTTGCTCATTTCTGACTCAGTCCGCCCCCCTGGCCCCTTTTAGCAAGGTTTGGGAAAATCCGCATTTTTGACTTTTTCGACACTACCGGCCCTGTCTTTTTTTCAAATTTTGCCCGGTTTGGAAAATCCTTCAAAATTTTCACAAAACGCCCCAACTGTGCTTGATTTTGCTCGTTTTTCAATCAGCCCGCCCCCTGGCCCCTTTCAGCAAAAATTTGGGAAAATCCCAATTTTTGACAATTTCGACACTACCGGACCCTGTCGTTTTTTTCAAATTTTGCCCACTTTGGAAAATCCTTCACAATTTTCACAAAACGCCCCAACTGTGCTTGATTTTGCTCGTTTTTCAATCAGCCCGCCCCCTGGCCCCTTTCAGCAAAAATTTGGGAAAATCCCAATTTTTGACAATTTCGACACTACCGGACCCTGTCGTTTTTTTCAAATTTTGCCCACTTTGGAAAATCCTTCACAATTTTCACAAAACGCCCCAACTGTGCTTGATTTTGCTCGTTTTTCAATCAGCCCGCCCCCTGGCCCCTTTCAGCAAAAATTTGGGAAAATCCCCATTTTTGACAATTTCGACACTACCGGACCCTGTCGTTTTTTTCAAATTTTGCCCACTTTGGAAAATCCTTCACAATTTTCACAAAACGCCCCAACTGTGCTTGATTTTGCTCGTTTTTCACTCAGCCCCCCCCCTGGCCTCTTTAAGCAAATTTTGTGAAAATCCCCATTTTTGACTTTTTCGACACTACCGGCCCTGTCTTTTTTTTCAATTTATGCCCGGTTTGGAAAATCCTTCACAATTTTCACACAACGCCCCAACTGTGCTTGAGTTTGCTCCTTTCTCACTCAGCCCGCCCCCCTGGCCCCTTTTAGCAAGGATTTGGGAAAATCCCCATTTTTGACTTTTTCGACACTACCGGCCCTGTCGTTTTTTTCAATTTTTGCCCACGTTGGAAAATCCTTCACAATTTTCCCAAAACGCCCCAACTGTGCTTGATTTTGCTCCTTTCTGACTCAGTCCGCCCCCTTGCACCTTTTAGCAAGGTTTGGGAAAATCCCCATTTTTGACTTTTTCGACACTACCGGCCCTGTCTTTTTTTCAAATTTTGCCCGGTTTGGAAAATCCTTCACAATTTTCACAAAACGCCCCAACTGTGCTTGATTTTGCTCGTTTTTCAATCAGCCCGCCCCCTGGCCCCTTTTAGCAAAAATTTGGGAAAATCCCAATTTTTGACTTTTTCGACACTACCGGACCTGTCGTTTTTTTCAAATTTTGCCCACTTTGGAAAATCCTTCACAATTTTCACACAACGCCCCAACTGTGCTTGATTTTGCTCATTTCTGACTCAGTCCGCCCCCTGGCACCTTTTAGCAAGGTTTGTGAAAATCCCCATTTTTGACTTTTTCGACACTACCGGCCCTGTCGTTTTTTCCAATTTTTGCCCACTTTGGAAAATCCTTCACAATTTTCACAAAACGCCCCAACTGTGCTTGATTTTGCTCCTTTTTCACCCAGCCCCCCCCTCTGGCCTCTTTAAGCAAAGTTTGGGAAAATCCCCATTTTTGACTTTTTCGACACTACCGGCCCTGTCGTTTTTTTCAATTTTTGCCCACTTTGGAAAATCCTTCACAATTGTCACACAACGCCCCAACTGTGCTTGATTTTGCTCCTTTCTGACTCAGCCCGCCCCCCTGGCCCCTTTTAGCAAGGTTTGGGAAAATCCCCATTTTTGACTTTTTCGACACTACCGGCCCTGTCGTTTTTTTCAATTTTTGCCCACTATGGAAAATCCTTCACAATTTTCACAAAACGCCCCAACTGTGCTTGATTTTGCTCGTTTTTCACTCAGCCCCCCCCTCTGGCCTCTTTAAGCAAATTTTGTGAAAATCCCCATTTTTGACTTTTTCGACACTACCGGCCCTGTCTTTTTTTTCAAATTTTGCCCGGTTTGGAAAATCCTTCATAATTTTCACACAACGCCCCAACTGTGCTTGATTTTGCTCATTTCTGACTCAGTCCGCCCCCTGGCACCTTTTAGCAAGGTTTGGGAAAATCCCCATTTTTGACTTTTTTGACACTACCGGCCCTGTCTTTTTTTCAAATTTTGCCCGGTTTGGAAAATCCTTCACAATTTTCCCAAAACGCCCCAACTGTGCTTGATTTTGCTCATTTCTGACTCAGTCCGCCCCCCTGGCCCCTTTTAGCAAGGTTTGGGAAAATCCGCATTTTTGACTTTTTCGACACTACCGGCCCTGTCTTTTTTTCAAATTTTGCCCGGTTTGGAAAATCCTTCAAAATTTTCACAAAACGCCCCAACTGTGCTTGATTTTGCTCGTTTTTCAATCAGCCCGCCCCCTGGCCCCTTTCAGCAAAAATTTGGGAAAATCCCAATTTTTGACAATTTCGACACTACCGGACCCTGTCGTTTTTTTCAAATTTTGCCCACTTTGGAAAATCCTTCACAATTTTCACAAAACGCCCCAACTGTGCTTGATTTTGCTCGTTTTTCAATCAGCCCGCCCCCTGGCCCCTTTCAGCAAAAATTTGGGAAAATCCCAATTTTTGACAATTTCGACACTACCGGACCCTGTCGTTTTTTTCAAATTTTGCCCACTTTGGAAAATCCTTCACAATTTTCACAAAACGCCCCAACTGTGCTTGATTTTGCTCGTTTTTCAATCAGCCCGCCCCCTGGCCCCTTTCAGCAAAAATTTGGGAAAATCCCCATTTTTGACAATTTCGACACTACCGGACCCTGTCGTTTTTTTCAAATTTTGCCCACTTTGGAAAATCCTTCACAATTTTCACAAAACGCCCCAACTGTGCTTGATTTTGCTCGTTTTTCACTCAGCCCCCCCCCTGGCCTCTTTAAGCAAATTTTGTGAAAATCCCCATTTTTGACTTTTTCGACACTACCGGCCCTGTCTTTTTTTTCAATTTATGCCCGGTTTGGAAAATCCTTCACAATTTTCACACAACGCCCCAACTGTGCTTGAGTTTGCTCCTTTCTCACTCAGCCCGCCCCCCTGGCCCCTTTTAGCAAGGATTTGGGAAAATCCCCATTTTTGACTTTTTCGACACTACCGGCCCTGTCGTTTTTTTCAATTTTTGCCCACGTTGGAAAATCCTTCACAATTTTCCCAAAACGCCCCAACTGTGCTTGATTTTGCTCCTTTCTGACTCAGTCCGCCCCCTTGCACCTTTTAGCAAGGTTTGGGAAAATCCCCATTTTTGACTTTTTCGACACTACCGGCCCTGTCTTTTTTTCAAATTTTGCCCGGTTTGGAAAATCCTTCACAATTTTCACAAAACGCCCCAACTGTGCTTGATTTTGCTCGTTTTTCAATCAGCCCGCCCCCTGGCCCCTTTTAGCAAAAATTTGGGAAAATCCCAATTTTTGACTTTTTCGACACTACCGGACCTGTCGTTTTTTTCAAATTTTGCCCACTTTGGAAAATCCTTCACAATTTTCTCAAAACGCCCCAACTGTGCTTGATTTTGCAACTTTCTGACTCAGTCCACCCCCTGGCACCTTTTAGCAAGGTTTGTGAAAATCCCCATTTTTGACTTTTTCGACACTACCGGCCCTGTCGTTTTTTCCAATTTTTGCCCACTTTGGAAAATCCTTCACAATTTTCACAAAACGCCCCAACTGTGCTTGATTTTGCTCCTTTTTCACCCAGCCCCCCCCTCTGGCCTCTTTAAGCAAAGTTTGGGAAAATCCCCATTTTTGACTTTTTCGACACTACCGGCACTGTCGTTTTTTTCAAATTTTGCCCGGTTTGGAAAATCCTTCACAATTTTCCCAAAACGCCCCAACTGTGCTTGATTTTGCTCCTTTCTGACTCAGTCCGCCCCCCTGGCCCCTTTTAGCAAGGTTTGGGAAAATCCCCATTTTTGACTTTTTCGACACTACCGGCCCTGTCGTTTTTTTCAATTTTTGCCCACGTTGGAAAATCCTTCACAATTTTCCCAAAACGCCCCAACTGTGCTTGATTTTGCTCCTTTCTGACTCAGTCCGCCCCCCTGGCCCCTTTTAGCAAGTTTTGGGAAAATCCCCATTTTTGACTTTTTCGACACTACCGGCCCTGTCTTTTTTTTTCAAATTTTGCCCGGTTTGGAAAATCCTTCACAATTTTCACAAAACGCCCCAACTGTGCTTGATTTTGCTCGTTTTTCAATCAGCCCGCCCCCTGGCCCCTTTTAGCAAAAATTTGGGAAAATCCCAATTTTTGACTTTTTCGACACTACCGGACCTGTCGTTTTTTTCAAATTTTGCCCACTTTGGAAAATCCTTCACAATTTTCTCAAAACGCCCCAACTGTGCTTGATTTTGCAACTTTCTGACTCAGTCCACCCCCTGGCACCTTTTAGCAAGGTTTGTGAAAATCCCCATTTTTGACTTTTTCGACACTACCGGCCCTGTCGTTTTTTTCAATTTTTGCCCACTTTGGAAAATCCTTCACAATTTTCACAAAACGCCCCAACTGTGCTTGATTTTGCTCCTTTTTCACCCAGCCCCCCCCTCTGGCCTCTTTAAGCAAAGTTTGGGAAAATCCCCATTTTTGACTTTTTCGACACTACCGGCACTGTCGTTTTTTTCAAATTTTGCCCGGTTTGGAAAATCCTTCACAATTTTCCCAAAACGCCCCAACTGTGCTTGATTTTGCTCCTTTCTGACTCAGTCCGCCCCCTTGCACCTTTTAGCAAGGTTTGGGAAAATCCCCATTTTTGACTTTTTCGACACTACCGGCCCTGTCTTTTTTTCAAATTTTGCCCGGTTTGGAAAATCCTTCACAATTTTCACAAAACGCCCCAACTGTGCTTGATTTTGCTCGTTTTTCAATCAGCCCACCCCCTGGCCCCTTTTAGCAAGGTTTTGGAAAATCCCCATTTTTGACTTTTTCGACACTACCGGCCCTGTCGTTTTTTTCAATTTTTGCCCACGTTGGAAAATCCTTCACAATTTTCCCAAAACGCCCCAACTGTGCTTGATTTTGCTCCTTTCTGACTCAGTCCGCCCCCTGGCACCTTTTAGCAAGGTTTGGGAAAATCCCCATTTTTGACTTTTTCGACAATACCGGCCCTGTCTTTTTTTCAAATTTTGCCCGGTTTGGAAAATCCTTCACAATTTTCACAAAACGCCCCAACTGTGCTTGATTTTGCTCGTTTTTCAATCAGCCCGCCCCCTGGCCCCTTTTAGCAAAAATTTGGGAAAATCCCAATTTTTGACTTTTTCGACACTACCGGACCTGTCGTTTTTTTTCAAATTTTGCCCACTTTGGAAAATCCTTCACAATTTTCTCAAAACGCCCCAACTGTGCTTGATTTTGCAACTTTCTGACTCAGTCGACCCCCTGGCACCTTTTAGCAAGGTTTGTGAAAATCCCCATTTTTGACTTTTTCGACACTACCGGCCCTGTCGTTTTTTTCAATTTTTGCCCACTTTGGAAAATCCTTCACAATTTTCACAAAACGCCCCAACTGTGCTTGATTTTGCTCCTTTTTCACCCAGCCCCCCCCTCTGGCCTCTTTAAGCAAAGTTTGGGAAAATCCCCATTTTTGACTTTTTCGACACTACCGGCACTGTCGTTTTTTTCAAATTTTGCCCGGTTTGGAAAATCCTTCACAATTTTCCCAAAACGCCCCAACTGTGCTTGATTTTGCTCCTTTCTGACTCAGTCCGCCCCCTTGCACCTTTTAGCAAGGTTTGGGAAAATCCCCATTTTTGACTTTTTCGACACTACCGGCCCTGTCTTTTTTTCAAATTTTGCCCGGTTTGGAAAATCCTTCACAATTTTCACAAAACGCCCCAACTGTGCTTGATTTTGCTCGTTTTTCAATCAGCCCACCCCCTGGCCCCTTTTAGCAAGGTTTTGGAAAATCCCCATTTTTGACTTTTTCGACACTACCGGCCCTGTCGTTTTTTTCAATTTTTGCCCACGTTGGAAAATCCTTCACAATTTTCCCAAAACGCCCCAACTGTGCTTGATTTTGCTCCTTTCTGACTCAGTCCGCCCCCTGGCACCTTTTAGCAAGGTTTGGGAAAATCCCCATTTTTGACTTTTTCGACACTACCGGCCCTGTCTTTTTTTCAAATTTTGCCCGGTTTGGAAAATCCTTCACAATTTTCACAAAACGCCCCAACTGTGCTTGATTTTGCTCGTTTTTCAATCAGCCCGCCCCCTGGCCCCTTTTAGCAAAAATTTGGGAAAATCCCAATTTTTGACTTTTTCGACACTACCGGACCTGTCGTTTTTTTTCAAATTTTGCCCACTTTGGAAAATCCTTCACAATTTTCTCAAAACGCCCCAACTGTGCTTGATTTTGCAACTTTCTGACTCAGTCGACCCCCTGGCACCTTTTAGCAAGGTTTGTGAAAATCCCCATTTTTGACTTTTTCGACACTACCGGCCCTGTCGTTTTTTTCAATTTTTGCCCACTTTGGAAAATCCTTCACAATTTTCACAAAACGCCCCAACTGTGCTTGATTTTGCTCCTTTTTCACCCAGCCCCCCCCTCTGGCCTCTTTAAGCAAAGTTTGGGAAAATCCCCATTTTTGACTTTTTCGACACTACCGGCTCTGTCGTTTTTTTCAAATTTTGCCCGGTTTGGAAAATCCTTCACAATTTTCCCAAAACGCCCCAACTGTGCTTGATTTTGCTCCTTTCTGACTCAGTCCGCCCCTTGCACCTTTTAGCAAGGTTTGGGAAAATCCCCATTTTTGACTTTTTCGACACTACCGGCCCTGTCGTTTTTTTCAAATTTTGCCCGGTTTGGAAAATCCTTCACAATTTTCCCAAAACGCCCCAACTGTGCTTGTTTTTGCTCCTTTCTGACTCAGTCCGCCCCCTTGCACCTTTTAGCAAGGTTTGGGAAAATCCCCATTTTTGACTTTTTCGACACTACCGGCCCTGTCGTTTTTTTCAAATTTTGCCCGGTTTGGAAAATCCTTCACAATTTTCACAAAACGCCCCAACTGTGCTTGATTTTGCTCGTTTTTCAATCAGCCCGCCCCCTGGCCCCTTTTAGCAAAAATTTGGGAAAATCCCAATTTTTGACTTTTTCGACACTACCGGACCTGTCGTTTTTTTCAAATTTTGCCCACTTTGGAAAATCCTTCACAATTTTCTCAAAACGCCCCAACTGTGCTTGATTTTGCAACTTTCTGACTCAGTCCACCCCCTGGCACCTTTTAGCAAGGTTTGTGAAAATCCCCATTTTTGACTTTTTCGACACTACCGGCCCTGTCGTTTTTTTCAATTTTTGCCCACTTTGGAAAATCCTTCACAATTTTCACAAAACGCCCCAACTGTGCTTGATTTTGCTCCTTTTTCACCCAGCCCCCCCCCTCTGGCCTCTTTAAGCAAAGTTTGGGAAAATCCCCATTTTTGACTTTTTCGACACTACCGGCACTGTCGTTTTTTTCAAATTTTGCCCGGTTTGGAAAATCCTTCACAATTTTCCCAAAACGCCCCAACTGTGCTTGATTTTGCTCCTTTCTGACTCAGTCCGCCCCCCTGGCCCCTTTTAGCAAGGTTTGGGAAAATCCCCATTTTTGACTTTTTCGACACTACCGGCCCTGTCGTTTTTTTAAATTTTTGCCCACGTTGGAAAATCCTTCACAATTTTCCCAAAACGCCCCAACTGTGCTTGATTTTGCTCCTTTCTGACTCAGTCCGCCCCCCTGGCCCCTTTTAGCAAGTTTTGGGAAAATCCCCATTTTTGACTTTTTCGACACTACCGGCCCTGTCTTTTTTTTTCAAATTTTGCCCGGTTTGGAAAATCCTTCACAATTTTCACAAAACGCCCCAACTGTGCTTGATTTTGCTCCTTTCTTACTTAGTCCGCCCCCCAGGCCCCTTTTAGCAAGGTTTTGGAAAATCCCCATTTTTGACTTTTTTGACACTACCGGCCCTGTCGTTTTTTTCAATTTTTGCCCACGTTGGAAAATCCTTCACAATTTTCCCAAAACGCCCCAACTGTGCTTGATTTTGCTCCTTTCTGACTCAGTCCGCCCCCTGGCACCTTTTAGCAAGGTTTGGGAAAATCCCCATTTTTGACTTTTTCGACACTACCGGCCCTGTCTTTTTTTCAAATTTTGCCCGGTATGGAAAATCCTTCACAATTTTCACAAAACGCCCCAACTGTGCTTGATTTTGCTCGTTTTTCAATCAGCCCGCCCCTTGGCCCCTTTTAGCAAAAATTTGGGAAAATCCCAATTTTTGACTTTTTCGACACTACCGGATCTGTCGTTTTTTTCAAATTTTGCCCACTTTGGAAAATCCTTCACAATTTTCTCAAAACGCCCCAACTGTGCTTGATTTAGCTCATTTCTGACTCAGTCCGCCCCCCTGGCCCCTTTTAGCAAGGTTTGGGAAAATCCGCATTTTTGACTTTTTCGACACTACCGGACCTGTCGTTTTTTTCAAATTTTGCCCGGTTTGGAAAATCCTTCACAATTTTCACAAAACGCCCCAACTGTGCTTGATTTTGCTCGTTTATCAATCAGCCCGCCCCCTGGCCCCTTTTAGCAAAAATTTGGGAAAATCCCAATTTTTGACTTTTTCGACACTACCGGCCCTGTCTTTTTTTTCAATTTATGCCGGTTTGGAAAATCCTTCACAATTTTCCCAAAACGCCCCAACTGTGCTTGATTTTGCTCCTTTCTGACTCAGTCCGCACCCCTGGCCCCTTTAGCAAGGTTTGGGAAAATCCCCATTTTTGACTTTTTTCGACACTACCGGCCCTGTCGTTTTTTAAAATTTTTGCCCAGTTTGGAAAATCCTTCACAATTTTCACACAACGCCCCAACTGTGCTTGATTTTGCTCCTTTCTTACTTAGTCCGCCCCCCAGGCACCTTTTAGCAAGGTTTGGGAAAATCTGCATTTTTGACTTTTTCGACACTACCGGCCCTGTCGTTTTTTTCAATTTTTGCCCACGTTGGAAAATCCTTCACAATTTTCCCAAAACGCCCCAACTGTGCTTGATTTTGCTCCTTTTTCACCCAGCCCCCCCCTCTGGCCTCTTTAAGCAAAGTTTGGGAAAATCCCCATTTTTGACTTTTTCGACACTACCGGCACTGTCGTTTTTTTCAAATTTTGCCCGGTTTGGAAAATCCTTCACAATTTTCCCAAAACGCCCCAACTGTGCTTGATTTTGCTCCTTTCTGACTCAGTCCGCCCCCCTGGCCCCTTTTAGCAAGGTTTGGGAAAATCCCCATTTTTGACTTTTTCGACACTACCGGCCCTGTCGTTTTTTTAAATTTTTGCCCACGTTGGAAAATCCTTCACAATTTTCCCAAAACGCCCCAACTGTGCTTGATTTTGCTCCTTTCTGACTCAGTCCGCCCCCCTGGCCCCTTTTAGCAAGGTTTGGGAAAATCCCCATTTTTGACTTTTTCGACACTACCGGCCCTGTCTTTTTTTTTCAAATTTTGCCCGGTTTGGAAAATCCTTCACAATTTTCACAAAACGCCCCAACTGTGCTTGATTTTGCTCCTTTCTTACTTAGTCCGCCCCCCAGGCCCCTTTTAGCAAGGTTTTGGAAAATCCCCATTTTTGACTTTTTCGACACTACCGGCCCTGTCGTTTTTTTCAATTTTTGCCCACGTTGGAAAATCCTTCACAATTTTCCCAAAACGCCCCAACTGTGCTTGATTTTGCTCCTTTCTGACTCAGTCCGCCCCCTGGCACCTTTTAGCAAGGTTTGGGAAAATCCCCATTTTTGACTTTTTCGACACTACCGGCCCTGTCTTTTTTTCAAATTTTGCCCGGTTTGGAAAATCCTTCACAATTTTCACAAAACGCCCCAACTGTGCTTGATTTTGCTCGTTTTTCAATCAGCCCGCCCCTTGGCCCCTTTTAGCAAAAATTTGGGAAAATCCCAATTTTTGACTTTTTCGACACTACCGGATCTGTCGTTTTTTTCAAATTTTGCCCACTTTGGAAAATCCTTCACAATTTTCTCAAAACGCCCCAACTGTGCTTGATTTAGCTCATTTCTGACTCAGTCCGCCCCCCTGGCCCCTTTTAGCAAGGTTTGGGAAAATCCGCATTTTTGACTTTTTCGACACTACCGGACCTGTCGTTTTTTTCAAATTTTGCCCGGTTTGGAAAATCCTTCACAATTTTCACAAAACGCCCCAACTGTGCTTGATTTTGCTCGTTTATCAATCAGCCCGCCCCCTGGCCCCTTTTAGCAAAAATTTGGGAAAATCCCAATTTTTGACTTTTTCGACACTACCGGCCCTGTCTTTTTTTTCAATTTATGCCCGGTTTGGAAAATCCTTCACAATTTTCCCAAAACGCCCCAACTGTGCTTGATTTTGCTCCTTTCTGACTCAGTCCGCACCCCTGGCCCCTTTTAGCAAGGTTTGGGAAAATCCCCATTTTTGACTTTTTCGACACTACCGGCCCTGTCGTTTTTTTAAAATTTTTGCCCAGTTTGGAAAATCCTTCACAATTTTCACACAACGCCCCAACTGTGCTTGATTTTGCTCCTTTCTTACTTAGTCCGCCCCCCAGGCACCTTTTAGCAAGGTTTGGGAAAATCTGCATTTTTGACTTTTTCGACACTACCGGCCCTGTCGTTTTTTTCAATTTTTGCCCACGTTGGAAAATCCTTCACAATTTTCCCAAAACGCCCCAACTGTGCTTGATTTTGCTCCTTTCTGACTCAGTCCGCCCCCTGGCACCTTTTAGCAAGGTTTGGGAAAATCCCCATTTTTGACTTTTTCGACACTACCGGCCCTGTCTTTTTTTCAAATTTTGCCCGGTTTGGAAAATCCTTCACAATTTTCACAAAACGCCCCAACTGTGCTTGATTTTGCTCGTTTTTCAATCAGCCCGCCCCCTGGCCCCTTTTAGCAAAAATTTGGGAAAATCCCCATTTTTGACTTTTTCGACACTACCGGACCTGTCGTTTTTTTCAAATTTTGCCCACTTTGGAAAATCCTTCACAATTTTCTCAAAACGCCCCAACTGTGCTTGATTTTGCTCATTTCTGACTCAGTCCGCCCCCCTGGCCCCTTTTAGCAAGGTTTGGGAAAATCCGCATTTTTGACTTTTTCGACACTACCGGCCCTGTCGTTTTTTTCAATTTTTGCCCACGTTGGAAAATCCTTCACAATTTTCCCAAAACGCCCCAACTGTGCTTGATTTTGCTCCTTTCTGACTCAGTCCGCCCCCTTGCACCTTTTAGCAAGGTTTGGGAAAATCCCCATTTTTGACTTTTTCGACACTACCGGCCCTGTCTTTTTTTCAAATTTTGCCCGGTTTGGAAAATCCTTCACAATTTTCACAAAACGCCCCAACTGTGCTTGATTTTGCTCGTTTTTCAATCAGCCCGCCCCCTGGCCCCTTTTAGCAAAAATTTGGGAAAATCCCAATTTTTGACTTTTTCGACACTACCGGACCTGTCGTTTTTTTCAAATTTTGCCCACTTTGGAAAATCCTTCACAATTTTCTCAAAACGCCCCAACTGTGCTTGATTTTGCTCCTTTTTCACCCAGCCCCCCCCTCTGGCCTCTTTAAGCAAAGTTTGGGAAAATCCCCATTTTTGACTTTTTCGACACTACCGGCACTGTCGTTTTTTTCAAATTTTGCCCGGTTTGGAAAATCCTTCACAATTTTCCCAAAACGCCCCAACTGTGCTTGATTTTGCTCCTTTCTGACTCAGTCCGCCCCCTTGCACCTTTTAGCAAGGTTTGGGAAAATCCCCATTTTTGACTTTTTCGACACTACCGGCCCTGTCGTTTTTTTCAAATTTTGCCCGGTTTGGAAAATCCTTCACAATTTTCCCAAAACGCCCCAACTGTGCTTGATTTTGCTCCTTTCTGACTCAGTCCGCCCCCTTGCACCTTTTAGCAAGGTTTGGGAAAATCCCCATTTTTGACTTTTTCGACACTACCGGCCCTGTCGTTTTTTTCAAATTTTGCCCGGTTTGGAAAATCCTTCACAATTTTCACAAAACGCCCCAACTGTGCTTGATTTTGCTCGTTTTTCAATCAGCCCGCCCCCTGGCCCCTTTTAGCAAAAATTTGGGAAAATCCCAATTTTTGACTTTTTCGACACTACCGGACCTGTCGTTTTTTTCAAATTTTGCCCACTTTGGAAAATCCTTCACAATTTTCTCAAAACGCCCCAACTGTGCTTGATTTTGCAACTTTCTGACTCAGTCCACCCCCTGGCACCTTTTAGCAAGGTTTGTGAAAATCCCCATTTTTGACTTTTTCGACACTACCGGCCCTGTCGTTTTTTTCAATTTTTGCCCACTTTGGAAAATCCTTCACAATTTTCACAAAACGCCCCAACTGTGCTTGATTTTGCTCCTTTTTCACCCAGCCCCCCCCTCTGGCCTCTTTAAGCAAAGTTTGGGAAAATCCCCATTTTTGACTTTTTCGACACTACCGGCACTGTCGTTTTTTTCAAATTTTGCCCGGTTTGGAAAATCCTTCACAATTTTCCCAAAACGCCCCAACTGTGCTTGATTTTGCTCCTTTCTGACTCAGTCCGCCCCCCTGGCCCCTTTTAGCAAGGTTTGGGAAAATCCCCATTTTTGACTTTTTCGACACTACCGGCCCTGTCGTTTTTTTCAATTTTTGCCCACGTTGGAAAATCCTTCACAATTTTCCCAAAACGCCCCAACTGTGCTTGATTTTGCTCCTTTCTGACTCAGTCCGCCCCCCTGGCCCCTTTTAGCAAGTTTTGGGAAAATCCCCATTTTTGACTTTTTCGACACTACCGGCCCTGTCTTTTTTTTTCAAATTTTGCCCGGTTTGGAAAATCCTTCACAATTTTCACAAAACGCCCCAACTGTGCTTGATTTTGCTCGTTTTTCAATCAGCCCGCCCCCTGGCCCCTTTGAACAAAAATTTGGGAAAATCCCAATTTTTGACTTTTTCGACACTACCGGATCTGTCGTTTTTTTCAAATTTTGCCCACTTTGGAAAATCCTTCACAATTTTCTCAAAACGCCCCAACTGTGCTTGATTTAGCTCATTTCTGACTCAGTCCGCCCCCCTGGCCCCTTTTAGCAAGGTTTGGGAAAATCCGCATTTTTGACTTTTTCGACACTACCGGACCTGTCATTTTTTTCAAATTTTGCCCGGTGTGGAAAATCCTTCACAATTTTCACAAAACGCCCCAACTGTGCTTGATTTTGCTCGTTTATCAATCAGCCCGCCCCCTGGCCCCTTTTAGCAAAAATTTGGGAAAATCCCAATTTTTGACTTTTTCGACACTACCGGCCCTGTCTTTTTTTTCAATTTATGCCCGGTTTGGAAAATCCTTCACAATTTTCCCAAAACGCCCCAACTGTGCTTGATTTTGCTCCTTTCTGACTCAGTCCGCACCCCTGGCCCCTTTTAGCAAGGTTTGGGAAAATCCCCATTTTTGACTTTTTCGACACTACCGGCCCTGTCGTTTTTTAAAATTTTTGCCCACTTTGGAAAATCCTTCACAATTTTCACACAACGCCCCAACTGTGCTTGATTTTGCTCCTTTCTTACTTAGTCCGCCCCCCAGGCCCCTTTTAGCAAGGTTTGGGAAAATCTGCATTTTTGACTTTTTCGACACTACCGGCCCTGTCGTTTTTTTCAATTTTTGCCCACGTTGGAAAATCCTTCACAATTTTCCCAAAACGCCCCAACTGTGCTTGATTTTGCTCCTTTCTGACTCAGTCCGCCCCCTGGCACCTTTTAGCAAGGTTTGGGAAAATCCCCATTTTTGACTTTTTCGACACTACCGGCCCTGTCTTTTTTTCAAATTTTGCCCGGTTTGGAAAATCCTTCACAATTTTCACAAAACGCCCCAACTGTGCTTGATTTTGCTCGTTTTTCAATCAGCCCGCCCCCTGGCCCCTTTTAGCAAAAATTTGGGAAAATCCCCATTTTTGACTTTTTCGACACTACCGGACCTGTCGTTTTTTTCAAATTTTGCCCACTTTGGAAAATCCTTCACAATTTTCTCAAAACGCCCCAACTGTGCTTGATTTTGCTCATTTCTGACTCAGTCCGCCCCCCTGGCCCCTTTTAGCAAGGTTTGGGAAAATCCGCATTTTTGACTTTTTCGACACTACCGGCCCTGTCGTTTTTTTCAATTTTTGCCCACGTTGGAAAATCCTTCACAATTTTCCCAAAACGCCCCAACTGTGCTTGATTTTGCTCCTTTCTGACTCAGTCCGCCCCCTTGCACCTTTTAGCAAGGTTTGGGAAAATCCCCATTTTTGACTTTTTCGACACTACCGGCCCTGTCGTTTTTTCAAATTTTGCCCGGTTTGGAAAATCCTTCACAATTTTCACAAAACGCCCCAACTGTGCTTGATTTTGCTCGTTTTTCAATCAGCCCGCCCCCTGGCCCCTTTTAGCAAAAATTTGGGAAAATCCCAATTTTTGACTTTTTCGACACTACCGGCCCTGTCTTTTTTTCAAATTTTGCCCACTTTGGAAAATCCTTCACAATTTTCTCAAAACGCCCCAACTGTGCTTGATTTTGCTCGTTTTTCAATCAGCCCGCCCCCTGGCCCCTTTTAGCAAAAATTTGGGAAAATCCCCATTTTTGACTTTTTCGACACTACCGGACCTGTCGTTTTTTTCAAATTTTGCCCACTTTGGAAAATCCTTCACAATTTTCTCAAAACGCCCCAACTGTGCTTGATTTAGCTCATTTCTGACTCAGTCCGCCCCCCTGGCCCCTTTTAGCAAGGTTTGGGAAAATCCGCATTTTTGACTTTTTCGACACTACCGGACCTGTCGTTTTTTTCAAATTTTGCCCGGTGTGGAAAATCCTTCACAATTTTCACAAAACGCCCCAACTGTGCTTGATTTTGCTCGTTTATCAATCAGCCCGCCCCCTGGCCCCTTTTAGCAAAAATTTGGGAAAATCCCAATTTTTGACTTTTTCGACACTACCGGCCCTGTCTTTTTTTTCAATTTATGCCCGGTTTGGAAAATCCTTCACAATTTTCCCAAAACGCCCCAACTGTGCTTGATTTTGCTCCTTTCTGACTCAGTCCGCACCCCTGGCCCCTTTTAGCAAGGTTCGGGAAAATCCCCATTTTTGACTTTTTCGACACTACCGGCCCTGTCGTTTTTTAAAATTTTTGCCCACTTTGGAAAATCCTTCACAATTTTCACACAACGCCCCAACTGTGCTTGATTTTGCTCCTTTCTTACTTAGTCCGCCCCCCAGGCCCCTTTTAGCAAGGTTTGGGAAAATCTGCATTTTTGACTTTTTCGACACTACCGGCCCTGTCGTTTTTTTCAATTTTTGCCCACGTTGGAAAATCCTTCACAATTTTCCCAAAACGCCCCAACTGTGCTTGATTTTGCTCCTTTCTGACTCAGTCCGCCCCCTGGCACCTTTTAGCAAGGTTTGGGAAAATCCCCATTTTTGACTTTTTCGACACTACCGGCCCTGTCTTTTTTTCAAATTTTGCCCGGTTTGGAAAATCCTTCACAATTTTCACAAAACGCCCCAACTGTGCTTGATTTTGCTCGTTTTTCAATCAGCCCGCCCCCTGGCCCCTTTTAGCAAAAATTTGGGAAAATCCCCATTTTTGACTTTTTCGACACTACCGGACCTGTCGTTTTTTTCAAATTTTGCCCACTTTGGAAAATCCTTCACAATTTTCTCAAAACGCCCCAACTGTGCTTGATTTTGCTCATTTCTGACTCAGTCCGCCCCCCTGGCCCCTTTTAGCAAGGTTTGGGAAAATCCGCATTTTTGACTTTTTCGACACTACCGGCCCTGTCGTTTTTTTCAATTTTTGCCCACGTTGGAAAATCCTTCACAATTTTCACACAACGCCCCAACTGTGCTTGATTTTGCTCATTTCTGACTCAGTCCGCCCCCCTGGCCCCTTTTAGCAAGGTTTGGGAAAATCCGCATTTTTGACTTTTTCGACACTACCGGCCCTGTCGTTTTTTTCAATTTTTGCCCACGTTGGAAAATCCTTCACAATTTTCCCAAAACGCCCCAACTGTGCTTGATTTTGCTCCTTTCTGACTCAGTCCGCCCCCTTGCACCTTTTAGCAAGGTTTGGGAAAATCCCCATTTTTGACTTTTTCGACACTACCGGCCCTGTCTTTTTTTCAAATTTTGCCCGGTTTGGAAAATCCTTCACAATTTTCACAAAACGCCCCAACTGTGCTTGATTTTGCTCGTTTTTCAATCAGCCCGCCCCCTGGCCCCTTTTAGCAAAACTTTGGGAAAATCCCAATTTTTGACTTTTTCGACACTACCGGACCTGTCGTTTTTTTCAAATTTTGCCCACTTTGGAAAATCCTTCACAATTTTCTCAAAACGCCCCAACTGTGCTTGATTTTGCAACTTTCTGACTCAGTCCACCCCCTGGCACCTTTTAGCAAGGTTTGTGAAAATCCCCATTTTTGACTTTTTCGACACTACCGGCCCTGTCGTTTTTTTCAATTTTTGCCCACTTTGGAAAATCCTTCACAATTTTCCCAAAACGCCCCAACTGTGCTTGATTTTGCTCCTTTCTGACTCAGTCCGCCCCCTTGCACCTTTTAGCATAGTTTGGGAAAATCCCCATTTTTGACTTTTTCGACACTACCGGCCCTGTCGTTTTTTTCAAATTTTGCCCGGTTTGGAAAATCCTTCACAATTTTCCCAAAACGCCCCAACTGTGCTTGATTTTGCTCCTTTCTGACTCAGTCCGCCCCCTTGCACCTTTTAGCAAGGTTTGGGAAAATCCCCATTTTTGACTTTTTCGACACTACCGGCCCTGTCGTTTTTTTCAAATTTTGCCCGGTTTGGAAAATCCTTCACAATTTTCACAAAACGCCCCAACTGTGCTTGATTTTGCTCGTTTATCAATCAGCCCGCCCCCTGGCCCCTTTTAGCAAAAATTTGGGAAAATCCCAATTTTTGACTTTTTCGACACTACCGGCCCTGTCTTTTTTTTCAATTTATGCCCGGTTTGGAAAATCCTTCACAATTTTCCCAAAACGCCCCAACTGTGCTTGATTTTGCTCCTTTCTGACTCAGTCCGCACCCCTGGCCCCTTTTAGCAAGGTTTGGGAAAATCCCCATTTTTGACTTTTTCGACACTACCGGCCCTGTCGTTTTTTTAAAATTTTTGCCCAGTTTGGAAAATCCTTCACAATTTTCACACAACGCCCCAACTGTGCTTGATTTTGCTCCTTTCTTACTTAGTCCGCCCCCCAGGCACCTTTTAGCAAGGTTTGGGAAAATCTGCATTTTTGACTTTTTCGACACTACCGGCCCTGTCGTTTTTTCTCAATTTTTGCCCACGTTGGAAAATCCTTCACAATTTTCCCAAAACGCCCCAACTGTGCTTGATTTTGCTCCTTTCTGACTCAGTCCGCCCCCTGGCACCTTTTAGCAAGGTTTGGGAAAATCCCCATTTTTGACTTTTTCGACACTACCGGCCCTGTCTTTTTTTCAAATTTTGCCCGGTTTGGAAAATCCTTCACAATTTTCACAAAACGCCCCAACTGTGCTTGATTTTGCTCGTTTTTCAATCAGCCCGCCCCCTGGCCCCTTTTAGCAAAAATTTGGGAAAATCCCCATTTTTGACTTTTTCGACACTACCGGACCTGTCGTTTTTTTCAAATTTTGCCCACTTTGGAAAATCCTTCACAATTTTCTCAAAACGCCCCAACTGTGCTTGATTTTGCTCATTTCTGACTCAGTCCGCCCCCCTGGCCCCTTTTAGCAAGGTTTGGGAAAATCCGCATTTTTGACTTTTTCGACACTACCGGCCCTGTCGTTTTTTTCAATTTTTGCCCACGTTGGAAAATCCTTCACAATTTTCCCAAAACGCCCCAACTGTGCTTGATTTTGCTCCTTTCTGACTCAGTCCGCCCCCTTGCACCTTTTAGCAAGGTTTGGGAAAATCCCCATTTTTGACTTTTTCGACACTACCGGCCCTGTCTTTTTTTCAAATTTTGCCCGGTTTGGAAAATCCTTCACAATTTTCACAAAACGCCCCAACTGTGCTTGATTTTGCTCGTTTTTCAATCAGCCCGCCCCCTGGCCCCTTTTAGCAAAAATTTGGGAAAATCCCAATTTTTGACTTTTTCGACACTACCGGACCTGTCGTTTTTTTCAAATTTTGCCCACTTTGGAAAATCCTTCACAATTTTCTCAAAACGCCCCAACTGTGCTTGATTTTGCTCCTTTTTCACCCAGCCCCCCCCTCTGGCCTCTTTAAGCAAAGTTTGGGAAAATCCCCATTTTTGACTTTTTCGACACTACCGGCACTGTCGTTTTTTTCAAATTTTGCCCGGTTTGGAAAATCCTTCACAATTTTCCCAAAACGCCCCAACTGTGCTTGATTTTGCTCCTTTCTGACTCAGTCCGCCCCCTTGCACCTTTTAGCAAGGTTTGGGAAAATCCCCATTTTTGACTTTTTCGACACTACCGGCCCTGTCGTTTTTTTCAAATTTTGCCCGGTTTGGAAAATCCTTCACAATTTTCCCAAAACGCCCCAACTGTGCTTGATTTTGCTCCTTTCTGACTCAGTCCGCCCCCTTGCACCTTTTAGCAAGGTTTGGGAAAATCCCCATTTTTGACTTTTTCGACACTACCGGCCCTGTCGTTTTTTTCAAATTTTGCCCGGTTTGGAAAATCCTTCACAATTTTCACAAAACGCCCCAACTGTGCTTGATTTTGCTCGTTTTTCAATCAGCCCGCCCCCTGGCCCCTTTTAGCAAAAATTTGGGAAAATCCCAATTTTTGACTTTTTCGACACTACCGGACCTGTCGTTTTTTTCAAATTTTGCCCACTTTGGAAAATCCTTCACAATTTTCTCAAAACGCCCCAACTGTGCTTGATTTTGCAACTTTCTGACTCAGTCCACCCCCTGGCACCTTTTAGCAAGGTTTGTGAAAATCCCCATTTTTGACTTTTTCGACACTACCGGCCCTGTCGTTTTTTTCAATTTTTGCCCACTTTGGAAAATCCTTCACAATTTTCACAAAACGCCCCAACTGTGCTTGATTTTGCTCCTTTTTCACCCAGCCCCCCCCTCTGGCCTCTTTAAGCAAAGTTTGGGAAAATCCCCATTTTTGACTTTTTCGACACTACCGGCACTGTCGTTTTTTTCAAATTTTGCCCGGTTTGGAAAATCCTTCACAATTTTCCCAAAACGCCCCAACTGTGCTTGATTTTGCTCCTTTCTGACTCAGTCCGCCCCCCTGGCCCCTTTTAGCAAGGTTTGGGAAAATCCCCATTTTTGACTTTTTCGACACTACCGGCCCTGTCGTTTTTTTCAATTTTTGCCCACGTTGGAAAATCCTTCACAATTTTCCCAAAACGCCCCAACTGTGCTTGATTTTGCTCCTTTCTGACTCAGTCCGCCCCCCTGGCCCCTTTTAGCAAGTTTTGGGAAAATCCCCATTTTTGACTTTTTCGACACTACCGGCCCTGTCTTTTTTTTTCAAATTTTGCCCGGTTTGGAAAATCCTTCACAATTTTCACAAAACGCCCCAACTGTGCTTGATTTTGCTCGTTTTTCAATCAGCCCGCCCCCTGGCCCCTTTGAACAAAAATTTGGGAAAATCCCAATTTTTGACTTTTTCGACACTACCGGATCTGTCGTTTTTTTCAAATTTTGCCCACTTTGGAAAATCCTTCACAATTTTCTCAAAACGCCCCAACTGTGCTTGATTTAGCTCATTTCTGACTCAGTCCGCCCCCCTGGCCCCTTTTAGCAAGGTTTGGGAAAATCCGCATTTTTGACTTTTTCGACACTACCGGACCTGTCATTTTTTTCAAATTTTGCCCGGTGTGGAAAATCCTTCACAATTTTCACAAAACGCCCCAACTGTGCTTGATTTTGCTCGTTTATCAATCAGCCCGCCCCCTGGCCCCTTTTAGCAAAAATTTGGGAAAATCCCAATTTTTGACTTTTTCGACACTACCGGCCCTGTCTTTTTTTTCAATTTATGCCCGGTTTGGAAAATCCTTCACAATTTTCCCAAAACGCCCCAACTGTGCTTGATTTTGCTCCTTTCTGACTCAGTCCGCACCCCTGGCCCCTTTTAGCAAGGTTTGGGAAAATCCCCATTTTTGACTTTTTCGACACTACCGGCCCTGTCGTTTTTTAAAATTTTTGCCCACTTTGGAAAATCCTTCACAATTTTCACACAACGCCCCAACTGTGCTTGATTTTGCTCCTTTCTTACTTAGTCCGCCCCCCAGGCCCCTTTTAGCAAGGTTTGGGAAAATCTGCATTTTTGACTTTTTCGACACTACCGGCCCTGTCGTTTTTTTCAATTTTTGCCCACGTTGGAAAATCCTTCACAATTTTCCCAAAACGCCCCAACTGTGCTTGATTTTGCTCCTTTCTGACTCAGTCCGCCCCCTGGCACCTTTTAGCAAGGTTTGGGAAAATCCCCATTTTTGACTTTTTCGACACTACCGGCCCTGTCTTTTTTTCAAATTTTGCCCGGTTTGGAAAATCCTTCACAATTTTCACAAAACGCCCCAACTGTGCTTGATTTTGCTCGTTTTTCAATCAGCCCGCCCCCTGGCCCCTTTTAGCAAAAATTTGGGAAAATCCCCATTTTTGACTTTTTCGACACTACCGGACCTGTCGTTTTTTTCAAATTTTGCCCACTTTGGAAAATCCTTCACAATTTTCTCAAAACGCCCCAACTGTGCTTGATTTTGCTCATTTCTGACTCAGTCCGCCCCCCTGGCCCCTTTTAGCAAGGTTTGGGAAAATCCGCATTTTTGACTTTTTCGACACTACCGGCCCTGTCGTTTTTTTCAATTTTTGCCCACGTTGGAAAATCCTTCACAATTTTCCCAAAACGCCCCAACTGTGCTTGATTTTGCTCCTTTCTGACTCAGTCCGCCCCCTTGCACCTTTTAGCAAGGTTTGGGAAAATCCCCATTTTTGACTTTTTCGACACTACCGGCCCTGTCGTTTTTTCAAATTTTGCCCGGTTTGGAAAATCCTTCACAATTTTCACAAAACGCCCCAACTGTGCTTGATTTTGCTCGTTTTTCAATCAGCCCGCCCCCTGGCCCCTTTTAGCAAAAATTTGGGAAAATCCCAATTTTTGACTTTTTCGACACTACCGGCCCTGTCTTTTTTTCAAATTTTGCCCACTTTGGAAAATCCTTCACAATTTTCTCAAAACGCCCCAACTGTGCTTGATTTTGCTCGTTTTTCAATCAGCCCGCCCCCTGGCCCCTTTTAGCAAAAATTTGGGAAAATCCCCATTTTTGACTTTTTCGACACTACCGGACCTGTCGTTTTTTTCAAATTTTGCCCACTTTGGAAAATCCTTCACAATTTTCTCAAAACGCCCCAACTGTGCTTGATTTAGCTCATTTCTGACTCAGTCCGCCCCCCTGGCCCCTTTTAGCAAGGTTTGGGAAAATCCGCATTTTTGACTTTTTCGACACTACCGGACCTGTCGTTTTTTTCAAATTTTGCCCGGTGTGGAAAATCCTTCACAATTTTCACAAAACGCCCCAACTGTGCTTGATTTTGCTCGTTTATCAATCAGCCCGCCCCCTGGCCCCTTTTAGCAAAAATTTGGGAAAATCCCAATTTTTGACTTTTTCGACACTACCGGCCCTGTCTTTTTTTTCAATTTATGCCCGGTTTGGAAAATCCTTCACAATTTTCCCAAAACGCCCCAACTGTGCTTGATTTTGCTCCTTTCTGACTCAGTCCGCACCCCTGGCCCCTTTTAGCAAGGTTCGGGAAAATCCCCATTTTTGACTTTTTCGACACTACCGGCCCTGTCGTTTTTTAAAATTTTTGCCCACTTTGGAAAATCCTTCACAATTTTCACACAACGCCCCAACTGTGCTTGATTTTGCTCCTTTCTTACTTAGTCCGCCCCCCAGGCCCCTTTTAGCAAGGTTTGGGAAAATCTGCATTTTTGACTTTTTCGACACTACCGGCCCTGTCGTTTTTTTCAATTTTTGCCCACGTTGGAAAATCCTTCACAATTTTCCCAAAACGCCCCAACTGTGCTTGATTTTGCTCCTTTCTGACTCAGTCCGCCCCCTGGCACCTTTTAGCAAGGTTTGGGAAAATCCCCATTTTTGACTTTTTCGACACTACCGGCCCTGTCTTTTTTTCAAATTTTGCCCGGTTTGGAAAATCCTTCACAATTTTCACAAAACGCCCCAACTGTGCTTGATTTTGCTCGTTTTTCAATCAGCCCGCCCCCTGGCCCCTTTTAGCAAAAATTTGGGAAAATCCCCATTTTTGACTTTTTCGACACTACCGGACCTGTCGTTTTTTTCAAATTTTGCCCACTTTGGAAAATCCTTCACAATTTTCTCAAAACGCCCCAACTGTGCTTGATTTTGCTCATTTCTGACTCAGTCCGCCCCCCTGGCCCCTTTTAGCAAGGTTTGGGAAAATCCGCATTTTTGACTTTTTCGACACTACCGGCCCTGTCGTTTTTTTCAATTTTTGCCCACGTTGGAAAATCCTTCACAATTTTCACACAACGCCCCAACTGTGCTTGATTTTGCTCCTTTCTTACTTAGTCCGCCCCCCAGGCACCTTTTAGCAAGGTTTGGGAAAATCTGCATTTTTGACTTTTTCGACACTACCGGCCCTGTCGTTTTTTTCAATTTTTGCCCACGTTGGAAAATCCTTCACAATTTTCCCAAAACGCCCCAACTGTGCTTGATTTTGCTCCTTTCTGACTCAGTCCGCCCCCTGGCACCTTTTAGCAAGGTTTGGGAAAATCCCCATTTTTGACTTTTTCGACACTACCGGCCCTGTCTTTTTTTCAAATTTTGCCCGGTTTGGAAAATCCTTCACAATTTTCACAAAACGCCCCAACTGTGCTTGATTTTGCTCGTTTTTCAATCAGCCCGCCCCCTGGCCCCTTTTAGCAAAAATTTGGGAAAATCCCCATTTTTGACTTTTTCGACACTACCGGACCTGTCGTTTTTTTCAAATTTTGCCCACTTTGGAAAATCCTTCACAATTTTCTCAAAACGCCCCAACTGTGCTTGATTTTGCTCATTTCTGACTCAGTCCGCCCCCCTGGCCCCTTTTAGCAAGGTTTGGGAAAATCCGCATTTTTGACTTTTTCGACACTACCGGCCCTGTCGTTTTTTTCAATTTTTGCCCACGTTGGAAAATCCTTCACAATTTTCCCAAAACGCCCCAACTGTGCTTGATTTTGCTCCTTTCTGACTCAGTCCGCCCCCTTGCACCTTTTAGCAAGGTTTGGGAAAATCCCCATTTTTGACTTTTTCGACACTACCGGCCCTGTCTTTTTTTCAAATTTTGCCCGGTTTGGAAAATCCTTCACAATTTTCACAAAACGCCCCAACTGTGCTTGATTTTGCTCGTTTTTCAATCAGCCCGCCCCCTGGCCCCTTTTAGCAAAAATTTGGGAAAATCCCAATTTTTGACTTTTTCGACACTACCGGACCTGTCGTTTTTTTCAAATTTTGCCCACTTTGGAAAATCCTTCACAATTTTCTCAAAACGCCCCAACTGTGCTTGATTTTGCAACTTTCTGACTCAGTCCACCCCCTGGCACCTTTTAGCAAGGTTTGTGAAAATCCCCATTTTTGACTTTTTCGACACTACCGGCCCTGTCGTTTTTTTCAATTTTTGCCCACTTTGGAAAATCCTTCACAATTTTCACAAAACGCCCCAACTGTGCTTGATTTTGCTCCTTTTTCACCCAGCCCCCCCCTCTGGCCTCTTTAAGCAAAGTTTGGGAAAATCCCCATTTTTGACTTTTTCGACACTACCGGCACTGTCGTTTTTTTCAAATTTTGCCCGGTTTGGAAAATCCTTCACAATTTTCCCAAAACGCCCCAACTGTGCTTGATTTTGCTCCTTTCTGACTCAGTCCGCCCCCCTGGCCCCTTTTAGCAAGGTTTGGGAAAATCCCCATTTTTGACTTTTTCGACACTACCGGCCCTGTCGTTTTTTTCAATTTTTGCCCACGTTGGAAAATCCTTCACAATTTTCCCAAAACGCCCCAACTGTGCTTGATTTTGCTCCTTTCTGACTCAGTCCGCCCCCCTGGCCCCTTTTAGCAAGTTTTGGGAAAATCCCCATTTTTGACTTTTTCGACACTACCGGCCCTGTCTTTTTTTTTCAAATTTTGCCCGGTTTGGAAAATCCTTCACAATTTTCACAAAACGCCCCAACTGTGCTTGATTTTGCTCCTTTCTTACTTAGTCCGCCCCCCAGGCCCCTTTTAGCAAGGTTTTGGAAAATCCCCATTTTTGACTTTTTCGACACTACCGGCCCTGTCGTTTTTTTCAATTTTTGCCCACGTTGGAAAATCCTTCACAATTTTCCCAAAACGCCCCAACTGTGCTTGATTTTGCTCCTTTCTGACTCAGTCCGCCCCCTGGCACCTTTTAGCAAGGTTTGGGAAAATCCCCATTTTTGACTTTTTCGACACTACCGGCCCTGTCTTTTTTTCAAATTTTGCCCGGTATGGAAAATCCTTCACAATTTTCACAAAACGCCCCAACTGTGCTTGATTTTGCTCGTTTTTCAATCAGCCCGCCCCTTGGCCCCTTTTAGCAAAAATTTGGGAAAATCCCAATTTTTGACTTTTTCGACACTACCGGATCTGTCGTTTTTTTCAAATTTTGCCCACTTTGGAAAATCCTTCACAATTTTCTAAAAACGCCCCAACTGTGCTTGATTTAGCTCATTTCTGACTCAGTCCGCCCCCCTGGCCCCTTTTAGCAAGGTTTGGGAAAATCCGCATTTTTGACTTTTTCGACACTACCGGACCTGTCGTTTTTTTCATATTTTGCCCGGTTTGGAAAATCCTTCACAATTTTCACAAAACGCCCCAACTGTGCTTGATTTTGCTCGTTTATCAATCAGCCCGCCCCCTGGCCCCTTTTAGCAAAAATTTGGGAAAATCCCAATTTTTGACTTTTTCGACACTACCGGCCCTGTCTTTTTTTTCAATTTATGCCCGGTTTGGAAAATCCTTCACAATTTTCCCAAAACGCCCCAACTGTGCTTGATTTTGCTCCTTTCTGACTCAGTCCGCACCCCTGGCCCCTTTTAGCAAGGTTTGGGAAAATCCCCATTTTTGACTTTTTCGACACTACCGGCCCTGTCGTTTTTTAAAATTTTTGCCCAGTTTGGAAAATCCTTCACAATTTTCACACAACGCCCCAACTGTGCTTGATTTTGCTCCTTTCTTACTTAGTCCGCCCCCCAGGCACCTTTTAGCAAGGTTTGGGAAAATCTGCATTTTTGACTTTTTCGACACTACCGGCCCTGTCGTTTTTTTCAATTTTTGCCCACGTTGGAAAATCCTTCACAATTTTCCCAAAACGCCCCAACTGTGCTTGATTTTGCTCCTTTCTGACTCAGTCCGCCCCCTGGCACCTTTTAGCAAGGTTTGGGAAAATCCCCATTTTTGACTTTTTCGACACTACCGGCCCTGTCTTTTTTTCAAATTTTGCCCGGTTTGGAAAATCCTTCACAATTTTCACAAAACGCCCCAACTGTGCTTGATTTTGCTCGTTTTTCAATCAGCCCGCCCCCTGGCCCCTTTTAGCAAAAATTTGGGAAAATCCCCATTTTTGACTTTTTCGACACTACCGGACCTGTCGTTTTTTTCAAATTTTGCCCACTTTGGAAAATCCTTCACAATTTTCTCAAAACGCCCCAACTGTGCTTGATTTTGCTCATTTCTGACTCAGTCCGCCCCCCTGGCCCCTTTTAGCAAGGTTTGGGAAAATCCGCATTTTTGACTTTTTCGACACTACCGGCCCTGTCGTTTTTTTCAATTTTTGCCCACGTTGGAAAATCCTTCACAATTTTCCCAAAACGCCCCAACTGTGCTTGATTTTGCTCCTTTCTGACTCAGTCCGCCCCCCTGGCCCCTTTTAGCAAGTTTTGGGAAAATCCCCATTTTTGACTTTTTCGACACTACCGGCCCTGTCTTTTTTTTTCAAATTTTGCCCGGTTTGGAAAATCCTTCACAATTTTCACAAAACGCCCCAACTGTGCTTGATTTTGCTCGTTTTTCAATCAGCCCGCCCCCTGGCCCCTTTTAGCAAAAATTTGGGAAAATCCCAATTTTTGACTTTTTCGACACTACCGGACCTGTCGTTTTTTTCAAATTTTGCCCACTTTGGAAAATCCTTCACAATTTTCTCAAAACGCCCCAACTGTGCTTGATTTTGCAACTTTCTGACTCAGTCCACCCCCTGGCACCTTTTAGCAAGGTTTGTGAAAATCCCCATTTTTGACTTTTTCGACACTACCGGCCCTGTCGTTTTTTTCAATTTTTGCCCACTTTGGAAAATCCTTCACAATTTTCACAAAACGCCCCAACTGTGCTTGATTTTGCTCCTTTTTCACCCAGCCCCCCCCTCTGGCCTCTTTAAGCAAAGTTTGGGAAAATCCCCATTTTTGACTTTTTCGACACTACCGGCACTGTCGTTTTTTTCAAATTTTGCCCGGTTTGGAAAATCCTTCACAATTTTCCCAAAACGCCCCAACTGTGCTTGATTTTGCTCCTTTCTGACTCAGTCCGCCCCCTTGCACCTTTTAGCAAGGTTTGGGAAAATCCCCATTTTTGACTTTTTCGACACTACCGGCCCTGTCTTTTTTTCAAATTTTGCCCGGTTTGGAAAATCCTTCACAATTTTCACAAAACGCCCCAACTGTGCTTGATTTTGCTCGTTTTTCAATCAGCCCACCCCCTGGCCCCTTTTAGCAAGGTTTTGGAAAATCCCCATTTTTGACTTTTTCGACACTACCGGCCCTGTCGTTTTTTTCAATTTTTGCCCACGTTGGAAAATCCTTCACAATTTTCCCAAAACGCCCCAACTGTGCTTGATTTTGCTCCTTTCTGACTCAGTCCGCCCCCTGGCACCTTTTAGCAAGGTTTGGGAAAATCCCCATTTTTGACTTTTTCGACACTACCGGCCCTGTCTTTTTTTCAAATTTTGCCCGGTTTGGAAAATCCTTCACAATTTTCACAAAACGCCCCAACTGTGCTTGATTTTGCTCGTTTTTCAATCAGCCCGCCCCCTGGCCCCTTTTAGCAAAAATTTGGGAAAATCCCCATTTTTGACTTTTTCGACACTACCGGACCTGTCGTTTTTTTCAAATTTTGCCCACTTTGGAAAATCCTTCACAATTTTCTCAAAACGCCCCAACTGTGCTTGATTTTGCTCATTTCTGACTCAGTCCGCCCCCCTGGCCCCTTTTAGCAAGGTTTGGGAAAATCCGCATTTTTGACTTTTTCGACACTACCGGCCCTGTCGTTTTTTTCAATTTTTGCCCACGTTGGAAAATCCTTCACAATTTTCACACAACGCCCCAACTGTGCTTGATTTTGCTCCTTTCTTACTTAGTCCGCCCCCCAGGCACCTTTTAGCAAGGTTTGGGAAAATCTGCATTTTTGACTTTTTCGACACTACCGGCCCTGTCGTTTTTTTCAATTTTTGCCCACGTTGGAAAATCCTTCACAATTTTCCCAAAACGCCCCAACTGTGCTTGATTTTGCTCCTTTCTGACTCAGTCCGCCCCCTGGCACCTTTTAGCAAGGTTTGGGAAAATCCCCATTTTTGACTTTTTCGACACTACCGGCCCTGTCTTTTTTTCAAATTTTGCCCGGTTTGGAAAATCCTTCACAATTTTCACAAAACGCCCCAACTGTGCTTGATTTTGCTCGTTTTTCAATCAGCCCGCCCCCTGGCCCCTTTTAGCAAAAATTTGGGAAAATCCCAATTTTTGACTTTTTCGACACTACCGGACCTGTCGTTTTTTTCAAATTTTGCCCACTTTGGAAAATCCTTCACAATTTTCTCAAAACGCCCCAACTGTGCTTGATTTTGCAACTTTCTGACTCAGTCCACCCCCTGGCACCTTTTAGCAAGGTTTGTGAAAATCCCCATTTTTGACTTTTTCGACACTACCGGCCCTGTCGTTTTTTTCAATTTTTGCCCACTTTGGAAAATCCTTCACAATTTTCACAAAACGCCCCAACTGTGCTTGATTTTGCTCCTTTTTCACCCAGCCCCCCCCTCTGGCCTCTTTAAGCAAAGTTTGGGAAAATCCCCATTTTTGACTTTTTCGACACTACCGGCACTGTCGTTTTTTTCAAATTTTGCCCACGTTGGAAAATCCTTCACAATTTTCCCAAAACGCCCCAACTGTGCTTGATTTTGCTCCTTTCTGACTCAGTCCGCCCCCCTGGCCCCTTTTAGCAAGTTTTGGGAAAATCCCCATTTTTGACTTTTTCGACACTACCGGCCCTGTCTTTTTTTTTCAAATTTTGCCCGGTT
This sequence comes from Scomber scombrus, assembly GCF_963691925.1. Taxonomy (NCBI): domain Eukaryota; kingdom Metazoa; phylum Chordata; class Actinopteri; order Scombriformes; family Scombridae; genus Scomber; species Scomber scombrus. The sequence continues at coordinate 230,879 of NW_026910277.1, read as the reverse complement.
TGGAAAATCCTTCACAATTTTCACAAAACGCCCCAACTGTGCTTGATTTTGCTCCTTTCTTACTTAGTCCGCCCCCCAGGCCCCTTTTAGCAAGGTTTTGGAAAATCCCCATTTTTGACTTTTTCGACACTACCGGCCCTGTCGTTTTTTTCAATTTTTGCCCACGTTGGAAAATCCTTCACAATTTTCCCAAAACGCCCCAACTGTGCTTGATTTTGCTCCTTTCTGACTCAGTCCGCCCCCTGGCACCTTTTAGCAAGGTTTGGGAAAATCCCCATTTTTGACTTTTTCGACACTACCGGCCCTGTCTTTTTATCAAATTTTGCCCGGTATGGAAAATCCTTCACAATTTTCACAAAACGCCCCAACTGTGCTTGATTTTGCTCGTTTTTCAATCAGCCCGCCCCTTGGCCCCTTTTAGCAAAAATTTGGGAAAATCCCAATTTTTGACTTTTTCGACACTACCGGATCTGTCGTTTTTTTCAAATTTTGCCCACTTTGGAAAATCCTTCACAATTTTCTAAAAACGCCCCAACTGTGCTTGATTTAGCTCATTTCTGACTCAGTCCGCCCCCCTGGCCCCTTTTAGCAAGGTTTGGGAAAATCCGCATTTTTGACTTTTTCGACACTACCGGACCTGTCGTTTTTTTCATATTTTGCCCGGTTTGGAAAATCCTTCACAATTTTCACAAAACGCCCCAACTGTGCTTGATTTTGCTCGTTTATCAATCAGCCCGCCCCCTGGCCCCTTTTAGCAAAAATTTGGGAAAATCCCAATTTTTGACTTTTTCGATACTACCGGCCCTGTCTTTTTTTTCAATTTATGCCCGGTTTGGAAAATCCTTCACAATTTTCCCAAAACGCCCCAACTGTGCTTGATTTTGCTCCTTTCTGACTCAGTCCGCACCCCTGGCCCCTTTTAGCAAGGTTTGGGAAAATCCCCATTTTTGACTTTTTCGACACTACCGGCCCTGTCGTTTTTTAAAATTTTTGCCCAGTTTGGAAAATCCTTCACAATTTTCACACAACGCCCCAACTGTGCTTGATTTTGCTCCTTTCTTACTCAGTCCGCCCCCCAGGCACCTTTTAGCAAGGTTTGGGAAAATCTGCATTTTTGACTTTTTCGACACTACCGGCCCTGTCGTTTTTTTCAATTTTTGCCCACGTTGGAAAATCCTTCACAATTTTCCCAAAACGCCCCAACTGTGCTTGATTTTGCTCCTTTCTGACTCAGTCCGCCCCCTGGCACCTTTTAGCAAGGTTTGGGAAAATCCCCATTTTTGACTTTTTCGACACTACCGGCCCTGTCTTTTTTTCAAATTTTGCCCGGTTTGGAAAATCCTTCACAATTTTCACAAAACGCCCCAACTGTGCTTGATTTTGCTCGTTTTTCAATCAGCCCGCCCCCTGGTCCCTTTTAGCAAAAATTTGGGAAAATCCCCATTTTTGACTTTTTCGACACTACCGGACCTGTCGTTTTTTTCAAATTTTGCCCACTTTGGAAAATCCTTCACAATTTTCTCAAAACGCCCCAACTGTGCTTGATTTTGCTCATTTCTGACTCAGTCCGCCCCCCTGGCCCCTTTTAGCAAGGTTTGGGAAAATCCGCATTTTTGACTTTTTCGACACTACCGGCCCTGTCGTTTTTTTCAATTTTTGCCCACGTTGGAAAATCCTTCACAATTTTCCCAAAACGCCCCAACTGTGCTTGATTTTGCTCCTTTCTGACTCAGTCCGCCCCCTTGCACCTTTTAGCAAGGTTTGGGAAAATCCCCATTTTTGACTTTTTCGACACTACCGGCCCTGTCTTTTTTTCAAATTTTGCCCGGTTTGGAAAATCCTTCACAATTTTCACAAAACGCCCCAACTGTGCTTGATTTTGCTCGTTTTTCAATCAGCCCGCCCCCTGGCCCCTTTTAGCAAAAATTTGGGAAAATCCCAATTTTTGACTTTTTCGACACTACCGGACCTGTCGTTTTTTTCAAATTTTGCCCACTTTGGAAAATCCTTCACAATTTTCTCAAAACGCCCCAACTGTGCTTGATTTTGCAACTTTCTGACTCAGTCCGCCCCCTGGCACCTTTTAGCAAGGTTTGTGAAAATCCCCATTTTTGACTTTTTCGACACTACCGGCCCTGTCGTTTTTTTCAATTTTTGCCCACTTTGGAAAATCCTTCACAATTTTCACAAAACGCCCCAACTGTGCTTGATTTTGCTCCTTTTTCACCCAGCCCCCCCCTCTGGCCTCTTTAAGCAAAGTTTGGGAAAATCCCCATTTTTGACTTTTTCGACACTACCGGCACTGTCGTTTTTTTCAAATTTTGCCCGGTTTGGAAAATCCTTCACAATTTTCCCAAAACGCCCCAACTGTGCTTGATTTTGCTCCTTTCTGACTCAGTCCGCCCCCCTGGCCCCTTTTAGCAAGGTTTGGGAAAATCCCCATTTTTGACTTTTTCGACACTACCGGCCCTGTCGTTTTTTTCAATTTTTGCCCACGTTGGAAAATCCTTCACAATTTTCCCAAAACGCCCCAACTGTGCTTGATTTTGCTCCTTTCTGACTCAGTCCGCCCCCCTGGCCCCTTTTAGCAAGTTTTGGGAAAATCCCCATTTTTGACTTTTTCGACACTACCGGCCCTGTCTTTTTTTTTCAAATTTTGCCCGGTTTGGAAAATCCTTCACAATTTTCACAAAACGCCCCAACTGTGCTTGATTTTGCTCGTTTTTCAATCAGCCCGCCCCCTGGCCCCTTTGAACAAAAATTTGGGAAAATCCCAATTTTTGACTTTTTCGACACTACCGGATCTGTCGTTTTTTTCAAATTTTGCCCACTTTGGAAAATCCTTCACAATTTTCTCAAAACGCCCCAACTGTGCTTGATTTAGCTAATTTCTGACTCAGTCCGCCCCCCTGGCCCCTTTTAGCAAGGTTTGGGAAAATCCGCATTTTTGACTTTTTCGACACTACCGGACCTGTCATTTTTTTCAAATTTTGCCCGGTGTGGAAAATCCTTCACAATTTTCACAAAACGCCCCAACTGTGCTTGATTTTGCTCGTTTATCAATCAGCCCGCCCCCTGGCCCCTTTTAGCAAAAATTTGGGAAAATCCCAATTTTTGACTTTTTCGACACTACCGGCCCTGTCTTTTTTTTCAATTTATGCCCGGTTTGGAAAATCCTTCACAATTTTCCCAAAACGCCCCAACTGTGCTTGATTTTGCTCCTTTCTGACTCAGTCCGCACCCCTGGCCCCTTTTAGCAAGGTTTGGGAAAATCCCCATTTTTGACTTTTTCGACACTACCGGCCCTGTCGTTTTTTAAAATTTTTGCCCACTTTGGAAAATCCTTCACAATTTTCACACAACGCCCCAACTGTGCTTGATTTTGCTCCTTTCTTACTTAGTCCGCCCCCCAGGCCCCTTTTAGCAAGGTTTGGGAAAATCTGCATTTGTGACTTTTTCGACACTACCGGCCCTGTCGTTTTTTTCAATTTTTGCCCACGTTGGAAAATCCTTCACAATTTTCCCAAAACGCCCCAACTGTGCTTGATTTTGCTCCTTTCTGACTCAGTCCGCCCCCTGGCACCTTTTAGCAAGGTTTGGGAAAATCCCCATTTTTGACTTTTTCGACACTACCGGCCCTGTCTTTTTTTCAAATTTTGCCCGGTTTGGAAAATCCTTCACAATTTTCACAAAACGCCCCAACTGTGCTTGATTTTGCTCGTTTTTCAATCAGCCCGCCCCCTGGCCCCTTTTAGCAAAAATTTGGGAAAATCCCCATTTTTGACTTTTTCGACACTACCGGACCTGTCGTTTTTTTCAAATTTTGCCCACTTTGGAAAATCCTTCACAATTTTCTCAAAACGCCCCAACTGTGCTTGATTTTGCTCATTTCTGACTCAGTCCGCCCCCCTGGCCCCTTTTAGCAAGGTTTGGGAAAATCCGCATTTTTGACTTTTTCGACACTACCGGCCCTGTCGTTTTTTTCAATTTTTGCCCACGTTGGAAAATCCTTCACAATTTTCCCAAAACGCCCCAACTGTGCTTGATTTTGCTCCTTTCTGACTCAGTCCGCCCCCTTGCACCTTTTAGCAAGGTTTGGGAAAATCCCCATTTTTGACTTTTTCGACACTACCGGCCCTGTCGTTTTTTCAAATTTTGCCCGGTTTGGAAAATCCTTCACAATTTTCACAAAACGCCCCAACTGTGCTTGATTTTGCTCGTTTTTCAATCAGCCCGCCCCCTGGCCCCTTTTAGCAAAAATTTGGGAAAATCCCAATTTTTGACTTTTTCGACACTACCGGCCCTGTCTTTTTTTCAAATTTTGCCCACTTTGGAAAATCCTTCACAATTTTCTCAAAACGCCCCAACTGTGCTTGATTTTGCTCGTTTTTCAATCAGCCCGCCCCCTGGCCCCTTTTAGCAAAAATTTGGGAAAATCCCCATTTTTGACTTTTTCGACACTACCGGACCTGTCGTTTTTTTCAAATTTTGCCCACTTTGGAAAATCCTTCACAATTTTCTCAAAACGCCCCAACTGTGCTTGATTTAGCTCATTTCTGACTCAGTCCGCCCCCCTGGCCCCTTTTAGCAAGGTTTGGGAAAATCCGCATTTTTGACTTTTTCGACACTACCGGACCTGTCGTTTTTTTCAAATTTTGCCCGGTGTGGAAAATCCTTCACAATTTTCACAAAACGCCCCAACTGTGCTTGATTTTGCTCGTTTATCAATCAGCCCGCCCCCTGGCCCCTTTTAGCAAAAATTTGGGAAAATCCCAATTTTTGACTTTTTCGACACTACCGGCCCTGTCTTTTTTTTCAATTTATGCCCGGTTTGGAAAATCCTTCACAATTTTCCCAAAACGCCCCAACTGTGCTTGATTTTGCTCCTTTCTGACTCAGTCCGCACCCCTGGCCCCTTTTAGCAAGGTTCGGGAAAATCCCCATTTTTGACTTTTTCGACACTACCGGCCCTGTCGTTTTTTAAAATTTTTGCCCACTTTGGAAAATCCTTCACAATTTTCACACAACGCCCCAACTGTGCTTGATTTTGCTCCTTTCTTACTTAGTCCGCCCCCCAGGCACCTTTTAGCAAGGTTTGGGAAAATCTGCATTTTTGACTTTTTCGACACTACCGGCCCTGTCGTTTTTTTCAATTTTTGCCCACGTTGGAAAATCCTTCACAATTTTCCCAAAACGCCCCAACTGTGCTTGATTTTGCTCCTTTCTGACTCAGTCCGCCCCCTGGCACCTTTTAGCAAGGTTTGGGAAAATCCCCATTTTTGACTTTTTCGACACTACCGGCCCTGTCTTTTTTTCAAATTTTGCCCGGTTTGGAAAATCCTTCACAATTTTCACAAAACGCCCCAACTGTGCTTGATTTTGCTCGTTTTTCAATCAGCCCGCCCCCTGGCCCCTTTTAGCAAAAATTTGGGAAAATCCCCATTTTTGACTTTTTCGACACTACCGGACCTGTCGTTTTTTTCAAATTTTGCCCACTTTGGAAAATCCTTCACAATTTTCTCAAAACGCCCCAACTGTGCTTGATTTTGCTCATTTCTGACTCAGTCCGCCCCCCTGGCCCCTTTTAGCAAGGTTTGGGAAAATCCGCATTTTTGACTTTTTCGACACTACCGGCCCTGTCGTTTTTTTCAATTTTTGCCCACGTTGGAAAATCCTTCACAATTTTCCCAAAACGCCCCAACTGTGCTTGATTTTGCTCCTTTCTGACTCAGTCCGCCCCCTTGCACCTTTTAGCAAGGTTTGGGAAAATCCCCATTTTTGACTTTTTCGACACTACCGGCCCTGTCTTTTTTTCAAATTTTGCCCGGTTTGGAAAATCCTTCACAATTTTCACAAAACGCCCCAACTGTGCTTGATTTTGCTCGTTTTTCAATCAGCCCGCCCCCTGGCCCCTTTTAGCAAAAATTTGGGAAAATCCCAATTTTTGACTTTTTCGACACTACCGGACCTGTCGTTTTTTTCAAATTTTGCCCACTTTGGAAAATCCTTCACAATTTTCTCAAAACGCCCCAACTGTGCTTGATTTTGCAACTTTCTGACTCAGTCCGCCCCCTGGCACCTTTTAGCAAGGTTTGTGAAAATCCCCATTTTTGACTTTTTCGACACTACCGGCCCTGTCGTTTTTTTCAATTTTTGCCCACTTTGGAAAATCCTTCACAATTTTCACAAAACGCCCCAACTGTGCTTGATTTTGCTCCTTTTTCACCCAGCCCCCCCCTCTGGCCTCTTTAAGCAAAGTTTGGGAAAATCCCCATTTTTGACTTTTTCGACACTACCGGCACTGTCGTTTTTTTCAAATTTTGCCCGGTTTGGAAAATCCTTCACAATTTTCCCAAAACGCCCCAACTGTGCTTGATTTTGCTCCTTTCTGACTCAGTCCGCCCCCCTGGCCCCTTTTAGCAAGGTTTGGGAAAATCCCCATTTTTGACTTTTTCGACACTACCGGCCCTGTCGTTTTTTTCAATTTTTGCCCACGTTGGAAAATCCTTCACAATTTTCCCAAAACGCCCCAACTGTGCTTGATTTTGCTCCTTTCTGACTCAGTCCGCCCCCCTGGCCCCTTTTAGCAAGTTTTGGGAAAATCCCCATTTTTGACTTTTTCGACACTACCGGCCCTGTCTTTTTTTTTCAAATTTTGCCCGGTTTGGAAAATCCTTCACAATTTTCACAAAACGCCCCAACTGTGCTTGATTTTGCTCGTTTTTCAATCAGCCCGCCCCCTGGCCCCTTTGAACAAAAATTTGGGAAAATCCCAATTTTTGACTTTTTCGACACTACCGGATCTGTCGTTTTTTTCAAATTTTGCCCACTTTGGAAAATCCTTCACAATTTTCTCAAAACGCCCCAACTGTGCTTGATTTAGCTAATTTCTGACTCAGTCCGCCCCCCTGGCCCCTTTTAGCAAGGTTTGGGAAAATCCGCATTTTTGACTTTTTCGACACTACCGGACCTGTCATTTTTTTCAAATTTTGCCCGGTGTGGAAAATCCTTCACAATTTTCACAAAACGCCCCAACTGTGCTTGATTTTGCTCGTTTATCAATCAGCCCGCCCCCTGGCCCCTTTTAGCAAAAATTTGGGAAAATCCCAATTTTTGACTTTTTCGACACTACCGGCCCTGTCTTTTTTTTCAATTTATGCCCGGTTTGGAAAATCCTTCACAATTTTCCCAAAACGCCCCAACTGTGCTTGATTTTGCTCCTTTCTGACTCAGTCCGCACCCCTGGCCCCTTTTAGCAAGGTTTGGGAAAATCCCCATTTTTGACTTTTTCGACACTACCGGCCCTGTCGTTTTTTAAAATTTTTGCCCACTTTGGAAAATCCTTCACAATTTTCACACAACGCCCCAACTGTGCTTGATTTTGCTCCTTTCTTACTTAGTCCGCCCCCCAGGCCCCTTTTAGCAAGGTTTGGGAAAATCTGCATTTGTGACTTTTTCGACACTACCGGCCCTGTCGTTTTTTTCAATTTTTGCCCACGTTGGAAAATCCTTCACAATTTTCCCAAAACGCCCCAACTGTGCTTGATTTTGCTCCTTTCTGACTCAGTCCGCCCCCTGGCACCTTTTAGCAAGGTTTGGGAAAATCCCCATTTTTGACTTTTTCGACACTACCGGCCCTGTCTTTTTTTCAAATTTTGCCCGGTTTGGAAAATCCTTCACAATTTTCACAAAACGCCCCAACTGTGCTTGATTTTGCTCGTTTTTCAATCAGCCCGCCCCCTGGCCCCTTTTAGCAAAAATTTGGGAAAATCCCCATTTTTGACTTTTTCGACACTACCGGACCTGTCGTTTTTTTCAAATTTTGCCCACTTTGGAAAATCCTTCACAATTTTCTCAAAACGCCCCAACTGTGCTTGATTTTGCTCATTTCTGACTCAGTCCGCCCCCCTGGCCCCTTTTAGCAAGGTTTGGGAAAATCCGCATTTTTGACTTTTTCGACACTACCGGCCCTGTCGTTTTTTTCAATTTTTGCCCACGTTGGAAAATCCTTCACAATTTTCCCAAAACGCCCCAACTGTGCTTGATTTTGCTCCTTTCTGACTCAGTCCGCCCCCTTGCACCTTTTAGCAAGGTTTGGGAAAATCCCCATTTTTGACTTTTTCGACACTACCGGCCCTGTCGTTTTTTCAAATTTTGCCCGGTTTGGAAAATCCTTCACAATTTTCACAAAACGCCCCAACTGTGCTTGATTTTGCTCGTTTTTCAATCAGCCCGCCCCCTGGCCCCTTTTAGCAAAAATTTGGGAAAATCCCAATTTTTGACTTTTTCGACACTACCGGCCCTGTCTTTTTTTCAAATTTTGCCCACTTTGGAAAATCCTTCACAATTTTCTCAAAACGCCCCAACTGTGCTTGATTTTGCTCGTTTTTCAATCAGCCCGCCCCCTGGCCCCTTTTAGCAAAAATTTGGGAAAATCCCCATTTTTGACTTTTTCGACACTACCGGACCTGTCGTTTTTTTCAAATTTTGCCCACTTTGGAAAATCCTTCACAATTTTCTCAAAACGCCCCAACTGTGCTTGATTTAGCTCATTTCTGACTCAGTCCGCCCCCCTGGCCCCTTTTAGCAAGGTTTGGGAAAATCCGCATTTTTGACTTTTTCGACACTACCGGACCTGTCGTTTTTTTCAAATTTTGCCCGGTGTGGAAAATCCTTCACAATTTTCACAAAACGCCCCAACTGTGCTTGATTTTGCTCGTTTATCAATCAGCCCGCCCCCTGGCCCCTTTTAGCAAAAATTTGGGAAAATCCCAATTTTTGACTTTTTCGACACTACCGGCCCTGTCTTTTTTTTCAATTTATGCCCGGTTTGGAAAATCCTTCACAATTTTCCCAAAACGCCCCAACTGTGCTTGATTTTGCTCCTTTCTGACTCAGTCCGCACCCCTGGCCCCTTTTAGCAAGGTTCGGGAAAATCCCCATTTTTGACTTTTTCGACACTACCGGCCCTGTCGTTTTTTAAAATTTTTGCCCACTTTGGAAAATCCTTCACAATTTTCACACAACGCCCCAACTGTGCTTGATTTTGCTCCTTTCTTACTTAGTCCGCCCCCCAGGCACCTTTTAGCAAGGTTTGGGAAAATCTGCATTTTTGACTTTTTCGACACTACCGGCCCTGTCGTTTTTTTCAATTTTTGCCCACGTTGGAAAATCCTTCACAATTTTCCCAAAACGCCCCAACTGTGCTTGATTTTGCTCCTTTCTGACTCAGTCCGCCCCCTGGCACCTTTTAGCAAGGTTTGGGAAAATCCCCATTTTTGACTTTTTCGACACTACCGGCCCTGTCTTTTTTTCAAATTTTGCCCGGTTTGGAAAATCCTTCACAATTTTCACAAAACGCCCCAACTGTGCTTGATTTTGCTCGTTTTTCAATCAGCCCGCCCCCTGGCCCCTTTTAGCAAAAATTTGGGAAAATCCCCATTTTTGACTTTTTCGACACTACCGGACCTGTCGTTTTTTTCAAATTTTGCCCACTTTGGAAAATCCTTCACAATTTTCTCAAAACGCCCCAACTGTGCTTGATTTTGCTCATTTCTGACTCAGTCCGCCCCCCTGGCCCCTTTTAGCAAGGTTTGGGAAAATCCGCATTTTTGACTTTTTCGACACTACCGGCCCTGTCGTTTTTTTCAATTTTTGCCCACGTTGGAAAATCCTTCACAATTTTCCCAAAACGCCCCAACTGTGCTTGATTTTGCTCCTTTCTGACTCAGTCCGCCCCCTTGCACCTTTTAGCAAGGTTTGGGAAAATCCCCATTTTTGACTTTTTCGACACTACCGGCCCTGTCTTTTTTTCAAATTTTGCCCGGTTTGGAAAATCCTTCACAATTTTCACAAAACGCCCCAACTGTGCTTGATTTTGCTCGTTTTTCAATCAGCCCGCCCCCTGGCCCCTTTTAGCAAAAATTTGGGAAAATCCCAATTTTTGACTTTTTCGACACTACCGGACCTGTCGTTTTTTTCAAATTTTGCCCACTTTGGAAAATCCTTCACAATTTTCTCAAAACGCCCCAACTGTGCTTGATTTTGCAACTTTCTGACTCAGTCCGCCCCCTGGCACCTTTTAGCAAGGTTTGTGAAAATCCCCATTTTTGACTTTTTCGACACTACCGGCCCTGTCGTTTTTTTCAATTTTTGCCCACTTTGGAAAATCCTTCACAATTTTCACAAAACGCCCCAACTGTGCTTGATTTTGCTCCTTTTTCACCCAGCCCCCCCCTCTGGCCTCTTTAAGCAAAGTTTGGGAAAATCCCCATTTTTGACTTTTTCGACACTACCGGCACTGTCGTTTTTTTCAAATTTTGCCCGGTTTGGAAAATCCTTCACAATTTTCCCAAAACGCCCCAACTGTGCTTGATTTTGCTCCTTTCTGACTCAGTCCGCCCCCCTGGCCCCTTTTAGCAAGGTTTGGGAAAATCCCCATTTTTGACTTTTTCGACACTACCGGCCCTGTCGTTTTTTTCAATTTTTGCCCACGTTGGAAAATCCTTCACAATTTTCCCAAAACGCCCCAACTGTGCTTGATTTTGCTCCTTTCTGACTCAGTCCGCCCCCCTGGCCCCTTTTAGCAAGTTTTGGGAAAATCCCCATTTTTGACTTTTTCGACACTACCGGCCCTGTCTTTTTTTTTCAAATTTTGCCCGGTTTGGAAAATCCTTCACAATTTTCACAAAACGCCCCAACTGTGCTTGATTTTGCTCGTTTTTCAATCAGCCCGCCCCCTGGCCCCTTTGAACAAAAATTTGGGAAAATCCCAATTTTTGACTTTTTCGACACTACCGGATCTGTCGTTTTTTTCAAATTTTGCCCACTTTGGAAAATCCTTCACAATTTTCTCAAAACGCCCCAACTGTGCTTGATTTAGCTAATTTCTGACTCAGTCCGCCCCCCTGGCCCCTTTTAGCAAGGTTTGGGAAAATCCGCATTTTTGACTTTTTCGACACTACCGGACCTGTCATTTTTTTCAAATTTTGCCCGGTGTGGAAAATCCTTCACAATTTTCACAAAACGCCCCAACTGTGCTTGATTTTGCTCGTTTATCAATCAGCCCGCCCCCTGGCCCCTTTTAGCAAAAATTTGGGAAAATCCCAATTTTTGACTTTTTCGACACTACCGGCCCTGTCTTTTTTTTCAATTTATGCCCGGTTTGGAAAATCCTTCACAATTTTCCCAAAACGCCCCAACTGTGCTTGATTTTGCTCCTTTCTGACTCAGTCCGCACCCCTGGCCCCTTTTAGCAAGGTTTGGGAAAATCCCCATTTTTGACTTTTTCGACACTACCGGCCCTGTCGTTTTTTAAAATTTTTGCCCACTTTGGAAAATCCTTCACAATTTTCACACAACGCCCCAACTGTGCTTGATTTTGCTCCTTTCTTACTTAGTCCGCCCCCCAGGCCCCTTTTAGCAAGGTTTGGGAAAATCTGCATTTGTGACTTTTTCGACACTACCGGCCCTGTCGTTTTTTTCAATTTTTGCCCACGTTGGAAAATCCTTCACAATTTTCCCAAAACGCCCCAACTGTGCTTGATTTTGCTCCTTTTTGACTCAATCCGCCCCCTGGCACCTTTTAGCAAGGTTTGGGAAAATCCCCATTTTTGACTTTTTCGACACTACCGGCCCTGTCTTTTTTTCAAATTTTGCCCGGTTTGGAAAATCCTTCACAATTTTCACAAAACGCCCCAACTGTGCTTGATTTTGCTCGTTTTTCAATCAGCCCGCCCCCTGGCCCCTTTTAGCAAAAATTTGGGAAAATCCCCATTTTTGACTTTTTCGACACTACCGGACCTGTCGTTTTTTTCAAATTTTGCCCACTTTGGAAAATCCTTCACAATTTTCTCAAAACGCCCCAACTGTGCTTGATTTTGCTCATTTCTGACTCAGTCCGCCCCCCTGGCCCCTTTTAGCAAGGTTTGGGAAAATCCGCATTTTTGACTTTTTCGACACTACCGGCCCTGTCGTTTTTTTCAATTTTTGCCCACGTTGGAAAATCCTTCACAATTTTCCCAAAACGCCCCAACTGTGCTTGATTTTGCTCCTTTCTGACTCAGTCCGCCCCCTTGCACCTTTTAGCAAGGTTTGGGAAAATCCCCATTTTTGACTTTTTCGACACTACCGGCCCTGTCGTTTTTTCAAATTTTGCCCGGTTTGGAAAATCCTTCACAATTTTCACAAAACGCCCCAACTGTGCTTGATTTTGCTCGTTTTTCAATCAGCCCGCCCCCTGGCCCCTTTTAGCAAAAATTTGGGAAAATCCCAATTTTTGACTTTTTCGACACTACCGGCCCTGTCTTTTTTTCAAATTTTGCCCACTTTGGAAAATCCTTCACAATTTTCTCAAAACGCCCCAACTGTGCTTGATTTTGCTCGTTTTTCAATCAGCCCGCCCCCTGGCCCCTTTTAGCAAAAATTTGGGAAAATCCCCATTTTTGACTTTTTCGACACTACCGGACCTGTCGTTTTTTTCAAATTTTGCCCACTTTGGAAAATCCTTCACAATTTTCTCAAAACGCCCCAACTGTGCTTGATTTAGCTCATTTCTGACTCAGTCCGCCCCCCTGGCCCCTTTTAGCAAGGTTTGGGAAAATCCGCATTTTTGACTTTTTCGACACTACCGGACCTGTCGTTTTTTTCAAATTTTGCCCGGTGTGGAAAATCCTTCACAATTTTCACAAAACGCCCCAACTGTGCTTGATTTTGCTCGTTTATCAATCAGCCCGCCCCCTGGCCCCTTTTAGCAAAAATTTGGGAAAATCCCAATTTTTGACTTTTTCGACACTACCGGCCCTGTCTTTTTTTTCAATTTATGCCCGGTTTGGAAAATCCTTCACAATTTTCCCAAAACGCCCCAACTGTGCTTGATTTTGCTCCTTTCTGACTCAGTCCGCACCCCTGGCCCCTTTTAGCAAGGTTTGGGAAAATCCCCATTTTTGACTTTTTCGACACTACCGGCCCTGTCGTTTTTTAAAATTTTTGCCCACTTTGGAAAATCCTTCACAATTTTCACACAACGCCCCAACTGTGCTTGATTTTGCTCCTTTCTTACTTAGTCCGCCCCCCAGGCCCCTTTTAGCAAGGTTTGGGAAAATCTGCATTTTTGACTTTTTCGACACTACCGGCCCTGTCGTTTTTTTCAATTTTTGCCCACGTTGGAAAATCCTTCACAATTTTCCCAAAACGCCCCAACTGTGCTTGATTTTGCTCCTTTCTGACTCAGTCCGCCCCCTGGCACCTTTTAGCAAGGTTTGGGAAAATCCCCATTTTTGACTTTTTCGACACTACCGGCCCTGTCTTTTTTTCAAATTTTGCCCGGTTTGGAAAATCCTTCACAATTTTCACAAAACGCCCCAACTGTGCTTGATTTTGCTCGTTTTTCAATCAGCCCGCCCCCTGGCCCCTTTTAGCAAAAATTTGGGAAAATCCCAATTTTTGACTTTTTCGACACTACCGGACCTGTCGTTTTTTTCAAATTTTGCCCACTTTGGAAAATCCTTCACAATTTTCTCAAAACGCCCCAACTGTGCTTGATTTTGCAACTTTCTGACTCAGTCCACCCCCTGGCACCTTTTAGCAAGGTTTGTGAAAATCCCCATTTTTGACTTTTTCGACACTACCGGCCCTGTCGTTTTTTTCAATTTTTGCCCACTTTGGAAAATCCTTCACAATTTTCACAAAACGCCCCAACTGTGCTTGATTTTGCTCCTTTTTCACCCAGCCCCCCCCTCTGGCCTCTTTAAGCAAAGTTTGGGAAAATCCCCATTTTTGACTTTTTCGACACTACCGGCACTGTCGTTTTTTTCAAATTTTGCCCACGTTTGGAAAATCCTTCACAATTTTCCCAAAACGCCCCAACTGTGCTTGATTTTGCTCCTTTCTGACTCAGTCCGCCCCCCTGGCCCCTTTTAGCAAGGTTTGGGAAAATCCCCATTTTTGACTTTTTCGACACTACCGGCCCTGTCGTTTTTTTCAAATTTTGCCCACGTTGGAAAATCCTTCACAATTTTCCCAAAACGCCCCAACTGTGCTTGATTTTGCTCCTTTCTGACTCAGTCCGCCCCCCTGGCCCCTTTTAGCAAAAATTTGGGAAAATCCCAATTTTTGACTTTTTCGACACTACCGGACCTGTCGTTTTTTTCAAATTTTGCCCACTTTGGAAAATCCTTCACAATTTTCTCAAAACGCCCCAACTGTGCTTGATTTTGCAACTTTCTGACTCAGTCCACCCCCTGGCACCTTTTAGCAAGGTTTGTGAAAATCCCCATTTTTGACTTTTTCGACACTACCGGCCCTGTCGTTTTTTTCAATTTTTGCCCACTTTGGAAAATCCTTCACAATTTTCACAAAACGCCCCAACTGTGCTTGATTTTGCTCGTTTTTCACTCAGCCCCCCCCTCTGGCCTCTTTAAGCAAATTTTGTGAAAATCCCCATTTTTGACTTTTTCGACACTACCGGCCCAGTCTTTTTTTTCAATTTATGCCCGGTTTGGAAAATCCTTCACAATTTTCACACAACGCCCCAACTGTGCTTGAGTTTGCTCCTTTCTCACTCAGCCCGCCCCCCTGGCCCCTTTTAGCAAGGTTTGGGAAAATCCGCATTTTTGACTTTTTCGACACTACCGGCCCTGTCGTTTTTTTCAATTTTTGCCCACTTTGGAAAATCCTTCACAATTTTCACAAAACGCCCCAACTGTGCTTGATTTTGCTCGTTTTTCACTCAGCCCCCCCCTCTGGCCTCTTTAAGCAAATTTTGTGAAAATCCCCATTTTTGACTTTTTCGACACTACCGGCCCAGTCTTTTTTTTCAATTTATGCCCACTTTGGAAAATCCTTCACAATTTTCTCAAAACGCCCCAACTGTGCTTGATTTTGCTCATTTCTGACTCAGTCCGCCCCCCTGGCCCCTTTTAGCAAGGTTTGGGAAAATCCGCATTTTTGACTTTTTCGACACTACCGGCCCTGTCGTTTTTTTCAATTTTTGCCCACGTTGGAAAATCCTTCACAATTTTCCCAAAACGCCCCAACTGTGCTTGATTTTGCTCCTTTCTGACTCAGTCCGCCCCCTTGCACCTTTTAGCAAGGTTTGGGAAAATCCCCATTTTTGACTTTTTCGACACTACCGGCCCTGTCTTTTTTTCAAATTTTGCCCGGTTTGGAAAATCCTTCACAATTTTCACAAAACGCCCCAACTGTGCTTGATTTTGCTCGTTTTTCAATCAGCCCGCCCCCTGGCCCCTTTTAGCAAAAATTTGGGAAAATCCCAATTTTTGACTTTTTCGACACTACCGGACCTGTCGTTTTTTTCAAATTTTGCCCACTTTGGAAAATCCTTCACAATTTTCTCAAAACGCCCCAACTGTGCTTGATTTTGCAACTTTCTGACTCAGTCCACCCCCTGGCACCTTTTAGCAAGGTTTGTGAAAATCCCCATTTTTGACTTTTTCGACACTACCGGCCCTGTCGTTTTTTTCAATTTTTGCCCACTTTGGAAAATCCTTCACAATTTTCACAAAACGCCCCAACTGTGCTTGATTTTGCTCCTTTTTCACCCAGCCCCCCCCCTCTGGCCTCTTTAAGCAAAGTTTGGGAAAATCCCCATTTTTGACTTTTTCGACACTACCGGCACTGTCGTTTTTTTCAAATTTTGCCCACGTTTGGAAAATCCTTCACAATTTTCCCAAAACGCCCCAACTGTGCTTGATTTTGCTCCTTTCTGACTCAGTCCGCCCCCCTGGCCCCTTTTAGCAAGGTTTGGGAAAATCCCCATTTTTGACTTTTTCGACACTACCGGCCCTGTCGTTTTTTTCAAATTTTGCCCACGTTGGAAAATCCTTCACAATTTTCCCAAAACGCCCCAACTGTGCTTGATTTTGCTCCTTTCTGACTCAGTCCGCCCCCTTGCACCTTTTAGCAAGGTTTGGGAAAATCCCCATTTTTGACTTTTTCGACACTACCGGCCCTGTCTTTTTTTCAAATTTTGCCCGGTTTGGATAATCCTTCACAATTTTCACAAAACGCCCCAACTGTGCTTGATTTTGCTCGTTTTTCAATCAGCCCGCCCCCTGGCCCCTTTTAGCAAAAATTTGGGAAAATCCCAATTTTTGACTTTTTCGACACTACCGGACCTGTCGTTTTTTTCAAATTTTGCCCACTTTGGAAAATCCTTCACAATTTTCTCAAAACGCCCCAACTGTGCTTGATTTTGCAACTTTCTGACTCAGTCCACCCCCTGGCACCTTTTAGCAAGGTTTGTGAAAATCCCCATTTTTGACTTTTTCGACACTACCGGCCCTGTCGTTTTTTTCAATTTTTGCCCACTTTGGAAAATCCTTCACAATTTTCACAAAACGCCCCAACTGTGCTTGATTTTGCTCGTTTTTCACTCAGCCCCCCCCTCTGGCCTCTTTAAGCAAATTTTGTGAAAATCCCCATTTTTGACTTTTTCGACACTACCGGCCCAGTCTTTTTTTTCAATTTATGCCCGGTTTGGAAAATCCTTCACAATTTTCACAAAACGCCCCAACTGTGCTTGAGTTTGCTCCTTTCTCAGTCAGCCCGCCCCCCTGGCCCCTTTTAGCAAAAATTTGGGAAAATCCCCATTTTTGACTTTTTCGACACTACCGGACCTGTCGTTTTTTTCAAATTTTGCCCACTTTGGAAAATCCTTCACAATTTTCTCAAAACGCCCCAACTGTGCTTGATTTAGCTCATTTCTGACTCAGTCCGCCCCCCTGGCCCCTTTTAGCAAGGTTTGGGAAAATCCGCATTTTTGACTTTTTCGACACTACCGGACCTGTCGTTTTTTTCAAATTTTGCCCGGTGTGGAAAATCCTTCACAATTTTCACAAAACGCCCCAACTGTGCTTGATTTTGCTCGTTTATCAATCAGCCCGCCCCCTGGCCCCTTTTAGCAAAAATTTGGGAAAATCCCAATTTTTGACTTTTTCGACACTACCGGCCCTGTCTTTTTTTTCAATTTATGCCCGGTTTGGAAAATCCTTCACAATTTTCCCAAAACGCCCCAACTGTGCTTGATTTTGCTCCTTTCTGACTCAGTCCGCACCCCTGGCCCCTTTTAGCAAGGTTTGGGAAAATCCCCATTTTTGACTTTTTCGACACTACCGGCCCTGTCGTTTTTTAAAATTTTTGCCCACTTTGGAAAATCCTTCACAATTTTCACACAACGCCCCAACTGTGCTTGATTTTGCTCCTTTCTTACTTAGTCCGCCCCCCAGGCCCCTTTTAGCAAGGTTTGGGAAAATCTGCATTTTTGACTTTTTCGACACTACCGGCCCTGTCGTTTTTTTCAATTTTTGCCCACGTTGGAAAATCCTTCACAATTTTCACAAAACGCCCCAACTGTGCTTGATTTTGCTCCTTTCTGACTCAGTCCGCCCCCTGGCACCTTTTAGCAAGGTTTGGGAAAATCCCCATTTTTGACTTTTTCGACACTACCGGCCCTGTCTTTTTTTCAAATTTTGCCCGGTTTGGAAAATCCTTCACAATTTTCACAAAACGCCCCAACTGTGCTTGATTTTGCTCGTTTTTCAATCAGCCCGCCCCCTGGCCCCTTTTAGCAAAAATTTGGGAAAATCCCCATTTTTGACTTTTTCGACACTACCGGACCTGTCGTTTTTTTCAAATTTTGCCCACTTTGGAAAATCCTTCACAATTTTCTCAAAACGCCCCAACTGTGCTTGATTTTGCTCATTTCTGACTCAGTCCGCCCCCCTGGCCCCTTTTAGCAAGGTTTGGGAAAATCCGCATTTTTGACTTTTTCAACACTACCGGCCCTGTCGTTTTTTTCAATTTTTGCCCACGTTGGAAAATCCTTCACAATTTTCCCAAAACGCCCCAACTGTGCTTGATTTTGCTCCTTTCTGACTCAGTCCGCCCCCTTGCACCTTTTAGCAAGGTTTGGGAAAATCCCCATTTTTGACTTTTTCGACACTACCGGCCCTGTCTTTTTTTCAAATTTTGCCCGGTTTGGAAAATCCTTCACAATTTTCACAAAACGCCCCAACTGTGCTTGATTTTGCTCGTTTTTCAATCAGCCCGCCCCCTGGCCCCTTTTAGCAAAAATTTGGGAAAATCCCAATTTTTGACTTTTTCGACACTACCGGACCTGTCGTTTTTTTCAAATTTTGCCCACTTTGGAAAATCCTTCACAATTTTCTCAAAACGCCCCAACTGTGCTTGATTTTGCAACTTTCTGACTCAGTCCACCCCCTGGCACCTTTTAGCAAGGTTTGTGAAAATCCCCATTTTTGACTTTTTCGACACTACCGGCCCTGTCGTTTTTTTCAATTTTTGCCCACTTTGGAAAATCCTTCACAATTTTCACAAAACGCCCCAACTGTGCTTGATTTTGCTCGTTTTTCACTCAGCCCCCCCCTCTGGCCTCTTTAAGCAAATTTTGTGAAAATCCCCATTTTTGACTTTTTCGACACTACCGGCCCAGTCTTTTTTTTCAATTTATGCCCGGTTTGGAAAATCCTTCACAATTTTCACACAACGCCCCAACTGTGCTTGAGTTTGCTCCTTTCTCACTCAGCCCGCCCCCCTGGCCCCTTTTAGCAAAAATTTGGGAAAATCCCCATTTTTGACTTTTTCGACACTACCGGACCTGTCGTTTTTTTCAAATTTTGCCCACTTTGGAAAATCCTTCACAATTTTCTCAAAACGCCCCAACTGTGCTTGATTTAGCTCATTTCTGACTCAGTCCGCCCCCCTGGCCCCTTTTAGCAAGGTTTGGGAAAATCCGCATTTTTGACTTTTTCGACACTACCGGACCTGTCGTTTTTTTCAAATTTTGCCCGGTGTGGAAAATCCTTCACAATTTTCACAAAACGCCCCAACTGTGCTTGATTTTGCTCGTTTATCAATCAGCCCGCCCCCTGGCCCCTTTTAGCAAAAATTTGGGAAAATCCCAATTTTTGACTTTTTCGACACTACCGGCCCTGTCTTTTTTTTCAATTTATGCCCGGTTTGGAAAATCCTTCACAATTTTCCCAAAACGCCCCAACTGTGCTTGATTTTGCTCCTTTCTGACTCAGTCCGCACCCCTGGCCCCTTTTAGCAAGGTTTGGGAAAATCCCCATTTTTGACTTTTTCGACACTACCGGCCCTGTCGTTTTTTAAAATTTTTGCCCACTTTGGAAAATCCTTCACAATTTTCACACAACGCCCCAACTGTGCTTGATTTTGCTCCTTTCTTACTTAGTCCGCCCCCCAGGCCCCTTTTAACAAGGTTTGGGAAAATCTGCATTTTTGACTTTTTCGACACTACCGGCCCTGTCGTTTTTTTCAATTTTTGCCCACGTTGGAAAATCCTTCACAATTTTCCCAAAACGCCCCAACTGTGCTTGATTTTGCTCCTTTCTGACTCAGTCCGCCCCCTGGCACCTTTTAGCAAGGTTTGGGAAAATCCCCATTTTTGACTTTTTCGACACTACCGGCCCTGTCTTTTTTTCAAATTTTGCCCGGTTTGGAAAATCCTTCACAATTTTCACAAAACGCCCCAACTGTGCTTGATTTTGCTCGTTTTTCAATCAGCCCGCCCCCTGGCCCCTTTTAGCAAAAATTTGGGAAAATCCCAATTTTTGACTTTTTCGACACTACCGGACCTGTCGTTTTTTTCAAATTTTGCCCACTTTGGAAAATCCTTCACAATTTTCTCAAAACGCCCCAACTGTGCTTGATTTTGCAACTTTCTGACTCAGTCCACCCCCTGGCACCTTTTAGCAAGGTTTGTGAAAATCCCCATTTTTGACTTTTTCGACACTACCGGCCCTGTCGTTTTTTTCAATTTTTGCCCACTTTGGAAAATCCTTCACAATTTTCACAAAACGCCCCAACTGTGCTTGATTTTGCTCCTTTTTCACCCAGCCCCCCCCTCTGGCCTCTTTAAGCAAAGTTTGGGAAAATCCCCATTTTTGACTTTTTCGACACTACCGGCACTGTCGTTTTTTTCAAATTTTGCCCACGTTTGGAAAATCCTTCACAATTTTCCCAAAACGCCCCAACTGTGCTTGATTTTGCTCCTTTCTGACTCAGTCCGCCCCCCTGGCCCCTTTTAGCAAGGTTTGGGAAAATCCCCATTTTTGACTTTTTCGACACTACCGGCCCTGTCGTTTTTTTCAAATTTTGCCCACGTTGGAAAATCCTTCACAATTTTCCCAAAACGCCCCAACTGTGCTTGATTTTTTTCCTTTCTGACTCAGTCCGCCCCCTTGCACCTTTTAGCAAGGTTTGGGAATATCCCCATTTTTGACTTTTTCGACACTACCGGCCCTGTCTTTTTTTCAAATTTTGCCCGATTTGGATAATCCTTCACAATTTTCACAAAACGCCCCAACTGTGCTTGATTTTGCTCGTTTTTCAATCAGCCCGCCCCCTGGCCCCTTTTAGCAAAAATTTGGGAAAATCCCAATTTTTGACTTTTTCGACACTACCGGACCTGTCGTTTTTTTCAAATTTTGCCCACTTTGGAAAATCCTTCACAATTTTCTCAAAACGCCCCAACTGTGCTTGATTTTGCAACTTTCTGACTCAGTCCACCCCCTGGCACCTTTTAGCAAGGTTTGTGAAAATCCCCATTTTTGACTTTTTCGACACTACCGGCCCTGTCGTTTTTTTCAATTTTTGCCCACTTTGGAAAATCCTTCACAATTTTCACAAAACGCCCCAACTGTGCTTGATTTTGCTCGTTTTTCACTCAGCCCCCCCCTCTGGCCTCTTTAAGCAAATTTTGTGAAAATCCCCATTTTTGACTTTTTCGACACTACCGGCCCAGTCTTTTTTTTCAATTTATGCCCGGTTTGGAAAATCCTTCACAATTTTCACACAACGCCCCAACTGTGCTTGAGTTTGCTCCTTTCTCACTCAGCCCGCCCCCCTGGCCCCTTTTAGCAAGGATTTGGGAAAATCCCCATTTTTGACTTTTTCGACACTACCGGCCCTGTCGTTTTTTTCAATTTTTGCCCACGTTGGAAAATCCTTCACAATTTTCCCAAAACGCCCCAACTGTGCTTGATTTTGCTCATTTTTGACTCAGTCCGCCCCCCTGGCCCCTTTTAGCAAGGTTTGGGAAAATCCGCATTTTTGACTTTTTCGACACTACCGGCCCTGTTGTTTTTTTAAATTTTTGCCCACGTTGGAAAATCCTTCACAATTTTCCCAAAACGCCCCATCTGTGCTTGATTTTGCTCCTTTCTGACTCAGTCCGCCCCCTGGCACCTTTTAGCAAGGTTTGGGAAAATCCCCATTTTTGACTTTTTCGACACTACCGGCCCTGTCTTTTTTTCAAATTTTGCCCGGTTTGGAAAATCCTTCACAATTTTCACAAAACGCCCCAACTGTGCTTGATTTTGCTCGTTTTTCAATCAGCCCGCCCCCTGGCCCCTTTTAGCAAAAATTTGGGAAAATCCCAATTTTTGACTTTTTCGACACTACCGGACCTGTCGTTTTTTTCAAATTTTGCCCACTTTGGAAAATCCTTCACAATTTTCTCAAAACGCCCCAACTGTGCTTGATTTTGCTCATTCATGACTCAGTCCGCCCCCCTGGCCCCTTTTAGCAAGGTTTGGGAAAATCCCCATTTTGACTTTTTCGACACTACCGGCCCTGTCTTTTTTTTCAATTTATGCCCGGTTTGGAAAATCCTTCACAATTTTCTCAAAACGCCCCAACTGTGCTTGATTTTGCTCCTTTCTGACTTAGTCCGCCCCCTGGCACCTTTTAGCAAGGTTTGGGAAAATCCCCATTTTTGACTTTTTCGACACTACCGGCCCTGTCTTTTTTTCAAATTTTGCCCGGTTTGGAAAATCCTTCACAATTTTCACAAAACGCCCCAACTGTGCTTGATTTTGCTCGTTTTTCAATCAGCCCGCCCCCTGGCCCCTTTTAGCAAAAATTTGGGAAAATCCCAATTTTTGACTTTTTCGACACTACCGGCCCTGTCGTTTTTTTCAAATTTTGCCCGGTTTGGAAAATCCTTCACAATTTTCCCAAAACGCCCCAACTGTGCTTGATTTTGCTCCTTTTTCACTCAGCCCGCCCCCTGGCCCCTTTTAGCAAGGTTTGGGAAAATCCGCATTTTTGACTTTTTCGACACTACCGGCCCTGTCGTTTTTTTCAATTTTTGCCCACTATGGAAAATCCTTCACAATTTTCACAAAACGCCCCAACTGTGCTTGATTTTGCTCGTTTTTCACTCAGCCCCCCCCCTGGCCTCTTTAAGCAAATTTTGTGAAAATCCCCATTTTTGACTTTTTCGACACTACCGGCCCTGTCGTTTTTTTCAAATTTTGCCCGGTTTGGAAAATCCTTCACAATTTTCTCAAAACGCCCCAAATGTGCTTGATTTTGCTCCTTTCTGACTCAGTCCGCCCCCTGGCACCTTTTAGTAAGGTTTGGGAAAATCCCCATTTTTGACTTTTTCGACACTACCGGCCCTGTCTTTTTTTCAAATTTTGCCCGGTTTGGAAAATCCTTCACAATTTTCACAAAACGCCCCAACTGTGCTTGATTTTGCTCGTTTTTCAATCAGCCCGCCCCCTGGCCCCTTTTAGCAAAAATTTGGGAAAATCCGCATTTTTGACTTTTTCGACACTACCGGACCTGTCGTTTTTTTCAAATTTTGCCCACTTTGGAAAATCCTTCACAATTTTCTCAAAACGCCCCAACTGTGCTTGATTTTGCTCCTTTCTGACTCAGTCCACCCCCTGGCACCTTTTAGCAAGGTTTGTGAAAATCCCCATTTTTGACTTTTTCGACACTACCGGCCCTGTCGTTTTTTTCAATTTTTGCCCACTTTGGAAAATCCTTCACAATTTTCACAAAACGCCCCAACTGTGCTTGATTTTGCTCCTTTTTCACCCAGCCCCCCCATCTGGCCTCTTTAAGCAAAGTTTGGGAAAATCCCCATTTTTGACTTTTTCGACACTACCGGCACTGTCGTTTTTTTCAATTTTTGCCCACTATGGAAAATCCTTCACAATTTTCACAAAACGCCCCAACTGTGCTTGATTTTGCTTGTTTTTCAATAAGCCCGCCCACTGGCCCCTTTTAGCAAAGATTTGGGAAAATCCGCATTTTTGACTTTTTCGACACTACCGGCCCTGTCGTTTTTTTCAAATTTTGCGCGGTTTGGAAAATACTTCACAATTTTCCCAAAACGCCCCAACTGTGCTTGATTTTGCTCCGTTCTTACTTAGTCCGCCCCCCTGGCCCCTTTTAGCAAGGTTTGTGAAAATCACCATTTTTGACTTTTTCGATACTACCGGCCCTGTCTTTTTTTTCAATTTATGCCCGGTTTGGAAAATCCTTCACAATTTTCCCAAAACGCCCCAACTGTGCTTGATTTTGCTCCTTTCTGACTCAGTCCGCACCCCTGGCCCCTTTTAGCAAGGTTTGAGAAAATCCCCATTTTTGACTTTTTCGTCACTACCGGCCCTGTCGTTTTTTAAAATTTTTGCCCACTTTGGAAAATCCTTCACAATTTTCACAAAACGCCCCAACTGTGCTTTATTTTGCTCGTTTTTCAATCAGCCCGCCCCCTGGCCCCTTTTAGCAAAAATTTGGGAAAATCCCAATTTTTGACTTTTTCGACACTACCGGACCTGTCGTTTTTTTCAAATTTTGCCCACTTTGGAAAATCCTTCACAATTTTCTCAAAACGCCCCAACTGTGCTTGATTTTGCTCATTCATGACTCAGTCCGCCCCCCTGGCCCCTTTTAGCAAGGTTTGGGAAAATCCCCATTTTGACTTTTTCGACACTACCGGCCCTGTCTTTTTTTTCAATTTATGCCCGGTTTGGAAAATCCTTCACAATTTTCTCAAAACGCCCCAACTGTGCTTGATTTTGCTCCTTTCTGACTCAGTCCACCCCCTGGCACCTTTTAGCAAGGTTTGTGAAAATCCCCATTTTTGACTTTTTCGACACTACCGGCCCTGTCGTTTTTTTCAATTTTTGCCCACTTTGGAAAATCCTTCACAATTTTCACAAAACGCCCCAACTGTGCTTGATTTTGCTCCTTTTTCACCCAGCCCCCCCATCTGGCCTCTTTAAGCAAAGTTTGGGAAAATCCCCATTTTTGACTTTTTCGACACTACCGGCACTGTCGTTTTTTTCAATTTTTGCCCACTATGGAAAATCCTTCACAATTTTCACAAAACGCCCCAACTGTGCTTGATTTTGCTTGTTTTTCAATAAGCCCGCCCACTGGCCCCTTTTAGCAAAGATTTGGGAAAATCCGCATTTTTGACTTTTTCGACACTACCGGCCCTGTCGTTTTTTTCAAATTTTGCGCGGTTTGGAAAATACTTCACAATTTTCCCAAAACGCCCCAACTGTGCTTGATTTTGCTCCGTTCTTACTTAGTCCGCCCCCCTGGCCCCTTTTAGCAAGGTTTGTGAAAATCACCATTTTTGACTTTTTCGATACTACCGGCCCTGTCTTTTTTTTCAATTTATGCCCGGTTTGGAAAATCCTTCACAATTTTCCCAAAACGCCCCAACTGTGCTTGATTTTGCTCCTTTCTGACTCAGTCCGCACCCCTGGCCCCTTTTAGCAAGGTTTGAGAAAATCCCCATTTTTGACTTTTTCGTCACTACCGGCCCTGTCGTTTTTTAAAATTTTTGCCCACTTTGGAAAATCCTTCACAATTTTCACAAAACGCCCCAACTGTGCTTTATTTTGCTCGTTTTTCAATCAGCCCGCCCCCTGGCCCCTTTTAGCAAAAATTTGGGAAAATCCCAATTTTTGACTTTTTCGACACTACCGGACCTGTCGTTTTTTTCAAATTTTGCCCACTTTGGAAAATCCTTCACAATTTTCTCAAAACGCCCCAACTGTGCTTGATTTTGCTCATTCATGACTCAGTCCGCCCCCCTGGCCCCTTTTAGCAAGGTTTGGGAAAATCCCCATTTTGACTTTTTCGACACTACCGGCCCTGTCTTTTTTTTCAATTTATGCCCGGTTTGGAAAATCCTTCACAATTTTCTCCAAACGCCCCAACTGTGCTTGATTTTGCTCCTTTCTGACTTAGTCCGCCCCCTGGCACCTTTTAGCAAGGTTTGGGAAAATCCCCATTTTTGACTTTTTCGACACTACCGGCCCTGTCTTTTTTTCAAATTTTGCCCGGTTTGGAAAATCCTTCACAATTTTCACAAAACGCCCCAACTGTGCTTGATTTTGCTCCTTTTTCACCCAGCCCCCCCCTCTGGCCTCTTTAAGCAAAGTTTGGGAAAATCCCCATTTTTGACTTTTTCGACACTACCGGCACTGTCGTTTTTTTCAAATTTTGCCCGGTTTGGAAAATCCTTCACAATTTTCCCAAAACGCCCCAACTGTGCTTGATTTTGCTCCTTTCTGACTCAGTCCGCCCCCCTGGCCCCTTTTAGCAAGGTTTGGGAAAATCCCCATTTTTGACTTTTTCGACACTACCGGCCCTGTCGTTTTTTTCAATTTTTGCCCACGTTGGAAAATCCTTCACAATTTTCCCAAAACGCCCCAACTGTGCTTGATTTTGCTCCTTTCTGACTCAGTCCGCCCCCCTGGCCCCTTTTAGCAAGTTTTGGGAAAATCCCCATTTTTGACTTTTTCGACACTACCGGCCCTGTCTTTTTTTTCAATTTATGCCCGGTTTGGAAAATCCTTCACAATTTTCCCAAAACGCCCCAACTGTGCTTGATTTTGCTCCTTTCTGACTCAGTCCGCACCCCTGGCCCCTTTTAGCAAGGTTTGAGAAAATCACCATTTTTGACTTTTTCGTCACTACCGGCCCTGTCGTTTTTTAAAATTTTTGCCCACTTTGGAAAATCCTTCACAATTTTCTCAAAACGCCCCAACTGTGCTTGATTTTGCTCCTTTCTGACTCAGTCAACCCCCTGGCACCTTTTAGCAAGGTTTGGGAAAATCCCCATTTTTGACTTTTTCGACACTACCGGCCCTGTCGTTTTTTTCAATTTTTGCCCACTATGGAAAATCCTTCACAATTTTCACAAAACGCCCCAACTGTGCTTGATTTTGCTCGTTTTTCACTCAGCCCCCCCCCTGGCCTCTTTAAGCAAATTTTGTGAAAATCCCCATTTTTGACTTTTTCGACACTACCGGCCCTGTCGTTTTTTTCAAATTTTGCCCGGTTTGGAAAATCCTTCACAATTTTCTCAAAACGCCCCAACTGTGCTTGATTTTGCTCCTTTCTGACTCAGTCCGCCCCCTGGCACCTTTTAGTAAGGTTTGGGAAAATCCCCATTTTTGACTTTTTCGACACTACCGGCCCTGTCTTTTTTTCAAATTTTGCCCGGTTTGGAAAATCCTTCACAATTTTCACAAAACGCCCCAACTGTGCTTGATTTTGCTCGTTTTTCAATCAGCCCGCCCCCTGGCCCCTTTTAGCAAAAATTTGGGAAAATCCGCATTTTTGACTTTTTCGACACTACCGGACCTGTCGTTTTTTTCAAATTTTGCCCACTTTGGAAAATCCTTCACAATTTTCACAAAACGCCCCAACTGTGCTTGATTTTGCTCCTTTTTCACCCAGCCCCCCCATCTGGCCTCTTTAAGCAAAGTTTGGGAAAATCCCCATTTTTGACTTTTTCGACACTACCGGCACTGTCGTTTTTTTCAATTTTTGCCCACTATGGAAAATCCTTCACAATTTTCACAAAACGCCCCAACTGTGCTTGATTTTGCTTGTTTTTCAATAAGCCCGCCCACTGGCCCCTTTTAGCAAAGATTTGGGAAAATCCGCATTTTTGACTTTTTCGACACTACCGGCCCTGTCGTTTTTTTCAAATTTTGCCCGGTTTGGAAAATCCTTCACAATTTTCCCAAAACGCCCCAACTGTGCTTGATTTTGCTCCTTTCTTACTTAGTCCGCCCCCCTGGCCCCTTTTAGCAAGGTTTGTGAAAATCACCATTTTTGACTTTTTCGATACTACCGGCCCTGTCTTTTTTTTCAATTTATGCCCGGTTTGGAAAATCCTTCACAATTTTCCCAAAACGCCCCAACTGTGCTTGATTTTGCTCCTTTCTGACTCAGTCCGCACCCCTGGCCCCTTTTAGCAAGGTTTGAGAAAATCCCCATTTTTGACTTTTTCGTCACTACCGGCCCTGTCGTTTTTTAAAATTTTTGCCCACTTTGGAAAATCCTTCACAATTTTCACAAAACGCCCCAACTGTGCTTGATTTTGCTCGTTTTTCAATCAGCCCGCCCCCTGGCCCCTTTTAGCAAAGTTTGGGAAAATCCCCATTTTTGACTTTTTCGACACTACCGGCCCTGTCTTTTTTTCAAATTTTGCCCGGTTTGGAAAATCCTTCACAATTTTCACAAAACGCCCCAACTGTGCTTTATTTTGCTCGTTTTTCAATCAGCCCGCCCCCTGGCCCCTTTTAGCAAAAATTTGGGAAAATCCCAATTTTTGACTTTTTCGACACTACCGGACCTGTCGTTTTTTTCAAATTTTGCCCACTTTGGAAAATCCTTCACAATTTTCTCAAAACGCCCCAACTGTGCTTGATTTTGCTCATTCATGACTCAGTCCGCCCCCCTGGCCCCTTTTAGCAAGGTTTGGGAAAATCCCCATTTTGACTTTTTCGACACTACCGGCCCTGTCTTTTTTTTCAATTTATGCCCGGTTTGGAAAATCCTTCACAATTTTCTCAAAACGCCCCAACTGTGCTTGATTTTGCTCCTTTCTGACTTAGTCCGCCCCCTGGCACCTTTTAGCAAGGTTTGGGAAAATCCCCATTTTTGACTTTTTCGACACTACCGGCCCTGTCTTTTTTTCAAATTTTGCCCGGTTTGGAAAATCCTTCACAATTTTCACAAAACGCCCCAACTGTGCTTGATTTTGCTCGTTTTTCAATCAGCCCGCCCCCTGGCCCCTTTTAGCAAAAATTTGGGAAAATCCCAATTTTTGACTTTTTCGACACTACCGGCCCTGTCGTTTTTTTCAAATTTTGCCCGGTTTGGAAAATCCTTCACAATTTTCCCAAAACGCCCCAACTGTGCTTGATTTTGCTCCTTTTTCACTCAGCCCGCCCCCTGGCCCCTTTTAGCAAGGTTTGGGAAAATCCGCATTTTTGACTTTTTCGACACTACCGGCCCTGTCGTTTTTTTCAATTTTTGCCCACTATGGAAAATCCTTCACAATTTTCACAAAACGCCCCAACTGTGCTTGATTTTGCTCGTTTTTTACTCAGCCCCCCCCCCTGGCCTCTTTAAGCAAATTTTGGGAAAATCCCAATTTTTGACTTTTTCGACACTACCGGACCTGTCGTTTTTTTCAAATTTTGCCCACTTTGGAAAATCCTTCACAATTTTCTCAAAACGCCCCAACTGTGCTTGATTTTGCAACTTTCTGACTCAGTCCACCCCCTGGCACCTTTTAGCAAGGTTTGTGAAAATCCCCATTTTTGACTTTTTCGATACTACCGGCCCTGTCGTTTTTTTCAATTTTTGCCCACTTTGGAAAATCCTTCACAATTTTCACAAAACGCCCCAAATGTGCTTGATTTTGCTCCTTTTTCACCCAGCCCCCCCCTCTGGCCTCTTTAAGCAAAGTTTGGGAAAATCCCCATTTTTGACTTTTTCGACACTACCGGACCTGTCGTTTTTTTCAAATTTTGCCCACTTTGGAAAATCCTTCACAATTTTCACACAACGCCCCAACTGTGCTTGATTTTGCTCCTTTTTCACCCAGCCCCCCCCTCTGGCCTCTTTAAGCAAAGTTTGGGAAAATCCCCATTTTTGACTTTTTCGACACTACCGGACCTGTCGTTTTTTTCAAATTTTGCCCGGTTTGGAAAATCCTTCACAATTTTCTCAAAACGCCCCAACTGTGCTTGATTTTGCTCATTTTTGACTCAGTCCGCCCCCCTGGCCCCTTTTAGCAAGGTTTGGGAAAATCCGCATTTTTGACTTTTTCGACACTACCGGCCCTGTTGTTTTTTTAAATTTTTGCCCACGTTGGAAAATCCTTCACAATTTTCCCAAAACGCCCCATCTGTGCTTGATTTTGCTCCTTTCTGACTCAGTCCGCCCCCTGGCACCTTTTAGCAAGGTTTGGGAAAATCCCCATTTTTGACTTTTTCGACACTACCGGCCCTGTCGTTTTTTTCAATTTTTGCCCACGTTGGAAAATCCTTCACAATTTTCCCAAAACGCCCCAACTGTGCTTGATTTTGCTCCTTTCTGACTCAGTCCGCCCCCTGGCACCTTTTAGCAAGGTTTGGGAAAATCCCCATTTTTGACTTTTTCGACACTACCGGCCCTGTCTTTTTTTCAAATTTTGCCCGGTTTGGAAAATCCTTCACAATTTTCACAAAACGCCCCAACTGTGCTTGATTTTGCTCGTTTTTCAATCAGCCCGCCCCCTGGCCCCTTTTAGCAAAAATTTGGGAAAATCCCAATTTTTGACTTTTTCGACACTACCGGACCTGTCGTTTTTTTCAAATTTTGCCCACTTTGGAAAATCCTTCACAATTTTCTCAAAACGCCCCAACTGTGCTTGATTTTGCTCCTTTCTGACTCAGTCAACCCCCTGGCACCTTTTAGCAAGGTTTGGGAAAATCCCCATTTTTGACTTTTTCGACACTACCGGCCCTGTCGTTTTTTTCAATTTTTGCCCGGTTTGGAAAATCCTTCACAATTTTCACAAAACGCCCCAACTGTGCTTGATTTTGCTCCTTTCTGACTCAGTCCGCCCCCTGGCACCTCTTAGCAAAGTTTGGGAAAATCCCCATTTTTGACTTTTTCGACACTACCGGCCCTGTCTTTTTTTCAAATTTTGCCCGGTTTGGAAAATCCTTCACAATTTTCACAAAACGCCCCAACTGTGCTTTATTTTGCTCGTTTTTCAATCAGCCCGCCCCCTGGCCCCTTTTAGCAAAAATTTGGGAAAATCCCAATTTTTGACTTTTTCGACACTACCGGACCTGTCGTTTTTTTCAAATTTTGCCCACTTTGGAAAATCCTTCACAATTTTCTCAAAACGCCCCAACTGTGCTTGATTTTGCTCATTCATGACTCAGTCCGCCCCCCTGGCCCCTTTTAGCAAGGTTTGGGAAAATCCCCATTTTGACTTTTTCGACACTACCGGCCCTGTCTTTTTTTTCAATTTATGCCCGGTTTGGAAAATCCTTCACAATTTTCCCAAAACGCCCCAACTGTGCTTGATTTTGCTCCTTTCTGACTCAGTCCGCACCCCTGGCCCCTTTTAGCAAGGTTTGAGAAAATCACCATTTTTGACTTTTTCGTCACTACCGGCCCTGTCGTTTTTTAAAATTTTTGCCCACTTTGGAAAATCCTTCACAATTTTCACACAACGCCCCAACTGTGCTTGATTTTGCTCCTTTTTCACCCAGCCCCCCCCTCTGGCCTCTTTAAGCAAAGTTTGGGAAAATCCCCATTTTTGACTTTTTCGACACTACCGGACCTGTCGTTTTTTTCAAATTTTGCCCGGTTTGGAAAATCCTTCACAATTTTCTCAAAACGCCCCAACTGTGCTTGATTTAGCTCATTTTTGACTCAGTCCGCCCCCCTGGCCCCTTTTAGCAAGGTTTGGGAAAATCCGCATTTTTGACTTTTTCGACACTACCGGCCCTGTTGTTTTTTTAAATTTTTGCCCACGTTGGAAAATCCTTCACAATTTTCCCAAAACGCCCCATCTGTGCTTGATTTTGCTCCTTTCTGACTCAGTCCGCCCCCTGGCACCTTTTAGCAAGGTTTGGGAAAATCCCCATTTTTGACTTTTTCGACACTACCGGCCCTGTCGTTTTTTTCAATTTTTGCCCACGTTGGAAAATCCTTCACAATTTTCCCAAAACGCCCCAACTGTGCTTGATTTTGCTCCTTTCTGACTCAGTCCGCCCCCTGGCACCTTTTAGCAAGGTTTGGGAAAATCCCCATTTTTGACTTTTTCGACACTACCGGCCCTGTCTTTTTTTCAAATTTTGCCCGGTTTGGAAAATCCTTCACAATTTTCACAAAACGCCCCAACTGTGCTTGATTTTGCTCGTTTTTCAATCAGCCCGCCCCCTGGCCCCTTTTAGCAAAAATTTGGGAAAATCCCAATTTTTGACTTTTTCGACACTACCGGACCTGTCGTTTTTTTCAAATTTTGCCCACTTTGGAAAATCCTTCACAATTTTCTCAAAACGCCCCAACTGTGCTTGATTTTGCTCCTTTCTGACTCAGTCAACCCCCTGGCACCTTTTAGCAAGGTTTGGGAAAATCCCCATTTTTGACTTTTTCGACACTACCGGCCCTGTCGTTTTTTCAATTTTTGCCCGGTTTGGAAAATCCTTCACAATTTTCACAAAACGCCCCAACTGTGCTTGATTTTGCTCCTTTCTGACTCAGTCCGCCCCCTGGCACCTTTTAGCAAAGTTTGGGAAAATCCCCATTTTTGACTTTTTCGACACTACCGGCCCTGTCTTTTTTTCAAATTTTGCCCGGTTTGGAAAATCCTTCACAATTTTCACAAAACGCCCCAACTGTGCTTTATTTTGCTCGTTTTTCAATCAGCCCGCCCCCTGGCCCCTTTTAGCAAAAATTTGGGAAAATCCCAATTTTTGACTTTTTCGACACTACCGGACCTGTCGTTTTTTTCAAATTTTGCCCACTTTGGAAAATCCTTCACAATTTTCTCAAAACGCCCCAACTGTGCTTGATTTTGCTCATTCATGACTCAGTCCGCCCCCCTGGCCCCTTTTAGCAAGGTTTGGGAAAATCCCCATTTTGACTTTTTCGACACTACCGGCCCTGTCTTTTTTTTCAATTTATGCCCGGTTTGGAAAATCCTTCACAATTTTCTCAAAACGCCCCAACTGTGCTTGATTTTGCTCCTTTCTGACTTAGTCCGCCCCCTGGCACCTTTTAGCAAGGTTTGGGAAAATCCCCATTTTTGACTTTTTCGACACTACCGGCCCTGTCTTTTTTTCAAATTTTGCCCGGTTTGGAAAATCCTTCACAATTTTCACAAAACGCCCCAACTGTGCTTGATTTTGCTCGTTTTTCAATCAGCCCGCCCCCTGGCCCCTTTTAGCAAAAATTTGGGAAAATCCCAATTTTTGACTTTTTCGACACTACCGGCCCTGTCGTTTTTTGCAAATTTTGCCCGGTTTGGAAAATCCTTCACAATTTTCCCAAAACGCCCCAACTGTGCTTGATTTTACTCCTTTTTCACTCAGCCCGCCCCCTGGCCCCTTTTAGCAAGGTTTGGGAAAATCCGCATTTTTGACTTTTTCGACACTACCGGCCCTGTCGTTTTTTTCAATTTTTGCCCACTATGGAAAATCCTTCACAATTTTCACAAAACGCCCCAACTGTGCTTGATTTTGCTCGTTTTTCACTCAGCCCCCCCCCCTGGCCTCTTTAAGCAAATTTTGTGAAAATCCCCATTTTTGACTTTTTCGACACTACCGGCCCTGTCGTTTTTTTCAATTTTTGCCCACGTTGGAAAATCCTTCACAATTTTCCCAAAACGCCCCAACTGTGCTTGATTTTGCTCCTTTCTGACTCAGTCCGCCCCCTGGCACCTTTTAGCAAGGTTTGGGAAAATCCCCATTTTTGACTTTTTCGACACTACCGGCCCTGTCTTTTTTTCAAATTTTGCCCGGTTTGGAAAATCCTTCACAATTTTCACAAAACGCCCCAACTGTGCTTGATTTTGCTCGTTTTTCAATCAGCCCGCCCCCTGGCCCCTTTTAGCAAAAATTTGGGAAAATCCCAATTTTTGACTTTTTCGACACTACCGGACCTGTCGTTTTTTTCAAATTTTGCCCACTTTGGAAAATCCTTCACAATTTTCTCAAAACGCCCCAACTGTGCTTGATTTTGCTCCTTTCTGACTCAGTCAACCCCCTGGCACCTTTTAGCAAGGTTTCGGAAAATCCCCATTTTTGACTTTTTCGACACTACCGGCCCTGTCGTTTTTTTCAATTTTTGCCCGGTTTGGAAAATCCTTCACAATTTTCACAAAACGCCCCAACTGTGCTTGATTTTGCTCCTTTCTGACTCAGTCCGCCCCCTGGCACCTTTTAGCAAAGTTTGGGAAAATCCCCATTTTTGACTTTTTCGACACTACCGGCCCTGTCTTTTTTTCAAATTTTGCCCGGTTTGGAAAATCCTTCACAATTTTCACAAAACGCCCCAACTGTGCTTTATTTTGCTCGTTTTTCAATCAGCCCGCCCCCTGGCCCCTTTTAGCAAAAATTTGGGAAAATCCCAATTTTTGACTTTTTCGACACTACCGGACCTGTCGTTTTTTTCAAATTTTGCCCACTTTGGAAAATCCTTCACAATTTTCTCAAAACGCCCCAACTGTGCTTGATTTTGCTCATTCATGACTCAGTCCGCCCCCCTGGCCCCTTTTAGCAAGGTTTGGGAAAATCCCCATTTTGACTTTTTCGACACTACCGGCCCTGTCTTTTTTTTCAATTTATGCCCGGTTTGGAAAATCCTTCACAATTTTCCCAAAACGCCCCAACTGTGCTTGATTTTGCTCCTTTCTGACTCAGTCCGCACCCCTGGCCCCTTTTAGCAAGGTTTGAGAAAATCACTATTTTTGACTTTTTCGTCACTACCGGCCCTGTCGTTTTTTAAAATTTTTGCCCACTTTGGAAAATCCTTCACAATTTTCACACAACGCCCCAACTGTGCTTGATTTTGCTCCTTTTTCACCCAGCCCCCCCCTCTGGCCTCTTTAAGCAAAGTTTGGGAAAATCCCCATTTTTGACTTTTTCGACACTACCGGACCTGTCGTTTTTTTCAAATTTTGCCCGGTTTGGAAAATCCTTCACAATTTTCTCAAACGCCCCAACTGTGCTTGATTTTGCTCATTTTTGACTCAGTCCGCCCCCCTGGCCCCTTTTAGCAAGGTTTGGGAAAATCCGCATTTTTGACTTTTTCGACACTACCGGCCCTGTTGTTTTTTTAAATTTTTGCCCACGTTGGAAAATCCTTCACAATTTTCCCAAAACGCCCCATCTGTGCTTGATTTTGCTCCTTTCTGACTCAGTCCGCCCCCTGGCACCTTTTAGCAAGGTTTGGGAAAATCCCCATTTTTGACTTTTTCGACACTACCGGCCCTGTCGTTTTTTTCAATTTTTGCCCACGTTGGAAAATCCTTCACAATTTTCCCAAAACGCCCCAACTGTGCTTGATTTTGCTCCTTTCTGACTCAGTCCGCCCCCTGGCACCTTTTAGCAAGGTTTGGGAAAATCCCCATTTTTGACTTTTTCGACACTACCCGGCCCTGTCTTTTTTTCAAATTTTGCCCGGTTTGGAAAATCCTTCACAATTTTCACAAAACGCCCCAACTGTGCTTGATTTTGCTCGTTTTTCAATCAGCCCGCCCCCTGGCCCCTTTTAGCAAAAATTTGGGAAAATCCCAATTTTTGACTTTTTCGACACTACCGGACCTGTCGTTTTTTTCAAATTTTGCCCACTTTGGAAAATCCTTCACAATTTTCTCAAAACGCCCCAACTGTGCTTGATTTTGCTCCTTTCTGACTCAGTCAACCCCCTGGCACCTTTTAGCAAGGTTTGGGAAAATCCCCATTTTTGACTTTTTCGACACTACCGGCCCTGTCGTTTTTTTCAATTTTTGCCCGGTTTGGAAAATCCTTCACAATTTTCACAAAACGCCCCAACTGTGCTTGATTTTGCTCCTTTCTGACTCAGTCCGCCCCCTGGCACCTTTTAGCAAAGTTTGGGAAAATCCCCATTTTTGACTTTTTCGACACTACCGGCCCTGTCTTTTTTTCAAATTTTGCCCGGTTTGGAAAATCCTTCACAATTTTCACAAAACGCCCCAACTGTGCTTTATTTTGCTCGTTTTTCAATCAGCCCGCCCCCTGGCCCCTTTTAGCAAAAATTTGGGAAAATCCCAATTTTTGACTTTTTCGACACTACCGGACCTGTCGTTTTTTTCAAATTTTGCCCACTTTGGAAAATCCTTCACAATTTTCTCAAAACGCCCCAACTGTGCTTGATTTTGCTCATTCATGACTCAGTCCGCCCCCCTGGCCCCTTTTAGCAAGGTTTGGGAAAATCCCCATTTTGACTTTTTCGACACTACCGGCCCTGTCTTTTTTTTCAATTTATGCCCGGTTTGGAAAATCCTTCACAATTTTCTCAAAACGCCCCAACTGTGCTTGATTTTGCTCCTTTCTGACTTAGTCCGCCCCCTGGCACCTTTTAGCAAGGTTTGGGAAAATCCCCATTTTTGACTTTTTCGACACTACCGGCCCTGTCTTTTTTTCAAATTTTGCCCGGTTTGGAAAATCCTTCACAATTTTCACAAAACGCCCCAACTGTGCTTGATTTTGCTCGTTTTTCAATCAGCCCGCCCCCTGGCCCCTTTTAGCAAAAATTTGGGAAAATCCCAATTTTTGACTTTTTCGACACTACCGGCCCTGTCGTTTTTTTCAAATTTTGCCCGGTTTGGAAAATCCTTCACAATTTTCACACAACGCCCCAACTGTGCTTGATTTTGCTCCTTTCTCACTCAGCCCGCCCCCTGGCCCCTTTTAGCAAGGTTTGGGAAAATCCGCATTTTTGACTTTTTCGACACTACCGGCCCTGTCGTTTTTTTCAATTTTTGCCCACTATGGAAAATCCTTCACAATTTTCACAAAACGCCCCAACTGTGCTTGATTTTGCTCGTTTTTCACTCAGCCCCCCCCCTGGCCTCTTTAAGCAAATTTTGTGAAAATCCCCATTTTTGACTTTTTCGACACTACCGGCCCTGTCGTTTTTTTCAAATTTTGCCCGGTTTGGAAAATCCTTCACAATTTTCTCAAAACGCCCCAACTGTGCTTGATTTTGCTCATTTCTGACTCAGTCCGCCCCCCTGGCCCCTTTTAGCAAGGTTTGGGAAAATCCGCATTTTTGACTTTTTCGACACTACCGGCCCTGTCGTTTTTTTCAATTTTTGCCCACGTTGGAAAATCCTTCACAATTTTCCCAAAACGCCCCAACTGTGCTTGATTTTGCTCCTTTCTGACTCAGTCCGCCCCCTGGCACCTTTTAGTAAGGTTTGGGAAAATCCCCATTTTTGACTTTTTCGACACTACCGGCCCTGTCTTTTTTTCAAATTTTGCCCGGTTTGGAAAATCCTTCACAATTTTCACAAAACGCCCCAACTGTGCTTGATTTTGCTCGTTTTTCAATCAGCCCGCCCCCTGGCCCCTTTTAGCAAAAATTTGGGAAAATCCGCATTTTTGACTTTTTCGACACTACCGGACCTGTCGTTTTTTTCAAATTTTGCCCACTTTGGAAAATCCTTCAAAATTTTCTCAAAACGCCCCAACTGTGCTTGATTTTGCTCCTTTCTGACTCAGTCCACCCCCTGGCACCTTTTAGCAAGGTTTGTGAAAATCCCCATTTTTGACTTTTTCGACACTACCGGCCCTGTCGTTTTTTTCAATTTTTGCCCACTTTGGAAAATCCTTCACAATTTTCACAAAACGCCCCAACTGTGCTTGATTTTGCTCCTTTTTCACCCAGCCCCCCCATCTGGCCTCTTTAAGCAAAGTTTGGGAAAATCCCCATTTTTGACTTTTTCGACACTACCGGCCCTGTCGTTTTTTTCAAATTTTGCCCGGTTTGGAAAATCCTTCACAATTTTCCCAAAACGCCCCAACTGTGCTTGATTTTGCTCCTTTCTTACTTAGTCCGCCCCCCTGGCCCCTTTTAGCAAGGTTTGTGAAAATCACCATTTTTGACTTTTTCGATACTACCGGCCCTGTCTTTTTTTTCAATTTATGCCCGGTTTGGAAAATCCTTCACAATTTTCCCAAAACGCCCCAACTGTGCTTGATTTTGCTCCTTTCTGACTCAGTCCGCACCCCTGGCCCCTTTTAGCAAGGTTTGAGAAAATCCCCATTTTTGACTTTTTCGTCACTACCGGCCCTGTCGTTTTTTAAAATTTTTGCCCACTTTGGAAAATCCTTCACAATTTTCACACAACGCCCCAACTGTGCTTGATTTTGCTCCTTTTTCACCCAGCCCCCCCCTCTGGCCTCTTTAAGCAAAGTTTGGGAAAATCCCCATTTTTGACTTTTTCGACACTACCGGACCTGTCTTTTTTTCAAATTTTGCCCGGTTTGGAAAATCCTTCACAATTTTCACAAAACGCCCCAACTGTGCTTGATTTTGCTCGTTTTTCAATCAGCCCGCCCCCTGGCCCCTTTTAGCAAAAATTTGGGAAAATCCCAATTTTTGACTTTTTCGACACTACCGGCCCTGTCGTTTTTTTCAAATTTTGCCCGGTTTGGAAAATCCTTCACAATTTTCCCAAAACGCCCCAACTGTGCTTGATTTTGCTCCTTTTTCACTCAGCCCGCCCCCTGGCCCCTTTTAGCAAGGTTTGGGAAAATCCGCATTTTTGACTTTTTCGACACTACCGGCCCTGTCGTTTTTTTCAATTTTTGCCCACTATGGAAAATCCTTCACAATTTTCACAAAACGCCCCAACTGTGCTTGATTTTGCTCGTTTTTTACTCAGCCCCCCCCCCCTGGCCTCTTTAAGCAAATTTTGGGAAAATCCCAATTTTTGACTTTTTCGACACTACCGGACCTGTCGTTTTTTTCAAATTTTGCCCACTTTGGAAAATCCTTCACAATTTTCTCAAAACGCCCCAACTGTGCTTGATTTTGCAACTTTCTGACTCAGTCCACCCCCTGGCACCTTTTAGCAAGGTTTGTGAAAATCCCCATTTTTGACTTTTTCGATACTACCGGCCCTGTCGTTTTTTTCAATTTTTGCCCACTTTGGAAAATCCTTCACAATTTTCACAAAACGCCCCAACTGTGCTTGATTTTGCTCCTTTTTCACCCAGCCCCCCCCTCTGGCCTCTTTAAGCAAAGTTTGGGAAAATCCCCATTTTTGACTTTTTCGACACTACCGGACCTGTCGTTTTTTTCAAATTTTGCCCACTTTGGAAAATCCTTCACAATTTTCACACAACGCCCCAACTGTGCTTGATTTTGCTCCTTTTTCACCCAGCCCCCCCCCTCTGGCCTCTTTAAGCAAAGTTTGGGAAAATCCCCATTTTTGACTTTTTCGACACTACCGGACCTGTCGTTTTTTTCAAATTTTGCCCGGTTTGGAAAATCCTTCACAATTTTCTCAAAACGCCCCAACTGTGCTTGATTTTGCTCATTTTTGACTCAGTCCGCCCCCCTGGCCCCTTTTAGCAAGGTTTGGGAAAATCCGCATTTTTGACTTTTTCGACACTACCGGCCCTGTTGTTTTTTTAAATTTTTGCCCACGTTGGAAAATCCTTCACAATTTTCCCAAAACGCCCCATCTGTGCTTGATTTTGCTCCTTTCTGACTCAGTCCGCCCCCTGGCACCTTTTAGCAAGGTTTGGGAAAATCCCCATTTTTGACTTTTTCGACACTACCGGCCCTGTCGTTTTTTTCAATTTTTGCCCACGTTGGAAAATCCTTCACAATTTTCCCAAAACGCCCCAACTGTGCTTGATTTTGCTCCTTTCTGACTCAGTCCGCCCCCTGGCACCTTTTAGCAAGGTTTGGGAAAATCCCCATTTTTGACTTTTTCGACACTACCGGCCCTGTCTTTTTTTCAAATTTTGCCCGGTTTGGAAAATCCTTCACAATTTTCACAAAACGCCCCAACTGTGCTTGATTTTGCTCGTTTTTCAATCAGCCCGCCCCCTGGCCCCTTTTAGCAAAAATTTGGGAAAATCCCAATTTTTGACTTTTTCGACACTACCGGACCTGTCGTTTTTTTCAAATTTTGCCCACTTTGGAAAATCCTTCACAATTTTCTCAAAACGCCCCAACTGTGCTTGATTTTGCTCCTTTCTGACTCAGTCAACCCCCTGGCACCTTTTAGCAAGGTTTGGGAAAATCCCCATTTTTGACTTTTTCGACACTACCGGCCCTGTCGTTTTTTTCAATTTTTGCCCGGTTTGGAAAATCCTTCACAATTTTCACAAAACGCCCCAACTGTGCTTGATTTTGCTCCTTTCTGACTCAGTCCGCCCCCTGGCACCTTTTAGCAAAGTTTGGGAAAATCCCCATTTTTGACTTTTTCGACACTACCGGCCCTGTCTTTTTTTCAAATTTTGCCCGGTTTGGAAAATCCTTCACAATTTTCACAAAACGCCCCAACTGTGCTTTATTTTGCTCGTTTTTCAATCAGCCCGCCCCCTGGCCCCTTTTAGCAAAAATTTGGGAAAATCCCAATTTTTGACTTTTTCGACACTACCGGACCTGTCGTTTTTTTCAAATTTTGCCCACTTTGGAAAATCCTTCACAATTTTCTCAAAACGCCCCAACTGTGCTTGATTTTGCTCATTCATGACTCAGTCCGCCCCCCTGGCCCCTTTTAGCAAGGTTTGGGAAAATCCCCATTTTGACTTTTTCGACACTACCGGCCCTGTCTTTTTTTTCAATTTATGCCCGGTTTGGAAAATCCTTCACAATTTTCCCAAAACGCCCCAACTGTGCTTGATTTTGCTCCTTTCTGACTCAGTCCGCACCCCTGGCCCCTTTTAGCAAGGTTTGAGAAAATCACCATTTTTGACTTTTTCGTCACTACCGGCCCTGTCGTTTTTTAAAATTTTTGCCCACTTTGGAAAATCCTTCACAATTTTCACACAACGCCCCAACTGTGCTTGATTTTGCTCCTTTTTCACCCAGCCCCCCCCTCTGGCCTCTTTAAGCAAAGTTTGGGAAAATCCCCATTTTTGACTTTTTCGACACTACCGGACCTGTCGTTTTTTTCAAATTTTGCCCGGTTTGGAAAATCCTTCACAATTTTCTCAAAACGCCCCAACTGTGCTTGATTTTGCTCATTTTTGACTCAGTCCGCCCCCCTGGCCCCTTTTAGCAAGGTTTGGGAAAATCCGCATTTTTGACTTTTTCGACACTACCGGCCCTGTTGTTTTTTTAAATTTTTGCCCACGTTGGAAAATCCTTCACAATTTTCCCAAAACGCCCCAACTGTGCTTGATTTTGCTCCTTTCTGACTCAGTCCGCCCCCTGGCACCTTTTAGCAAGGTTTGGGAAAATCCCCATTTTTGACTTTTTCGACACTACCGGCCCTGTCTTTTTTTCAAATTTTGCCCGGTTTGGAAAATCCTTCACAATTTTCACAAAACGCCCCAACTGTGCTTGATTTTGCTCGTTTTTCAATCAGCCCGCCCCCTGGCCCCTTTTAGCAAAAATTTGGGAAAATCCCAATTTTTGACTTTTTCGACACTACCGGACCTGTCGTTTTTTTCAAATTTTGACCACTTTGGAAAATCCTTCACAATTTTCTCAAAACGCCCCAACTGTGCTTGATTTTGCTCCTTTCTGACTCAGTCAACCCCCTGGCACCTTTTAGCAAGGTTTGGGAAAATCCCCATTTTTGACTTTTTCGACACTACCGGCCCTGTCGTTTTTTTCAATTTTTGCCCACTTTGGAAAATCCTTCACAATTTTCACAAAACGCCCCAACTGTGCTTGATTTTGCTCCTTTCTGACTCAGTCCGCCCCCTGGCACCTTTTAGCAAAGTTTGGGAAAATCCCCATTTTTGACTTTTTCGACACTACCGGCCCTGTCTTTTTTTCAAATTTTGCCCGGTTTGGAAAATCCTTCACAATTTTCACAAAACGCCCCAACTGTGCTTTATTTTGCTCGTTTTTCAATCAGCCCGCCCCCTGGCCCCTTTTAGCAAAAATTTGGGAAAATCCCAATTTTTGACTTTTTCGACACTACCGGACCTGTCGTTTTTTTCAAATTTTGCCCACTTTGGAAAATCCTTCACAATTTTCTCAAAACGCCCCAACTGTGCTTGATTTTGCTCATTCATGACTCAGTCCGCCCCCCTGGCCCCTTTTAGCAAGGTTTGGGAAAATCCCCATTTTGACTTTTTCGACACTACCGGCCCTGTCTTTTTTTTCAATTTATGCCCGGTTTGGAAAATCCTTCACAATTTTCTCAAAACGCCCCAACTGTGCTTGATTTTGCTCCTTTCTGACTTAGTCCGCCCCCTGGCACCTTTTAGCAAGGTTTGGGAAAATCCCCATTTTTGACTTTTTCGACACTACCGGCCCTGTCTTTTTTTCAAATTTTGCCCGGTTTGGAAAATCCTTCACAATTTTCACAAAACGCCCCAACTGTGCTTGATTTTGCTCGTTTTTCAATCAGCCCGCCCCCTGGCCCCTTTTAGCAAAAATTTGGGAAAATCCCAATTTTTGACTTTTTCGACACTACCGGCCCTGTCGTTTTTTTCAAATTTTGCCCGGTTTGGAAAATCCTTCACAATTTTCCCAAAACGCCCCAACTGTGCTTGATTTTGCTCCTTTTTCACTCAGCCCGCCCCCTGGCCCCTTTTAGCAAGGTTTGGGAAAATCCGCATTTTTGACTTTTTCGACACTACCGGCCCTGTCGTTTTTTTCAAATTTTGCCCGGTTTGGAAAATCCTTTACAATTTTCTCAAAACGCCCCAACTGTGCTTGATTTTGCTCATTTCTGACTCAGTCCGCCCCCCTGGCCCCTTTTAGCAAGGTTTGGGAAAATCCGCATTTTTGACTTTTTCGACACTACCGGCCCTGTCGTTTTTTTCAATTTTTGCCCACGTTGGAAAATCCTTCACAATTTTCCCAAAACGCCCCAACTGTGCTTGATTTTGCTCCTTTCTGACTCAGTCCGCCCCCTGGCCCCTTTTAGCAAAAATTTGGGAAAATCCGCATTTTTGACTTTTTCGACACTACCGGACCTGTCGTTTTTTTCAAATTTTGCCCACTTTGGAAAATCCTTCACAATTTTCTCAAAACGCCCCAACTGTGCTTGATTTTGCTCCTTTCTGACTCAGTCCACCCCCTGGCACCTTTTAGCAAGGTTTGTGAAAATCCCCATTTTTGACTTTTTCGACACTACCGGCCCTGTCGTTTTTTTCAATTTTTGCCCACTTTGGAAAATCCTTCACAATTTTCACAAAACGCCCCAACTGTGCTTGATTTTGCTCCTTTTTCACCCAGCCCCCCCATCTGGCCTCTTTAAGCAAAGTTTGGGAAAATCCCCATTTTTGACTTTTTCGACACTACCGGCACTGTCGTTTTTTTCAATTTTTGCCCACTATGGAAAATCCTTCACAATTTTCACAAAACGCCCCAACTGTGCTTGATTTTGCTTGTTTTTCAATAAGCCCGCCCACTGGCCCCTTTTAGCAAAGATTTGGGAAAATCCGCATTTTTGACTTTTTCGACACTACCGGCCCTGTCGTTTTTTTCAAATTTTGCCCGGTTTGGAAAATCCTTCACAATTTTCCCAAAACGCCCCAACTGTGCTTGATTTTGCTCCTTTCTTACTTAGTCCGCCCCCCTGGCCCCTTTTAGCAAGGTTTGTGAAAATCACCATTTTTGACTTTTTCGATACTACCGGCCCTGTCTTTTTTTTCAATTTATGCCCGGTTTGGAAAATCCTTCACAATTTTCCCAAAACGCCCCAACTGTGCTTGATTTTGCTCCTTTCTGACTCAGTCCGCACCCCTGGCCCCTTTTAGCAAGGTTTGAGAAAATCCCCATTTTTGACTTTTTCGTCACTACCGGCCCTGTCGTTTTTTAAAATTTTTGCCCACTTTGGAAAATCCTTCACAATTTTCACACAACGCCCCAACTGTGCTTGATTTTGCTCCTTTTTCACCCAGCCCCCCCCTCTGGCCTCTTTAAGCAAAGTTTGGGAAAATCCCCATTTTTGACTTTTTCGACACTACCGGCACTGTCGTTTTTTTCAAATTTTGCCCACGTTTGGAAAATCCTTCACAATTTTCCCAAAACGCCCCAACTGTGCTTGATTTTGCTCCTTTCTGACTCAGTCCGCCCCCCTGGCCCCTTTTAGCAAGGTTTGGGAAAATCCCCATTTTTGACTTTTTCGACACTACCGGCCCTGTCGTTTTTTTCAAATTTTGCCCACGTTGGAAAATCCTTCACAATTTTCCCAAAACGCCCCAACTGTGCTTGATTTTGCTCCTTTCTGACTCAGTCCGCCCCCTTGCACCTTTTAGCAAGGTTTGGGAAAATCCCCATTTTTGACTTTTTCGACACTACCGGCCCTGTCTTTTTTTCAAATTTTGCCCGGTTTGGATAATCCTTCACAATTTTCACAAAACGCCCCAACTGTGCTTGATTTTGCTCGTTTTTCAATCAGCCCGCCCCCTGGCCCCTTTTAGCAAAAATTTGGGAAAATCCCAATTTTTGACTTTTTCGACACTACCGGACCTGTCGTTTTTTTCAAATTTTGCCCACTTTGGAAAATCCTTCACAATTTTCTCAAAACGCCCCAACTGTGCTTGATTTTGCAACTTTCTGACTCAGTCCACCCCCTGGCACCTTTTAGCAAGGTTTGTGAAAATCCCCATTTTTGACTTTTTCGACACTACCGGCCCTGTCGTTTTTTTCAATTTTTGCCCACTTTGGAAAATCCTTCACAATTTTCACAAAACGCCCCAACTGTGCTTGATTTTGCTCGTTTTTCACTCAGCCCCCCCCTCTGGCCTCTTTAAGCAAATTTTGTGAAAATCCCCATTTTTGACTTTTTCGACACTACCGGCCCAGTCTTTTTTTTCAATTTATGCCCGGTTTGGAAAATCCTTCACAATTTTCACACAACGCCCCAACTGTGCTTGAGTTTGCTCCTTTCTCACTCAGCCCGCCCCCCTGGCCCCTTTTAGCAAAAATTTGGGAAAATCCCCATTTTTGACTTTTTCGACACTACCGGACCTGTCGTTTTTTTCAAATTTTGCCCACTTTGGAAAATCCTTCACAATTTTCTCAAAACGCCCCAACTGTGCTTGATTTAGCTCATTTCTGACTCAGTCCGCCCCCCTGGCCCCTTTTAGCAAGGTTTGGGAAAATCCGCATTTTTGACTTTTTCGACACTACCGGACCTGTCGTTTTTTTCAAATTTTGCCCGGTGTGGAAAATCCTTCACAATTTTCACAAAACGCCCCAACTGTGCTTGATTTTGCTCGTTTATCAATCAGCCCGCCCCCTGGCCCCTTTTAGCAAAAATTTGGGAAAATCCCAATTTTTGACTTTTTCGACACTACCGGCCCTGTCTTTTTTTTCAATTTATGCCCGGTTTGGAAAATCCTTCACAATTTTCCCAAAACGCCCCAACTGTGCTTGATTTTGCTCCTTTCTGACTCAGTCCGCACCCCTGGCCCCTTTTAGCAAGGTTTGGGAAAATCCCCATTTTTGACTTTTTCGACACTACCGGCCCTGTCGTTTTTTAAAATTTTTGCCCACTTTGGAAAATCCTTCACAATTTTCACACAACGCCCCAACTGTGCTTGATTTTGCTCCTTTCTTACTTAGTCCGCCCCCTAGGCCCCTTTTAGCAAGGTTTGGGAAAATCTGCATTTTTGACTTTTTCGACACTACCGGCCCTGTCGTTTTTTTCAATTTTTGCCCACGTTGGAAAATCCTTCACAATTTTCACAAAACGCCCCAACTGTGCTTGATTTTGCTCCTTTCTGACTCAGTCCGCCCCCTGGCCCCTTTTAGCAAAAATTTGGGAAAATCCGCATTTTTGACTTTTTCGACACTACCGGACCTGTCGTTTTTTTCAAATTTTGCCCACTTTGGAAAATCCTTCACAATTTTCTCAAAACGCCCCAACTGTGCTTGATTTTGC
The DNA here is from genome assembly GCF_963691925.1 of Scomber scombrus. Taxonomy (NCBI): domain Eukaryota; kingdom Metazoa; phylum Chordata; class Actinopteri; order Scombriformes; family Scombridae; genus Scomber; species Scomber scombrus. The sequence goes on along the minus strand of NW_026910277.1, from coordinate 186,196 downwards.
TCCTTTCTGACTCAGTCCACCCCCTGGCACCTTTTAGCAAGGTTTGTGAAAATCCCCATTTTTGACTTTTTCGACACTACCGGCCCTGTCGTTTTTTTCAATTTTTGCCCACTTTGGAAAATCCTTCACAATTTTCACAAAACGCCCCAACTGTGCTTGATTTTGCTCCTTTTTCACCCAGCCCCCCCATCTGGCCTCTTTAAGCAAAGTTTGGGAAAATCCCCATTTTTGACTTTTTCGACACTACCGGCACTGTCGTTTTTTTCAATTTTTGCCCACTATGGAAAATCCTTCACAATTTTCACAAAACGCCCCAACTGTGCTTGATTTTGCTTGTTTTTCAATAAGCCCGCCCACTGGCCCCTTTTAGCAAAGATTTGGGAAAATCCGCATTTTTGACTTTTTCGACACTACCGGCCCTGTCGTTTTTTTCAAATTTTGCCCGGTTTGGAAAATCCTTCACAATTTTCCCAAAACGCCCCAACTGTGCTTGATTTTGCTCCTTTCTTACTTAGTCCGCCCCCCTGGCCCCTTTTAGCAAGGTTTGTGAAAATCACCATTTTTGACTTTTTCGATACTACCGGCCCTGTCTTTTTTTTCAATTTATGCCCGGTTTGGAAAATCCTTCACAATTTTCCCAAAACGCCCCAACTGTGCTTGATTTTGCTCCTTTCTGACTCAGTCCGCACCCCTGGCCCCTTTTAGCAAGGTTTGAGAAAATCCCCATTTTTGACTTTTTCGTCACTACCGGCCCTGTCGTTTTTTAAAATTTTTGCCCACTTTGGAAAATCCTTCACAATTTTCACACAACGCCCCAACTGTGCTTGATTTTGCTCCTTTTTCACCCAGCCCCCCCCTCTGGCCTCTTTAAGCAAAGTTTGGGAAAATCCCCATTTTTGACTTTTTCGACACTACCGGCACTGTCGTTTTTTTCAAATTTTGCCCACGTTTGGAAAATCCTTCACAATTTTCCCAAAACGCCCCAACTGTGCTTGATTTTGCTCCTTTCTGACTCAGTCCGCCCCCCTGGCCCCTTTTAGCAAGGTTTGGGAAAATCCCCATTTTTGACTTTTTCGACACTACCGGCCCTGTCGTTTTTTTCAAATTTTGCCCACGTTGGAAAATCCTTCACAATTTTCCCAAAACGCCCCAACTGTGCTTGATTTTGCTCCTTTCTGACTCAGTCCGCCCCCTTGCACCTTTTAGCAAGGTTTGGGAAAATCCCCATTTTTGACTTTTTCGACACTACCGGCCCTGTCTTTTTTTCAAATTTTGCCCGGTTTGGATAATCCTTCACAATTTTCACAAAACGCCCCAACTGTGCTTGATTTTGCTCGTTTTTCAATCAGCCCGCCCCCTGGCCCCTTTTAGCAAAAATTTGGGAAAATCCCAATTTTTGACTTTTTCGACACTACCGGACCTGTCGTTTTTTTCAAATTTTGCCCACTTTGGAAAATCCTTCACAATTTTCTCAAAACGCCCCAACTGTGCTTGATTTTGCAACTTTCTGACTCAGTCCACCCCCTGGCACCTTTTAGCAAGGTTTGTGAAAATCCCCATTTTTGACTTTTTCGACACTACCGGCCCTGTCGTTTTTTTCAATTTTTGCCCACTTTGGAAAATCCTTCACAATTTTCACAAAACGCCCCAACTGTGCTTGATTTTGCTCGTTTTTCACTCAGCCCCCCCCTCTGGCCTCTTTAAGCAAATTTTGTGAAAATCCCCATTTTTGACTTTTTCGACACTACCGGCCCAGTCTTTTTTTTCAATTTATGCCCGGTTTGGAAAATCCTTCACAATTTTCACACAACGCCCCAACTGTGCTTGAGTTTGCTCCTTTCTCACTCAGCCCGCCCCCCTGGCCCCTTTTAGCAAAAATTTGGGAAAATCCCCATTTTTGACTTTTTCGACACTACCGGACCTGTCGTTTTTTTCAAATTTTGCCCACTTTGGAAAATCCTTCACAATTTTCTCAAAACGCCCCAACTGTGCTTGATTTAGCTCATTTCTGACTCAGTCCGCCCCCCTGGCCCCTTTTAGCAAGGTTTGGGAAAATCCGCATTTTTGACTTTTTCGACACTACCGGACCTGTCGTTTTTTTCAAATTTTGCCCGGTGTGGAAAATCCTTCACAATTTTCACAAAACGCCCCAACTGTGCTTGATTTTGCTCGTTTATCAATCAGCCCGCCCCCTGGCCCCTTTTAGCAAAAATTTGGGAAAATCCCAATTTTTGACTTTTTCGACACTACCGGCCCTGTCTTTTTTTTCAATTTATGCCCGGTTTGGAAAATCCTTCACAATTTTCCCAAAACGCCCCAACTGTGCTTGATTTTGCTCCTTTCTGACTCAGTCCGCACCCCTGGCCCCTTTTAGCAAGGTTTGGGAAAATCCCCATTTTTGACTTTTTCGACACTACCGGCCCTGTCGTTTTTTAAAATTTTTGCCCACTTTGGAAAATCCTTCACAATTTTCACACAACGCCCCAACTGTGCTTGATTTTGCTCCTTTCTTACTTAGTCCGCCCCCTAGGCCCCTTTTAGCAAGGTTTGGGAAAATCTGCATTTTTGACTTTTTCGACACTACCGGCCCTGTCGTTTTTTTCAATTTTTGCCCACGTTGGAAAATCCTTCACAATTTTCCCAAAACGCCCCAACTGTGCTTGATTTTGCTCCTTTCTGACTCAGTCCGCCCCCTGGCACCTTTTAGCAAGGTTTGGGAAAATCCCCATTTTTGACTTTTTCGACACTACCGGCCCTGTCTTTTTTTCAAATTTTGCCCGGTTTGGAAAATCCTTCACAATTTTCACAAAACGCCCCAACTGTGCTTGATTTTGCTCGTTTTTCAATCAGCCCGCCCCCTGGCCCCTTTTAGCAAAAATTTGGGAAAATCCCAATTTTTGACTTTTTCGACACTACCGGACCTGTCGTTTTTTTCAAATTTTGCCCACTTTGGAAAATCCTTCACAATTTTCTCAAAACGCCCCAACTGTGCTTGATTTTGCAACTTTCTGACTCAGTCCACCCCCTGGCACCTTTTAGCAAGGTTTGTGAAAATCCCCATTTTTGACTTTTTCGACACTACCGGCCCTGTCGTTTTTTTCAATTTTTGCCCACTTTGGAAAATCCTTCACAATTTTCACAAAACGCCCCAACTGTGCTTGATTTTGCTCCTTTTTCACCCAGCCCCCCCCTCTGGCCTCTTTAAGCAAAGTTTGGGAAAATCCCCATTTTTGACTTTTTCGACACTACCGGCACTGTCGTTTTTTTCAAATTTTGCCCACGTTTGGAAAATCCTTCACAATTTTCCCAAAACGCCCCAACTGTGCTTGATTTTGCTCCTTTCTGACTCAGTCCGCCCCCCTGGCCCCTTTTAGCAAGGTTTGGGAAAATCCCCATTTTTGACTTTTTCGACACTACCCGGCCCTGTCGTTTTTTAAAATTTTTGCCCACTTTGGAAAATCCTTCACAATTTTCACACAACGCCCCAACTGTGCTTGATTTTGCTCCTTTCTTACTTAGTCCGCCCCCCAGGCCCCTTTTAGCAAGGTTTGGGAAAATCCCCATTTTTGACTTTTTCGACACTACCGGCCCTGTCGTTTTTTTCAATTTTTGCCCACGTTGGAAAATCCTTCACAATTTTCCCAAAACGCCCCAACTGTGCTTGATTTTGCTCCTTTCTGACTCAGTCCGCCCCCTGGCACCTTTTAGCAAGGTTTGGGAAAATCCCCATTTTTGACTTTTTCGACACTACCGGCCCTGTCTTTTTTTCAAATTTTGCCCGGTTTGGAAAATCCTTCACAATTTTCACAAAACGCCCCAACTGTGCTTGATTTTGCTCGTTTTTCAATCAGCCCGCCCCCTGGCCCCTTTTAGCAAAAATTTGGGAAAATCCCAATTTTTGACTTTTTCGACACTACCGGACCTGTCGTTTTTTTCAAATTTTGCCCACTTTGGAAAATCCTTCACAATTTTCTCAAAACGCCCCAACTGTGCTTGATTTTGCAACTTTCTGACTCAGTCCACCCCCTGGCACCTTTTAGCAAGGTTTGTGAAAATCCCCATTTTTGACTTTTTCGACACTACCGGCCCTGTCGTTTTTTTCAATTTTTGCCCACTTTGGAAAATCCTTCACAATTTTCACAAAACGCCCCAACTGTGCTTGATTTTGCTCCTTTTTCACCCAGCCCCCCCCTCTGGCCTCTTTAAGCAAAGTTTGGGAAAATCCCCATTTTTGACTTTTTCGACACTACCGGCACTGTCGTTTTTTTCAAATTTTGCCCACGTTTGGAAAATCCTTCACAATTTTCCCAAAACGCCCCAACTGTGCTTGATTTTGCTCCTTTCTGACTCAGTCCGCCCCCCTGGCCCCTTTTAGCAAGGTTTGGGAAAATCCCCATTTTTGACTTTTTCGACACTACCGGCCCTGTCGTTTTTTTCAAATTTTGCCCACGTTGGAAAATCCTTCACAATTTTCCCAAAACGCCCCAACTGTGCTTGATTTTGCTCCTTTCTGACTCAGTCCGCCCCCTTGCACCTTTTAGCAAGGTTTGGGAAAATCCCCATTTTTGACTTTTTCGACACTACCGGCCCTGTCTTTTTTTCAAATTTTGCCCGGTTTGGATAATCCTTCACAATTTTCACAAAACGCCCCAACTGTGCTTGATTTTGCTCGTTTTTCAATCAGCCCGCCCCCTGGCCCCTTTTAGCAAAAATTTGGGAAAATCCCAATTTTTGACTTTTTCGACACTACCGGACCTGTCGTTTTTTTCAAATTTTGCCCACTTTGGAAAATCCTTCACAATTTTCTCAAAACGCCCCAACTGTGCTTGATTTTGCAACTTTCTGACTCAGTCCACCCCCTGGCACCTTTTAGCAAGGTTTGTGAAAATCCCCATTTTTGACTTTTTCGACACTACCGGCCCTGTCGTTTTTTTCAATTTTTGCCCACTTTGGAAAATCCTTCACAATTTTCACAAAACGCCCCAACTGTGCTTGATTTTGCTCGTTTTTCACTCAGCCCCCCCCTCTGGCCTCTTTAAGCAAATTTTGTGAAAATCCCCATTTTTGACTTTTTCGACACTACCGGCCCAGTCTTTTTTTTCAATTTATGCCCGGTTTGGAAAATCCTTCACAATTTTCACACAACGCCCCAACTGTGCTTGAGTTTGCTCCTTTCTCACTCAGCCCGCCCCCCTGGCCCCTTTTAGCAAGGATTTGGGAAAATCCCCATTTTTGACTTTTTCGACACTACCGGCCCTGTCGTTTTTTTCAATTTTTGCCCACGTTGGAAAATCCTTCACAATTTTCCCAAAACGCCCCAACTGTGCTTGATTTTGCTCATTTTTGATTCAGTCCGCCCCCCTGGCCCCTTTTAGCAAGGTTTGGGAAAATCCGCATTTTTGACTTTTTCGACACTACCGGCCCTGTTGTTTTTTTAAATTTTTGCCCACGTTGGAAAATCCTTCACAATTTTCCCAAAACGCCCCATCTGTGCTTGATTTTGCTCCTTTCTGACTCAGTCCGCCCCCTGGCACCTTTTAGCAAGGTTTGGGAAAATCCCCATTTTTTACTTTTTCGACACTACCGGCCCTGTCTTTTTTTCAAATTTTGCCCGGTTTGGAAAATCCTTCACAATTTTCACAAAACGCCCCAACTGTGCTTGATTTTGCTCGTTTTTCAATCAGCCCGCCCCCTGGCCCCTTTTAGCAAAAATTTGGGAAAATCCCAATTTTTGACTTTTTCGACACTACCGGACCTGTCGTTTTTTTCAAATTTTGCCCACTTTGGAAAATCCTTCACAATTTTCTCAAAACGCCCCAACTGTGCTTGATTTTGCAACTTTCTGACTCAGTCCACCCCCTGGCACCTTTTAGCAAGGTTTGTGAAAATCCCCATTTTTGACTTTTTCGACACTACCGGCCCTGTCGTTTTTTTCAATTTTTGCCCACTATGGAAAATCCTTCACAATTTTCACAAAACGCCCCAACTGTGCTTGATTTTGCTTGTTTTTCAATAAGCCCGCCCACTGGCCCCTTTTAGCAAAGATTTGGGAAAATCCGCATTTTTGACTTTTTCGACACTACCGGCCCTGTCGTTTTTTTCAAATTTTGCCCGGTTTGGAAAATCCTTCACAATTTTCCCAAAACGCCCCAACTGTGCTTGATTTTGCTCCTTTCTTACTTAGTCCGCCCCCCTGGCCCCTTTTAGCAAGGTTTGTGAAAATCACCATTTTTGACTTTTTCGATACTACCGGCCCTGTCTTTTTTTTCAATTTATGCCCGGTTTGGAAAATCCTTCACAATTTTCACAAAACGCCCCAACTGTGCTTGATTTTGCTCCTTTCTGACTCAGTCCGCACCCCTGGCCCCTTTTAGCAAGGTTTGAGAAAATCCCCATTTTTGACTTTTTCGTCACTACCGGCCCTGTCGTTTTTTAAAATTTTTGCCCACTTTGGAAAATCCTTCACAATTTTCACAAAACGCCCCAACTGTGCTTGATTTTGCTCGTTTTTCAATCAGCCCGCCCCCTGGCCCCTTTTAGCAAAGTTTGGGAAAATCCCCATTTTTGACTTTTTCGACACTACCGGCCCTGTCTTTTTTTCAAATTTTGCCCGGTTTGGAAAATCCTTCACAATTTTCACAAAACGCCCCAACTGTGCTTTATTTTGCTCGTTTTTCAATCAGCCCGCCCCCTGGCCCCTTTTAGCAAAAATTTGGGAAAATCCCAATTTTTGACTTTTTCGACACTACCGGACCTGTCGTTTTTTTCAAATTTTGCCCACTTTGGAAAATCCTTCACAATTTTCTCAAAACGCCCCAACTGTGCTTGATTTTGCTCATTCATGACTCAGTCCGCCCCCCTGGCCCCTTTTAGCAAGGTTTGGGAAAATCCCCATTTTGACTTTTTCGACACTACCGGCCCTGTCTTTTTTTTCAATTTATGCCCGGTTTGGAAAATCCTTCACAATTTTCTCAAAACGCCCCAACTGTGCTTGATTTTGCTCCTTTCTGACTTAGTCCGCCCCCTGGCACCTTTTAGCAAGGTTTGGGAAAATCCCCATTTTTGACTTTTTCGACACTACCGGCCCTGTCTTTTTTTCAAATTTTGCCCGGTTTGGAAAATCCTTCACAATTTTCACAAAACGCCCCAACTGTGCTTGATTTTGCTCGTTTTTCAATCAGCCCGCCCCCTGGCCCCTTTTAGCAAAAATTTGGGAAAATCCCAATTTTTGACTTTTTCGACACTACCGGCCCTGTCGTTTTTTTCAAATTTTGCCCGGTTTGGAAAATCCTTCACAATTTTCCCAAAACGCCCCAACTGTGCTTGATTTTGCTCCTTTTTCACTCAGCCCGCCCCCTGGCCCCTTTTAGCAAGGTTTGGGAAAATCCGCATTTTTGACTTTTTCGACACTACCGGCCCTGTCGTTTTTTTCAATTTTTGCCCACTATGGAAAATCCTTCACAATTTTCACAAAACGCCCCAACTGTGCTTGATTTTGCTCGTTTTTTACTCAGCCCCCCCCCCTGGCCTCTTTAAGCAAATTTTGGGAAAATCCCAATTTTTGACTTTTTCGACACTACCGGACCTGTCGTTTTTTTCAAATTTTGCCCACTTTGGAAAATCCTTCACAATTTTCTCAAAACGCCCCAACTGTGCTTGATTTTGCAACTTTCTGACTCAGTCCACCCCCTGGCACCTTTTAGCAAGGTTTGTGAAAATCCCCATTTTTGACTTTTTCGATACTACCGGCCCTGTCGTTTTTTTCAATTTTTGCCCACTTTGGAAAATCCTTCACAATTTTCACAAAACGCCCCAAATGTGCTTGATTTTGCTCCTTTTTCACCCAGCCCCCCCCTCTGGCCTCTTTAAGCAAAGTTTGGGAAAATCCCCATTTTTGACTTTTTCGACACTACCGGACCTGTCGTTTTTTTCAAATTTTGCCCACTTTGGAAAATCCTTCACAATTTTCACACAACGCCCCAACTGTGCTTGATTTTGCTCCTTTTTCACCCAGCCCCCCCCTCTGGCCTCTTTAAGCAAAGTTTGGGAAAATCCCCATTTTTGACTTTTTCGACACTACCGGACCTGTCGTTTTTTTCAAATTTTGCCCGGTTTGGAAAATCCTTCACAATTTTCTCAAAACGCCCCAACTGTGCTTGATTTTGCTCATTTTTGACTCAGTCCGCCCCCCTGGCCCCTTTTAGCAAGGTTTGGGAAAATCCGCATTTTTGACTTTTTCGACACTACCGGCCCTGTTGTTTTTTTAAATTTTTGCCCACGTTGGAAAATCCTTCACAATTTTCCCAAAACGCCCCATCTGTGCTTGATTTTGCTCCTTTCTGACTCAGTCCGCCCCCTGGCACCTTTTAGCAAGGTTTGGGAAAATCCCCATTTTTGACTTTTTCGACACTACCGGCCCTGTCGTTTTTTTCAATTTTTGCCCACGTTGGAAAATCCTTCACAATTTTCCCAAAACGCCCCAACTGTGCTTGATTTTGCTCCTTTCTGACTCAGTCCGCCCCCTGGCACCTTTTAGCAAGGTTTGGGAAAATCCCCATTTTTGACTTTTTCGACACTACCGGCCCTGTCTTTTTTTCAAATTTTGCCCGGTTTGGAAAATCCTTCACAATTTTCACAAAACGCCCCAACTGTGCTTGATTTTGCTCGTTTTTCAATCAGCCCGCCCCCTGGCCCCTTTTAGCAAAAATTTGGGAAAATCCCAATTTTTGACTTTTTCGACACTACCGGACCTGTCGTTTTTTTCAAATTTTGCCCACTTTGGAAAATCCTTCACAATTTTCTCAAAACGCCCCAACTGTGCTTGATTTTGCTCCTTTCTGACTCAGTCAACCCCCTGGCACCTTTTAGCAAGGTTTGGGAAAATCCCCATTTTTGACTTTTTCGACACTACCGGCCCTGTCGTTTTTTTCAATTTTTGCCCGGTTTGGAAAATCCTTCACAATTTTCACAAAACGCCCCAACTGTGCTTGATTTTGCTCCTTTCTGACTCAGTCCGCCCCCTGGCACCTTTTAGCAAAGTTTGGGAAAATCCCCATTTTTGACTTTTTCGACACTACCGGCCCTGTCTTTTTTTCAAATTTTGCCCGGTTTGGAAAATCCTTCACAATTTTCACAAAACGCCCCAACTGTGCTTTATTTTGCTCGTTTTTCAATCAGCCCGCCCCCTGGCCCCTTTTAGCAAAAATTTGGGAAAATCCCAATTTTTGACTTTTTCGACACTACCGGACCTGTCGTTTTTTTCAAATTTTGCCCACTTTGGAAAATCCTTCACAATTTTCTCAAAACGCCCCAACTGTGCTTGATTTTGCTCATTCATGACTCAGTCCGCCCCCCTGGCCCCTTTTAGCAAGGTTTGGGAAAATCCCCATTTTGACTTTTTCGACACTACCGGCCCTGTCTTTTTTTTCAATTTATGCCCGGTTTGGAAAATCCTTCACAATTTTCCCAAAACGCCCCAACTGTGCTTGATTTTGCTCCTTTCTGACTCAGTCCGCACCCCTGGCCCCTTTTAGCAAGGTTTGAGAAAATCACCATTTTTGACTTTTTCGTCACTACCGGCCCTGTCGTTTTTTAAAATTTTTGCCCACTTTGGAAAATCCTTCACAATTTTCACACAACGCCCCAACTGTGCTTGATTTTGCTCCTTTTTCACCCAGCCCCCCCCTCTGGCCTCTTTAAGCAAAGTTTGGGAAAATCCCCATTTTTGACTTTTTCGACACTACCGGACCTGTCGTTTTTTTCAAATTTTGCCCGGTTTGGAAAATCCTTCACAATTTTCTCAAAACGCCCCAACTGTGCTTGATTTAGCTCATTTTTGACTCAGTCCGCCCCCCTGGCCCCTTTTAGCAAGGTTTGGGAAAATCCGCATTTTTGACTTTTTCGACACTACCGGCCCTGTTGTTTTTTTAAATTTTTGCCCACGTTGGAAAATCCTTCACAATTTTCCCAAAACGCCCCATCTGTGCTTGATTTTGCTCCTTTCTGACTCAGTCCGCCCCCTGGCACCTTTTAGCAAGGTTTGGGAAAATCCCCATTTTTGACTTTTTCGACACTACCGGCCCTGTCGTTTTTTTCAATTTTTGCCCACGTTGGAAAATCCTTCACAATTTTCCCAAAACGCCCCAACTGTGCTTGATTTTGCTCCTTTCTGACTCAGTCCGCCCCCTGGCACCTTTTAGCAAGGTTTGGGAAAATCCCCATTTTTGACTTTTTCGACACTACCGGCCCTGTCTTTTTTTCAAATTTTGCCCGGTTTGGAAAATCCTTCACAATTTTCACAAAACGCCCCAACTGTGCTTGATTTTGCTCGTTTTTCAATCAGCCCGCCCCCTGGCCCCTTTTAGCAAAAATTTGGGAAAATCCCAATTTTTGACTTTTTCGACACTACCGGACCTGTCGTTTTTTTCAAATTTTGCCCACTTTGGAAAATCCTTCACAATTTTCTCAAAACGCCCCAACTGTGCTTGATTTTGCTCCTTTCTGACTCAGTCAACCCCCTGGCACCTTTTAGCAAGGTTTGGGAAAATCCCCATTTTTGACTTTTTCGACACTACCGGCCCTGTCGTTTTTTCAATTTTTGCCCGGTTTGGAAAATCCTTCACAATTTTCACAAAACGCCCCAACTGTGCTTGATTTTGCTCCTTTCTGACTCAGTCCGCCCCCTGGCACCTTTTAGCAAAGTTTGGGAAAATCCCCATTTTTGACTTTTTCGACACTACCGGCCCTGTCTTTTTTTCAAATTTTGCCCGGTTTGGAAAATCCTTCACAATTTTCACAAAACGCCCCAACTGTGCTTTATTTTGCTCGTTTTTCAATCAGCCCGCCCCCTGGCCCCTTTTAGCAAAAATTTGGGAAAATCCCAATTTTTGACTTTTTCGACACTACCGGACCTGTCGTTTTTTTCAAATTTTGCCCACTTTGGAAAATCCTTCACAATTTTCTCAAAACGCCCCAACTGTGCTTGATTTTGCTCATTCATGACTCAGTCCGCCCCCCTGGCCCCTTTTAGCAAGGTTTGGGAAAATCCCCATTTTGACTTTTTCGACACTACCGGCCCTGTCTTTTTTTTCAATTTATGCCCGGTTTGGAAAATCCTTCACAATTTTCTCAAAACGCCCCAACTGTGCTTGATTTTGCTCCTTTCTGACTTAGTCCGCCCCCTGGCACCTTTTAGCAAGGTTTGGGAAAATCCCCATTTTTGACTTTTTCGACACTACCGGCCCTGTCTTTTTTTCAAATTTTGCCCGGTTTTGAAAATCCTTCACAATTTTCACAAAACGCCCCAACTGTGCTTGATTTCTCTCGTTTTTCAATCAGCCCGCCCCCTGGCCCCTTTTAGCAAAAATTTGGGAAAATCCCAATTTTTGACTTTTTCGACACTACCGGCCCTGTCGTTTTTTTCAAATTTTGCCCGGTTTGGAAAATCCTTCACAATTTTCCCAAAACGCCCCAACTGTGCTTGATTTTACTCCTTTTTCACTCAGCCCGCCCCCTGGCCCCTTTTAGCAAGGTTTGGGAAAATCCGCATTTTTGACTTTTTCGACACTACCGGCCCTGTCGTTTTTTTCAATTTTTGCCCACTATGGAAAATCCTTCACAATTTTCACAAAACGCCCCAACTGTGCTTGATTTTGCTCGTTTTTCACTCAGCCCCCCCCCTGGCCTCTTTAAGCAAATTTTGTGAAAATCCCCATTTTTGACTTTTTCGACACTACCGGCCCTGTCGTTTTTTTCAAATTTTGCCCGGTTTGGAAAATCCTTCACAATTTTCACAAAACGCCCCAACTGTGCTTGATTTTGCTCGTTTTTCAATCAGCCCGCCCCCTGGCCCCTTTTAGCAAAAATTTGGGAAAATCCCAATTTTTGACTTTTTCGACACTACCGGACCTGTCGTTTTTTTCAAATTTTGCCCACTTTGGAAAATCCTTCACAATTTTCTCAAAACGCCCCAACTGTGCTTGATTTTGCTCCTTTCTGACTCAGTCAACCCCCTGGCACCTTTTAGCAAGGTTTCGGAAAATCCCCATTTTTGACTTTTTCGACACTACCGGCCCTGTCGTTTTTTTCAATTTTTGCCCGGTTTGGAAAATCCTTCACAATTTTCACAAAACGCCCCAACTGTGCTTGATTTTGCTCCTTTCTGACTCAGTCCGCCCCCTGGCACCTTTTAGCAAAGTTTGGGAAAATCCCCATTTTTGACTTTTTCGACACTACCGGCCCTGTCTTTTTTTCAAATTTTGCCCGGTTTGGAAAATCCTTCACAATTTTCACAAAACGCCCCAACTGTGCTTTATTTTGCTCGTTTTTCAATCAGCCCGCCCCCTGGCCCCTTTTAGCAAAAATTTGGGAAAATCCCAATTTTTGACTTTTTCGACACTACCGGACCTGTCGTTTTTTTCAAATTTTGCCCACTTTGGAAAATCCTTCACAATTTTCTCAAAACGCCCCAACTGTGCTTGATTTTGCTCATTCATGACTCAGTCCGCCCCCCTGGCCCCTTTTAGCAAGGTTTGGGAAAATCCCCATTTTGACTTTTTCGACACTACCGGCCCTGTCTTTTTTTTCAATTTATGCCCGGTTTGGAAAATCCTTCACAATTTTCCCAAAACGCCCCAACTGTGCTTGATTTTGCTCCTTTCTGACTCAGTCCGCACCCCTGGCCCCTTTTAGCAAGGTTTGAGAAAATCACTATTTTTGACTTTTTCGTCACTACCGGCCCTGTCGTTTTTTAAAATTTTTGCCCACTTTGGAAAATCCTTCACAATTTTCACACAACGCCCCAACTGTGCTTGATTTTGCTCCTTTTTCACCCAGCCCCCCCCTCTGGCCTCTTTAAGCAAAGTTTGGGAAAATCCCCATTTTTGACTTTTTCGACACTACCGGACCTGTCGTTTTTTTCAAATTTTGCCCGGTTTGGAAAATCCTTCACAATTTTCTCAAAACGCCCCAACTGTGCTTGATTTTGCTCATTTTTGACTCAGTCCGCCCCCCTGGCCCCTTTTAGCAAGGTTTGGGAAAATCCGCATTTTTGACTTTTTCGACACTACCGGCCCTGTTGTTTTTTTAAATTTTTGCCCACGTTGGAAAATCCTTCACAATTTTCCCAAAACGCCCCATCTGTGCTTGATTTTGCTCCTTTCTGACTCAGTCCGCCCCCTGGCACCTTTTAGCAAGGTTTGGGAAAATCCCCATTTTTGACTTTTTCGACACTACCGGCCCTGTCGTTTTTTTCAATTTTTGCCCACGTTGGAAAATCCTTCACAATTTTCCCAAAACGCCCCAACTGTGCTTGATTTTGCTCCTTTCTGACTCAGTCCGCCCCCTGGCACCTTTTAGCAAGGTTTGGGAAAATCCCCATTTTTGACTTTTTCGACACTACCGGCCCTGTCTTTTTTTCAAATTTTGCCCGGTTTGGAAAATCCTTCACAATTTTCACAAAACGCCCCAACTGTGCTTGATTTTGCTCGTTTTTCAATCAGCCCGCCCCCTGGCCCCTTTTAGCAAAAATTTGGGAAAATCCCAATTTTTGACTTTTTCGACACTACCGGACCTGTCGTTTTTTTCAAATTTTGCCCACTTTGGAAAATCCTTCACAATTTTCTCAAAACGCCCCAACTGTGCTTGATTTTGCTCCTTTCTGACTCAGTCAACCCCCTGGCACCTTTTAGCAAGGTTTGGGAAAATCCCCATTTTTGACTTTTTCGACACTACCGGCCCTGTCGTTTTTTTCAATTTTTGCCCGGTTTGGAAAATCCTTCACAATTTTCACAAAACGCCCCAACTGTGCTTGATTTTGCTCCTTTCTGACTCAGTCCGCCCCCTGGCACCTTTTAGCAAAGTTTGGGAAAATCCCCATTTTTGACTTTTTCGACACTACCGGCCCTGTCTTTTTTTCAAATTTTGCCCGGTTTGGAAAATCCTTCACAATTTTCACAAAACGCCCCAACTGTGCTTTATTTTGCTCGTTTTTCAATCAGCCCGCCCCCTGGCCCCTTTTAGCAAAAATTTGGGAAAATCCCAATTTTTGACTTTTTCGACACTACCGGACCTGTCGTTTTTTTCAAATTTTGCCCACTTTGGAAAATCCTTCACAATTTTCTCAAAACGCCCCAACTGTGCTTGATTTTGCTCATTCATGACTCAGTCCGCCCCCCTGGCCCCTTTTAGCAAGGTTTGGGAAAATCCCCATTTTGACTTTTTCGACACTACCGGCCCTGTCTTTTTTTTCAATTTATGCCCGGTTTGGAAAATCCTTCACAATTTTCTCAAAACGCCCCAACTGTGCTTGATTTTGCTCCTTTCTGACTTAGTCCGCCCCCTGGCACCTTTTAGCAAGGTTTGGGAAAATCCCCATTTTTGACTTTTTCGACACTACCGGCCCTGTCTTTTTTTCAAATTTTGCCCGGTTTGGAAAATCCTTCACAATTTTCACAAAACGCCCCAACTGTGCTTGATTTTGCTCGTTTTTCAATCAGCCCGCCCCCTGGCCCCTTTTAGCAAAAATTTGGGAAAATCCCAATTTTTGACTTTTTCGACACTACCGGCCCTGTCGTTTTTTTCAAATTTTGCCCGGTTTGGAAAATCCTTCACAATTTTCACACAACGCCCCAACTGTGCTTGATTTTGCTCCTTTCTCACTCAGCCCGCCCCCTGGCCCCTTTTAGCAAGGTTTGGGAAAATCCGCATTTTTGACTTTTTCGACACTACCGGCCCTGTCGTTTTTTTCAATTTTTGCCCACGTTGGAAAATCCTTCACAATTTTCCCAAAACGCCCCAACTGTGCTTGATTTTGCTCCTTTCTGACTCAGTCCGCCCCCTGGCACCTTTTAGTAAGGTTTGGGAAAATCCCCATTTTTGACTTTTTCGACACTACCGGCCCTGTCTTTTTTTCAAATTTTGCCCGGTTTGGAAAATCCTTCACAATTTTCCCAAAACGCCCCAACTGTGCTTGATTTTGCTCCTTTCTGACTCAGTCCGCACCCCTGGCCCCTTTTAGCAAGGTTTGAGAAAATCCCCATTTTTGACTTTTTCGTCACTACCGGCCCTGTCGTTTTTTAAAATTTTTGCCCACTTTGGAAAATCCTTCACAATTTTCACAAAACGCCCCAACTGTGCTTGATTTTGCTCCTTTTTCACCCAGCCCCCCCCTATGGCCTCTTTAAGCAAAGTTTGGGAAAATCCCCATTTTTGACTTTTTCGACACTACCGGCACTGTCGTTTTTTTCAAATTTTGCCCGGTTTGGAAAATCCTTCACAATTTTCCCAAAACGCCCCAACTGTGCTTGATTTTGCTCCTTTCTGAATCAGTCCGCCCCCCTGGCCCCTTTTAGCAAGGTTTGGGAAAATCCCCATTTTTGACTTTTTCGACACTACCGGCCCTGTCGTTTTTTTCAATTTTTGCCCACGTTGGAAAATCCTTCACAATTTTCCCAAAACGCCCCAACTGTGCTTGATTTTGCTCCTTTCTGACTCAGTCCGCCCCCTTGCACCTTTTAGCAAGGTTTGGGAAAATCCCCATTTTTGACTTTTTCGACACTACCGGCCCAGTCTTTTTTTCAAATTTTGCCCGGTTTGGAAAATCCTTCACAATTTTCACAAAACGCCCCAACTGTGCTTGATTTTGCTCCTTTTTCACCCAGCCCCCCCCTCTGGCCTCTTTAAGTTTGGGAAAATCCCCATTTTTGACTTTTTCGACACTACCGGCACTGTCGTTTTTTTTCAAATTTTGCCCGGTTTGGAAAATCCTTCACAATTTTCCCAAAACGCCCCAACTGTGCTTGATTTTGCTCATTTCTGACTCAGTCCGCCCCCTGGCACCTTTTAGCAAGGTTTGGGAAAATCCCCATTTTTGACTTTTTCGACACTACCGGCCCTGTCTTTTTTTCAAATTTTGCCCGGTTTGGAAAATCCTTCACAATTTTCACAAAACGCCCCAACTGTGCTTGATTTTGCTCGTTTTTCAATCAGCCCGCCCCCTGGCCCCTTTTAGCAAAAATTTGGGAAAATCCCAATTTTTGACTTTTTCGACACTACCGGATCTGTCGTTTTTTTCAAATTTTGCCCACTTTGGAAAATCCTTCACAATTTTCTCAAAACGCCCCAACTGTGCTTGATTTAGCTCATTTCTGACTCAGTCCGCCCCCCTGGCCCCTTTTAGCAAGGTTTGGGAAAATCCGCATTTTTGACTTTTTCGACACTACCGGACCTGTCGTTTTTTTCAAATTTTGCCCGGTTTGGAAAATCCTTCACAATTTTCACAAAACGCCCCAACTGTGCTTGATTTTGCTCGTTTATCAATCAGCCCGCCCCCTGGCCCCTTTTAGCAAAAATTTGGGAAAATCCCAATTTTTGACTTTTTCGACACTACCGGCCCTGTCTTTTTTTTCAATTTATGCCCGGTTTGGAAAATCCTTCACAATTTTCCCAAAACGCCCCAACTGTGCTTGATTTTGCTCCTTTCTGACTCAGTCCGCACCCCTGGCCCCTTTTAGCAAGGTTTGGGAAAATCCCCATTTTTGACTTTTTCGACACTACCGGCCCTGTCGTTTTTTTAAATTTTTGCCCACTTTGGAAAATCCTTCACAATTTTCACACAACGCCCCAACTGTGCTTGATTTTGCTCCTTTCTTACTTAGTCCGCCCCCCAGGCCCCTTTTAGCAAGGTTTGGGAAAATCTGCATTTTTGACTTTTTCGACACTACCGGCCCTGTCGTTTTTTTCAATTTTTGCCCACGTTGGAAAATCCTTCACAATTTTCCCAAAACGCCCCAACTGTGCTTGATTTTGCTCCTTTCTGACTCAGTCCGCCCCCTGGCACCTTTTAGCAAGGTTTGGGAAAATCCCCATTTTTGACTTTTTCGACACTACCGGACCTGTCGTTTTTTTCAAATTTTGCCCACTTTGGAAAATCCTTCACAATTTTCTCAAAACGCCCCAACTGTGCTTGATTTTGCTCATTTCTGACTCAGTCCGCCCCCCTGGCCCCTTTTAGCAAGGTTTGGGAAAATCCGCATTTTTGACTTTTTCGACACTACCGGCCCTGTCGTTTTTTTCAATTTTTGCCCACGTTGGAAAATCCTTCACAATTTTCCCAAAACGCCCCAACTGTGCTTGATTTTGCTCCTTTCTGACTCAGTCCGCCCCCTTGCACCTTTTAGCAAGGTTTGGGAAAATCCCCATTTTTGACTTTTTCGACACTACCGGCCCTGTCTTTTTTTCAAATTTTGCCCACTTTGGAAAATCCTTCACAATTTTCTCAAAACGCCCCAACTGTGCTTGATTTTGCAACTTTCTGACTCAGTCCGCCCCCTGGCACCTTTTAGCAAGGTTTGTGAAAATCCCCATTTTTGACTTTTTCGACACTACCGGCCCTGTCGTTTTTTTCAATTTTTGCCCACTTTGGAAAATCCTTCACAATTTTCACAAAACGCCCCAACTGTGCTTGATTTTGCTCCTTTTTCACCCAGCCCCCCCCTCTGGCCTCTTTAAGCAAAGTTTGGGAAAATCCCCATTTTTGACTTTTTCGACACTACCGGCACTGTCGTTTTTTTCAAATTTTGCCCGGTTTGGAAAATCCTTCACAATTTTCCCAAAACGCCCCAACTGTGCTTGATTTTGCTCCTTTCTGACTCAGTCCGCCCCCCTGGCCCCTTTTAGCAAGGTTTGGGAAAATCCCCATTTTTGACTTTTTCGACACTACCGGCCCTGTCGTTTTTTTCAATTTTTGCCCACGTTGGAAAATCCTTCACAATTTTCCCAAAACGCCCCAACTGTGCTTGATTTTGCTCCTTTCTGACTCAGTCCGCCCCCTTGGCCCCTTTTAGCAAGTTTTGGGAAAATCCCCATTTTTGACTTTTTCGACACTACCGGCCCTGTCTTTTTTTTTCAAATTTTGCCCGGTTTGGAAAATCCTTCACAATTTTCACAAAACGCCCCAACTGTGCTTGATTTTGCTCCTTTTTCACTCAGCCCCCCCCTCTGACCTCTTTAAGCAATGTATGTGAAAATCCCCATTTTTGACTTTTTCGACACTACCGGCCCTGTCTTTTTTTCAAATTTTGCCCACTATGGAAAATCCTTCACAATTTTCACAAAACGCCCCAACTGTGCTTGATTTTGCTCGTTTTTCACTCAGCCCCCCCCTTTGACCTCTTTAAGCAAATTTTGTGAAAATCCCCATTTTTGACTTTTTCGACACTACCGGCCCTGTCTTTTTTTCAAATTTTGCCCGGTTTGGAAAATCCTTCACAATGTTCCCAAAACGCCCCAACTGTGCTTGATTTTGCTCCTTTCTGACTCAGTCCGCCCCCCTGGCCCCTTTTAGCAAGGTTTGGGAAAATCCCCATTTTTGACTTTTTCGACACTACCGGCCCTGTCGTTTTTTTCAATTTTTGCCCACGTTGGAAAATCCTTCACAATTTTCCCAAAACGCCCCAACTGTGCTTGATTTTGCTCGTTTTTCAATCAGCCCGCCCCCTGGCCCCTTTTAGCAAAAATTTGGGAAAATCCCAATTTTTGACTTTTTCGACACTACCGGACCTGTCGTTTTTTTCAAATTTTGCCCACTTTGGAAAATCCTTCACAATATTCTCAAAACGCCCCAACTGTGCTTGATTTTGCTCATTTCTGACTCAGTCCGCCCCCCTGGCCCCGTTTAGCAAGGTTTGGGAAAATCCCCATTTTTGACTTTTTCGACACTACCGGCCCTGTCGTTTTTTTCAATTTTTGCCCACTATGGAAAATCCTTCACAATTTTCACAAAACGCCCCAACTGTGCTTGATTTTGCTCCTTTCTGACTCAGTCCGCCCCCTGGCACCTTTTAGCAAGGTTTGGGAAAATCCCCATTTTTGACTTTTTCGACACTACCGGCCCTGTCTTTTTTTCAAATTTTGCCCGGTTTGGAAAATCCTTCACAATTTTCAAAAAAAACGCCCCAACTGTGCTTGATTTTGCTCGTTTCTGACTCAGTCCGCCCCCCTGGCCCCTTTTAGCAAGGTTTGGGAAAATCCCCATTTTTGACTTTTTCGACACTACCGGCCCTGTCTTTTTTTTCAATTTATGCCCGGTTTGGAAAATCCTTCACAATTTTCCCAAAACGCCCCAACTGTGCTTGATTTTGCTCCTTTCTGACTCAGTCCGCACCCCTGGCCCCTTTTAGCAAGGTTTGGGAAAATCCCCATTTTTGACTTTTTCGACACTACCGGACCTGTCGTTTTTTTCAAATTTTGCCCGGTTTGGATAATCCTTCACAATTTTCTCAAAACGCCCCAACTGTGCTTTATTTTGCTCATTTCTGACTCAGTCCGCCCCCCTGGCCCCTTTTAGCAAGGTTTGGGAAAATCCCCATTTTTGACTTTTTCGACACTACCGGCCCTGTCTTTTTTTTCAATTTATGCCCGGTTTGGAAAATCCTTCACAATTTTCTCAAAACGCCCCAACTGTGCTTGATTTTGCTCCTTTCTGACTCAGTCCGCCCCCTGGCACCTTTTAGCAAGGTTTGGGAAAATCCCCATTTTTGACTTTTTCGACACTACCGGCCCTGTCTTTTTTTCAAATTTTGCCCGGTTTGGAAAATCCTTCACAATTTTCACAAAACGCCCCAACTGTGCTTGATTTTGCTCGTTTTTCAATCAGCCCGCCCCCTGGCCCCTTTTAGCAAAAATTTGGGAAAATCCCAATTTTTGACTTTTTCGACACTACCGGACCTGTCGTTTTTTTCAAATTTTGCCCACTTTGGAAAATCCTTCACAATTTTCTCAAAACGCCCCAACTGTGCTTGATTTTGCTCCTTTCTGACTCAGTCCGCCCCCTGGCACCTTTTAGCAAGGTTTGGGAAAATCCCCATTTTTGACTTTTTCGACACTACCGGCCCTGTCTTTTTTTCAAATTTTGCCCGGTTTGGAAAATCCTTCACAATTTTCACAAAACGCCCCAACTGTGCTTGATTTTGCTCCTTTCTGACTCAGTCCGCCCCCTTGGCCCCTTTTAGCAAGTTTTGGGAAAATCCCCATTTTTGACTTTTTCGACACTACCGGCCCTGTCTTTTTTTTTCAAATTTTGCCCGGTTTGGAAAATCCTTCACAATTTTCACAAAACGCCCCAACTGTGCTTGATTTTGCTCCTTTTTCACTCAGCCCCCCCCTCTGACCTCTTTAAGCAATGTATGTGAAAATCCCCATTTTTGACTTTTTCGACACTACCGGCCCTGTCTTTTTTTCAAATTTTGCCCACTATGGAAAATCCTTCACAATTTTCACAAAACGCCCCAACTGTGCTTGATTTTGCTCGTTTTTCACTCAGCCCCCCCCTTTGACCTCTTTAAGCAAATTTTGTGAAAATCCCCATTTTTGACTTTTTCGACACTACCGGCCCTGTCTTTTTTTCAAATTTTGCCCGGTTTGGAAAATCCTTCACAATGTTCCCAAAACGCCCCAACTGTGCTTGATTTTGCTCCTTTCTGACTCAGTCCGCCCCCCTGGCCCCTTTTAGCAAGGTTTGGGAAAATCCCCATTTTTGACTTTTTCGACACTACCGGCCCTGTCGTTTTTTTCAATTTTTGCCCACGTTGGAAAATCCTTCACAATTTTCCCAAAACGCCCCAACTGTGCTTGATTTTGCTCGTTTTTCAATCAGCCCGCCCCCTGGCCCCTTTTAGCAAAAATTTGGGAAAATCCCAATTTTTGACTTTTTCGACACTACCGGACCTGTCGTTTTTTTTCAAATTTTGCCCACTTTGGAAAATCCTTCACAATATTCTCAAAACGCCCCAACTGTGCTTGATTTTGCTCATTTCTGACTCAGTCCGCCCCCCTGGCCCCGTTTAGCAAGGTTTGGGAAAATCCCCATTTTTGACTTTTTCGACACTACCGGCCCTGTCGTTTTTTTCAATTTTTGCCCACTATGGAAAATCCTTCACAATTTTCACAAAACGCCCCAACTGTGCTTGATTTTGCTCGTTTTTCACTCAGCCCCCCCCTCTGGCCTCTTTAAGCAAATTTTGTGAAAATCCCCATTTTTGACTTTTTCGACACTACCGGCCCTGTCTTTTTTTTCAAATTTTGCCCGGTTTGGAAAATCCTTCATAATTTTCACACAACGCCCCAACTGTGCTTGATTTTGCTCCTTTCTGACTCAGTCTGCCCCCTGGCACCTTTTAGCAAGGTTAGGGAAAATCCCCATTTTTGACTTTTTCGACACTACCGGCCCTGTCGTTTTTTTCAAATTTTGCCCGGTTTGGAAAATCCTTCACAATTTTCAAAAAAAACGCCCCAACTGTGCTTGATTTTGCTCGTTTCTGACTCAGTCCGCCCCCCTGGCCCCTTTTAGCAAGGTTTGGGAAAATCCCCATTTTTGACTTTTTCGACACTACCGGCCCTGTCTTTTTTTTCAATTTATGCCCGGTTTGGAAAATCCTTCACAATTTTCCCAAAACGCCCCAACTGTGCTTGATTTTGCTCCTTTCTGACTCAGTCCGCACCCCTGGCCCCTTTTAGCAAGGTTTGGGAAAATCCCCATTTTTGACTTTTTCGACACTACCGGACCTGTCGTTTTTTTCAAATTTTGCCCGGTTTGGATAATCCTTCACAATTTTCTCAAAACGCCCCAACTGTGCTTTATTTTGCTCATTTCTGACTCAGTCCGCCCCCCTGGCCCCTTTTAGCAAGGTTTGGGAAAATCCCCATTTTTGACTTTTTCGACACTACCGGCCCTGTCTTTTTTTTCAATTTATGCCCGGTTTGGAAAATCCTTCACAATTTTCTCAAAACGCCCCAACTGTGCTTGATTTTGCTCCTTTCTGACTCAGTCCGCCCCCTGGCACCTTTTAGCAAGGTTTGGGAAAATCCCCATTTTTGACTTTTTCGACACTACCGGCCCTGTCTTTTTTTCAAATTTTGCCCGGTTTGGAAAATCCTTCACAATTTTCACAAAACGCCCCAACTGTGCTTGATTTTGCTCGTTTTTCAATCAGCCCGCCCCCTGGCCCCTTTTAGCAAAAATTTGGGAAAATCCCAATTTTTGACTTTTTCGACACTACCGGACCTGTCGTTTTTTTCAAATTTTGCCCACTTTGGAAAATCCTTCACAATTTTCTCAAAACGCCCCAACTGTGCTTGATTTTGCTCCTTTCTGACTCAGTCCGCCCCCTGGCACCTTTTAGCAAGGTTTGGGAAAATCCCCATTTTTGACTTTTTCGACACTACCGGCCCTGTCTTTTTTTCAAATTTTGCCCGGTTTGGAAAATCCTTCACAATTTTCACAAAACGCCCCAACTGTGCTTGATTTTGCTCGTTTTTCAATCAGCCCGCCCCCTGGCCCCTTTTAGCAAAAATTTGGGAAAATCCCAATTTTTGACTTTTTCGACACTACCGGACCTGTCGTTTTTTTCAAATTTTGCCCACTTTGGAAAATCCTTCACAATTTTCTCAAAACGCCCCAACTGTGCTTGATTTTGCAACTTTCTGACTCAGTCCACCCCCTGGCACCTTTTAGCAAGGTTTGTGAAAATCCCCATTTTTGACTTTTTCGACACTACCGGCCCTGTCGTTTTTTTCAATTTTTGCCCACTTTGGAAAATCCTTCACAATTTTCACAAAACGCCCCAACTGTGCTTGATTTTGCTCCTTTTTCACCCAGCCCCCCCCTCTGGCCTCTTTAAGCAAAGTTTGGGAAAATCCCTATTTTTGACTTTTTCGACACTACCGGCCCTGTCTTTTTTTTCAATTTATGCCCGGTTTGGAAAATCCTTCACAATTTTCCCAAAACGCCCCAACTGTGCTTGATTTTGCTCCTTTCTGACTCAGTCCGCACCCCTGGCCCCTTTTAGCAAGGTTTGGGAAAATCCCCATTTTTGACTTTTTCGACACTACCGGCCCTGTCGTTTTTTTAAATTTTTGCCCACTTTGGAAAATCCTTCACAATTTTCACACACCGCCCCAACTGTGCTTGATTTTGCTCCTTTCTTACTTAGTCCGCCCCCCAGGCCCCCTTTAGCAAGGTTTGGGAAAATCTGCATTTTTGACTTTTGCGACACTACCGGCCCTGTCGTTTTTTTCAATTTTTGCCCACGTTGGAAAATCCTTCACAATTTTCCCAAAACGCCCCAACTGTGCTTGATTTTGCTCCTTTCTGACTCAGTCCGCCCCCTGGCACCTTTTAGCAAGGTTTGGGAAAATCCCCATTTTTGACTTTTTCGACACTACCGGACCTGTCGTTTTTTTCAAATTTTGCCCACTTTGGAAAATCCTTCACAATTTTCTCAAAACGCCCCAACTGTGCTTGATTTTGCTCATTTCTGACTCAGTCCGCCCCCCTGGCCCCTTTTAGCAAGGTTTGGGAAAATCCGCATTTTTGACTTTTTCGACACTACCGGCCCTGTCGTTTTTTTCAATTTTTGCCCACGTTGGAAAATCCTTCACAATTTTCCCAAAACGCCCCAACAGTGCTTGATTTTGCTCCTTTCTGACTCAGTCCGCCCCCTTGCACCTTTTAGCAAGGTTTGGGAAAATCCCCATTTTTGACTTTTTCGACACTACCGGCCCTGTCTTTTTTTCAAATTTTGCCCGGTTTGGAAAATCCTTCACAATTTTCACAAAACGCCCCAACTGTGCTTGATTTTGCTCATTTCTGACTCAGTCCGCCCCCCTGGCCCCTTTTAGCAAAAATTTGGGAAAATCCCAATTTTTGACTTTTTCGACACTACCGGACCTGTCGTTTTTTTCAAATTTTGCCCACTTTGGAAAATCCTTCACAATTTTCTCAAAACGCCCCAACTGTGCTTGATTTTGCAACTTTCTGACTCAGTCCGCCCCCTGGCACCTTTTAGCAAGGTTTGTGAAAATCCCCATTTTTGACTTTTTCGACACTACCGGCCCTGTCGTTTTTTTCAATTTTTGCCCACTTTGGAAAATCCTTCACAATTTTCACAAAACGCCCCAACTGTGCTTGATTTTGCTCCTTTTTCACCCAGCCCCCCCCCTCTGGCCTCTTTAAGCAAAGTTTGGGAAAATCCCCATTTTTGACTTTTTCGACACTACCGGCACTGTCGTTTTTTTCAAATTTTGCCCGGTTTGGAAAATCCTTCACAATTTTCCCAAAACACCCCAACTGTGCTTGATTTTGCTCCTTTCTGACTCAGTCCGCCCCCCTGGCCCCTTTTAGCAAGGTTTGGGAAAATCCCCATTTTTGACTTTTTCGACACTACCGGCCCTGTCGTTTTTTTCAATTTTTGCCCACGTTGGAAAATCCTTCACAATTTTCCCAAAACGCCCCAACTGTGCTTGATTTTGCTCCTTTCTGACTCAGTCCGCCCCCTTGGCCCCTTTTAGCAAGTTTTTGGAAAATCCCCATTTTTGACTTTTTCGACACTACCGGCCCTGTCTTTTTTTTTTCAAATTTTGCCCGGTTTGGAAAATCCTTCACAATTTTCACAAAACGCCCCAACTGTGCTTGATTTTGCTCCTTTTTCACTCAGCCCCCCCCTCTGACCTCTTTAAGCAATGTTTGTGAAAATCCCCATTTTTGACTTTTTCGACACTACCGGCCCTGTCTTTTTTTCAAATTTTGCCCACTATGGAAAATCCTTCACAATTTTCACAAAACGCCCCAGCTGTGCTTGATTTTGCTCGTTTTTCACTCAGCCCCCCCCCTTTGACCTCTTTAAGCAAATTTTGTGAAAATCCCCATTTTTGACTTTTTCGACACTACCGGCCCTGTCTTTTTTTCAAATTTTGCCCGGTTTGGAAAATCCTTCACAATTTTCACAAAACGCCCCAACTGTGCTTGATTTTGCTTCTTTCTGACTCAGTCCGCCCCCCTGGCCCCTTTTAGCAAGGTTTGGGAAAATCCCCATTTTTGACTTTTTCGACACTACCGGCCCTGTCGTTTTTTTCAATTTTTGCCCACGTTGGAAAATCCTTCACAATTTTCCCAAAACGCCCCAACTGTGCTTGATTTTGCTCGTTTTTCAATCAGCCCGCCCCCTGGCCCCTTTTAGCAAAAATTTGGGAAAATCCCAATTTTTGACTTTTTCGACACTACCGGACCTGTCGTTTTTTTCAAATTTTGCCCACTTTGGAAAATCCTTCACAATATTCTCAAAACGCCCCAACTGTGCTTGATTTTGCTCATTTCTGACTCAGTCCGCCCCCCTGGCCCCGTTTAGCAAGGTTTGGGAAAATCCCCATTTTTGACTTTTTCGACACTACCGGCCCTGTCGTTTTTTTCAATTTTTGCCCACTATGGAAAATCCTTCACAATTTTCACAAAACGCCCCAACTGTGCTTGATTTTGCTCGTTTTTCACTCAGCCCCCCCCTCTGGCCTCTGTAAGCAAATTTTGTGAAAATCCCCATTTTTGACTTTTTCGACACTACCGGCCCTGTCTTTTTTTTCAAATTTTGCCCGGTTTGGAAAATCCTTCATAATTTTCACACAACGCCCCAACTGTGCTTGATTTTGCTCCTTTCTTACTCAGTCTGCCCCCTGGCACCTTTTAGCAAGGTTTGGGAAAATCCCCATTTTTGACTTTTTCGACACTACCGGCCCTGTCTTTTTTTTCAAATTTTGCCCGGTTTGGAAAATCCTTCACAATTTTCAAAAAAAACGCCCCAACTGTGCTTGATTTTGCTCATTTCTGACTCAGTCCGCCCCCCTGGCCCCTTTTAGCAAGGTTTGGGAAAATCCCCATTTTTGACTTTTTCGACACTACCGGCCCTGTCTTTTTTTTCAATTTATGCCCGGTTTGGAAAATCCTTCACAATTTTCCCAAAACGCCCCAACTGTGCTTGATTTTGCTCCTTTCTGACTCAGTCCGCACCCCTGGCCCCTTTTAGCAAGGTTTGGGAAAATCCCCATTTTTGACTTTTTCGACACTACCGGACCTGTCGTTTTTTTCAAATTTTGCCCGGTTTGGATAATCCTTCACAATTTTCTCAAAACGCCCCAACTGTGCTTGATTTTGCTCATTTCTGACTCAGTCCGCCCCCCTGGCCCCTTTTAGCAAGGTTTGGGAAAATCCCCATTTTTGACTTTTTCGACACTACCGGCCCTGTCTTTTTTTTCAATTTATGCCCGGTTTGGAAAATCCTTCACAATTTTCTCAAAACGCCCCAACTGTGCTTGATTTTGCTCCTTTCTGACTCAGTCCGCCCCCTGGCACCTTTTAGCAAGGTTTGGGAAAATCCCCATTTTTGACTTTTTCGACACTACCGGCCCTGTCTTTTTTTCAAATTTTGCCCGGTTTGGAAAATCCTTCACAATTTTCACAAAACGCCCCAACTGTGCTTGATTTTGCTCCTTTCTGACTCAGTCAACCCCTTGGCACCTTTTAGCAAGGTTTGGGAAAATCCCCATTTTTGACTTTTTCGACACTACCGGCCCTGTCTTTTTTTCAAATTTTGCCCGGTTTGGAAAATCCTTCACAATTTTCACAAAACGCCCCAACTGTGCTTGATTTTGCTCGTTTTTCAATCAGCCCGCCCCCTGGCCCCTTTTAGCAAAAATTTGGGAAAATCCCAATTTTTGACTTTTTCGACACTACCGGACCTGTCGTTTTTTTCAAATTTTGCCCACTTTGGAAAATCCTTCACAATTTTCTCAAAACGCCCCAACTGTGCTTGATTTTGCAACTTTCTGAATCAGTCCACCCCCTGGCACCTTTTAGCAAGGTTTGTGAAAATCCCCATTTTTGACTTTTTCGACACTACCGGCCCTGTCGTTTTTTTCAATTTTTGCCCACTTTGGAAAATCCTTCACAATTTTCACAAAACGCCCCAACTGTGCTTGATTTTGCTCCTTTTTCACCCAGCCCCCCCCCTCTGGCCTCTTTAAGCAAAGTTTGGGAAAATCCCCATTTTTGACTTTTTCGACACTACCGGCACTGTCGTTTTTTTTCAAATTTTGCCCGGTTTGGAAAATCCTTCACAATTTTCCCAAAACGCCCCAACTGTGCTTGATTTTGCTCCTTTCTGACTCAGTCCGCCCCCCTGGCCCCTTTTAGCAAGGTTTGGGAAAATCCCCATTTTTGACTTTTTCGACACTACCGGCCCTGTCGTTTTTTTCAATTTTTGCCCACTTTGGAAAATCCTTCACAATTTTCACAAAACGCCCCAACTGTGCTTGATTTTGCTCCTTTTTCACCCAGCCCCCCCCTCTGGCCTCTTTAAGCAAAGTTTGGGAAAATCCCCATTTTTGACTTTTTCGACACTACCGGCACTGTCTTTTTTTTTCAAATTTTGCCCGGTTTGGAAAATCCTTCACAATTTTCACAAAACGCCCCAACTGTGCTTGATTTTGCTCCTTTCTTACTTAATCCGCCCCCCAGGCCCCTTTTAGCAAGGTTTTGGAAAATCCCCATTTTTGACTTTTTCGACACTACCGGCCCTGTCGTTTTTTTCAATTTTTGCCCACGTTGGAAAATCCTTCACAATTTTCCCAAAACGCCCCAACTGTGCTTGATTTTGCTCCTTTCTGACTCAGTCCGCCCCCTGGCACCTTTTAGCAAGGTTTGGGAAAATCCCTATTTTTGACTTTTTCGACACTACCGGCCCTGTCTTTTTTTCAAATTTTGCCCGGTTTGGAAAATCCTTCACAATTTTCACAAAACGCCCCAACTGTGCTTGATTTTGCTCGTTTTTCAATCAGCCCGCCCCCTGGCCCCTTTTAGCAAAAATTTGGGAAAATCCCAATTTTTGACTTTTTCGACACTACCGGATCTGTCGTTTTTTTCAAATTTTGTCCACTTTGGAAAATCCTTCACAATTTTCTCAAAACGCCCCAACTGTGCTTGATTTAGCTCATTTCTGACTCAGTCCGCCCCCCTGGCCCCTTTTAGCAAGGTTTGGGAAAATCCGCATTTTTGACTTTTTCGACACTACCGGACCTGTCGTTTTTTTCAAATTTTGCCCGGTTTGGAAAATCCTTCACAATTTTCACAAAACGCCCCAACTGTGCTTGATTTTGCTCGTTTATCAATCAGCCCGCCCCCTGGCCCCTTTTAGCAAAAATTTGGGAAAATCCCAATTTTTGACTTTTTCGACACTACCGGCCCTGTCTTTTTTTTCAATTTATGCCCGGTTTGGAAAATCCTTCACAATTTTCCCAAAACGCCCCAACTGTGCTTGATTTTGCTCCTTTCTGACTCAGTCCGCACCCCTGGCCCCTTTTAGCAAGGTTTGGGAAAATCCCCATTTTTGACTTTTTCGACACTACCGGACCTGTCGTTTTTTTCAAATTTTGCCCGGTTTGGATAATCCTTCACAATTTTCTCAAAACGCCCCAACTGTGCTTGATTTTGCTCATTTCTGACTCAGTCCGCCCCCCTGGCCCCTTTTAGCAAGGTTTGGGAAAATCCCCATTTTTGACTTTTTCGACACTACCGGCCCTGTCTTTTTTTTCAATTTATGCCCGGTTTGGAAAATCCTTCACAATTTTCTCAAAACGCCCCAACTGTGCTTGATTTTGCTCCTTTCTGACTCAGTCCGCCCCCTGGCACCTTTTAGCAAGGTTTGGGAAAATCCCCATTTTTGACTTTTTCGACACTACCGGCCCTGTCTTTTTTTCAAATTTTTCCCAGTTTGGAAAATCCTTCACAATTTTCACAAAACGCCCCAACTGTGCTTGATTTTGCTCGTTTTTCAATCAGCCCGCCCCCTGGCCCCTTTTAGCAAAAATTTGGGAAAATCCCAATTTTTGACTTTTTCGACACTACCGGACCTGTCGTTTTTTTCAAATTTTGCCCACTTTGGAAAATCCTTCACAATTTTCTCAAAACGCCCCAACTGTGCTTGATTTTGCTCCTTTCTGACTCAGTCAACCCCCTGGCACCTTTTAGCAAAGTTTGGGAAAATCCCCATTTTTGACTTTTTCGACACTACCGGCCCTGTCGTTTTTTTCAATTTTTGCCCGGTTTGGAAAATCCTTCACAATTTTCACAAAACGCCCCAACTGTGCTTGATTTTGCTCCTTTCTGACTCAGTCCGCACCCCTGGCCCCTTTTAGCAAGGTTTGGGAAAATCCCCATTTTTGACTTTTTCGACACTACCGGCCCTGTCGTTTTTTTCAATTTTTGCCCACGTTGGAAAATCCTTCACAATTTTCCCAAAACGCCCCAACTGTGCTTGATTTTGCTCCTTTCTGACTCAGTCCGCCCCCTGGCACCTTTTAGCAAGGTTTGGGAATATCCCCATTTTTGACTTTTTCGACACTACCGGCCCTGTCTTTTTTTTCAAATTTTGCCCGGTTTGGAAAATCCTTCACAATTTTCACAAAACGCCCCAACTGTGCTTTATTTTGCTCGTTTTTCAATCAGCCCGCCCCCTGGCCCCTTTTAGCAAAAATTTGGGAAAATCCCAATTTTTGACTTTTTCGACACTACCGGACCTGTCGTTTTTTTCAAATTTTGCCCACTTTGGAAAATCCTTCACAATTTTCTCAAAACGCCCCAACTGTGCTTGATTTTGCTCATTCATGACTCAGTCCGCCCCCCTGGCCCCTTTTAGCAAGGTTTGGGAAAATCCCCATTTTGACTTTTTCGACACTACCGGCCCTGTCTTTTTTTTCAATTTATGCCCGGTTTGGAAAATCCTTCACAATTTTCTCAAAACGCCCCAACTGTGCTTGATTTTGCTCCTTTCTGACTCAGTCCGCCCCCTGGCACCTTTTAGCAAGGTTTGGGAAAATCCCCATTTTTGACTTTTTCGACACTACCGGCCCTGTCTTTTTTTCAAATTTTGCCCGGTTTGGAAAATCCTTCACAATTTTCACAAAACGCCCCAACTGTGCTTGATTTTGCTCGTTTTTCAATCAGCCCGCCCCCTGGCCCCTTTTAGCAAAAATTTGGGAAAATCCCAATTTTTGACTTTTTCGACACTACCGGCCCTGTCGTTTTTTTCAAATTTTGCCCGGTTTGGAAAATCCTTCACAATTTTCCCAAAACGCCCCAACTGTGCTTGATTTTGCTCCTTTTTCACCCAGCCCCCCCATCTGGCCTCTTTAAGCAAAGTTTGGGAAAATCCACATTTTTGACTTTTTCGACACTACCGGCCCTGTCGTTTTTTTCAATTTTTGCCCACTATGGAAAATCCTTCACAATTTTCACAAAACGCCCCAACTGTGCTTGATTTTGCTCGTTTTTCACTCAGCCCCCCCCCCTGGCCTCTTTAAGCAAATTTTGTGAAAATCCCCATTTTTGACTTTTTCGACACTACCGGCCCTGTCGTTTTTTTCAAATTTTGCCCGGTTTGGAAAATCCTTCACAATTTTCACAAAACGCCCCAACTGTGCTTGATTTTGCTCCTTTCTTACTTAATCCGCCCCCCAGGCCCCTTTTAGCAAGGTTTTGGAAAATCCCCATTTTTGACTTTTTCGACACTACCGGCCCTGTCGTTTTTTTCAATTTTTGCCCACGTTGGAAAATCCTTCACAATTTTCCCAAAACGCCCCAACTGTGCTTGATTTTGCTCCTTTCTGACTCAGTCCGCCCCCTGGCACCTTTTAGCAAGGTTTGGGAAAATCCCCATTTTTGACTTTTTCGACACTACCGGCCCTGTCTTTTTTTCAAATTTTGCCCGGTTTGGAAAATCCTTCACAATTTTCACAAAACGCCCCAACTGTGCTTGATTTTGCTCATTTCTGACTCAGTCCGCCCCCCTGGCCCCTTTTAGCAAAAATTTGGGAAAATCCCAATTTTTGACTTTTTCGACACTACCGGACCTGTCGTTTTTTTCAAATTTTGCCCACTTTGGAAAATCCTTCACAATTTTCTCAAAACGCCCCAACTGTGCTTGATTTTGCAACTTTCTGACTCAGTCCGCCCCCTGGCACCTTTTAGCAAGGTTTGTGAAAATCCCCATTTTTGACTTTTTCGACACTACCGGCCCTGTCGTTTTTTTCAATTTTTGCCCACTTTGGAAAATCCTTCACAATTTTCACAAAACGCCCCAACTGTGCTTGATTTTGCTCCTTTTTCACCCAGCCCCCCCCCTCTGGCCTCTTTAAGCAAAGTTTGGGAAAATCCCCATTTTTGACTTTTTCGACACTACCGGCACTGTCGTTTTTTTCAAATTTTGCCCGGTTTGGAAAATCCTTCACAATTTTCCCAAAACACCCCAACTGTGCTTGATTTTGCTCCTTTCTGACTCAGTCCGCCCCCCTGGCCCCTTTTAGCAAGGTTTGGGAAAATCCCCATTTTTGACTTTTTCGACACTACCGGCCCTGTCGTTTTTTTCAATTTTTGCCCACGTTGGAAAATCCTTCACAATTTTCCCAAAACGCCCCAACTGTGCTTGATTTTGCTCCTTTCTGACTCAGTCCGCCCCCTTGGCCCCTTTTAGCAAGTTTTTGGAAAATCCCCATTTTTGACTTTTTCGACACTACCGGCCCTGTCTTTTTTTTTTCAAATTTTGCCCGGTTTGGAAAATCCTTCACAATTTTCACAAAACGCCCCAACTGTGCTTGATTTTGCTCCTTTTTCACTCAGCCCCCCCCTCTGACCTCTTTAAGCAATGTTTGTGAAAATCCCCATTTTTGACTTTTTCGACACTACCGGCCCTGTCTTTTTTTCAAATTTTGCCCACTATGGAAAATCCTTCACAATTTTCACAAAACGCCCCAGCTGTGCTTGATTTTGCTCGTTTTTCACTCAGCCCCCCCCCTTTGACCTCTTTAAGCAAATTTTGTGAAAATACCCATTTTTGACTTTTTCGACACTACCGGCCCTGTCTTTTTTTCAAATTTTGCCCGGTTTGGAAAATCCTTCACAATTTTCACAAAACGCCCCAACTGTGCTTGATTTTGCTTCTTTCTGACTCAGTCCGCCCCCCT
This sequence comes from Scomber scombrus, assembly GCF_963691925.1. Lineage (NCBI taxonomy): Eukaryota > Metazoa > Chordata > Actinopteri > Scombriformes > Scombridae > Scomber > Scomber scombrus. The sequence goes on along the minus strand of NW_026910277.1, from coordinate 154,357 downwards.
GGCCCCTTTTAGCAAGGTTTGGGAAAATCCCCATTTTTGACTTTTTCGACACTACCGGCCCTGTCGTTTTTTTCAATTTTTGCCCACGTTGGAAAATCCTTCACAATTTTCCCAAAACGCCCCAACTGTGCTTGATTTTGCTCGTTTTTCAATCAGCCCGCCCCCTGGCCCCTTTTAGCAAAAATTTGGGAAAATCCCAATTTTTGACTTTTTCGACACTACCGGACCTGTCGTTTTTTTCAAATTTTGCCCACTTTGGAAAATCCTTCACAATATTCTCAAAACGCCCCAACTGTGCTTGATTTTGCTCATTTCTGACTCAGTCCGCCCCCCTGGCCCCGTTTAGCAAGGTTTGGGAAAATCCCCATTTTTGACTTTTTCGACACTACCGGCCCTGTCGTTTTTTTCAATTTTTGCCCACTATGGAAAATCCTTCACAATTTTCACAAAACGCCCCAACTGTGCTTGATTTTGCTCGTTTTTCACTCAGCCCCCCCCTCTGGCCTCTGTAAGCAAATTTTGTGAAAATCCCCATTTTTGACTTTTTCGACACTACCGGCCCTGTCTTTTTTTTCAAATTTTGCCCGGTTTGGAAAATCCTTCATAATTTTCACACAACGCCCCAACTGTGCTTGATTTTGCTCCTTTCTTACTCAGTCTGCCCCCTGGCACCTTTTAGCAAGGTTTGGGAAAATCCCCATTTTTGACTTTTTCGACACTACCGGCCCTGTCTTTTTTTTCAAATTTTGCCCGGTTTGGAAAATCCTTCACAATTTTCAAAAAAAACGCCCCAACTGTGCTTGATTTTGCTCATTTCTGACTCAGTCCGCCCCCCTGGCCCCTTTTAGCAAGGTTTGGGAAAATCCCCATTTTTGACTTTTTCGACACTACCGGCCCTGTCTTTTTTTTCAATTTATGCCCGGTTTGGAAAATCCTTCACAATTTTCCCAAAACGCCCCAACTGTGCTTGATTTTGCTCCTTTCTGACTCAGTCCGCACCCCTGGCCCCTTTTAGCAAGGTTTGGGAAAATCCCCATTTTTGACTTTTTCGACACTACCGGACCTGTCGTTTTTTTCAAATTTTGCCCGGTTTGGATAATCCTTCACAATTTTCTCAAAACGCCCCAACTGTGCTTGATTTTGCTCATTTCTGACTCAGTCCGCCCCCCTGGCCCCTTTTAGCAAGGTTTGGGAAAATCCCCATTTTTGACTTTTTCGACACTACCGGCCCTGTCTTTTTTTTCAATTTATGCCCGGTTTGGAAAATCCTTCACAATTTTCTCAAAACGCCCCAACTGTGCTTGATTTTGCTCCTTTCTGACTCAGTCCGCCCCCTGGCACCTTTTAGCAAGGTTTGGGAAAATCCCCATTTTTGACTTTTTCGACACTACCGGCCCTGTCTTTTTTTCAAATTTTGCCCGGTTTGGAAAATCCTTCACAATTTTCACAAAACGCCCCAACTGTGCTTGATTTTGCTCCTTTCTGACTCAGTCAACCCCTTGGCACCTTTTAGCAAGGTTTGGGAAAATCCCCATTTTTGACTTTTTCGACACTACCGGCCCTGTCTTTTTTTCAAATTTTGCCCGGTTTGGAAAATCCTTCACAATTTTCACAAAACGCCCCAACTGTGCTTGATTTTGCTCGTTTTTCAATCAGCCCGCCCCCTGGCCCCTTTTAGCAAAAATTTGGGAAAATCCCAATTTTTGACTTTTTCGACACTACCGGACCTGTCGTTTTTTTCAAATTTTGCCCACTTTGGAAAATCCTTCACAATTTTCTCAAAACGCCCCAACTGTGCTTGATTTTGCAACTTTCTGAATCAGTCCACCCCCTGGCACCTTTTAGCAAGGTTTGTGAAAATCCCCATTTTTGACTTTTTCGACACTACCGGCCCTGTCGTTTTTTTCAATTTTTGCCCACTTTGGAAAATCCTTCACAATTTTCACAAAACGCCCCAACTGTGCTTGATTTTGCTCCTTTTTCACCCAGCCCCCCCCCTCTGGCCTCTTTAAGCAAAGTTTGGGAAAATCCCCATTTTTGACTTTTTCGACACTACCGGCACTGTCGTTTTTTTTCAAATTTTGCCCGGTTTGGAAAATCCTTCACAATTTTCCCAAAACGCCCCAACTGTGCTTGATTTTGCTCCTTTCTGACTCAGTCCGCCCCCCTGGCCCCTTTTAGCAAGGTTTGGGAAAATCCCCATTTTTGACTTTTTCGACACTACCGGCCCTGTCGTTTTTTTCAATTTTTGCCCACTTTGGAAAATCCTTCACAATTTTCACAAAACGCCCCAACTGTGCTTGATTTTGCTCCTTTTTCACCCAGCCCCCCCCTCTGGCCTCTTTAAGCAAAGTTTGGGAAAATCCCCATTTTTGACTTTTTCGACACTACCGGCACTGTCTTTTTTTTTCAAATTTTGCCCGGTTTGGAAAATCCTTCACAATTTTCACAAAACGCCCCAACTGTGCTTGATTTTGCTCCTTTCTTACTTAATCCGCCCCCCAGGCCCCTTTTAGCAAGGTTTTGGAAAATCCCCATTTTTGACTTTTTCGACACTACCGGCCCTGTCTTTTTTTTCAATTTATGCCCGGTTTGGAAAATCCTTCACAATTTTCTCAAAACGCCCCAACTGTGCTTGATTTTGCTCCTTTCTGACTCAGTCCGCCCCCTGGCACCTTTTAGCAAGGTTTGGGAAAATCCCCATTTTTGACTTTTTCGACACTACCGGCCCTGTCTTTTTTTCAAATTTTTCCCAGTTTGGAAAATCCTTCACAATTTTCACAAAACGCCCCAACTGTGCTTGATTTTGCTCGTTTTTCAATCAGCCCGCCCCCTGGCCCCTTTTAGCAAAAATTTGGGAAAATCCCAATTTTTGACTTTTTCGACACTACCGGACCTGTCGTTTTTTTCAAATTTTGCCCACTTTGGAAAATCCTTCACAATTTTCTCAAAACGCCCCAACTGTGCTTGATTTTGCTCCTTTCTGACTCAGTCAACCCCCTGGCACCTTTTAGCAAAGTTTGGGAAAATCCCCATTTTTGACTTTTTCGACACTACCGGCCCTGTCGTTTTTTTCAATTTTTGCCCGGTTTGGAAAATCCTTCACAATTTTCACAAAACGCCCCAACTGTGCTTGATTTTGCTCCTTTCTGACTCAGTCCGCACCCCTGGCCCCTTTTAGCAAGGTTTGGGAAAATCCCCATTTTTGACTTTTTCGACACTACCGGCCCTGTCGTTTTTTTCAATTTTTGCCCACGTTGGAAAATCCTTCACAATTTTCCCAAAACGCCCCAACTGTGCTTGATTTTGCTCCTTTCTGACTCAGTCCGCCCCCTGGCACCTTTTAGCAAGGTTTGGGAATATCCCCATTTTTGACTTTTTCGACACTACCGGCCCTGTCTTTTTTTTCAAATTTTGCCCGGTTTGGAAAATCCTTCACAATTTTCACAAAACGCCCCAACTGTGCTTTATTTTGCTCGTTTTTCAATCAGCCCGCCCCCTGGCCCCTTTTAGCAAAAATTTGGGAAAATCCCAATTTTTGACTTTTTCGACACTACCGGACCTGTCGTTTTTTTCAAATTTTGCCCACTTTGGAAAATCCTTCACAATTTTCTCAAAACGCCCCAACTGTGCTTGATTTTGCTCATTCATGACTCAGTCCGCCCCCCTGGCCCCTTTTAGCAAGGTTTGGGAAAATCCCCATTTTGACTTTTTCGACACTACCGGCCCTGTCTTTTTTTTCAATTTATGCCCGGTTTGGAAAATCCTTCACAATTTTCTCAAAACGCCCCAACTGTGCTTGATTTTGCTCCTTTCTGACTCAGTCCGCCCCCTGGCACCTTTTAGCAAGGTTTGGGAAAATCCCCATTTTTGACTTTTTCGACACTACCGGCCCTGTCTTTTTTTCAAATTTTGCCCGGTTTGGAAAATCCTTCACAATTTTCACAAAACGCCCCAACTGTGCTTGATTTTGCTCGTTTTTCAATCAGCCCGCCCCCTGGCCCCTTTTAGCAAAAATTTGGGAAAATCCCAATTTTTGACTTTTTCGACACTACCGGCCCTGTCGTTTTTTTCAAATTTTGCCCGGTTTGGAAAATCCTTCACAATTTTCCCAAAACGCCCCAACTGTGCTTGATTTTGCTCCTTTTTCACCCAGCCCCCCCATCTGGCCTCTTTAAGCAAAGTTTGGGAAAATCCACATTTTTGACTTTTTCGACACTACCGGCCCTGTCGTTTTTTTCAATTTTTGCCCACTATGGAAAATCCTTCACAATTTTCACAAAACGCCCCAACTGTGCTTGATTTTGCTCGTTTTTCACTCAGCCCCCCCCCCTGGCCTCTTTAAGCAAATTTTGTGAAAATCCCCATTTTTGACTTTTTCGACACTACCGGCCCTGTCGTTTTTTTCAAATTTTGCCCGGTTTGGAAAATCCTTCACAATTTTCACAAAACGCCCCAACTGTGCTTGATTTTGCTCCTTTCTTACTTAATCCGCCCCCCAGGCCCCTTTTAGCAAGGTTTTGGAAAATCCCCATTTTTGACTTTTTCGACACTACCGGCCCTGTCGTTTTTTTCAATTTTTGCCCACGTTGGAAAATCCTTCACAATTTTCCCAAAACGCCCCAACTGTGCTTGATTTTGCTCCTTTCTGACTCAGTCCGCCCCCTGGCACCTTTTAGCAAGGTTTGGGAAAATCCCCATTTTTGACTTTTTCGACACTACCGGCCCTGTCTTTTTTTCAAATTTTGCCCGGTTTGGAAAATCCTTCACAATTTTCACAAAACGCCCCAACTGTGCTTGATTTTGCTCATTTCTGACTCAGTCCGCCCCCCTGGCCCCTTTTAGCAAAAATTTGGGAAAATCCCAATTTTTGACTTTTTCGACACTACCGGACCTGTCGTTTTTTTCAAATTTTGCCCACTTTGGAAAATCCTTCACAATTTTCTCAAAACGCCCCAACTGTGCTTGATTTTGCAACTTTCTGACTCAGTCCGCCCCCTGGCACCTTTTAGCAAGGTTTGTGAAAATCCCCATTTTTGACTTTTTCGACACTACCGGCCCTGTCGTTTTTTTCAATTTTTGCCCACTTTGGAAAATCCTTCACAATTTTCACAAAACGCCCCAACTGTGCTTGATTTTGCTCCTTTTTCACCCAGCCCCCCCCCTCTGGCCTCTTTAAGCAAAGTTTGGGAAAATCCCCATTTTTGACTTTTTCGACACTACCGGCACTGTCGTTTTTTTCAAATTTTGCCCGGTTTGGAAAATCCTTCACAATTTTCCCAAAACACCCCAACTGTGCTTGATTTTGCTCCTTTCTGACTCAGTCCGCCCCCCTGGCCCCTTTTAGCAAGGTTTGGGAAAATCCCCATTTTTGACTTTTTCGACACTACCGGCCCTGTCGTTTTTTTCAATTTTTGCCCACGTTGGAAAATCCTTCACAATTTTCCCAAAACGCCCCAACTGTGCTTGATTTTGCTCCTTTCTGACTCAGTCCGCCCCCTTGGCCCCTTTTAGCAAGTTTTTGGAAAATCCCCATTTTTGACTTTTTCGACACTACCGGCCCTGTCTTTTTTTTTTCAAATTTTGCCCGGTTTGGAAAATCCTTCACAATTTTCACAAAACGCCCCAACTGTGCTTGATTTTGCTCCTTTTTCACTCAGCCCCCCCCTCTGACCTCTTTAAGCAATGTTTGTGAAAATCCCCATTTTTGACTTTTTCGACACTACCGGCCCTGTCTTTTTTTCAAATTTTGCCCACTATGGAAAATCCTTCACAATTTTCACAAAACGCCCCAACTGTGCTTGATTTTGCTCGTTTTTCACTCAGCCCCCCCCCTTTGACCTCTTTAAGCAAATTTTGTGAAAATACCCATTTTTGACTTTTTCGACACTACCGGCCCTGTCTTTTTTTCAAATTTTGCCCGGTTTGGAAAATCCTTCACAATTTTCACAAAACGCCCCAACTGTGCTTGATTTTGCTTCTTTCTGACTCAGTCCGCCCCCCTGGCCCCTTTTAGCAAGGTTTGGGAAAATCCCCATTTTTGACTTTTTCGACACTACCGGCCCTGTCGTTTTTTTCAATTTTTGCCCACGTTGGAAAATCCTTCACAATTTTCCCAAAACGCCCCAACTGTGCTTGATTTTGCTCGTTTTTCAATCAGCCCGCCCCCTGGCCCCGTTTAGCAAAAATTTGGGAAAATCCCAATTTTTGACTTTTTCGACACTACCGGACCTGTCGTTTTTTTCAAATTTTGCCCACTTTGGAAAATCCTTCACAATATTCTCAAAACGCCCCAACTGTGCTTGATTTTGCTCATTTCTGACTCAGTCCGCCCCCCTGGCCCCGTTTAGCAAGGTTTGGGAAAATCCCCATTTTTGACTTTTTCGACACTACCGGCCCTGTCGTTTTTTTCAATTTTTGCCCACTATGGAAAATCCTTCACAATTTTCACAAAACGCCCCAACTGTGCTTGATTTTGCTCGTTTTTCACTCAGCCCCCCCCTCTGGCCTCTGTAAGCAAATTTTGTGAAAATCCCCATTTTTGACTTTTTCGACACTACCGGCCCTGTCTTTTTTTTCAAATTTTGCCCGGTTTGGAAAATCCTTTATAATTTTCACACAACGCCCCAACTGTGCTTGATTTTGCTCCTTTCTTACTCAGTCTGCCCCCTGGCACCTTTTAGCAAGGTTTGGGAAAATCCCCATTTTTGACTTTTTCGACACTACCGGCCCTGTCTTTTTTTTCAAATTTTGCCCGGTTTGGAAAATCCTTCACAATTTTCAAAAAAAACGCCCCAACTGTGCTTGATTTTGCTCATTTCTGACTCAGTCCGCCCCCCTGGCCCCTTTTAGCAAGGTTTGGGAAAATCCCCATTTTTGACTTTTTCGACACTACCGGCCCTGTCTTTTTTTTCAATTTATGCCCGGTTTGGAAAATCCTTCACAATTTTCCCAAAACGCCCCAACTGTGCTTGATTTTGCTCCTTTCTGACTCAGTCCGCACCCCTGGCCCCTTTTAGCAAGGTTTGGGAAAATCCCCATTTTTGACTTTTTCGACACTACCGGACCTGTCGTTTTTTTCAAATTTTGCCCGGTTTGGATAATCCTTCACAATTTTCTCAAAACGCCCCAACTGTGCTTGATTTTGCTCATTTCTGACTCAGTCCGCCCCCCTGGCCCCTTTTAGCAAGGTTTGGGAAAATCCCCATTTTTGACTTTTTCGACACTACCGGCCCTGTCTTTTTTTTCAATTTATGCCCGGTTTGGAAAATCCTTCACAATTTTCTCAAAACGCCCCAACTGTGCTTGATTTTGCTCCTTTCTGACTCAGTCCGCCCCCTGGCACCTTTTAGCAAGGTTTGGGAAAATCCCCATTTTTGACTTTTTCGACACTACCGGCCCTGTCTTTTTTTCAAATTTTGCCCGGTTTGGAAAATCCTTCACAATTTTCACAAAACGCCCCAACTGTGCTTGATTTTGCTCCTTTCTGACTCAGTCAACCCCTTGGCACCTTTTAGCAAGGTTTGGGAAAATCCCCATTTTTGACTTTTTCGACACTACCGGCCCTGTCTTTTTTTCAAATTTTGCCCGGTTTGGAAAATCCTTCACAATTTTCACAAAACGCCCCAACTGTGCTTGATTTTGCTCGTTTTTCAATCAGCCCGCCCCCTGGCCCCTTTTAGCAAAAATTTGGGAAAATCCCAATTTTTGACTTTTTCGACACTACCGGACCTGTCGTTTTTTTCAAATTTTGCCCACTTTGGAAAATCCTTCACAATTTTCTCAAAACGCCCCAACTGTGCTTGATTTTGCAACTTTCTGAATCAGTCCACCCCCTGGCACCTTTTAGCAAGGTTTGTGAAAATCCCCATTTTTGACTTTTTCGACACTACCGGCCCTGTCGTTTTTTTCAATTTTTGCCCACTTTGGAAAATCCTTCACAATTTTCACAAAACGCCCCAACTGTGCTTGATTTTGCTCCTTTTTCACCCAGCCCCCCCCCCTCTGGCCTCTTTAAGCAAAGTTTGGGAAAATCCCCATTTTTGACTTTTTCGACACTACCGGCACTGTCGTTTTTTTTCAAATTTTGCCCGGTTTGGAAAATCCTTCACAATTTTCCCAAAACGCCCCAACTGTGCTTGATTTTGCTCCTTTCTGACTCAGTCCGCCCCCCTGGCCCCTTTTAGCAAGGTTTGGGAAAATCCCCATTTTTGACTTTTTCGACACTACCGGCCCTGTCGTTTTTTTCAATTTTTGCCCACTTTGGAAAATCCTTCACAATTTTCACAAAACGCCCCAACTGTGCTTGATTTTGCTCCTTTTTCACCCAGCCCCCCCCTCTGGCCTCTTTAAGCAAAGTTTGGGAAAATCCCCATTTTTGACTTTTTCGACACTACCGGCACTGTCTTTTTTTTTCAAATTTTGCCCGGTTTGGAAAATCCTTCACAATTTTCACAAAACGCCCCAACTGTGCTTGATTTTGCTCCTTTCTTACTTAATCCGCCCCCCAGGCCCCTTTTAGCAAGGTTTTGGAAAATCCCCATTTTTGACTTTTTCGACACTACCGGCCCTGTCGTTTTTTTCAATTTTTGCCCACGTTGGAAAATCCTTCACAATTTTCCCAAAACGCCCCAACTGTGCTTGATTTTGCTCCTTTCTGACTCAGTCCGCCCCCTGGCACCTTTTAGCAAGGTTTGGGAAAATCCCCATTTTTGACTTTTTCGACACTACCGGCCCTGTCTTTTTTTCAAATTTTGCCCGGTTTGGAAAATCCTTCACAATTTTCACAAAACGCCCCAACTGTGCTTGATTTTGCTCGTTTTTCAATCAGCCCGCCCCCTGGCCCCTTTTAGCAAAAATTTGGGAAAATCCCAATTTTTGACTTTTTCGACACTACCGGATCTGTCGTTTTTTTCAAATTTTGTCCACTTTGGAAAATCCTTCACAATTTTCTCAAAACGCCCCAACTGTGCTTGATTTAGCTCATTTCTGACTCAGTCCGCCCCCCTGGCCCCTTTTAGCAAGGTTTGGGAAAATCCGCATTTTTGACTTTTTCGACACTACCGGACCTGTCGTTTTTTTCAAATTTTGCCCGGTTTGGAAAATCCTTCACAATTTTCACAAAACGCCCCAACTGTGCTTGATTTTGCTCGTTTATCAATCAGCCCGCCCCCTGGCCCCTTTTAGCAAAAATTTGGGAAAATCCCAATTTTTGACTTTTTCGACACTACCGGCCCTGTCTTTTTTTTCAATTTATGCCCGGTTTGGAAAATCCTTCACAATTTTCCCAAAACGCCCCAACTGTGCTTGATTTTGCTCCTTTCTGACTCAGTCCGCACCCCTGGCCCCTTTTAGCAAGGTTTGGGAAAATCCCCATTTTTGACTTTTTCGACACTACCGGACCTGTCGTTTTTTTCAAATTTTGCCCGGTTTGGATAATCCTTCACAATTTTCTCAAAACGCCCCAACTGTGCTTGATTTTGCTCATTTCTGACTCAGTCCGCCCCCCTGGCCCCTTTTAGCAAGGTTTGGGAAAATCCCCATTTTTGACTTTTTCGACACTACCGGCCCTGTCTTTTTTTTCAATTTATGCCCGGTTTGGAAAATCCTTCACAATTTTCTCAAAACGCCCCAACTGTGCTTGATTTTGCTCCTTTCTGACTCAGTCCGCCCCCTGGCACCTTTTAGCAAGGTTTGGGAAAATCCCCATTTTTGACTTTTTCGACACTACCGGCCCTGTCTTTTTTTCAAATTTTTCCCAGTTTGGAAAATCCTTCACAATTTTCACAAAACGCCCCAACTGTGCTTGATTTTGCTCGTTTTTCAATCAGCCCGCCCCCTGGCCCCTTTTAGCAAAAATTTGGGAAAATCCCAATTTTTGACTTTTTCGACACTACCGGACCTGTCGTTTTTTTCAAATTTTGCCCACTTTGGAAAATCCTTCACAATTTTCTCAAAACGCCCCAACTGTGCTTGATTTTGCTCCTTTCTGACTCAGTCAACCCCCTGGCACCTTTTAGCAAGGTTTGGGAAAATCCCCATTTTTGACTTTTTCGACACTACCGGCCCTGTCGTTTTTTTCAATTTTTGCCCGGTTTGGAAAATCCTTCACAATTTTCACAAAACGCCCCAACTGTGCTTGATTTTGCTCCTTTCTGACTCAGTCCGCACCCCTGGCCCCTTTTAGCAAGGTTTGGGAAAATCCCCATTTTTGACTTTTTCGACACTACCGGCCCTGTCGTTTTTTTCAATTTTTGCCCACGTTGGAAAATCCTTCACAATTTTCCCAAAACGCCCCAACTGTGCTTGATTTTGCTCCTTTCTGACTCAGTCCGCCCCCTGGCACCTTTTAGCAAGGTTTGGGAATATCCCCATTTTTGACTTTTTCGACACTACCGGCCCTGTCTTTTTTTTCAAATTTTGCCCGGTTTGGAAAATCCTTCACAATTTTCACAAAACGCCCCAACTGTGCTTTATTTTGCTCGTTTTTCAATCAGCCCGCCCCCTGGCCCCTTTTAGCAAAAATTTGGGAAAATCCCAATTTTTGACTTTTTCGACACTACCGGACCTGTCGTTTTTTTCAAATTTTGCCCACTTTGGAAAATCCTTCACAATTTTCTCAAAACGCCCCAACTGTGCTTGATTTTGCTCATTCATGACTCAGTCCGCCCCCCTGGCCCCTTTTAGCAAGGTTTGGGAAAATCCCCATTTTGACTTTTTCGACACTACCGGCCCTGTCTTTTTTTTCAATTTATGCCCGGTTTGGAAAATCCTTCACAATTTTCTCAAAACGCCCCAACTGTGCTTGATTTTGCTCCTTTCTGACTCAGTCCGCCCCCTGGCACCTTTTAGCAAGGTTTGGGAAAATCCCCATTTTTGACTTTTTCGACACTACCGGCCCTGTCTTTTTTTCAAATTTTGCCCGGTTTGGAAAATCCTTCACAATTTTCACAAAACGCCCCAACTGTGCTTGATTTTGCTCGTTTTTCAATCAGCCCGCCCCCTGGCCCCTTTTAGCAAAAATTTGGGAAAATCCCAATTTTTGACTTTTTCGACACTACCGGCCCTGTCGTTTTTTTCAAATTTTGCCCGGTTTGGAAAATCCTTCACAATTTTCCCAAAACGCCCCAACTGTGCTTGATTTTGCTCCTTTTTCACCCAGCCCCCCCATCTGGCCTCTTTAAGCAAAGTTTGGGAAAATCCACATTTTTGACTTTTTCGACACTACCGGCCCTGTCGTTTTTTTCAATTTTTGCCCACTATGGAAAATCCTTCACAATTTTCACAAAACGCCCCAACTGTGCTTGATTTTGCTCGTTTTTCACTCAGCCCCCCCCCCTGGCCTCTTTAAGCAAATTTTGTGAAAATCCCCATTTTTGACTTTTTCGACACTACCGGCCCTGTCGTTTTTTTCAAATTTTGCCCGGTTTGGAAAATCCTTCACAATTTTCACAAAACGCCCCAACTGTGCTTGATTTTGCTCCTTTCTTACTTAATCCGCCCCCCAGGCCCCTTTTAGCAAGGTTTTGGAAAATCCCCATTTTTGACTTTTTCGACACTACCGGCCCTGTCGTTTTTTTCAATTTTTGCCCACGTTGGAAAATCCTTCACAATTTTCCCAAAGCGCCCCAACTGTGCTTGATTTTGCTCCTTTCTGACTCAGTCCGCCCCCTGGCACCTTTTAGCAAGGTTTGGGAAAATCCCCATTTTTGACTTTTTCGACACTACCGGCCCTGTCTTTTTTTCAAATTTTGCCCGGTTTGGAAAATCCTTCACAATTTTCACAAAACGCCCCAACTGTGCTTGATTTTGCTTGTTTTTCAATCAGCCCGCCCCCTGGCCCCTTTTAGCAAAAATTTTGGAAAATCCCAATTTTTGACTTTTTCGACACTACCGGATCTGTCGTTTTTTTCAAATTTTGTCCACTTTGGAAAATCCTTCACAATTTTCTCAAAACGCCCCAACTGTGCTTGATTTAGCTCATTTCTGACTCAGTCCGCCCCTCTGGCCCCTTTTAGCAAGGTTTGGGAAAATCCGCATTTTTGACTTTTTCGACACTACCGGACCTGTCGTTTTTTTCAAATTTTGCCCGGTTTGGAAAATCCTTCACAATTTTCACAAAACGCCCCAACTGTGCTTGATTTTGCTCGTTTATCAATCAGCCCGCCCCCTGGCCCCTTTTAGCAAAAATTTGGGAGAATCCCAATTTTTGACTTTTTCGACACTACCGGCCCTGTCTTTTTTTTCAATTTATGCCCGGTTTGGAAAATCCTTCACAATTTTCCCAAAACGCCCCAACTGTGCTTGATTTTGCTCCTTTCTGACTCAGTCCGCACCCCTGGCCCCTTTTAGCAAGGTTTGGGAAAATCCCCATTTTTGACTTTTTCGACACTACCGGACCTGTCGTTTTTTTCAAATTTTGCCCGGTTTGGATAATCCTTCACAATTTTCTCAAAACGCCCCAACTGTGCTTGATTTTGCTCATTTCTGACTCAGTCCGCCCCCCTGGCCCCTTTTAGCAAGGTTTGGGAAAATCCCCATTTTTGACTTTTTCGACACTACCGGCCCTGTCTTTTTTTTCAATTTATGCCCGGTTTGGAAAATCCTTCACAATTTTCTCAAAACGCCCCAACTGTGCTTGATTTTGCTCCTTTCTGACTCAGTCCGCCCCCTGGCACCTTTTAGCAAGGTTTGGGAAAATCCCCATTTTTGACTTTTTCGACACTACCGGCCCTGTCTTTTTTTCAAATTTTTCCCGGTTTGGAAAATCCTTCACAATTTTCACAAAACGCCCCAACTGTGCTTGATTTTGCTCGTTTTTCAATCAGCCCGCCCCCTGGCCCCTTTTAGCAAAAATTTGGGAAAATCCCAATTTTTGACTTTTTCGACACTACCGGACCTGTCGTTTTTTTCAAATTTTGCCCGGTTTGGAAAATCCTTCACAATTTTCACAAAACGCCCCAACTGTGCTTGATTTTGCTCCTTTCTGACTCAGTCAACCCCTTGGCACCTTTTAGCAAGGTTTGGGAAAATCCCCATTTTTGACTTTTTCGACACTACCGGCCCTGTCTTTTTTTCAAATTTTGCCCGGTTTGGAAAATCCTTCACAATTTTCACAAAACGCCCCAACTGTGCTTGATTTTGCTCGTTTTTCAATCAGCCCGCCCCCTGGCCCCTTTTAGCAAAAATTTGGGAAAATCCCAATTTTTGACTTTTTCGACACTACCGGACCTGTCGTTTTTTTCAAATTTTGCCCACTTTGGAAAATCCTTCACAATTTTCTCAAAACGCCCCAACTGTGCTTGATTTTGCAACTTTCTGAATCAGTCCACCCCCTGGCACCTTTTAGCAAGGTTTGTGAAAATCCCCATTTTTGACTTTTTCGACACTACCGGCCCTGTCGTTTTTTTCAATTTTTGCCCACTTTGGAAAATCCTTCACAATTTTCACAAAACGCCCCAACTGTGCTTGATTTTGCTCCTTTTTCACCCAGCCCCCCCCCTCTGGCCTCTTTAAGCAAAGTTTGGGAAAATCCCCATTTTTGACTTTTTCGACACTACCGGCACTGTCGTTTTTTTTCAAATTTTGCCCGGTTTGGAAAATCCTTCACAATTTTCCCAAAACGCCCCAACTGTGCTTGATTTTGCTCCTTTCTGACTCAGTCCGCCCCCCTGGCCCCTTTTAGCAAGGTTTGGGAAAATCCCCATTTTTGACTTTTTCGACACTACCGGCCCTGTCGTTTTTTTCAATTTTTGCCCACTTTGGAAAATCCTTCACAATTTTCACAAAACGCCCCAACTGTGCTTGATTTTGCTCCTTTTTCACCCAGCCCCCCCCTCTGGCCTCTTTAAGCAAAGTTTGGGAAAATCCCCATTTTTGACTTTTTCGACACTACCGGCACTGTCTTTTTTTTTCAAATTTTGCCCGGTTTGGAAAATCCTTCACAATTTTCACAAAACGCCCCAACTGTGCTTGATTTTGCTCCTTTCTTACTTAATCCGCCCCCCAGGCCCCTTTTAGCAAGGTTTTGGAAAATCCCCATTTTTGACTTTTTCGACACTACCGGCCCTGTCGTTTTTTTCAATTTTTGCCCACGTTGGAAAATCCTTCACAATTTTCCCAAAACGCCCCAACTGTGCTTGATTTTGCTCCTTTCTGACTCAGTCCGCCCCCTGGCACCTTTTAGCAAGGTTTGGGAAAATCCCCATTTTTGACTTTTTCGACACTACCGGCCCTGTCTTTTTTTCAAATTTTGCCCGGTTTGGAAAATCCTTCACAATTTTCACAAAACGCCCCAACTGTGCTTGATTTTGCTCGTTTTTCAATCAGCCCGCCCCCTGGCCCCTTTTAGCAAAAATTTGGGAAAATCCCAATTTTTGACTTTTTCGACACTACCGGATCTGTCGTTTTTTTCAAATTTTGTCCACTTTGGAAAATCCTTCACAATTTTCTCAAAACGCCCCAACTGTGCTTGATTTAGCTCATTTCTGACTCAGTCCGCCCCCCTGGCCCCTTTTAGCAAGGTTTGGGAAAATCCGCATTTTTGACTTTTTCGACACTACCGGACCTGTCGTTTTTTTCAAATTTTGCCCGGTTTGGAAAATCCTTCACAATTTTCACAAAACGCCCCAACTGTGCTTGATTTTGCTCGTTTATCAATCAGCCCGCCCCCTGGCCCCTTTTAGCAAAAATTTGGGAAAATCCCAATTTTTGACTTTTTCGACACTACCGGCCCTGTCTTTTTTTTCAATTTATGCCCGGTTTGGAAAATCCTTCACAATTTTCCCAAAACGCCCCAACTGTGCTTGATTTTGCTCCTTTCTGACTCAGTCCGCACCCCTGGCCCCTTTTAGCAAGGTTTGGGAAAATCCCCATTTTTGACTTTTTCGACACTACCGGACCTGTCGTTTTTTTCAAATTTTGCCCGGTTTGGATAATCCTTCACAATTTTCTCAAAACGCCCCAACTGTGCTTGATTTTGCTCATTTCTGACTCAGTCCGCCCCCCTGGCCCCTTTTAGCAAGGTTTGGGAAAATCCCCATTTTTGACTTTTTCGACACTACCGGCCCTGTCTTTTTTTTCAATTTATGCCCGGTTTGGAAAATCCTTCACAATTTTCTCAAAACGCCCCAACTGTGCTTGATTTTGCTCCTTTCTGACTCAGTCCGCCCCCTGGCACCTTTTAGCAAGGTTTGGGAAAATCCCCATTTTTGACTTTTTCGACACTACCGGCCCTGTCTTTTTTTCAAATTTTTCCCAGTTTGGAAAATCCTTCACAATTTTCACAAAACGCCCCAACTGTGCTTGATTTTGCTCGTTTTTCAATCAGCCCGCCCCCTGGCCCCTTTTAGCAAAAATTTGGGAAAATCCCAATTTTTGACTTTTTCGACACTACCGGACCTGTCGTTTTTTTCAAATTTTGCCCACTTTGGAAAATCCTTCACAATTTTCTCAAAACGCCCCAACTGTGCTTGATTTTGCTCCTTTCTGACTCAGTCAACCCCCTGGCACCTTTTAGCAAGGTTTGGGAAAATCCCCATTTTTGACTTTTTCGACACTACCGGCCCTGTCGTTTTTTTCAATTTTTGCCCGGTTTGGAAAATCCTTCACAATTTTCACAAAACGCCCCAACTGTGCTTGATTTTGCTCCTTTCTGACTCAGTCCGCACCCCTGGCCCCTTTTAGCAAGGTTTGGGAAAATCCCCATTTTTGACTTTTTCGACACTACCGGCCCTGTCGTTTTTTTCAATTTTTGCCCACGTTGGAAAATCCTTCACAATTTTCCCAAAACGCCCCAACTGTGCTTGATTTTGCTCCTTTCTGACTCAGTCCGCCCCCTGGCACCTTTTAGCAAGGTTTGGGAATATCCCCATTTTTGACTTTTTCGACACTACCGGCCCTGTCTTTTTTTTCAAATTTTGCCCGGTTTGGAAAATCCTTCACAATTTTCACAAAACGCCCCAACTGTGCTTTATTTTGCTCGTTTTTCAATCAGCCCGCCCCCTGGCCCCTTTTAGCAAAAATTTGGGAAAATCCCAATTTTTGACTTTTTCGACACTACCGGACCTGTCGTTTTTTTCAAATTTTGCCCACTTTGGAAAATCCTTCACAATTTTCTCAAAACGCCCCAACTGTGCTTGATTTTGCTCATTCATGACTCAGTCCGCCCCCCTGGCCCCTTTTAGCAAGGTTTGGGAAAATCCCCATTTTGACTTTTTCGACACTACCGGCCCTGTCTTTTTTTTCAATTTATGCCCGGTTTGGAAAATCCTTCACAATTTTCTCAAAACGCCCCAACTGTGCTTGATTTTGCTCCTTTCTGACTCAGTCCGCCCCCTGGCACCTTTTAGCAAGGTTTGGGAAAATCCCCATTTTTGACTTTTTCGACACTACCGGCCCTGTCTTTTTTTCAAATTTTGCCCGGTTTGGAAAATCCTTCACAATTTTCACAAAACGCCCCAACTGTGCTTGATTTTGCTCGTTTTTCAATCAGCCCGCCCCCTGGCCCCTTTTAGCAAAAATTTGGGAAAATCCCAATTTTTGACTTTTTCGACACTACCGGCCCTGTCGTTTTTTTCAAATTTTGCCCGGTTTGGAAAATCCTTCACAATTTTCCCAAAACGCCCCAACTGTGCTTGATTTTGCTCCTTTTTCACCCAGCCCCCCCATCTGGCCTCTTTAAGCAAAGTTTGGGAAAATCCACATTTTTGACTTTTTCGACACTACCGGCCCTGTCGTTTTTTTCAATTTTTGCCCACTATGGAAAATCCTTCACAATTTTCACAAAACGCCCCAACTGTGCTTGATTTTGCTCGTTTTTCACTCAGCCCCCCCCCCTGGCCTCTTTAAGCAAATTTTGTGAAAATCCCCATTTTTGACTTTTTCGACACTACCGGCCCTGTCGTTTTTTTCAAATTTTGCCCGGTTTGGAAAATCCTTCACAATTTTCACAAAACGCCCCAACTGTGCTTGATTTTGCTCCTTTCTTACTTAATCCGCCCCCCAGGCCCCTTTTAGCAAGGTTTTGGAAAATCCCCATTTTTGACTTTTTCGACACTACCGGCCCTGTCGTTTTTTTCAATTTTTGCCCACGTTGGAAAATCCTTCACAATTTTCCCAAAACGCCCCAACTGTGCTTGATTTTGCTCCTTTCTGACTCAGTCCGCCCCCTGGCACCTTTTAGCAAGGTTTGGGAAAATCCCCATTTTTGACTTTTTCGACACTACCGGCCCTGTCTTTTTTTCAAATTTTGCCCGGTTTGGAAAATCCTTCACAATTTTCACAAAACGCCCCAACTGTGCTTGATTTTGCTTGTTTTTCAATCAGCCCGCCCCCTGGCCCCTTTTAGCAAAAATTTTGGAAAATCCCAATTTTTGACTTTTTCGACACTACCGGATCTGTCGTTTTTTTCAAATTTTGTCCACTTTGGAAAATCCTTCACAATTTTCTCAAAACGCCCCAACTGTGCTTGATTTAGCTCATTTCTGACTCAGTCCGCCCCTCTGGCCCCTTTTAGCAAGGTTTGGGAAAATCCGCATTTTTGACTTTTTCGACACTACCGGACCTGTCGTTTTTTTCAAATTTTGCCCGGTTTGGAAAATCCTTCACAATTTTCACAAAACGCCCCAACTGTGCTTGATTTTGCTCGTTTATCAATCAGCCCGCCCCCTGGCCCCTTTTAGCAAAAATTTGGGAGAATCCCAATTTTTGACTTTTTCGACACTACCGGCCCTGTCTTTTTTTTCAATTTATGCCCGGTTTGGAAAATCCTTCACAATTTTCCCAAAACGCCCCAACTGTGCTTGATTTTGCTCCTTTCTGACTCAGTCCGCACCCCTGGCCCCTTTTAGCAAGGTTTGGGAAAATCCCCATTTTTGACTTTTTCGACACTACCGGACCTGTCGTTTTTTTCAAATTTTGCCCGGTTTGGATAATCCTTCACAATTTTCTCAAAACGCCCCAACTGTGCTTGATTTTGCTCATTTCTGACTCAGTCCGCCCCCCTGGCCCCTTTTAGCAAGGTTTGGGAAAATCCCCATTTTTGACTTTTTCGACACTACCGGCCCTGTCTTTTTTTTCAATTTATGCCCGGTTTGGAAAATCCTTCACAATTTTCTCAAAACGCCCCAACTGTGCTTGATTTTGCTCCTTTCTGACTCAGTCCGCCCCCTGGCACCTTTTAGCAAGGTTTGGGAAAATCCCCATTTTTGACTTTTTCGACACTACCGGCCCTGTCTTTTTTTCAAATTTTTCCCGGTTTGGAAAATCCTTCACAATTTTCACAAAACGCCCCAACTGTGCTTGATTTTGCTCGTTTTTCAATCAGCCCGCCCCCTGGCCCCTTTTAGCAAAAATTTGGGAAAATCCCAATTTTTGACTTTTTCGACACTACCGGACCTGTCGTTTTTTTCAAATTTTGCCCACTTTGGAAAATCCTTCACAATTTTCTCAAAACGCCCCAACTGTGCTTGATTTTGCTCCTTTCTGACTCAGTCAACCCCCTGGCACCTTTTAGCAAGGTTTGGGAAAATCCCCATTTTTGACTTTTTCGACACTACCGGCCCTGTCGTTTTTTTCAATTTTTGCCCGGTTTGGAAAATCCTTCACAACTTTCACAAAACGCCCCAACTGTGCTTGATTTTGCTCCTTTCTGACTCAGTCCGCCCCCTGGCACCTTTTAGCAAGGTTTGGGAAAATCCCCATTTTTGACTTTTTCGACACTACCGGCCCTGTCGTTTTTTTCAATTTTTGCCCACGTTGGAAAATCCTTCACAATTTTCCCAAAACGCCCCAACTGTGCTTGATTTTGCTCCTTTCTGACTCAGTCCGCCCCCTGGCACCTTTTAGCAAGGTTTGGGAAAATCCCCATTTTTGACTTTTTCGACACTACCGGCCCTGTCTTTTTTTTCAAATTTTGCCCGGTTTGGAAAATCCTTCACAATTTTCACAAAACGCCCCAACTGTGCTTTATTTTGCTCGTTTTTCAATCAGCCCGCCCCCTGGCCCCTTTTAGCAAAAATTTGGGAAAATCCCAATTTTTGACTTTTTCGACACTACCGGACCTGTCGTTTTTTTCAAATTTTGCCCACTTTGGAAAATCCTTCACAATTTTCTCAAAACGCCCCAACTGTGCTTGATTTTGCTCATTCATGACTCAGTCCGCCCCCCTGGCCCCTTTTAGCAAGGTTTGGGAAAATCCCCATTTTTGACTTTTTCGACACTACCGGCCCTGTCTTTTTTTTCAATTTATGCCCGGTTTGGAAAATCCTTCACAATTTTCTCAAAACGCCCCAACTGTGCTTGATTTTGCTCCTTTCTGACTCAGTCCGCCCCCTGGCACCTTTTAGCAAGGTTTGGGAAAATCCCCATTTTTGACTTTTTCGACACTACCGGCCCTGTCTTTTTTTCAAATTTTGCCCGGTTTGGAAAATCCTTCACAATTTTCACAAAACGCCCCAACTGTGCTTGATTTTGCTCGTTTTTCAATCAGCCCGCCCCCTGGCCCCTTTTAGCAAAAATTTGGGAAAATCCCAATTTTTGACTTTTTCGACACTACCGGCCCTGTCGTTTTTTTCAAATTTTGCCCGGTTTGGAAAATCCTTCACAATTTTCCCAAAACGCCCCAACTGTGCTTGATTTTGCTCCTTTTTCACTCAGCCCGCCCCCTGGCCCCTTTTAGCAAGGTTTGGGAAAATCCGCATTTTTGACTTTTTCGACACTACCGGCCCTGTCGTTTTTTTCAAATTTTGCCCGGTTTGGAAAATCCTTCACAATTTTCTCAAAACGCCCCAACTGTGCTTGATTTTGCTCATTTCTGACTCAGTCCGCCCCCCTGGCCCCTTTTAGCAAGGTTTGGGAAAATCCGCATTTTTGACTTTTTCGACACTACCGGCCCTGTCGTTTTTTTCAATTTTTGCCCACTTTGGAAAATCCTTCACAATTTTCCCAAAACGCCCCAACTGTGCTTGATTTTGCTTCTTTCTGACTCAGTCCGCCCCCTGGCACCTTTTAGTAAGGTTTGGGAAAATCCCCATTTTTGACTTTTTCGACACTACCGGCCCTGTCTTTTTTTCAAATTTTGCCCGGTTTGGAAAATCCTTCAAAATTTTCACAAAACGCCCCAACTGTGCTTGATTTTGCTCGTTTTTCAATCAGCCCGCCCCCTGGCCCCTTTTAGCAAAAATTTGGGAAAATCCGCATTTTTGACTTTTTCGACACTACCGGACCTGTCGTTTTTTTCAAATTTTGCCCACTTTGGAAAATCCTTCACAATTTTCTCAAAACGCCCCAACTGTGCTTGATTTTGCTCCTTTCTGACTCAGTCCACCCCCTGGCACCTTTTAGCAAGGTTTGTGAAAATCCCCATTTTTGACTTTTTCGACACTACCGGCCCTGTCGTTTTTTTCAATTTTTGCCCACTTTGGAAAATCCTTCACAATTTTCACAAAACGCCCCAACTGTGCTTGATTTTGCTCCTTTTTCACCCAGCCCCCCCATCTGGCCTCTTTAAGCAAAGTTTGGGAAAATCCCCATTTTTGACTTTTTCGACACTACCGGCACTGTCGTTTTTTTCAATTTTTGCCCACTATGGAAAATCCTTCACAATTTTCACAAAACGCCCCAACTGTGCTTGATTTTGCTCGTTTTTCAATAAGCCCGCCCCCTGGCCCCTTTTAGCAAAGATTTGGGAAAATCCCCATTTTTGACTTTTTCGACACTACCGGACCTGTCGTTTTTTTCAAATTTTGCCCGGTTTGGATAATCCTTCACAATTTTCTCAAAACGCCCCAACTGTGCTTGATTTTGCTCATTTCTGACTCAGTCCGCCCCCCTGGCCCCTTTTAGCAAGGTTTGGGAAAATCCCCATTTTTGACTTTTTCGACACTACCGGCCCTGTCTTTTTTTTCAATTTATGCCCGGTTTGGAAAATCCTTCACAATTTTCTCAAAACGCCCCAACTGTGCTTGATTTTGCTCCTTTCTGACTCAGTCCGCCCCCTGGCACCTTTTAGCAAGGTTTGGGAAAATCCCCATTTTTGACTTTTTCGACACTACCGGCCCTGTCTTTTTTTCAAATTTTGCCCGGTTTGGAAAATCCTTCACAATTTTCACAAAACGCCCCAACTGTGCTTGATTTTGCTCGTTTTTCAATCAGCCCGCCCCCTGGCCCCTTTTAGCAAAGATTTGGGAAAATCCCAATTTTTGACTTTTTCGACACTACCGGACCTGTCGTTTTTTTCAAATTTTGCCCACTTTGGAAAATCCTTCACAATTTTCTCAAAACGCCCCAACTGTGCTTGATTTTGCTCCTTTCTGACTCAGTCAACCCCCTGGCACCTTTTAGCAAGGTTTGGGAAAATCCCCATTTTTGACTTTTTCGACACTACCGGCCCTGTCTTTTTTTCAAATTTTGCCCGGTTTGGAAAATCCTTCACAATTTTCACAAAACGCCCCAACTGTGCTTGATTTTGCTCGTTTTTCAATCAGCCCGCCCCCTGGCCCCTTTTAGCAAAAATTTGGGAAAATCCCAATTTTTGACTTTTTCGACACTACCGGACCTGTCGTTTTTTTCAAATTTTGCCCACTTTGGAAAATCCTTCACAATTTTCTCAAAACGCCCCAACTGTGCTTGATTTTGCAACTTTCTGAATCAGTCCACCCCCTGGCACCTTTTAGCAAGGTTTGTGAAAATCCCCATTTTTGACTTTTTCGACACTACCGGCCCTGTCGTTTTTTTCAAATTTTGCCCGGTTTGGAAAATCCTTCACAATTTTCCCAAAACGCCCCAACTGTGCTTGATTTTGCTCCTTTTTCACCCAGCCCCCCCCCTCTGGCCTCTTTAAGCAAAGTTTGGGAAAATCCCCATTTTTGACTTTTTCGACACTACCGGCACTGTCGTTTTTTTTCAAATTTTGCCCGGTTTGGAAAATCCTTCACAATTTTCCCAAAACGCCCCAACTGTGCTTGATTTTGCTCCTTTCTGACTCAGTCCGCCCCCCTGGCCCCTTTTAGCAAGGTTTGGGAAAATCCCCATTTTTGACTTTTTCGACACTACCGGCCCTGTCGTTTTTTTCAATTTTTGCCCACTTTGGAAAATCCTTCAAAATTTTCACAAAACGCCCCAACTGTGCTTGATTTTGCTCCTTTTTCACCCAGCCCCCCCCTCTGGCCTCTTTAAGCAAAGTTTGGGAAAATCCCCATTTTTGACTTTTTCGACACTACCGGCACTGTCTTTTTTTTTCAAATTTTGCCCGGTTTGGAAAATCCTTCACAATTTTCACAAAACGCCCCAACTGTGCTTGATTTTGCTCCTTTCTTACTTAATCCGCCCCCCAGGCCCCTTTTAGCAAGGTTTTGGAAAATCCCCATTTTTGACTTTTTCGACACTACCGGCCCTGTCGTTTTTTTCAATTTTTGCCCACGTTGGAAAATCCTTCACAATTTTCCCAAAACGCCCCAACTGTGCTTGATTTTTCTCCTTTCTGACTCAGTCCGCCCCCTGGCACCTTTTAGCAAGGTTTGGGAAAATCCCCATTTTTGACTTTTTCGACACTACCGGCCCTGTCTTTTTTTCAAATTTTGCCCGGTTTGGAAAATCCTTCACAATTTTCACAAAACGCCCCAACTGTGCTTGATTTTGCTCGTTTTTCAATCAGCCCGCCCCCTGGCCCCTTTTAGCAAAGATTTGGGAAAATCCCAATTTTTGACTTTTTCGACACTACCGGACCTGTCGTTTTTTTCAAATTTTGCCCACTTTGGAAAATCCTTCACAATTTTCTCAAAACGCCCCAACTGTGCTTGATTTTGCTCCTTTCTGACTCAGTCAACCCCCTGGCACCTTTTAGCAAGGTTTGGGAAAATCCCCATTTTTGACTTTTTCGACACTACCGGCCCTGTCTTTTTTTCAAATTTTGCCCGGTTTGGAAAATCCTTCACAATTTTCACAAAACGCCCCAACTGTGCTTGATTTTGCTCGTTTTTCAATCAGCCCGCCCCCTGGCCCCTTTTAGCAAAAATTTGGGAAAATCCCAATTTTTGACTTTTTCGACACTACCGGACCTGTCGTTTTTTTCAAATTTTGCCCACTTTGGAAAATCCTTCACAATTTTCTCAAAACGCCCCAACTGTGCTTGATTTTGCAACTTTCTGAATCAGTCCACCCCCTGGCACCTTTTAGCAAGGTTTGTGAAAATCCCCATTTTTGACTTTTTCGACACTACCGGCCCTGTCGTTTTTTTCAAATTTTGCCCGGTTTGGAAAATCCTTCACAATTTTCCCAAAACGCCCCAACTGTGCTTGATTTTGCTCCTTTTTCACCCAGCCCCCCCCCTCTGGCCTCTTTAAGCAAAGTTTGGGAAAATCCCCATTTTTGACTTTTTCGACACTACCGGCACTGTCGTTTTTTTTCAAATTTTGCCCGGTTTGGAAAATCCTTCACAATTTTCCCAAAACGCCCCAACTGTGCTTGATTTTGCTCCTTTCTGACTCAGTCCGCCCCCCTGGCCCCTTTTAGCAAGGTTTGGGAAAATCCCCATTTTTGACTTTTTCGACACTACCGGCCCTGTCGTTTTTTTCAATTTTTGCCCACTTTGGAAAATCCTTCAAAATTTTCACAAAACGCCCCAACTGTGCTTGATTTTGCTCCTTTTTCACCCAGCCCCCCCCTCTGGCCTCTTTAAGCAAAGTTTGGGAAAATCCCCATTTTTGACTTTTTCGACACTACCGGCACTGTCTTTTTTTTTCAAATTTTGCCCGGTTTGGAAAATCCTTCACAATTTTCACAAAACGCCCCAACTGTGCTTGATTTTGCTCCTTTCTTACTTAATCCGCCCCCCAGGCCCCTTTTAGCAAGGTTTTGGAAAATCCCCATTTTTGACTTTTTCGACACTACCGGCCCTGTCGTTTTTTTCAATTTTTGCCCACGTTGGAAAATCCTTCACAATTTTCCCAAAACGCCCCAACTGTGCTTGATTTTGCTCCTTTCTGACTCAGTCCGCCCCCTGGCACCTTTTAGCAAGGTTTGGGAAAATCCCCATTTTTGACTTTTTCGACACTACCGGCCCTGTCTTTTTTTCAAATTTTGCCCGGTTTGGAAAATCCTTCACAATTTTCACAAAACGCCCCAACTGTGCTTGATTTTGCTCGTTTTTCAATCAGCCCGCCCCCTGGCCCCTTTTAGCAAAAATTTGGGAAAATCCCAATTTTTGACTTTTTCGACACTACCGGCCCTGTCGTTTTTTTCAAATTTTGCCCGGTTTGGAAAATCCTTCACAATTTTCCCAAAACGCCCCAACTGTGCTTGATTTTGCTCCTTTTTCACTCAGCCCGCCCCCTGGCCCCTTTTAGCAAGGTTTGGGAAAATCCGCATTTTTGACTTTTTCGACACTACCGGCCCTGTCGTTTTTTTCAATTTTTGCCCACTATGGAAAATCCTTCACAATTTTCACAAAACGCCCCAACTGTGCTTGATTTTGCTCGTTTTTCACTCAGCCCCCCCCCCTGGCCTCTTTAAGCAAATTTTGTGAAAATCCCAATTTTTGACTTTTTCGACACTACCGGCCCTGTCGTTTTTTTCAAATTTTGCCCGGTTTGGAAAATCCTTCACAATTTTCTCAAAACGCCCCAACTGTGCTTGATTTTGTTCATTTCTGACTCAGTCCGCCCCCCTGGCCCCTTTTAGCAAGGTTTGGGAAAATCCGCATTTTTGACTTTTTCGACACTACCGGCCCTGTCGTTTTTTTCAATTTTTGCCCACGTTGGAAAATCCTTCACAATTTTCCCAAAACGCCCCAACTGTGCTTGATTTTGCTCCTTTCTGACTCAGTCCGCCCCCTGGCACCTTTTAGTAAGGTTTGGGAAAATCCCCATTTTTGACTTTTTCGACACTACCGGCCCTGTCTTTTTTTCAAATTTTGCCCGGTTTGGAAAATCCTTCACAATTTTCACAAAACGCCCCAACTGTGCTTGATTTTGCTCGTTTTTCAATCAGCCCGCCCCCTGGCCCCTTTTAGCAAAAATTTGGGAAAATCCGCATTTTTGACTTTTTCGACACTACCGGACCTGTCGTTTTTTTCAAATTTTGCCCACTTTGGAAAATCCTTCACTATTTTCTCAAAACGCCCCAACTGTGCTTGATTTTGCTCCTTTCTGACTCAGTCCACCCCCTGGCACCTTTTAGCAAGGTTTGTGAAAATCCCCATTTTTGACTTTTTCGACACTACCGGCCCTGTCGTTTTTTTCAATTTTTGCCCACTTTGGAAAATCCTTCACAATTTTCACAAAACGCCCCAACTGTGCTTGATTTTGCTCCTTTTTCACCCAGCCCCCCCATCTGGCCTCTTTAAGCAAAGTTTGGGAAAATCCCCATTTTTGACTTTTTCGACACTACCGGCACTGTCGTTTTTTTCAATTTTTGCCCACTATGGAAAATCCTTCACAATTTTCACAAAACGCCCCAACTGTGCTTGATTTTGCTCGTTTTTCAATAAGCCCGCCCCCTGGCCCCTTTTAGCAAAGATTTGAGAAAATCCGCATTTTTGACTTTTTCGACACTACCGGCCCTGTCGTTTTTTTCAAATTTTGCCCGGTTTGGAAAATCCTTCACAATTTTCCCAAAACGCCCCAACTGTGCTTGATTTTGCTCCTTTCTTACTTAGTCCGCCCCCCTGGCCCCTTTTAGCAAGGTTTGTGAAAATCACCATTTTTGACTTTTTCGATACTACCGGCCCTGTCTTTTTTTTCAATTTATGCCCGGTTTGGAAAATCCTTCACAATTTTCCCAAAACGCCCCAACTGTGCTTGATTTTGCTCCTTTTTCACCCAGCCCCCCCCCTCTGGCCTCTTTAAGCAAAGTTTGGGAAAATCCCCATTTTTGACTTTTTCGACACTACCGGCACTGTCGTTTTTTTTCAAATTTTGCCCGGTTTGGAAAATCCTTCACAATTTTCCCAAAACGCCCCAACTGTGCTTGATTTTGCTCCTTTCTGACTCAGTCCGCCCCCCTGGCCCCTTTTAGCAAGGTTTGGGAAAATCCCCATTTTTGACTTTTTCGACACTACCGGCCCTGTCGTTTTTTTCAATTTTTGCCCACTTTGGAAAATCCTTCAAAATTTTCACAAAACGCCCCAACTGTGCTTGATTTTGCTCCTTTTTCACCCAGCCCCCCCCTCTGGCCTCTTTAAGCAAAGTTTGGGAAAATCCCCATTTTTGACTTTTTCGACACTACCGGCACTGTCTTTTTTTTTCAAATTTTGCCCGGTTTGGAAAATCCTTCACAATTTTCACAAAACGCCCCAACTGTGCTTGATTTTGCTCCTTTCTTACTTAATCCGCCCCCCAGGCCCCTTTTAGCAAGGTTTTGGAAAATCCCCATTTTTGACTTTTTCGACACTACCGGCCCTGTCGTTTTTTTCAATTTTTGCCCACGTTGGAAAATCCTTCACAATTTTCCCAAAACGCCCCAACTGTGCTTGATTTTGCTCCTTTCTGACTCAGTCCGCCCCCTGGCACCTTTTAGCAAGGTTTGGGAAAATCCCCATTTTTGACTTTTTCGACACTACCGGCCCTGTCTTTTTTTCAAATTTTGCCCGGTTTGGAAAATCCTTCACAATTTTCACAAAACGCCCCAACTGTGCTTGATTTTGCTCGTTTTTCAATCAGCCCGCCCCCTGGCCCCTTTTAGCAAAAATTTGGGAAAATCCCAATTTTTGACTTTTTCGACACTACCGGCCCTGTCGTTTTTTTCAAATTTTGCCCGGTTTGGAAAATCCTTCACAATTTTCCCAAAACGCCCCAACTGTGCTTGATTTTGCTCCTTTTTCACTCAGCCCGCCCCCTGGCCCCTTTTAGCAAGGTTTGGGAAAATCCGCATTTTTGACTTTTTCGACACTACCGGCCCTGTCGTTTTTTTCAATTTTTGCCCACTATGGAAAATCCTTCACAATTTTCACAAAACGCCCCAACTGTGCTTGATTTTGCTCGTTTTTCACTCAGCCCCCCCCCCTGGCCTCTTTAAGCAAATTTTGTGAAAATCCCAATTTTTGACTTTTTCGACACTACCGGCCCTGTCGTTTTTTTCAAATTTTGCCCGGTTTGGAAAATCCTTCACAATTTTCTCAAAACGCCCCAACTGTGCTTGATTTTGCTCATTTCTGACTCAGTCCGCCCCCCTGGCCCCTTTTAGCAAGGTTTGGGAAAATCCGCATTTTTGACTTTTTCGACACTACCGGCCCTGTCGTTTTTTTCAATTTTTGCCCACGTTGGAAAATCCTTCACAATTTTCCCAAAACGCCCCAACTGTGCTTGATTTTGCTCCTTTCTGACTCAGTCCGCCCCCTGGCACCTTTTAGTAAGGTTTGGGAAAATCCCCATTTTTGACTTTTTCGACACTACCGGCCCTGTCTTTTTTTCAAATTTTGCCCGGTTTGGAAAATCCTTCACAATTTTCACAAAACGCCCCAACTGTGCTTGATTTTGCTCGTTTTTCAATCAGCCCGCCCCCTGGCCCCTTTTAGCAAAAATTTGGGAAAATCCGCATTTTTGACTTTTTCGACACTACCGGACCTGTCGTTTTTTTCAAATTTTGCCCACTTTGGAAAATCCTTCACTATTTTCTCAAAACGCCCCAACTGTGCTTGATTTTGCTCCTTTCTGACTCAGTCCACCCCCTGGCACCTTTTAGCAAGGTTTGTGAAAATCCCCATTTTTGACTTTTTCGACACTACCGGCCCTGTCGTTTTTTTCAATTTTTGCCCACTTTGGAAAATCCTTCACAATTTTCACAAAACGCCCCAACTGTGCTTGATTTTGCTCCTTTTTCACCCAGCCCCCCCATCTGGCCTCTTTAAGCAAAGTTTGGGAAAATCCCCATTTTTGACTTTTTCGACACTACCGGCACTGTCGTTTTTTTCAATTTTTGCCCACTATGGAAAATCCTTCACAATTTTCACAAAACGCCCCAACTGTGCTTGATTTTGCTCGTTTTTCAATAAGCCCGCCCCCTGGCCCCTTTTAGCAAAGATTTGAGAAAATCCGCATTTTTGACTTTTTCGACACTACCGGCCCTGTCGTTTTTTTCAAATTTTGCCCACGTTGGAAAATCCTTCACAATTTTCCCAAAACGCCCCAACTGTGCTTGATTTTGCTCCTTTCTTACTTAGTCCGCCCCCCTGGCCCCTTTTAGCAAGGTTTGTGAAAATCACCATTTTTGACTTTTTCGATACTACCGGCCCTGTCTTTTTTTTCAATTTATGCCCGGTTTGGAAAATCCTTCACAATTTTCCCAAAACGCCCCAACTGTGCTTGATTTTGCTCCTTTCTGACTCAGTCCGCACCCCTGGCCCCTTTTAGCAAGGTTTGAGAAAATCCCCATTTTTGACTTTTTCGTCACTACCGGCCCTGTCGTTTTTTAAAATTTTTGCCCACTTTGGAAAATCCTTCACAATTTTCACAAAACGCCCCAACTGTGCTTGATTTTGCTCGTTTTTCAATCAGCCCGCCCCCTGGCCCCTTTTAGCAAAGTTTGGGAAAATCCCCATTTTTGACTTTTTCGACACTACCGGCCCTGTCTTTTTTTTCAATTTATGCCCGGTTTGGAAAATCCTTCACAATTTTCTCAAAACGCCCCAACTGTGCTTGATTTTGCTCCTTTCTGACTTAGTCCGCCCCCTGGCACCTTTTAGCAAGGTTTGGGAAAATCCCCATTTTTGACTTTTTCGACACTACCGGCCCTGTCTTTTTTTCAAATTTTGCCCGGTTTGGAAAATCCTTCACAATTTTCACAAAACGCCCCAACTGTGCTTGATTTTGCTCGTTTTTCAATCAGCCCGCCCCCTGGCCCCTTTTAGCAAAAATTTGGGAAAATCCCAATTTTTGACTTTTTCGACACTACCGGCCCTGTCGTTTTTTTCAAATTTTGCCCGGTTTGGAAAATCCTTCACAATTTTCCCAAAACGCCCCAACTGTGCTTGATTTTGCTCCTTTTTCACTCAGCCCGCCCCCTGGCCCCTTTTAGCAAGGTTTGGGAAAATCCGCATTTTTGACTTTTTCGACACTACCGGCCCTGTCGTTTTTTTCAATTTTTGCCCACTATGGAAAATCCTTCACAATTTTCACAAAACGCCCCAACTGTGCTTGATTTTGCTCGTTTTTCACTCAGCCCCCCCCCCTGGCCTCTTTAAGCAAATTTTGGGAAAATCCCAATTTTTGACTTTTTCGACACTACCGGACCTGTCGTTTTTTTCAAATTTTGCCCACTTTGGAAAATCCTTCACAATTTTCTCAAAACGCCCCAACTGTGCTTGATTTTGCAACTTTCTGACTCAGTCCACCCCCTGGCACCTTTTAGCAAGGTTTGTGAAAATCCCCATTTTTGACTTTTTCGATACTACCGGCCCTGTCGTTTTTTTCAATTTTTGCCCACTTTGGAAAATCCTTCACAATTTTCACAAAACGCCCCAACTGTGCTTGATTTTGCTCCTTTTTCACCCAGCCCCCCCCTCTGGCCTCTTTAAGCAAAGTTTGGGAAAATCCCCATTTTTGACTTTTTCGACACTACCGGCACTGTCGTTTTTTTCAAATTTTGCCCGGTTTGGAAAATCCTTCACAATTTTCCCAAAACGCCCCAACTGTGCTTGATTTTGCTCCTTTCTGACTCAGTCCGCCCCCCTGGCCCCTTTTAGCAAGTTTTGGGAAAATCCCCATTTTTGACTTTTTCGACACTACCGGCCCTGTCTTTTTTTTCAATTTATGCCCGGTTTGGAAAATCCTTCACAATTTTCCCAAAACGCCCCAACTGTGCTTGATTTTGCTCCTTTCTGACTCAGTCCGCACCCCTGGCCCCTTTTAGCAAGGTTTGAGAAAATCACCATTTTTGACTTTTTCGTCACTACCGGCCCTGTCGTTTTTTTCAAATTTTTGCCCACTTTGGAAAATCCTTCACAATTTTCACACAACGCCCCAACTGTGCTTGATTTTGCTCCTTTTTCACCCAGCCCCCCCCTCTGGCCTCTTTAAGCAAAGTTTGGGAAAATCCCCATTTTTGACTTTTTCGACACTACCGGACCTGTCGTTTTTTTCAAATTTTGCCCGGTTTGGAAAATCCTTCACAATTTTCTCAAAACGCCCCAACTGTGCTTGATTTTGCTCATTTTTGACTCAGTCCGCCCCCCTGGCCCCTTTTAGCAAGGTTTGGGAAAATCCCCATTTTTGACTTTTTCGACACTACCGGCCCTGTTGTTCTTTTAAATTTTTGCCCACGTTGGAAAATCCTTCACAATTTTCCCAAAACGCCCCATCTGTGCTTGATTTTGCTCCTTTCTGACTCAGTCCGCCCCCTGGCACCTTTTAGCAAGGTTTGGGAAAATCCCCATTTTTGACTTTTTCGACACTACCGGCCCTGTCGTTTTTTTCAAATTTTTGCCCACGTTGGAAAATCCTTCACAATTTTCCCAAAACGCCCCAACTGTGCTTGATTTTGCTCCTTTCTGACTCAGTCCGCCCCCTGGCACCTTTTAGCAAGGTTTGGGAAAATCCCCATTTTTGACTTTTTCGACACTACCGGCCCTGTCTTTTTTTCAAATTTTGCCCGGTTTGGAAAATCCTTCACAATTTTCACAAAACGCCCCAACTGTGCTTGATTTTGCTCGTTTTTCAATCAGCCCGCCCCCTGGCCCCTTTTAGCAAAAATTTGGGAAAATCCCAATTTTTGACTTTTTCGACACTACCGGACCTGTCGTTTTTTTCAAATTTTGCCCACTTTGGAAAATCCTTCACAATTTTCTCAAAACGCCCCAACTGTGCTTGATTTTGCTCCTTTCTGACTCAGTCAACCCCCTGGCACCTTTTAGCAAGGTTTGGGAAAATCCCCATTTTTGACTTTTTCGACACTACCGGCCCTGTCGTTTTTTTCAATTTTTGCCCACGTTGGAAAATCCTTCACAATTTTCCCAAAACGCCCCAACTGTGCTTGATTTTGCTCCTTTCTGACTCAGTCCGCCCCCTGGCACCTTTTAGTAAGGTTTGGGAAAATCCCCATTTTTGACTTTTTCGACACTACCGGCCCTGTCTTTTTTTCAAATTTTGCCCGGTTTGGAAAATCCTTCACAATTTTCACAAAACGCCCCAACTGTGCTTGATTTTGCTCGTTTTTCAATCAGCCCGCCCCCTGGCCCCTTTTAGCAAAAATTTGGGAAAATCCGCATTTTTGACTTTTTCGACACTACCGGACCTGTCGTTTTTTTCAAATTTTGCCCACTTTGGAAAATCCTTCACTATTTTCTCAAAACGCCCCAACTGTGCTTGATTTTGCTCCTTTCTGACTCAGTCCACCCCCTGGCACCTTTTAGCAAGGTTTGTGAAAATCCCCATTTTTGACTTTTTCGACACTACCGGCCCTGTCGTTTTTTTCAATTTTTGCCCACTTTGGAAAATCCTTCACAATTTTCACAAAACGCCCCAACTGTGCTTGATTTTGCTCCTTTTTCACCCAGCCCCCCCATCTGGCCTCTTTAAGCAAAGTTTGGGAAAATCCCCATTTTTGACTTTTTCGACACTACCGGCACTGTCGTTTTTTTCAATTTTTGCCCACTATGGAAAATCCTTCACAATTTTCACAAAACGCCCCAACTGTGCTTGATTTTGCTCGTTTTTCAATAAGCCCGCCCCCTGGCCCCTTTTAGCAAAGATTTGAGAAAATCCGCATTTTTGACTTTTTCGACACTACCGGCCCTGTCGTTTTTTTCAAATTTTGCCCACGTTGGAAAATCCTTCACAATTTTCCCAAAACGCCCCAACTGTGCTTGATTTTGCTCCTTTCTTACTTAGTCCGCCCCCCTGGCCCCTTTTAGCAAGGTTTGTGAAAATCACCATTTTTGACTTTTTCGATACTACCGGCCCTGTCTTTTTTTTCAATTTATGCCCGGTTTGGAAAATCCTTCACAATTTTCCCAAAACGCCCCAACTGTGCTTGATTTTGCTCCTTTCTGACTCAGTCCGCACCCCTGGCCCCTTTTAGCAAGGTTTGAGAAAATCCCCATTTTTGACTTTTTCGTCACTACCGGCCCTGTCGTTTTTTCAAATTTTTGCCCACTTTGGAAAATCCTTCACAATTTTCACAAAACGCCCCAACTGTGCTTGATTTTGCTCGTTTTTCAATCAGCCCGCCCCCTGGCCCCTTTTAGCAAAGTTTGGGAAAATCCCCATTTTTGACTTTTTCGACACTACCGGCCCTGTCTTTTTTTTCAATTTATGCCCGGTTTGGAAAATCCTTCACAATTTTCTCAAAACGCCCCAACTGTGCTTGATTTTGCTCCTTTCTGACTTAGTCCGCCCCCTGGCACCTTTTAGCAAGGTTTGGGAAAATCCCCATTTTTGACTTTTTCGACACTACCGGCCCTGTCTTTTTTTCAAATTTTGCCCGGTTTGGAAAATCCTTCACAATTTTCACAAAACGCCCCAACTGTGCTTGATTTTGCTCGTTTTTCAATCAGCCCGCCCCCTGGCCCCTTTTAGCAAAAATTTGGGAAAATCCCAATTTTTGACTTTTTCGACACTACCGGCCCTGTCGTTTTTTTCAAATTTTGCCCGGTTTGGAAAATCCTTCACAATTTTCCCAAAACGCCCCAACTGTGCTTGATTTTGCTCCTTTTTCACTCAGCCCGCCCCCTGGCCCCTTTTAGCAAGGTTTGGGAAAATCCGCATTTTTGACTTTTTCGACACTACCGGCCCTGTCGTTTTTTTCAATTTTTGCCCACTATGGAAAATCCTTCACAATTTTCACAAAACGCCCCAACTGTGCTTGATTTTGCTCGTTTTTCACTCAGCCCCCCCCCCTGGCCTCTTTAAGCAAATTTTGGGAAAATCCCAATTTTTGACTTTTTCGACACTACCGGACCTGTCGTTTTTTTCAAATTTTGCCCACTTTGGAAAATCCTTCACAATTTTCTCAAAACGCCCCAACTGTGCTTGATTTTGCAACTTTCTGACTCAGTCCACCCCCTGGCACCTTTTAGCAAGGTTTGTGAAAATCCCCATTTTTGACTTTTTCGATACTACCGGCCCTGTCGTTTTTTTCAATTTTTGCCCACTTTGGAAAATCCTTCACAATTTTCACAAAACGCCCCAACTGTGCTTGATTTTGCTCCTTTTTCACCCAGCCCCCCCCTCTGGCCTCTTTAAGCAAAGTTTGGGAAAATCCCCATTTTTGACTTTTTCGACACTACCGGCACTGTCGTTTTTTTCAAATTTTGCCCGGTTTGGAAAATCCTTCACAATTTTCCCAAAACGCCCCAACTGTGCTTGATTTTGCTCCTTTCTGACTCAGTCCGCACCCCTGGCCCCTTTTAGCAAGGTTTGAGAAAATCACCATTTTTGACTTTTTCGTCACTACCGGCCCTGTCGTTTTTTTCAAATTTTTGCCCACTTTGGAAAATCCTTCACAATTTTCACACAACGCCCCAACTGTGCTTGATTTTGCTCCTTTTTCACCCAGCCCCCCCCTCTGGCCTCTTTAAGCAAAGTTTGGGAAAATCCCCATTTTTGACTTTTTCGACACTACCGGACCTGTCGTTTTTTTCAAATTTTGCCCGGTTTGGAAAATCCTTCACAATTTTCTCAAAACGCCCCAACTGTGCTTGATTTTGCTCATTTTTGACTCAGTCCGCCCCCCTGGCCCCTTTTAGCAAGGTTTGGGAAAATCCCCATTTTTGACTTTTTCGACACTACCGGCCCTGTTGTTCTTTTAAATTTTTGCCCACGTTGGAAAATCCTTCACAATTTTCCCAAAACGCCCCATCTGTGCTTGATTTTGCTCCTTTCTGACTCAGTCCGCCCCCTGGCACCTTTTAGCAAGGTTTGGGAAAATCCCCATTTTTGACTTTTTCGACACTACCGGCCCTGTCGTTTTTTTCAAATTTTTGCCCACGTTGGAAAATCCTTCACAATTTTCCCAAAACGCCCCAACTGTGCTTGATTTTGCTCCTTTCTGACTCAGTCCGCCCCCTGGCACCTTTTAGCAAGGTTTGGGAAAATCCCCATTTTTGACTTTTTCGACACTACCGGCCCTGTCTTTTTTTCAAATTTTGCCCGGTTTGGAAAATCCTTCACAATTTTCACAAAACGCCCCAACTGTGCTTGATTTTGCTCGTTTTTCAATCAGCCCGCCCCCTGGCCCCTTTTAGCAAAAATTTGGGAAAATCCCAATTTTTGACTTTTTCGACACTACCGGACCTGTCGTTTTTTTCAAATTTTGCCCACTTTGGAAAATCCTTCACAATTTTCTCAAAACGCCCCAACTGTGCTTGATTTTGCTCCTTTCTGACTCAGTCAACCCCCTGGCACCTTTTAGCAAGGTTTGGGAAAATCCCCATTTTTGACTTTTTCGACACTACCGGCCCTGTCGTTTTTTTCAATTTTTGCCCGGTTTGGAAAATCCTTCACAATTTTCACAAAACGCCCCAACTGTGCTTGATTTTGCTCCTTTCTGACTCAGTCCGCCCCCTGGCACCTTTTAGCAAAGTTTGGGAAAATCCCCATTTTTGACTTTTTCGACACTACCGGCCCTGTCTTTTTTTCAAATTTTGCCCGGTTTGGAAAATCCTTCACAATTTTCACAAAACGCCCCAACTGTGCTTTATTTTGCTCGTTTTTCAATCAGCCCGCCCCCTGGCCCCTTTTAGCAAAAATTTGGGAAAATCCCAATTTTTGACTTTTTCGACACTACCGGACCTGTCGTTTTTTTCAAATTTTGCCCACTTTGGAAAATCCTTCACAATTTTCTCAAAACGCCCCAACTGTGCTTGATTTTGCTCATTCATGACTCAGTCCGCCCCCCTGGCCCCTTTTAGCAAGGTTTGGGAAAATCCCCATTTTGACTTTTTCGACACTACCGGCCCTGTCTTTTTTTTCAATTTATGCCCGGTTTGGAAAATCCTTCACAATTTTCTCAAAACGCCCCAACTGTGCTTGATTTTGCTCCTTTCTGACTTAGTCCGCCCCCTGGCACCTTTTAGCAAGGTTTGGGAAAATCCCCATTTTTGACTTTTTCGACACTACCGGCCCTGTCTTTTTTTCAAATTTTGCCCGGTTTGGAAAATCCTTCACAATTTTCACAAAACGCCCCAACTGTGCTTGATTTTGCTCCTTTTTCACTCAGCCCGCCCCCTGGCCCCTTTTAGCAAGGTTTGGGAAAATCCGCATTTTTGACTTTTTCGACACTACCGGCCCTGTCGTTTTTTTCAATTTTTGCCCACTATGGAAAATCCTTCACAATTTTCACAAAACGCCCCAACTGTGCTTGATTTTGCTCGTTTTTCACTCAGCCCCCCCCCTGGCCTCTTTAAGCAAATTTTGTGAAAATCCCCATTTTTGACTTTTTCGACACTACCGGCCCTGTCGTTTTTTTCAAATTTTGCCCGGTTTGGAAAATCCTTCACAATTTTCTCAAAACGCCCCAACTGTGCTTGATTTTGCTCATTTCTGACTCAGTCCGCCCCCCTGGCCCCTTTTAGCAAGGTTTGGGAAAATCCGCATTTTTGACTTTTTCGACACTACCGGCCCTGTCGTTTTTTTCAATTTTTGCCCACGTTGGAAAATCCTTCACAATTTTCCCAAAACGCCCCAACTGTGCTTGATTTTGCTCCTTTCTGACTTAGTCCGCCCCCTGGCACCTTTTAGCAAGGTTTGGGAAAATCCCCATTTTTGACTTTTTCGACACTACCGGCCCTGTCTTTTTTTCAAATTTTGCCCGGTTTGGAAAATCCTTCACAATTTTCACAAAACGCCCCAACTGTGCTTGATTTTGCTCGTTTTTCAATCAGCCCGCCCCCTGGCCCCTTTTAGCAAAAATTTGGGAAAATCCCAATTTTTGACTTTTTCGACACTACCGGCCCTGTCGTTTTTTTCAAATTTTGCCCGGTTTGGAAAATCCTTCACAATTTTCCCAAAACGCCCCAACTGTGCTTGATTTTGCTCCTTTTTCACTCAGCCCGCCCCCTGGCCCCTTTTAGCAAGGTTTGGGAAAATCCGCATTTTTGACTTTTTCGACACTACCGGCCCTGTCGTTTTTTTCAATTTTTGCCCACTATGGAAAATCCTTCACAATTTTCACAAAACGCCCCAACTGTGCTTGATTTTGCTCGTTTTTCACTCAGCCCCCCCCCCTGGCCTCTTTAAGCAAATTTTGGGAAAATCCCAATTTTTGACTTTTTCGACACTACCGGACCTGTCGTTTTTTTCAAATTTTGCCCACTTTGGAAAATCCTTCACAATTTTCTCAAAACGCCCCAACTGTGCTTGATTTTGCAACTTTCTGACTCAGTCCACC
Organism: Scomber scombrus; assembly: GCF_963691925.1. Classification (NCBI taxonomy): domain Eukaryota; kingdom Metazoa; phylum Chordata; class Actinopteri; order Scombriformes; family Scombridae; genus Scomber; species Scomber scombrus. The sequence continues at coordinate 118,039 of NW_026910277.1, read as the reverse complement.
CCCTGGCACCTTTTAGCAAGGTTTGTGAAAATCCCCATTTTTGACTTTTTCGATACTACCGGCCCTGTCGTTTTTTTCAATTTTTGCCCACTTTGGAAAATCCTTCACAATTTTCACAAAACGCCCCAACTGTGCTTGATTTTGCTCCTTTTTCACCCAGCCCCCCCCCTCTGGCCTCTTTAAGCAAAGTTTGGGAAAATCCCCATTTTTGACTTTTTCGACACTACCGGCACTGTCGTTTTTTTCAAATTTTGCCCGGTTTGGAAAATCCTTCACAATTTTCCCAAAACGCCCCAACTGTGCTTGATTTTGCTCCTTTCTGACTCAGTCCGCCCCCCTGGCCCCTTTTAGCAAGTTTTGGGAAAATCCCCATTTTTGACTTTTTCGACACTACCGGCCCTGTCTTTTTTTTCAATTTATGCCCGGTTTGGAAAATCCTTCACAATTTTCCCAAAACGCCCCAACTGTGCTTGATTTTGCTCCTTTCTGACTCAGTCCGCACCCCTGGCCCCTTTTAGCAAGGTTTGAGAAAATCACCATTTTTGACTTTTTCGTCACTACCGGCCCTGTCGTTTTTTTCAAATTTTTGCCCACTTTGGAAAATCCTTCACAATTTTCACACAACGCCCCAACTGTGCTTGATTTTGCTCCTTTTTCACCCAGCCCCCCCCTCTGGCCTCTTTAAGCAAAGTTTGGGAAAATCCCCATTTTTGACTTTTTCGACACTACCGGACCTGTCGTTTTTTTCAAATTTTGCCCGGTTTGGAAAATCCTTCACAATTTTCTCAAAACGCCCCAACTGTGCTTGATTTTGCTCATTTTTGACTCAGTCCGCCCCCCTGGCCCCTTTTAGCAAGGTTTGGGAAAATCCGCATTTTTGACTTTTTCGACACTACCGGCCCTGTTGTTTTTTTAAATTTTTGCCCACGTTGGAAAATCCTTCACAATTTTCCCAAAACGCCCCATCTGTGCTTGATTTTGCTCCTTTCTGACTCAGTCCGCCCCCTGGCACCTTTTAGCAAGGTTTGGGAAAATCCCCATTTTTGACTTTTTCGACACTACCGGCCCTGTCGTTTTTTTCAATTTTTGCCCACGTTGGAAAATCCTTCACAATTTTCCCAAAACGCCCCAACTGTGCTTGATTTTGCTCCTTTCTGACTCAGTCCGCCCCCTGGCACCTTTTAGCAAGGTTTGGGAAAATCCCCATTTTTGACTTTTTCGACACTACCGGCCCTGTCTTTTTTTCAAATTTTGCCCGGTTTGGAAAATCCTTCACAATTTTCACAAAACGCCCCAACTGTGCTTGATTTTGCTCGTTTTTCAATCAGCCCGCCCCCTGGCCCCTTTTAGCAAAAATTTGGGAAAATCCCAATTTTTGACTTTTTCGACACTACCGGACCTGTCGTTTTTTTCAAATTTTGCCCACTTTGGAAAATCCTTCACAATTTTCTCAAAACGCCCCAACTGTGCTTGATTTTGCTCCTTTCTGACTCAGTCAACCCCCTGGCACCTTTTAGCAAGGTTTGGGAAAATCCCCATTTTTGACTTTTTCGACACTACCGGCCCTGTCGTTTTTTTCAATTTTTGCCTGGTTTGGAAAATCCTTCACAATTTTCACAAAACGCCCCAACTGTGCTTGATTTTGCTCCTTTCTGACTCAGTCCGCCCCCTGGCACCTTTTAGCAAAGTTTGGGAAAATCCCCATTTTTGATTTTTCGACACTACCGGCCCTGTCTTTTTTTCAAATTTTGCCCGGTTTGGAAAATCCTTCACAATTTTCACAAAACGCCCCAACTGTGCTTTATTTTGCTCGTTTTTCAATCAGCCCGCCCCCTGGCCCCTTTTAGCAAAAATTTGGGAAAATCCCAATTTTTGACTTTTTCGACACTACCGGACCTGTCGTTTTTTTCAAATTTTGCCCACTTTGGAAAATCCTTCACAATTTTCTCAAAACGCCCCAACTGTGCTTGATTTTGCTCCTTTCTGACTTAGTCCGCCCCCTGGCACCTTTTAGCAAGGTTTGGGAAAATCCCCATTTTTGACTTTTTCGACACTACCGGCCCTGTCTTTTTTTCAAATTTTGCCCGGTTTGGAAAATCCTTCACAATTTTCACAAAACGCCCCAACTGTGCTTGATTTTGCTCCTTTTTCACTCAGCCCGCCCCCTGGCCACTTTTAGCAAGGTTTGGGAAAATCCGCATTTTTGACTTTTTCGACACTACCGGCCCTGTCGTTTTTTTCAATTTTTGCCCACTATGGAAAATCCTTCACAATTTTCACAAAACGCCCCAACTGTGCTTGATTTTGCTCCTTTTTCACCCAGCCCCCCCATCTGGCCTCTTTAAGCCAAGTTTGGGAAAATCCCCATTTTTGACTTTTTCGACACTACCGGCACTGTCGTTTTTTTCAATTTTTGCCCACTATGGAAAATCCTTCACAATTTTCACAAAACGCCCCAACTGTGCTTGATTTTGCTTGTTTTTCAATAAGCCCGCCCACTGGCCCCTTTTAGCAAAGATTTGGGAAAATCCGCATTTTTGACTTTTTCGACACTACCGGCCCTGTCGTTTTTTTCAAATTTTGCCCGGTTTGGAAAATCCTTCACAATTTTCCCAAAACGCCCCAACTGTGCTTGATTTTGCTCCTTTCTTACTTAGTCCGCCCCCCTGGCCCCTTTTAGCAAGGTTTGTGAAAATCACCATTTTTGACTTTTTCGATACTACCGGCCCTGTCTTTTTTTTCAATTTATGCCCGGTTTGGAAAATCCTTCACAATTTTCCCAAAACGCCCCAACTGTGCTTGATTTTGCTCCTTTCTGACTCAGTCCGCACCCCTGGCCCCTTTTAGCAAGGTTTGAGAAAATCCCCATTTTTGACTTTTTCGTCACTACCGGCCCTGTCGTTTTTTAAAATTTTTGCCCACTTTGGAAAATCCTTCACAATTTTCACACAACGCCCCAACTGTGCTTGATTTTGCTCCTTTTTCACCCAGCCCCCCCCTCTGGCCTCTTTAAGCAAAGTTTGGGAAAATCCCCATTTTTGACTTTTTCGACACTACCGGACCTGTCGTTTTTTTCAAATTTTGCCCGGTTTGGAAAATCCTTCACAATTTTCTCAAAACGCCCCAACTGTGCTTGATTTTGCTCATTTTTGACTCAGTCCGCCCCCCTGGCCCCTTTTAGCAAGGTTTGGGAAAATCCGCATTTTTGACTTTTTCGACACTACCGGCCCTGTTGTTTTTTTAAATTTTTGCCCACGTTGGAAAATCCTTCACAATTTTCCCAAAACGCCCCATCTGTGCTTGATTTTGCTCCTTTCTGACTCAGTCCGCCCCCTGGCACCTTTTAGCAAGGTTTGGGAAAATCCCCATTTTTGACTTTTTCGACACTACCGGCCCTGTCGTTTTTTTCAATTTTTGCCCACGTTGGAAAATCCTTCACAATTTTCCCAAAACGCCCCAACTGTGCTTGATTTTGCTCCTTTCTGACTCAGTCCGCCCCCTGGCACCTTTTAGCAAGGTTTGGGAAAATCCCCATTTTTGACTTTTTCGACACTACCGGCCCTGTCTTTTTTTCAAATTTTGCCCGGTTTGGAAAATCCTTCACAATTTTCACAAAACGCCCCAACTGTGCTTGATTTTGCTCGTTTTTCAATCAGCCCGCCCCCTGGCCCCTTTTAGCAAAAATTTGGGAAAATCCCAATTTTTGACTTTTTCGACACTACCGGACCTGTCGTTTTTTTCAAATTTTGCCCACTTTGGAAAATCCTTCACAATTTTCCCAAAACGCCCCAACTGTGCTTGATTTTGCTCCTTTCTGACTCAGTCCGCCCCCCTGGCCCCTTTTAGCAAGGTTTGGGAAAATCCCCATTTTTGACTTTTTCGACACTACCGGCCCTGTCGTTTTTTTCAATTTTTGCCCACGTTGGAAAATCCTTCACAATTTTCCCAAAACGCCCCAACTGTGCTTGATTTTGCTCCTTTCTGACTCAGTCCGCCCCCTGGCACCTTTTAGCAAGGTTTGGGAAAATCCCCATTTTTGACTTTTTCGACACTACCGGCCCTGTCTTTTTTTCAAATTTTGCCCGGTTTGGAAAATCCTTCACAATTTTCACAAAACGCCCCAACTGTGCTTGATTTTGCTCGTTTTTCAATCAGCCCGCCCCCTGGCCCCTTTTAGCAAAAATTTGGGAAAATCCCAATTTTTGACTTTTTCGACACTACCGGACCTGTCGTTTTTTTCAAATTTTGCCCACTTTGGAAAATCCTTCACAATATTCTCAAAACGCCCCAACTGTGCTTGATTTTGCTCATTTCTGACTCAGTCCGCCCCCCTGGCCCCTTTTAGCAAGGTTTGGGAAAATCCCCATTTTTGACTTTTTCGACACTACCGGCCCTGTCGCTTTTTTCAATTTTTGCCCACTATGGAAAATCCTTCACAATTTTCACAAAACGCCCCAACTGTGCTTGATTTTGCTCGTTTTTCAATCAGCCCGCCCCCTGGCCCCTTTTAGCAAAAATTTGGGAAAATCCCAATTTTTGACTTTTTCGACACTACCGGACCTGTCGTTTTTTTCAAATTTTGCCCGGTTTGGATAATCCTTCACAATTTTCTCAAAACGCCCCAACTGTGCTTGATTTTGCTCATTTCTGACTCAGTCCGCCCCCCTGGCCCCTTTTAGCAAGGTTTGGGAAAATCCCCATTTTTGACTTTTTCGACACTACCGGCCCTGTCTTTTTTTTCAATTTATGCCTGGTTTGGAAAATCCTTCACAATTTTCTCAAAACGCCCCAACTGTGCTTGATTTTGCTCCTTTCTGACTCAGTCCGCCCCCTGGCACCTTTTAGCAAGGTTTGGGAAAATCCCCATTTTTGACTTTTTCGACACTACCGGCCCTGTCTTTTTTTCAAATTTTTCCCGGTTTGGAAAATCCTTCACAATTTTCACAAAACGCCCCAACTGTGCTTGATTTTGCTCCTTTCTTACTTAGTCCGCCCCCCCTGGCCCCTTTTAGCAAGGTTTGTGAAAATCACCATTTTTGACTTTTTCGATACTACCGGCCCTGTCTTTTTTTTCAATTTATGCCCGGTTTGGAAAATCCTTCACAATTTTCCCAAAACGCCCCAACTGTGCTTGATTTTGCTCCTTTCTGACTCAGTCCGCACCCCTGGCCCCTTTTAGCAAGGTTTGAGAAAATCCCCATTTTTGACTTTTTCGTCACTACCGGCCCTGTCGTTTTTTAAAATTTTTGCCCACTTTGGAAAATCCTTCACAATTTTCACACAACGCCCCAACTGTGCTTGATTTTGCTCCTTTTTCACCCAGCCCCCCCCTCTGGCCTCTTTAAGCAAAGTTTGGGAAAATCCCCATTTTTGACTTTTTCGACACTACCGGACCTGTCGTTTTTTTCAAATTTTGCCCGGTTTGGAAAATCCTTCACAATTTTCTCAAAACGACCCAACTGTGCTTGATTTTGCTCATTTTTGACTCAGTCCGCCCCCCTGGCCCCTTTTAGCAAGGTTTGGGAAAATCCGCATTTTTGACTTTTTCGACACTACCGGCCCTGTTGTTTTTTTAAATTTTTGCCCACGTTGGAAAATCCTTCACAATTTTCCCAAAACGCCCCATCTGTGCTTGATTTTGCTCCTTTCTGACTCAGTCCGCCCCCTGGCACCTTTTAGCAAGGTTTGGGAAAATCCCCATTTTTGACTTTTTCGACACTACCGGCCCTGTCTTTTTTTCAAATTTTGCCCGGTTTGGAAAATCCTTCACAATTTTCCCAAAACGCCCCAACTGTGCTTGATTTTGCTTGTTTTTCAATCAGCCCGCCCCCTGGCCCCTTTTAGCAAAAATTTGGGAAAATCCCAATTTTTGACTTTTTCGACACTACCGGACCTGTCGTTTTTTTCAAATTTTGCCCACTTTGGAAAATCCTTCACAATTTTCCCAAAACGCCCCAACTGTGCTTGATTTTGTTTTTTTTTCAATCAGCCCGCCCCCTGGCCCCTTTTAGCAAAAATTTGGGAAAATCCCAATTTTTGACTTTTTCGACACTACCGGACCTGTCGTTTTTTTCAAATTTTGCCCACTTTGGAAAATCCTTCACAATTTTCCCAAAACGCCCCAACTGTGCTTGATTTTGCTCCTTTCTGACTCAGTCCGCCCCCCTGGCCCCTTTTAGCAAGGTTTGGGAAAATCCCCATTTTTGACTTTTTCGACACTACCGGCCCTGTCGTTTTTTTCAATTTTTGCCCACGTTGGAAAATCGTTCACAATTTTCCCAAAACGCCCCAACTGTGCTTGATTTTGCTCCTTTCTGACTCAGTCCGCCCCCTGGCACCTTTTAGCAAGGTTTGGGAAAATCCCCATTTTTGACTTTTTCGACACTACCGGCCCTGTCTTTTTTTCAAATTTTGCCCGGTTTGGAAAATCCTTCACAATTTTCACAAAACGCCCCAACTGTGCTTGATTTTGCTCGTTTTTCAATCAGCCCGCCCCCTGGCCCCTTTTAGCAAAAATTTGGGAAAATCCCAATTTTTGACTTTTTCGACACTACCGGACCTGTCGTTTTTTTCAAATTTTGCCCACTTTGGAAAATCCTTCACAATATTCTCAAAACGCCCCAACTGTGCTTGATTTTGCTCATTTCTGACTCAGTCCGCCCCCCTGGCCCCTTTTAGCAAGGTTTGGGAAAATCCGCATTTTTGACTTTTTCGACACTACCGGACCTGTCGTTTTTTTCAAATTTTGCCCGGTTTGGAAAATCCTTCACAATTTTCACAAAACGCCCCAACTGTGCTTGATTTTGCTCGTTTATCAATCAGCCCGCCCCCCTGGCCCCTTTTAGCAAAAATTTGGGAAAATCCCAATTTTTGACTTTTTCGACACTACCGGCCCTGTCTTTTTTTTCAATTTATGCCCGGTTTAGAAAATCCTTCACAATTTTCCCAAACGCCCCAACTGTGCTTGATTTTGCTCCTTTCTGACTCAGTCCGCACCCCTGGCCCCTTTTAGCAAGGTTTGGGAAAATCCCCATTTTTGACTTTTTCGACACTACCGGACCTGTCGTTTTTTTCAAATTTTGCCCGGTTTGGATAATCCTTCACAATTTTCTCAAAACGCCCCAACTGTGCTTGATTTTGCTCATTTCTGACTCAGTCCGCCCCCCTGGCCCCTTTTAGCAAGGTTTGGGAAAATCCCCATTTTTGACTTTTTCGACACTACCGGCCCTGTCTTTTTTTTCAATTTATGCCCGGTTTGGAAAATCCTTCACAATTTTCTCAAAACGCCCCAACTGTGCTTGATTTTGCTCCTTTCTGACTCAGTCCGCCCCCTGGCACCTTTTAGCAAGGTTTGGGAAAATCCCCATTTTTGACTTTTTCGACACTACCGGCCCTGTCTTTTTTTCAAATTTTTCCCGGTTTGGAAAATCCTTCACAATTTTCACAAAACGCCCCAACTGTGCTTGATTTTGCTCCTTTCTTACTTAGTCCGCCCCCCCTGGCCCCTTTTAGCAAGGTTTGTGAAAATCACCATTTTTGACTTTTTCGATACTACCGGCCCTGTCTTTTTTTTCAATTTATGCCCGGTTTGGAAAATCCTTCACAATTTTCCCAAAACGCCCCAACTGTGCTTGATTTTGCTCCTTTCTGACTCAGTCCGCACCCCTGGCCCCTTTTAGCAAGGTTTGAGAAAATCCCCATTTTTGACTTTTTCGTCACTACCCGGCCCTGTCGTTTTTTAAAATTTTTGCCCACTTTGGAAAATCCTTCACAATTTTCACACAACGCCCCAACTGTGCTTGATTTTGCTCCTTTTTCACCCAGCCCCCCCCTCTGGCCTCTTTAAGCAAAGTTTGGGAAAATCCCCATTTTTGACTTTTTCGACACTACCGGACCTGTCGTTTTTTTCAAATTTTGCCCGGTTTGGAAAATCCTTCACAATTTTCTCAAAACGCCCCAACTGTGCTTGATTTTGCTCATTTTTGACTCAGTCCGCCCCCCTGGCCCCTTTTAGCAAGGTTTGGGAAAATCCCCATTTTTGACTTTTTCGACACTACCGGCCCTGTTGTTTTTTTAAATTTTGCCCACGTTGGAAAATCCTTCACAATTTTCCCAAAACGCCCCATCTTTGCTTGATTTTGCTCCTTTCTGACTCAGTCCGCCCCCTGGCACCTTTTAGCAAGGTTTGGGAAAATCCCCATTTTTGACTTTTTCGACACTACCGGCCCTGTCTTTTTTTCAAATTTTGCCCGGTTTGGAAAATCCTTCACAATTTTCCCAAAACGCCCCAACTGTGCTTGATTTTGCTCGTTTTTCAATCAGCCCGCCCCCTGGCCCCTTTTAGCAAAAATTTGGGAAAATCCCAATTTTTGACTTTTTCGACACTACCGGACCTGTCGTTTTTTTCAAATTTTGCCCACTTTGGAAAATCCTTCACAATTTTCCCAAAACGCCCCAACTGTGCTTGATTTTGCTCGTTTTTCAATCAGCCCGCCCCCTGGCCCCTTTTAGCAAAAATTTGGGAAAATCCCAATTTTTGACTTTTTCGACACTACCGGACCTGTCGTTTTTTTCAAATTTTGCCCACTTTGGAAAATCCTTCACAATTTTCCCAAAACGCCCCAACTGTGCTTGATTTTGCTCCTTTCTGACTCAGTCCGCCCCCCTGGCCCCTTTTAGCAAGGTTTGGGAAAATCCCCATTTTTGACTTTTTCGACACTACCGGACCTGTCGTTTTTTTCAATTTTTGCCCACGTTGGAAAATCCTTCACAATTTTCCCAAAACGCCCCAACTGTGCTTGATTTTGCTCCTTTCTGACTCAGTCCGCCCCCTGGCACCTTTTAGCAAGGTTTGGGAAAATCCCCATTTTTGACTTTTTCGACACTACCGGCCCTGTCTTTTTTTCAAATTTTGCCCGGTTTGGAAAATCCTTCACAATTTTCACAAAACGCCCCAACTGTGCTTGATTTTGCTCGTTTTTCAATCAGCCCGCACCCTGGCCCCTTTTAGCAAAAATTTGGGAAAATCCCAATTTTTGACTTTTTCGACACTACCGGACCTGTCGTTTTTTTCAAATTTTGCCCACTTTGGAAAATCCTTCACAATATTCTCAAAACGCCCCAACTGTGCTTGATTTTGCTCATTTCTGACTCAGTCCGCCCCCCTGGCCCCTTTTAGCAAGGTTTGGGAAAATCCCCATTTTTGACTTTTTCGACACTACCGGCCCTGTCGCTTTTTTCAATTTTTGCCCACTATGGAAAATCCTTCACAATTTTCACAAAACGCCCCAACTGTGCTTGATTTTGCTCGTTTTTCACTCAACCCCCCCCCCTCTGGCCTCTTTAAGCAAATTTTGTGAAAATCCCCATTTTTGACTTTTTCGACACTACCGGCCCTGTCTTTTTTTTCAAATTTTGCCCGGTTTGGAAAATCCTTCATAATTTTCACACAACGCCCCAACTGTGCTTGATTTTGCTCCTTTCTGACTCAGTCCGCCCCCTGGCACCTTTTAGCAAGGTTTGGGAAAATCCCCATTTTTGACTTTTTCGACACTACCGGCCCTGTCTTTTTTTCAAATTTTGCCCGGTTTGGAAAAACCTTCACAATTTTCACAAAACGCCCCAACTGTGCTTGATTTTGCTCGTTTTTCAATCAGCCCGCCCCCTGGCCCCTTTTAGCAAAAATTTGGGAAAATCCCAATTTTTGACTTTTTCGACACTACCGGACCTGTCGTTTTTTTCAAATTTTGCCCACTTTGGAAAATCCTTCACAATTTTCTCAAAACGCCCCAACTGTGCTTGATTTTGCAACTTTCTGAATCAGTCCACCCCCTGGCACCTTTTAGCAAGGTTTGTGAAAATCCCCATTTTTGACTTTTTCGACACTACCGGCCCTGTCGTTTTTTTCAATTTTTGCCCACTTTGGAAAATCCTTCACAATTTTCACAAAACGCCCCAACTGTGCTTGATTTTGCTCCTTTTTCACCCAGCCCCCCCCCCTCTGGCCTCTTTAAGCAAAGTTTGGGAAAATCCCCATTTTTGACTTTTTCGACACTACCGGCACTGTCGTTTTTTTTCAAATTTTGCCCGGTTTGGAAAATCCTTCACAATTTTCCCAAAACGCCCCAACTGTGCTTGATTTTGCTCCTTTCTGACTCAGTCCGCCCCCCTGGCCCCTTTTAGCAAGGTTTGGGAAAATCCCCATTTTTGACTTTTTCGACACTACCGGCCCTGTCGTTTTTTTCAATTTTTGCCCACTTTGGAAAATCCTTCACAATTTTCACAAAACGCCCCAACTGTGCTTGATTTTGCTCCTTTTTCACCCAGCCCCCCCCCTCTGGCCTCTTTAAGCAAAGTTTGGGAAAATCCCCATTTTTGACTTTTTCGACACTACCGGCACTGTCTTTTTTTTTCAAATTTTGCCCGGTTTGGAAAATCCTTCACAATTTTCACAAAACGCCCCAACTGTGCTTGATTTTGCTCCTTTCTTACTTAATCCGCCCCCCAGGCCCCTTTTAGCAAGGTTTTGGAAAATCCCCATTTTTGACTTTTTCGACACTACCGGCCCTGTCGTTTTTTTCAATTTTTGCCCACGTTGGAAAATCCTTCACAATTTTCCCAAAAAGCCCCAACTATGCTTGATTTTGCTCCTTTCTGACTCAGTCCGCCCCCTGGCACCTTTTAGCAAGGTTTGGGAAAATCCCCATTTTTGACTTTTTCGACACTACCGGCCCTGTCTTTTTTTCAAATTTTGCCCGGTTTGGAAAATCCTTCACAATTTTCACAAAACGCCCCAACTGTGCTTGATTTTGCTCGTTTTTCAATCAGCCCGCCCCCTGGCCCCTTTTAGCAAAAATTTGGGAAAATCCCAATTTTTGACTTTTTCGACACTACCGGATCTGTCGTTTTTTTCAAATTTTGTCCACTTTGGAAAATCCTTCACAATTTTCTCAAAACGCCCCAACTGTGCTTGATTTAGCTCATTTCTGACTCAGTCCGCCCCCCTGGCCCCTTTTAGCAAGGTTTGGGAAAATCCGCATTTTTGACTTTTTCGACACTACCGGACCTTTCGTTTTTTTCAAATTTTGCCCGGTTTGGAAAATCCTTCACAATTTTCACAAAACGCCCCAACTGTGCTTGATTTTGCTCGTTTATCAATCAGCCCGCCCCCTGGCCCCTTTTAGCAAAAATTTGGGAAAATCCCAATTTTTGACTTTTTCGACACTACCGGCCCTGTCTTTTTTTTCAATTTATGCCCGGTTTGGAAAATCCTTCACAATTTTCCCAAAACGCCCCAACTGTGCTTGATTTTGCTCCTTTCTGACTCAGTCCGCACCCCTGGCCCCTTTTAGCAAGGTTTGGGAAAATCCCCATTTTTGACTTTTTCGACACTACCGGACCTGTCGTTTTTTTCAAATTTTGCCCGGTTTGGATAATCCTTCACAATTTTCTCAAAACGCCCCAACTGTGCTTGATTTTGCTCATTTCTGACTCAGTCCGCCCCCCTGGCCCCTTTTAGCAAGGTTTGGGAAAATCCCCATTTTTGACTTTTTCGACACTACCGGCCCTGTCTTTTTTTTCAATTTATGCCCGGTTTGGAAAATCCTTCACAATTTTCTCAAAACGCCCCAACTGTGCTTGATTTTGCTCCTTTCTGACTCAGTCCGCCCCCTGGCACCTTTTAGCAAGGTTTGGGAAAATCCCCATTTTTGACTTTTTCGACACTACCGGCCCTGTCTTTTTTTCAAATTTTTCCCGGTTTGGAAAATCCTTCACAATTTTCACAAAACACCCCAACTGTGCTTGATTTTGCTCGTTTTTCAATCAGCCCGCCCCCTGGCCCCTTTTAGCAAAAATTTGGGAAAATCCCAATTTTTGACTTTTTCGACACTACCGGACCTGTCGTTTTTTTCAAATTTTGCCCACTTTGGAAAATCCTTCACAATTTTCTCAAAACGCCCCAACTGTGCTTGATTTTGCTCCTTTCTGACTCAGTCAACCCCCTGGCACCTTTTAGCAAGGTTTGGGAAAATCCCCATTTTTGACTTTTTCGACACTACCGGCCCTGTCGTTTTTTTCAATTTTTGCCCACGTTGGAAAATCCTTCACAATTTTCCCAAAACGCCCCAACTGTGCTTGATTTTGCTCCTTTCTGACTCAGTCCGCCCCCTGGCACCTTTTAGCAAGGTTTGGGAAAATCCCCATTTTTGACTTTTTCGACACTACCGGCCCTGTCTTTTTTTCAAATTTTGCCCGGTTTGGAAAATCCTTCACAATTTTCACAAAACGCCCCAACTGTGCTTTATTTTGCTCGTTTTTCAATCAGCCCGCCCCCTGGCCCCTTTTAGCAAAAATTTGGGAAAATCCCAATTTTTGACTTTTTCGACACTACCGGACCTGTCGTTTTTTTCAAATTTTGCCCACTTTGGAAAATCCTTCACAATTTTCTCAAAACGCCCCAACTGTGCTTGATTTTGCTCATTCATGACTCAGTCCGCCCCCCTGGCCCCTTTTAGCAAGGTTTGGGAAAATCCCCATTTTGACTTTTTCGACACTACCGGCCCTGTCTTTTTTTTCAATTTATGCCCGGTTTGGAAAATCCTTCACAATTTTCTCAAAACGCCCCAACTGTGCTTGATTTTCCTCCTTTCTGACTCAGTCCGCCCCCTGGCACCTTTTAGCAAGGTTTGGGAAAATCCCCATTTTTGACTTTTTCGACACTACCGGCCCTGTCTTTTTTTCAAATTTTGCCCGGTTTGGAAAATCCTTCACAATTTTCACAAAACGCCCCAACTGTGCTTGATTTTGCTCGTTTTTCAATCAGCCCGCCCCCTGGCCCCTTTTAGCAAAAATTTGGGAAAATCCCAATTTTTGACTTTTTCGACACTACCGGCCCTGTCGTTTTTTTCAAATTTTGCCCGGTTTGGAAAATCCTTCACAATTTTCCCAAAACGCCCCAACTGTGCTTGATTTTGCTCCTTTTTCACTCAGCCCGCCCCCTGGCCCCTTTTAGCAAGGTTTGGGAAAATCCGCATTTTTGACTTTTTCGACACTACCGGCCCTGTCGTTTTTTTCAATTTTTGCCCACTATGGAAAATCCTTCACAATTTTCACAAAACGCCCCAACTGTGCTTGATTTTGCTCGTTTTTCACTCAGCCCCCCCCCCTGGCCTCTTTAAGCAAATTTTGTGAAAATCCCCATTTTTGACTTTTTCGACACTACCGGCCCTGTCGTTTTTTTCAAATTTTGCCCGGTTTGGAAAATCCTTCACAATTTTCTCAAAACGCCCCAACTGTGCTTGATTTTGCTCATTTCTGACTCAGTCCGCCCCCCTGGCCCCTTTTAGCAAGGTTTGGGAAAATCCGCATTTTTGACTTTTTCGACACTACCGGCCCTGTCGTTTTTTTCAATTTTTGCCCACGTTGGAAAATCCTTCACAATTTTCCCAAAACGCCCCAACTGTGCTTGATTTTGCTCCTTTTTGACTCAGTCCGCCCCCTGGCACCTTTTAGTAAGGTTTGGGAAAATCCCCATTTTTGACTTTTTCGACACTACCGGCCCTGTCTTTTTTTCAAATTTTGCCCGGTTTGGAAAATCCTTCACAATTTTCACAAAACGCCCCAACTGTGCTTGATTTTGCTCGTTTTTCAATCAGCCCGCCCCCTGGCCCCTTTTAGCATAAATTTGGGAAAATCCGCATTTTTGACTTTTTCGACACTACCGGACCTGTCGTTTTTTTCAAATTTTGCCCACTTTGGAAAATCCTTCACAATTTTCTCAAAACGCCCCAACTGTGCTTGATTTTGCTCCTTTCTGACTCAGTCCACCCCCTGGCACCTTTTAGCAAGGTTTGTGAAAATCCCCATTTTTGACTTTTTCGACATTACCGGCCCTGTCGTTTTTTTCAATTTTTGCCCACTTTGGAAAATCCTTCACAATTTTCAAAAAACGCCCCAACTGTGCTTGATTTTGCTCCTTTTTCACCCAGCCCCCCCATCTGGCCTCTTTAAGCAAAGTTTGGGAAAATCACCATTTTTGACTTTTTCGACACTACCGGCACTGTCGTTTTTTTCAATTTTTGCCCACTATGGAAAATCCTTCACAATTTTCACAAAACGCCCCAACTGTGCTTGATTTTGCTCGTTTTTCAATAAGCCCGCCCCCTGGCCCCTTTTAGCAAAGATTTGGGAAAATCCGCATTTTTGACTTTTTCGACACTACCGGCCCTGTCGTTTTTTTCAAATTTTGCCCGGTTTGGAAAATCCTTCACAATTTTCCCAAAACGCCCCAACTGTGCTTGATTTTGCTCCTTTCTTACTTAGTCCGCCCCCCTGGCCCCTTTTAGCAAGGTTTTGGAAAATCCCCATTTTTGACTTTTTCAACACTACCGGCCCTGTCGTTTTTTTCAAATTTTGCCCGGTTTGGAAAATCCTTCACAATTTTCTCAAAACGCCCCAACTGTGCTTGATTTTGCTCATTTCTGACTCAGTCCGCCCCCCTGGCCCCTTTTAGCAAGGTTTGTGAAAATCACCATTTTTGACTTTTTCGATACTACCGGCCCTGTCTTTTTTTTCAAATTTTGCCCGGATTGGAAAATCCTTCACAATTTTCACACAACGCCCCAACTGTGCTCAATTTTGCTCCTTTCTGACTCAGTCCGCCCCCCTGGCCCCTTTTAGCAAGGTTTGGGAAAATCCCCATTTTTGACTTTTTCGACACTACCGGCCCTGTCTTTTTTTTCAATTTATGCCCGGTTTGGAAAATCCTTCACAATTTTCCCAAAACGCCCCAACTGTGCTTGATTTTGCTCCTTTCTGACTCAGTCCGCACCCCTGGCCCCTTTTAGCAAGGTTTGAGAAAATCCCCATTTTTGACTTTTTCGTCACTGCCGGCCCTGTCGTTTTTTAAAATTTTTGCCCACTTTGGAAAATCCTTCACAATTTTCACACAACGCCCCAACTGTGCTTGATTTTGCTCCTTTTTCACCCAGCCCCCCCCTCTGGCCTCTTTAAGCAAAGTTTGGGAAAATCCCCATTTTTGACTTTTTCGACACTACCGGACCTGTCGTTTTTTTCAAATTTTGCCCACTTTGGAAAATCCTTCACAATTTTCTCAAAACGCCCCAACTGTGCTTGATTTTGCTCCTTTCTGACTCAGTCCACCCCCTGGCACCTTTTAGCAAGGTTTGTGAAAATCCCCATTTTTGACTTTTTCGACACTACCGGCCCTGTCGTTTTTTTCAATTTTTGCCCACTTTGGAAAATCCTTCACAATTTTCACAAAACGCCCCAACTGTGCTTGATTTTGCTCCTTTTTCACCCAGCCCCCCCATCTGGCCTCTTTAAGCAAAGTTTGGGAAAATCCCCATTTTTGACTTTTTCGACACTACCGGCACTGTCGTTTTTTTCAATTTTTGCCCACTATGGAAAATCCTTCACAATTTTCACAAAACGCCCCAACTGTGCTTGATTTTGCTCGTTTTTCAATAAGCCCGCCCCCTGGCCCCTTTTAGCAAAGATTTGGGAAAATCCGCATTTTTGACTTTTTCGACACTACCGGCCCTGTCGTTTTTTTCAAATTTTGCCCGGTTTGGAAAATCCTTCACAATTTTCCCAAAACGCCCCAACTGTGCTTGATTTTGCTCCTTTCTGACTCAGTCCGCACCCCTGGCCCCTTTTAGCAAGGTTTGAGAAAATCCCCATTTTTGACTTTTTCGTCACTACCGGCCCTGTCGTTTTTTAAAATTTTTGCCCACTTTGGAAAATCCTTCACAATTTTCACAAAACGCCCCAACTGTGCTTGATTTTGCTCGTTTTTCAATCAGCCCGCCCCCTGGCCCCTTTTAGCAAAGTTTGGGAAAATCACCATTTTTGACTTTTTCGATACTACCGGCCCTGTCTTTTTTTTCAAATTTTGCCCGGATTGGAAAATCCTTCACAATTTTCACACAACGCCCCAACTGTGCTCAATTTTGCTCCTTTCTGACTCAGTCCGCCCCCCTGGCCCCTTTTAGCAAGGTTTGGGAAAATCCCCATTTTTGACTTTTTCGACACTACCGGCCCTGTCTTTTTTTTCAATTTATGCCCGGTTTGGAAAATCCTTCACAATTTTCCCAAAACGCCCCAACTGTGCTTGATTTTGCTCCTTTCTGACTCAGTCCGCACCCCTGGCCCCTTTTAGCAAGGTTTGAGAAAATCCCCATTTTTGACTTTTTCGTCACTGCCGGCCCTGTCGTTTTTTAAAATTTTTGCCCACTTTGGAAAATCCTTCACAATTTTCACAAAACGCCCCAACTGTGCTTGATTTTGCTCCTTTTTCACCCAGCCCCCCCATCTGGCCTCTTTAAGCAAAGTTTGGGAAAATCCCCATTTTTGACTTTTTCGACACTACCGGCACTGTCGTTTTTTTCAATTTTTGCCCACTATGGAAAATCCTTCACAATTTTCACAAAACGCCCCAACTGTGCTTGATTTTGCTCGTTTTTCAATAAGCCCGCCCCCTGGCCCCTTTTAGCAAAGATTTGGGAAAATCCGCATTTTTGACTTTTTCGACACTACCGGCCCTGTCGTTTTTTTCAAATTTTGCCCGGTTTGGAAAATCCTTCACAATTTTCCCAAAACGCCCCAACTGTGCTTGATTTTGCTCCTTTCTTACTTAGTCCGCCCCCCTGGCCCCTTTTAGCAAGGTTTTGGAAAATCCCCATTTTTGACTTTTTCGACACTACCGGCCCTGTCGTTTTTTTCAAATTTTGCCCGGTTTGGAAAATCCTTCACAATTTTCTCAAAACGCCCCAACTGTGCTTGATTTTGCTCATTTCTGACTCAGTCCGCCCCCCTGGCCCCTTTTAGCAAGGTTTGTGAAAATCACCATTTTTGACTTTTTCGATACTACCGGCCCTGTCTTTTTTTTCAAATTTTGCCCGGATTGGAAAATCCTTCACAATTTTCACACAACGCCCCAACTGTGCTCAATTTTGCTCCTTTCTGACTCAGTCCGCCCCCCTGGCCCCTTTTAGCAAGGTTTGGGAAAATCCCCATTTTTGACTTTTTCGACACTACCGGCCCTGTCTTTTTTTTCAATTTATGCCCGGTTTGGAAAATCCTTCACAATTTTCCCAAAACGCCCCAACTGTGCTTGATTTTGCTCCTTTCTGACTCAGTCCGCACCCCTGGCCCCTTTTAGCAAGGTTTGAGAAAATCCCCATTTTTGACTTTTTCGTCACTGCCGGCCCTGTCGTTTTTTAAAATTTTTGCCCACTTTGGAAAATCCTTCACAATTTTCACACAACGCCCCAACTGTGCTTGATTTTGCTCCTTTTTCACCCAGCCCCCCCCTCTGGCCTCTTTAAGCAAAGTTTGGGAAAATCCCCATTTTTGACTTTTTCGACACTACCGGACCTGTCGTTTTTTTCAAATTTTGCCCACTTTGGAAAATCCTTCACAATTTTCTCAAAACGCCCCAACTGTGCTTGATTTTGCTCCTTTCTGACTCAGTCCACCCCCTGGCACCTTTTAGCAAGGTTTGTGAAAATCCCCATTTTTGACTTTTTCGACACTACCGGCCCTGTCGTTTTTTTCAATTTTTGCCCACTTTGGAAAATCCTTCACAATTTTCACAAAACGCCCCAACTGTGCTTGATTTTGCTCCTTTTTCACCCAGCCCCCCCATCTGGCCTCTTTAAGCAAAGTTTGGGAAAATCCCCATTTTTGACTTTTTCGACACTACCGGCACTGTCGTTTTTTTCAATTTTTGCCCACTATGGAAAATCCTTCACAATTTTCACAAAACGCCCCAACTGTGCTTGATTTTGCTCGTTTTTCAATAAGCCCGCCCCCTGGCCCCTTTTAGCAAAGATTTGGGAAAATCCGCATTTTTGACTTTTTCGACACTACCGGCCCTGTCGTTTTTTTCAAATTTTGCCCGGTTTGGAAAATCCTTCACAATTTTCCCAAAACGCCCCAACTGTGCTTGATTTTGCTCCTTTCTGACTCAGTCCGCACCCCTGGCCCCTTTTAGCAAGGTTTGAGAAAATCCCCATTTTTGACTTTTTCGTCACTACCGGCCCTGTCGTTTTTTAAAATTTTTGCCCACTTTGGAAAATCCTTCACAATTTTCACAAAACGCCCCAACTGTGCTTGATTTTGCTCGTTTTTCAATCAGCCCGCCCCCTGGCCCCTTTTAGCAAAGTTTGGGAAAATCACCATTTTTGACTTTTTCGATACTACCGGCCCTGTCTTTTTTTTCAAATTTTGCCCGGATTGGAAAATCCTTCACAATTTTCACACAACGCCCCAACTGTGCTCAATTTTGCTCCTTTCTGACTCAGTCCGCCCCCCTGGCCCCTTTTAGCAAGGTTTGGGAAAATCCCCATTTTTGACTTTTTCGACACTACCGGCCCTGTCTTTTTTTTCAATTTATGCCCGGTTTGGAAAATCCTTCACAATTTTCCCAAAACGCCCCAACTGTGCTTGATTTTGCTCCTTTCTGACTCAGTCCGCACCCCTGGCCCCTTTTAGCAAGGTTTGAGAAAATCCCCATTTTTGACTTTTTCGTCACTGCCGGCCCTGTCGTTTTTTAAAATTTTTGCCCACTTTGGAAAATCCTTCACAATTTTCACACAACGCCCCAACTGTGCTTGATTTTGCTCCTTTTTCACCCAGCCCCCCCCTCTGGCCTCTTTAAGCAAAGTTTGGGAAAATCCCCATTTTTGACTTTTTCGACACTACCGGACCTGTCGTTTTTTTCAAATTTTGCCCACTTTGGAAAATCCTTCACAATTTTCTCAAAACGCCCCAACTGTGCTTGATTTTGCTCCTTTCTGACTCAGTCCACCCCCTGGCACCTTTTAGCAAGGTTTGTGAAAATCCCCATTTTTGACTTTTTCGACACTACCGGCCCTGTCGTTTTTTTCAATTTTTGCCCACTTTGGAAAATCCTTCACAATTTTCACAAAACGCCCCAACTGTGCTTGATTTTGCTCGTTTTTCAATAAGCCCGCCCCCTGGCCCCTTTTAGCAAAGATTTGGGAAAATCCGCATTTTTGACTTTTTCGACACTACCGGCCCTGTCGTTTTTTTCAAATTTTGCCCGGTTTGGAAAATCCTTCACAATTTTCCCAAAACGCCCGAACTGTGCTTGATTTTGCTCCTTTCTTACTTAGTCCGCCCCCCTGGCCCCTTTTAGCAAGGTTTGTGAAAATTACCATTTTTGACTTTTTCGATACTACCGGCCCTGTCTTTTTTTTCAATTTATGCCCGGTTTGGAAAATCCTTCACAATTTTCCCAAAACGCCCCAACTGTGCTTGATTTTGCTCCTTTCTGACTCAGTCCGCACCCCTGGCCCCTTTTAGCAAGGTTTGAGAAAATCCCCATTTTTGACTTTTTCGTCACTACCGGCCCTGTCGTTTTTTAAAATTTTTGCCCACTTTGGAAAATCCTTCACAATTTTCACAAAACGCCCCAACTGTGCTTGATTTTGCTCGTTTTTCAATCAGCCCGCCCCCTGGCCCCTTTTAGCAAAGTTTGGGAAAATCCCCATTTTTGACTTTTTCGACACTACCGGCCCTGTCTTTTTTTCAAATTTTGCCCGGTTTGGAAAATCCTTCACAATTTTCACAAAACGCCCCAACTGTGCTTTATTTTGCTCGTTTTTCAATCAGCCCGCCCCCTGGCCCCTTTTAGCAAAAATTTGGGAAAATCCCAATTTTTGACTTTTTCGACACTACCGGACCTGTCGTTTTTTTCAAATTTTGCCCACTTTGGAAAATCCTTCACAATTTTCTCAAAACGCCCCAACTGTGCTTGATTTTGCTCATTCATGACTCAGTCCGCCCCCCTGGCCCCTTTTAGCAAGGTTTGGGAAAATCCCCATTTTGACTTTTTCGACACTACCGGCCCTGTCTTTTTTTTCAATTTATGCCCGGTTTGGAAAATCCTTCACAATTTTCTCAAAACGCCCCAACTGTGCTTGATTTTGCTCCTTTCTGACTTAGTCCGCCCCCTGGCACCTTTTAGCAAGGTTTGGGAAAATCCCCATTTTTGACTTTTTCGACACTACCGGCCCTGTCTTTTTTTCAAATTTTGCCCGGTTTGGAAAATCCTTCACAATTTTCACAAAACGCCCCAACTGTGCTTGATTTTGCTCCTTTTTCACCCAGCCCCCCCATCTGGCCTCTTTAAGCAAGGTTTGAGAAAATCCCCATTTTTGACTTTTTCGTCACTACCGGCCCTGTCGTTTTTTAAAATTTTTGCCCACTTTGGAAAATCCTTCACAATTTTCACAAAACGCCCCAACTGTGCTTGATTTTGCTCGTTTTTCAATCAGCCCGCCCCCTGGCCCCTTTTAGCAAAGTTTGGGAAAATCCCCATTTTTGACTTTTTCGACACTACCGGCCCTGTCTTTTTTTCAAATTTTGCCCGGTTTGGAAAATCCTTCACAATTTTCACAAAACGCCCCAACTGTGCTTTATTTTGCTCGTTTTTCAATCAGCCCGCCCCCTGGCCCCTTTTAGCAAAAATTTGGGAAAATCCCAATTTTTGACTTTTTCGACACTACCGGACCTGTCGTTTTTTTCAAATTTTGCCCACTTTGGAAAATCCTTCACAATTTTCTCAAAACGCCCCAACTGTGCTTGATTTTGCTCATTCATGACTCAGTCCGCCCCCCTGGCCCCTTTTAGCAAGGTTTGGGAAAATCCCCATTTTGACTTTTTCGACACTACCGGCCCTGTCTTTTTTTTCAATTTATGCCCGGTTTGGAAAATCCTTCACAATTTTCTCAAAACGCCCCAACTGTGCTTGATTTTGCTCCTTTCTGACTTAGTCCGCCCCCTGGCACCTTTTAGCAAGGTTTGGGAAAATCCCCATTTTTGACTTTTTCGACACTACCGGCCCTGTCTTTTTTTCAAATTTTGCCCGGTTTGGAAAATCCTTCACAATTTTCACAAAACGCCCCAACTGTGCTTGATTTTGCTCGTTTTTCAATCAGCCCGCCCCCTGGCCCCTTTTAGCAAAAATTTGGGAAAATCCCAATTTTTGACTTTTTCGACACTACCGGCCCTGTCGTTTTTTTCAAATTTTGCCCGGTTTGGAAAATCCTTCACAATTTTCCCAAAACGCCCCAACTGTGCTTGATTTTGCTCCTTTTTCACTCAGCCCGCCCCCTGGCCCCTTTTAGCAAGGTTTGGGAAAATCCGCATTTTTGACTTTTTCGACACTACCGGCCCTGTCGTTTTTTTCAATTTTTGCCCACTATGGAAAATCCTTCACAATTTTCACAAAACGCCCCAACTGTGCTTGATTTTGCTCGTTTTTCACTCAGCCCCCCCCCTGGCCTCTTTAAGCAAATTTTGGGAAAATCCCAATTTTTGACTTTTTCGACACTACCGGACCTGTCGTTTTTTTCAAATTTTGCCCACTTTGGAAAATCCTTCACAATTTTCTCAAAACGCCCCAACTGTGCTTGATTTTGCAACTTTCTGACTCAGTCCACCCCCTGGCACCTTTTAGCAAGGTTTGTGAAAATCCCCATTTTTCACTTTTTCGATACTACCGGCCCTGTCGTTTTTTTCAATTTTTGCCCACTTTGGAAAATCCTTCACAATTTTCACAAAACGCCCCAACTGTGCTTGATTTTGCTCCTTTTTCACCCAGCCCCCCCCTCTGGCCTCTTTAAGCAAAGTTTGGGAAAATCCCCATTTTTGACTTTTTCGACACTACCGGCCCTGTCGTTTTTTTCAAATTTTGCCCGGTTTGGAAAATCCTTCACAATTTTCCCAAAACGCCCCAACTGTGCTTGATTTTGCTCCTTTTTCACTCAGCCCGCCCCCTGGCCCCTTTTAGCAAGGTTTGGGAAAATCCGCATTTTTGACTTTTTCGACACTACCGGCCCTGTCGTTTTTTTCAATTTTTGCCCACTATGGAAAATCCTTCACAATTTTCACAAAACGCCCCAACTGTGCTTGATTTTGCTCGTTTTTCACTCAGCCCCCCCCCTGGCCTCTTTAAGCAAATTTTGGGAAAATCCCAATTTTTGACTTTTTCGACACTACCGGACCTGTCGTTTTTTTCAAATTTTGCCCACTTTGGAAAATCCTTCACAATTTTCTCAAAACGCCCCAACTGTGCTTGATTTTGCAACTTTCTGACTCAGTCCACCCCCTGGCACCTTTTAGCAAGGTTTGTGAAAATCCCCATTTTTGACTTTTTCGATACTACCGGCCCTGTCGTTTTTTTCAATTTTTGCCCACTTTGGAAAATCCTTCACAATTTTCACAAAACGCCCCAACTGTGCTTGATTTTGCTCCTTTTTCACCCAGCCCCCCCCTCTGGCCTCTTTAAGCAAAGTTTGGGAAAATCCCCATTTTTGACTTTTTCGACACTACCGGCACTGTCGTTTTTTTCAAATTTTGCCCGGTTTGGAAAATCCTTCACAATTTTCCCAAAACGCCCCAACTGTGCTTGATTTTGCTCCTTTCTGACTCAGTCCGCCCCCCTGGCCCCTTTTAGCAAGTTTTGGGAAAATCCCCATTTTTGACTTTTTCGACACTACCGGCCCTGTCTTTTTTTTCAATTTATGCCCGGTTTGGAAAATCCTTCACAATTTTCCCAAAACGCCCCAACTGTGCTTGATTTTGCTCCTTTCTGACTCAGTCCGCACCCCTTGCCCCTTTTAGCAAGGTTTGAGAAAATCACCATTTTTGACTTTTTCGTCACTACCGGCCCTGTCGTTTTTTAAAATTTTTGCCCACTTTGGAAAATCCTTCACAATTTTCACACAACGCCCCAACTGTGCTTGATTTTGCTCCTTTTTCACCCAGCCCCCCCCTCTGGCCTCTTTAAGCAAAGTTTGGGAAAATCCCCATTTTTGACTTTTTCGACACTACCGGACCTGTCTTTTTTTTCAAATTTTGCCCGGTTTGGAAAATCCTTCACAATTTTCTCAAAACGCCCCAACTGTGCTTGATTTTGCTCATTTTTGACTCAGTCCGCCCCCCTGGCCCCTTTTAGCAAGGTTTGGGAAAATCCGCATTTTTGACTTTTTCGACACTACCGGCCCTGTCGTTTTTTTCAATTTTTGCCCACGTTGGAAAATCCTTCACAATTTTCCCAAAACGCCCCATCTGTGCTTGATTTTGCTCCTTTCTGACTCAGTCCGCCCCCTGGCACCTTTTAGCAAGGTTTGGGAAAATCCCCATTTTTGACTTTTTCGACACTACCGGCCCTGTCTTTTTTTCAAATTTTGCCCGGTTTGGAAAATCCTTCACAATTTTCACAAAACGCCCCAACTGTGCTTGATTTTGCTCGTTTTTCAATCAGCCCGCCCCCTGGCCCCTTTTAGCAAAAATTTGGGAAAATCCCAATTTTTGACTTTTTCAACACTACCGGCCCTGTCGTTTTTTTCAAATTTTGCCCGGTTTGGAAAATCCTTCACAATTTTCCCAAAACGCCCCAACTGTGCTTGATTTTGCTCCTTTTTCACTCAGCCCGCCCCCTGGCCCCTTTTAGCAAGGTTTGGGAAAATCCGCATTTTTGACTTTTTCGACACTACCGGCCCTGTCGTTTTTTTCAATTTTTGCCCACGTTGGAAAATCCTTCACAATTTTCCCAAAACGCCCCAACTGTGCTTGATTTTGCTCCTTTCTGACTCAGTCCGCCCCCTGGCACCTTTTAGTAAGGTTTGGGAAAATCCCCATTTTTGACTTTTTCGACACTACCGGCCCTGTCGTTTTTTTCAATTTTTGCCCGGTTTGGAAAATCCTTCACAATTTTCACAAAACGCCCCAACTGTGCTTGATTTTGCTCGTTTTTCAATCAGCCCGCCCCCTGGCCCCTTTTAGCAAAAATTTGGGAAAATCCGCATTTTTGACTTTTTCGACACTACCGGACCTGTCGTTTTTTTCAAATTTTGCCCGGTTTGGAAAATCCTTCACAATTTTCTCAAAACGCCCCAACTGTGCTTGATTTTGCTCCTTTCTGACTCAGTCCGCACCCCTGGCCCCTTTTAGCAAGGTTTGAGAAAATCCCCATTTTTGACTTTTTCGTCACTACCGGCCCTGTCGTTTTTTAAAATTTTTGCCCACGTTGGAAAATCCTTCACAATTTTCCCAAAACGCCCCAACTGTGCTTGATTTTGCTCCTTTCTGACTCAGTCCGCCCCCTGGCACCTTTTAGTAAGGTTTGGGAAAATCCCCATTTTTGACTTTTTCGACACTACCGGCCCTGTCGTTTTTTTCAATTTTTGCCCGGTTTGGAAAATCCTTCACAATTTTCACAAAACGCCCCAACTGTGCTTGATTTTGCTCGTTTTTCAATCAGCCCGCCCCCTGGCCCCTTTTAGCAAAAATTTGGGAAAATCCGCATTTTTGACTTTTTCGACACTACCGGACCTGTCGTTTTTTTCAAATTTTGCCCGGTTTGGAAAATCCTTCACAATTTTCTCAAAACGCCCCAACTGTGCTTGATTTTGCTCCTTTCTGACTCAGTCCGCACCCCTGGCCCCTTTTAGCAAGGTTTGAGAAAATCCCCATTTTTGACTTTTTCGTCACTACCGGCCCTGTCGTTTTTTAAAATTTTTGCCCACTTTGGAAAATCCTTCACAATTTTCACAAAACGCCCCAACTGTGCTTGATTTTGCTCGTTTTTCAATCAGCCCGCCCCCTGGCCCCTTTTAGCAAAGTTTGGGAAAATCCCCATTTTTGACTTTTTCGACACTACCGGCCCTGTCTTTTTTTCAAATTTTGCCCGGTTTGGAAAATCCTTCACAATTTTCACAAAACGCCCCAACTGTGCTTTATTTTGCTCGTTTTTCAATCAGCCCGCCCCCTGGCCCCTTTTAGCAAAAATTTGGGAAAATCCCAATTTTTGACTTTTTCGACACTACCGGACCTGTCGTTTTTTTCAAATTTTGCCCACTTTGGAAAATCCTTCACAATTTTCTCAAAACGCCCCAACTGTGCTTGATTTTGCTCATTCATGACTCAGTCCGCCCCCCTGGCCCCTTTTAGCAAGGTTTGGGAAAATCCCCATTTTGACTTTTTCGACACTACCGGCCCTGTCTTTTTTTTCAATTTATGCCCGGTTTGGAAAATCCTTCACAATTTTCTCAAAACGCCCCAACTGTGCTTGATTTTGCTCCTTTCTGACTTAGTCCGCCCCCTGGCACCTTTTAGCAAGGTTTGGGAAAATCCCCATTTTTGACTTTTTCGACACTACCGGCCCTGTCTTTTTTTCAAATTTTGCCCGGTTTGGAAAATCCTTCACAATTTTCACAAAACGCCCCAACTGTGCTTGATTTTGCTCCTTTTTCACCCAGCCCCCCCATCTGGCCTCTTTAAGCAAGGTTTGAGAAAATCCCCATTTTTGACTTTTTCGTCACTACCGGCCCTGTCGTTTTTTAAAATTTTTGCCCACTTTGGAAAATCCTTCACAATTTTCACAAAACGCCCCAACTGTGCTTGATTTTGCTCGTTTTTCAATCAGCCCGCCCCCTGGCCCCTTTTAGCAAAGTTTGGGAAAATCCCCATTTTTGACTTTTTCGACACTACCGGCCCTGTCTTTTTTTCAAATTTTGCCCGGTTTGGAAAATCCTTCACAATTTTCACAAAACGCCCCAACTGTGCTTTATTTTGCACGTTTTTCAATCAGCCCGCCCCCTGGCCCCTTTTAGCAAAAATTTGGGAAAATCCCAATTTTTGACTTTTTCGGCACTACCGGACCTGTCGTTTTTTTCAAATTTTGCCCACTTTGGAAAATCCTTCACAATTTTCTCAAAACGCCCCAACTGTGCTTGATTTTGCTCATTCATGACTCAGTCCGCCCCCCTGGCCCCTTTTAGCAAGGTTTGGGAAAATCCCCATTTTGACTTTTTCGACACTACCGGCCCTGTCTTTTTTTTCAATTTATGCCCGGTTTGGAAAATCCTTCACAATTTTCTCAAAACGCCCCAACTGTGCTTGATTTTGCTCCTTTCTGACTTAGTCCGCCCCCTGGCACCTTTTAGCAAGGTTTGGGAAAATCCCCATTTTTGACTTTTTCGACACTACCGGCCCTGTCTTTTTTTCAAATTTTGCCCGGTTTGGAAAATCCTTCACAATTTTCACAAAACGCCCCAACTGTGCTTGATTTTGCTCGTTTTTCAATCAGCCCGCCCCCTGGCCCCTTTTAGCAAAAATTAGGGAAAATCCCAATTTTTGACTTTTTCGACACTACCGGCCCTGTCGTTTTTTTCAAATTTTGCCCGGTTTGGAAAATCCTTCACAATTTTCCCAAAACGCCCCAACTGTGCTTGATTTTGCTCCTTTTTCACTCAGCCCGCCCCCTGGCCCCTTTTAGCAAGGTTTGGGAAAATCCGCATTTTTGACTTTTTCGACACTACCGGCCCTGTCGTTTTTTTCAATTTTTGCCCACTATGGAAAATCCTTCACAATTTTCACAAAACGCCCCAACTGTGCTTGATTTTGCTCGTTTTTCACTCAGCCCCCCCCCCTGGCCTCTTTAAGCAAATTTTGGGAAAATCCCAATTTTTGACTTTTTCGACACTACCGGACCTGTCGTTTTTTTCAAATTTTGCCCACTTTGGAAAATCCTTCACAATTTTCTCAAAACGCCCCAACTGTGCTTGATTTTGCAACTTTCTGACTCAGTCCACCCCCTGGCACCTTTTAGCAAGGTTTGTGAAAATCCCCATTTTTGACTTTTTCGATACTACCGGCCCTGTCGTTTTTTTCAATTTTTGCCCACTTTGGAAAATCCTTCACAATTTTCACAAAACGCCCCAACTGTGCTTGATTTTGCTCCTTTTTCACCCAGCCCCCCCCTCTGGCCTCTTTAAGCAAAGTTTGGGAAAATCCCCATTTTTGACTTTTTCGACACTACCGGCACTGTCGTTTTTTTCAAATTTTGCCCGGTTTGGAAAATCCTTCACAATTTTCCCAAAACGCCCCAACTGTGCTTGATTTTGCTCCTTTCTGACTCAGTCCGCCCCCCTGGCCCCTTTTAGCAAGTTTTGGGAAAATCCCCATTTTTGACTTTTTCGACACTACCGGCCCTGTCTTTTTTTTCAATTTATGCCCGGTTTGGAAAATCCTTCACAATTTTCCCAAAACGCCCCAACTGTGCTTGATTTTGCTCCTTTCTGACTCAGTCCGCACCCCTTGCCCCTTTTAGCAAGGTTTGAGAAAATCACCATTTTTGACTTTTTCGTCACTACCGGCCCTGTCGTTTTTTAAAATTTTTGCCCACTTTGGAAAATCCTTCACAATTTTCACACAACGCCCCAACTGTGCTTGATTTTGCTCCTTTTTCACCCAGCCCCCCCCTCTGGCCTCTTTAAGCAAAGTTTGGGAAAATCCCCATTTTTGACTTTTTCGACACTACCGGACCTGTCTTTTTTTTCAAATTTTGCCCGGTTTGGAAAATCCTTCACAATTTTCTCAAAACGCCCCAACTGTGCTTGATTTTGCTCATTTTTGACTCAGTCCGCCCCCCTGGCCCCTTTTAGCAAGGTTTGGGAAAATCCGCATTTTTGACTTTTTCGACACTACCGGCCCTGTCGTTTTTTTCAATTTTTGCCCACGTTGGAAAATCCTTCACAATTTTCCCAAAACGCCCCATCTGTGCTTGATTTTGCTCCTTTCTGACTCAGTCCGCCCCCTGGCACCTTTTAGCAAGGTTTGGGAAAATCCCCATTTTTGACTTTTTCGACACTACCGGCCCTGTCTTTTTTTCAAATTTTGCCCGGTTTGGAAAATCCTTCACAATTTTCACAAAACGCCCCAACTGTGCTTGATTTTGCTCGTTTTTCAATCAGCCCGCCCCCTGGCCCCTTTTAGCAAAAATTTGGGAAAATCCCAATTTTTGACTTTTTCAACACTACCGGCCCTGTCGTTTTTTTCAAATTTTGCCCGGTTTGGAAAATCCTTCACAATTTTCCCAAAACGCCCCAACTGTGCTTGATTTTGCTCCTTTTTCACTCAGCCCGCCCCCTGGCCCCTTTTAGCAAGGTTTGGGAAAATCCGCATTTTTGACTTTTTCGACACTACCGGCCCTGTCGTTTTTTTCAATTTTTGCCCACGTTGGAAAATCCTTCACAATTTTCCCAAAACGCCCCAACTGTGCTTGATTTTGCTCCTTTCTGACTCAGTCCGCCCCCTGGCACCTTTTAGTAAGGTTTGGGAAAATCCCCATTTTTGACTTTTTCGACACTACCGGCCCTGTCGTTTTTTTCAATTTTTGCCCGGTTTGGAAAATCCTTCACAATTTTCACAAAACGCCCCAACTGTGCTTGATTTTGCTCGTTTTTCAATCAGCCCGCCCCCTGGCCCCTTTTAGCAAAAATTTGGGAAAATCCGCATTTTTGACTTTTTCGACACTACCGGACCTGTCGTTTTTTTCAAATTTTGCCCGGTTTGGAAAATCCTTCACAATTTTCTCAAAACGCCCCAACTGTGCTTGATTTTGCTCATTTCTGACTCAGTCCGCCCCCCTGGCCCCTTTTAGCAAGGTTTGGGAAAATCCGCATTTTTGACTTTTTCGACACTACCGGCCCTGTCGTTTTTTTCAATTTTTGCCCACGTTGGAAAATCCTTCACAATTTTCCCAAAACGCCCCAACTGTGCTTGATTTTGCTCCTTTCTGACTCAGTCCGCCCCCTGGCACCTTTTAGTAAGGTTTGGGAAAATCCCCATTTTTGACTTTTTCGACACTACCGGCCCTGTCTTTTTTTCAAATTTTGCCCGGTTTGGAAAATCCTTCACAATTTTCACAAAACGCCCCAACTGTGCTTGATTTTGCTCGTTTTTCAATCAGCCCGCCCCCTGGCCCCTTTTAGCAAAAATTTGGGAAAATCCGCATTTTTGACTTTTTCGACACTACCGGACCTGTCGTTTTTTTCAAATTTTGCCCACTTTGGAAAATCCTTCACAATTTTCTCAAAACGCCCCAACTGTGCTTGATTTTGCTCCTTTCTGACTCAGTCCACCCCCTGGCACCTTTTAGCAAGGTTTGTGAAAATCCCCATTTTTGACTTTTTCGACACTACCGGCCCTGTCGTTTTTTTCAATTTTTGCCCACTTTGGAAAATCCTTCACAATTTTCACAAAACGCCCCAACTGTGCTTGATTTTGCTCCTTTTTCACCCAGCCCCCCCATCTGGCCTCTTTAAGCAAAGTTTGGGAAAATCCCCATTTTTGACTTTTTCGACACTACCGGCATTGTCGTTTTTTTCAATTTTTGCCCACTATGGAAAATCCTTCACAATTTTCACAAAACGCCCCAACTGTGCTTGATTTTGCTTGTTTTTCAATAAGCCCGCCCACTGGCCCCTTTTAGCAAAGATTTGGGAAAATCCGCATTTTTGACTTTTTCGACACTACCGGCCCTGTCGTTTTTTTCAAATTTTGCCCGGTTTGGAAAATCCTTCACAATTTTCCCAAAACGCCCCAACTGTGCTTGATTTTGCTCCTTTCTTACTTAGTCCGCCCCCCTGGCCCCTTTTAGCAAGGTTTGTGAAAATCACCATTTTTGACTTTTTCGATACTACCGGCCCTGTCTTTTTTTTCAATTTATGCCCGGTTTGGAAAATCCTTCACAATTTTCCCAAAACGCCCCAACTGTGCTTGATTTTGCTCCTTTCTGACTCAGTCCGCACCCCTGGCCCCTTTTAGCAAGGTTTGAGAAAATCCCCATTTTTGACTTTTTCGTCACTACCGGCCCTGTCGTTTTTTAAAATTTTTGCCCACTTTGGAAAATCCTTCACAATTTTCACACAACGCCCCAACTGTGCTTGATTT
Organism: Scomber scombrus; assembly: GCF_963691925.1. Lineage (NCBI taxonomy): Eukaryota > Metazoa > Chordata > Actinopteri > Scombriformes > Scombridae > Scomber > Scomber scombrus. Next base: position 88,249 of record NW_026910277.1, on the reverse strand, counting down.
TGCTCCTTTTTCACCCAGCCCCCCCCTCTGGCCTCTTTAAGCAAAGTTTGGGAAAATCCCCATTTTTGACTTTTTCGACACTACCGGCCCTGTCTTTTTTTTCAAATTTTGCCCGGTTTGGAAAATCCTTCATAATTTTCACACAACGCCCCAACTGTGCTTGATTTTGCTCCTTTCTGACTCAGTCCGCCCCCTGGCACCTTTTAGCAAGGTTTGGGAAAATCCCCATTTTTGACTTTTTTGACACTACCGGCCCTGTCTTTTTTTCAAATTTTGCCCGGTTTGGAAAATCCTTCACAATTTTCACAAAACGCCCCAACTGTGCTTGATTTTGCTCGTTTTTCAATCAGCCCGCCCCCTGGCCCCTTTTAGCAAAAATTTGGGAAAATCCCAATTTTTGACTTTTTCGACACTACCGGACCTGTCGTTTTTTTCAAATTTGGCCCGGTTTGGAAAATCCTTCACAATTTTCTCAAAACGCCCCAACTGTGCTTGATTTTGCTCATTCATGACTCAGTCCGCCCCCCTGGCCCCTTTTAGCAAGGTTTGGGAAAATCCCCATTTTGACTTTTTCGACACTACCGGCCCTGTCTTTTTTTTCAATTTATGCCCGGTTTGGAAAATCCTTCACAATTTTCTCAAAACGCCCCAACTGTGCTTGATTTTGCTCCTTTCTGACTTAGTCCGCCCCCTGGCACCTTTTAGCAAGGTTTGGGAAAATCCCCATTTTTGACTTTTTCGACACTACCGGCCCTGTCTTTTTTTAAAATTTTGCCCGGTTTGGAAAATCCTTCACAATTTTCACAAAACGCCCCAACTGTGCTTGATTTTGCTCGTTTTTAAATCAGCCCGCCCCCTGGCCCCTTTTAGCAAAAATTTGGGAAAATCCCAATTTTTGACTTTTTCGACACTACCGGCCCTGTCGTTTTTTTCAAATTTTGCCCGGTTTGGAAAATCCTTCACAATTTTCCCAAAACGCCCCAACTGTGCTTGATTTTGCTCCTTTTTCACTCAGCCCGCCCCCTGGCCCCTTTTAGCAAGGTTTGGGAAAATCCGCATTTTTGACTTTTTCGACACTACCGGCCCTGTCGTTTTTTTCATTTTTTGCCCACTATGGAAAATCCTTCACAATTTTCACAAAACGCCCCAACTGTGCTTGATTTTGCTCGTTTTTCACTCAGCCCCCCCCCTGGCCTCTTTAAGCAAATTTTGTGAAAATCCCCATTTTTGACTTTTTCGACACTACCGGCCCTGTCGTTTTTTTCAAATTTCGCCCGGTTTGGAAAATCCTTCACAATTTTCTCAAAACGCCCCAACTGTGCTTGATTTTGCTCATTTCTGACTCAGTCCGCCCCCCTGGCCCCTTTTAGCAAGGTTTGGGAAAATCCGCATTTTTGACTTTTTCGACACTACCGGCCCTGTCGTTTTTTTCAATTTTTGCCCACGTTGGAAAATCCTTCACAATTTTCCCAAAACGCCCCAACTGTGCTTGATTTTGCTCCTTTCTGACTCAGTCCGCCCCCTGGCACCTTTTAGTAAGGTTTGGGAAAATCCCCATTTTTGACTTTTTCGACACTACCGGCCCTGTCTTTTTTTCAAATTTTGCCCGGTTTGGAAAATCCTTCACAATTTTCTCAAAACGCCCCAACTGTGCTTGATTTTGCTCCTTTCTGACTTAGTCCGCCCCCTGGCACCTTTTAGCAAGGTTTGGGAAAATCCCCATTTTTGACTTTTTCGACACTACCGGCCCTGTCTTTTTTTAAAATTTTGCCCGGTTTGGAAAATCCTTCACAATTTTCACAAAACGCCCCAACTGTGCTTGATTTTGCTCGTTTTTAAATCAGCCCGCCCCCTGGCCCCTTTTAGCAAAAATTTGGGAAAATCCCAATTTTTGACTTTTTCGACACTACCGGCCCTGTCGTTTTTTTCAAATTTTGCCCGGTTTGGAAAATCCTTCACAATTTTCCCAAAACGCCCCAACTGTGCTTGATTTTGCTCCTTTTTCACTCAGCCCGCCCCCTGGCCCCTTTTAGCAAGGTTTGGGAAAATCCGCATTTTTGACTTTTTCGACACTACCGGCCCTGTCGTTTTTTTCAATTTTTGCCCACTATGGAAAATCCTTCACAATTTTCACAAAACGCCCCAACTGTGCTTGATTTTGCTCGTTTTTCACTCAGCCCCCCCCCTGGCCTCTTTAAGCAAATTTTGTGAAAATCCCCATTTTTGACTTTTTCGACACTACCGGCCCTGTCGTTTTTTTCAAATTTCGCCCGGTTTGGAAAATCCTTCACAATTTTCTCAAAACGCCCCAACTGTGCTTGATTTTGCTCATTTCTGACTCAGTCCGCCCCCCTGGCCCCTTTTAGCAAGGTTTGGGAAAATCCGCATTTTTGACTTTTTCGACACTACCGGCCCTGTCGTTTTTTTCAATTTTTGCCCACGTTGGAAAATCCTTCACAATTTTCCCAAAACGCCCCAACTGTGCTTGATTTTGCTCCTTTCTGACTCAGTCCGCCCCCTGGCACCTTTTAGTAAGGTTTGGGAAAATCCCCATTTTTGACTTTTTCGACACTACCGGCCCTGTCTTTTTTTTCAATTTATGCCCGGTTTGGAAAATCCTTCACAATTTTCCCAAAACGCCCCAACTGTGCTTGATTTTGCTCCTTTCTGACTCAGTCCGCACCCCTGGCCCCTTTTAGCAAGGTTTGAGAAAATCCCCATTTTTGACTTTTTCGTCACTGCCGGCCCTGTCGTTTTTTAAAATTTTTGCCCACTTTGGAAAATCCTTCACAATTTTCACAAAACGCCCCAACTGTGCTTGATTTTGCTCCTTTTTCACCCAGCCCCCCCCTCTGGCCTCTTTAAGCAAAGTTTGGGAAAATCCCCATTTTTGACTTTTTCGACACTACCGGACCTGTCGTTTTTTTCAAATTTTGCCCACTTTGGAAAATCCTTCACAATTTTCTCAAAACGCCCCAACTGTGCTTGATTTTGCTCCTTTCTGACTCAGTCCACCCCCTGGCACCTTTTAGCAAGGTTTGTGAAAATCCCCATTTTTGACTTTTTCGACACTACCGGCCCTGTCGTTTTTTTCAATTTTTGCCCACTTTGGAAAATCCTTCACAATTTTCACAAAACGCCCCAACTGTGCTTGATTTTGCTCCTTTTTCACCCAGCCCCCCCATCTGGCCTCTTTAAGCAAAGTTTGGGAAAATCCCCATTTTTGACTTTTTCGACACTACCGGCACTGTCGTTTTTTTCAATTTTTGCCCACTATGGAAAATCCTTCACAATTTTCACAAAACGCCCCAACTGTGCTTGATTTTGCTCGTTTTTCAATAAGCCCGCCCCCTGGCCCCTTTTAGCAAAGATTTGGGAAAATCCGCATTTTTGACTTTTTCGACACTACCGGCCCTGTCGTTTTTTTCAAATTTTGCCCGGTTTGGAAAATCCTTCACAATTTTCCCAAAACGCCCCAACTGTGCTTGATTTTGCTCCTTTCTTACTTAGTCCGCCCCCCTGGCCCCTTTTAGCAAGGTTTGTGAAAATTACCATTTTTGACTTTTTCGATACTACCGGCCCTGTCTTTTTTTTCAATTTATGCCCGGTTTGGAAAATCCTTCACAATTTTCCCAAAACGCCCCAACTGTGCTTGATTTTGCTCCTTTCTGACTCAGTCCGCACCCCTGGCCCCTTTTAGCAAGGTTTGAGAAGATCCCCATTTTTGACTTTTTCGTCACTACCGGCCCTGTCGTTTTTTAAAATTTTTGCCCACTTTGGAAAATCCTTCACAATTTTCACAAAACGCCCCAACTGTGCTTGATTTTGCTCGTTTTTCAATCAGCCCGCCCCCTGGCCCCTTTTAGCAAAGTTTGGGAAAATCCCCATTTTTGACTTTTTCGACACTACCGGCCCTGTCTTTTTTTCAAATTTTGCCCGGTTTGGAAAATCCTTCACAATTTTCACAAAACGCCCCAACTGTGCTTTATTTTGCTCGTTTTTCAATCAGCCCGCCCCCTGGCCCCTTTTAGCAAAAATTTGGGAAAATCCCAATTTTTGACTTTTTCGACACTACCGGACCTGTCGTTTTTTTCAAATTTTGCCCACTTTGGAAAATCCTTCACAATTTTCTCAAAACGCCCCAACTGTGCTTGATTTTGCTCATTCATGACTCAGTCCGCCCCCCTGGCCCCTTTTAGCAAGGTTTGGGAAAATCCCCATTTTGACTTTTTCGACACTACCGGCCCTGTCTTTTTTTTCAATTTATGCCCGGTTTGGAAAATCCTTCACAATTTTCTCAAAACGCCCCAACTGTGCTTGATTTTGCTCCTTTCTGACTTAGTCCGCCCCCTGGCACCTTTTAGCAAGGTTTGGGAAAATCCCCATTTTTGACTTTTTCGACACTACCGGCCCTGTCTTTTTTTCAAATTTTGCCCGGTTTGGAAAATCCTTCACAATTTTCACAAAACGCCCCAACTGTGCTTGATTTTGCTCCTTTTTCACCCAGCCCCCCCATCTGGCCTCTTTAAGCAAGGTTTGAGAAAATCCCCATTTTTGACTTTTTCGTCACTACCGGCCCTGTCGTTTTTTAAAATTTTTGCCCACTTTGGAAAATCCTTCACAATTTTCACAAAACGCCCCAACTGTGCTTGATTTTGCTCGTTTTTCAATCAGCCCGCCCCCTGGCCCCTTTTAGCAAAGTTTGGGAAAATCCCCATTTTTGACTTTTTCGACACTACCGGCCCTGTCTTTTTTTCAAATTTTGCCCGGTTTGGAAAATCCTTCACAATTTTCACAAAACGCCCCAACTGTGCTTTATTTTGCTCGTTTTTCAATCAGCCCGCCCCCTGGCCCCTTTTAGCAAAAATTTGGGAAAATCCCAATTTTTGACTTTTTCGACACTACCGGACCTGTCGTTTTTTTCAAATTTTGCCCACTTTGGAAAATCCTTCACAATTTTCTCAAAACGCCCCAACTGTGCTTGATTTTGCTCATTCATGACTCAGTCCGCCCCCCTGGCCCCTTTTAGCAAGGTTTGGGAAAATCCCCATTTTGACTTTTTCGACACTACCGGCCCTGTCTTTTTTTTCAATTTATGCCCGGTTTGGAAAATCCTTCACAATTTTCTCAAAACGCCCCAACTGTGCTTGATTTTGCTCCTTTCTGACTTAGTCCGCCCCCTGGCACCTTTTAGCAAGGTTTGGGAAAATCCCCATTTTTGACTTTTTCGACACTACCGGCCCTGTCTTTTTTTCAAATTTTGCCCGGTTTGGAAAATCCTTCACAATTTTCACAAAACGCCCCAACTGTGCTTGATTTTGCTCGTTTTTCAATCAGCCCGCCCCCTGGCCCCTTTTAGCAAAAATTTGGGAAAATCCCAATTTTTGACTTTTTCGACACTACCGGCCCTGTCGTTTTTTTCAAATTTTGCCCGGTTTGGAAAATCCTTCACAATTTTCCCAAAACGCCCCAACTGTGCTTGATTTTGCTCCTTTTTCACTCAGCCCGCCCCCTGGCCCCTTTTAGCAAGGTTTGGGAAAATCCGCATTTTTGACTTTTTCGACACTACCGGCCCTGTCGTTTTTTTCAATTTTTGCCCACTATGGAAAATCCTTCACAATTTTCACAAAACGCCCCAACTGTGCTTGATTTTGCTCGTTTTTCACTCAGCCCCCCCCCTGGCCTCTTTAAGCAAATTTTGGGAAAATCCCAATTTTTGACTTTTTCGACACTACCGGACCTGTCGTTTTTTTCAAATTTTGCCCACTTTGGAAAATCCTTCACAATTTTCTCAAAACGCCCCAACTGTGCTTGATTTTGCAACTTTCTGACTCAGTCCACCCCCTGGCACCTTTTAGCAAGGTTTGTGAAAATCCCCATTTTTGACTTTTTCGATACTACCGGCCCTGTCGTTTTTTTCAATTTTTGCCCACTTTGGAAAATCCTTCACAATTTTCACAAAACGCCCCAACTGTGCTTGATTTTGCTCCTTTTTCACCCAGCCCCCCCCTCTGGCCTCTTTAAGCAAAGTTTGGGAAAATCCCCATTTTTGACTTTTTCGACACTACCGGCACTGTCGTTTTTTTCAAATTTTGCCCGGTTTGGAAAATCCTTCACAATTTTCCCAAAACGCCCCAACTGTGCTTGATTTTGCTCCTTTCTGACTCAGTCCGCCCCCCTGGCCCCTTTTAGCAAGTTTTGGGAAAATCCCCATTTTTGACTTTTTCGACACTACCGGCCCTGTCTTTTTTTTCAATTTATGCCCGGTTTGGAAAATCCTTCACAATTTTCCCAAAACGCCCCAACTGTGCTTGATTTTGCTCCTTTCTGACTCAGTCCGCACCCCTTGCCCCTTTTAGCAAGGTTTGAGAAAATCACCATTTTTGACTTTTTCGTCACTACCGGCCCTGTCGTTTTTTAAAATTTTTGCCCACTTTGGAAAATCCTTCACAATTTTCACACAACGCCCCAACTGTGCTTGATTTTGCTCCTTTTTCACCCAGCCCCCCCCTCTGGCCTCTTTAAGCAAAGTTTGGGAAAATCCCCATTTTTGACTTTTTCGACACTACCGGACCTGTCTTTTTTTTCAAATTTTGCCCGGTTTGGAAAATCCTTCACAATTTTCTCAAAACGCCCCAACTGTGCTTGATTTTGCTCATTTTTGACTCAGTCCGCCCCCCTGGCCCCTTTTAGCAAGGTTTGGGAAAATCCGCATTTTTGACTTTTTCGACACTACCGGCCCTGTTGTTTTTTTAAATTTTTGCCCACGTTGGAAAATCCTTCACAATTTTCCCAAAACGCCCCATCTGTGCTTGATTTTGCTCCTTTCTGACTCAGTCCGCCCCCTGGCACCTTTTAGCAAGGTTTGGGAAAATCCCCATTTTTGACTTTTTCGACACTACCGGCCCTGTCTTTTTTTCAAATTTTGCCCGGTTTGGAAAATCCTTCACAATTTTCACAAAACGCCCCAACTGTGCTTGATTTTGCTCGTTTTTCAATCAGCCCGCCCCCTGGCCCCTTTTAGCAAAAATTTGGGAAAATCCCAATTTTTGACTTTTTCAACACTACCGGCCCTGTCGTTTTTTTCAAATTTTGCCCGGTTTGGAAAATCCTTCACAATTTTCCCAAAACGCCCCAACTGTGCTTGATTTTGCTCCTTTTTCACTCAGCCCGCCCCCTGGCCCCTTTTAGCAAGGTTTGGGAAAATCCGCATTTTTGACTTTTTCGACACTACCGGCCCTGTCGTTTTTTTCAATTTTTGCCCACGTTGGAAAATCCTTCACAATTATCCCAAAACGCCCCAACTGTGCTTGATTTTGCTCCTTTCTGACTCAGTCCGCCCCCTGGCACCTTTTAGTAAGGTTTGGGAAAATCCCCATTTTTGACTTTTTCGACACTACCGGCCCTGTCTTTTTTTCAAATTTTGCCCGGTTTGGAAAATCCTTCACAATTTTCACAAAACGCCCCAACTGTGCTTGATTTTGCTCGTTTTTCAATCAGCCCGCCCCCTGGCCCCTTTTAGCAAAAATTTGGGAAAATCCGCATTTTTGACTTTTTCGACACTACCGGACCTGTCGTTTTTTTCAAATTTTGCCCACTTTGGAAAATCCTTCACAATTTTCACAAAACGCCCCAACTGTGCTTGATTTTGCTCCTTTTTCACCCAGCCCCCCCATCTGGCCTCTTTAAGCAAAGTTTGGGAAAATCCCCATTTTTGACTTTTTCGACACTACCGGCACTGTCGTTTTTTTCAATTTTTGCCCACTATGGAAAATCCTTCACAATTTTCACAAAACGCCCCAACTGTGCTTGATTTTGCTCGTTTTTCAATAAGCCCGCCCCCTGGCCCCTTTTAGCAAAGATTTGGGAAAATCCGCATTTTTGACTTTTTCGATACTACCGGCCCTGTCTTTTTTTTCAATTTATGCCCGGTTTGGAAAATCCTTCACAATTTTCCCAAAACGCCCCAACTGTGCTTGATTTTGCTCCTTTCTGACTCAGTCCGCACCCCTGGCCCCTTTTAGCAAGGTTTGAGAAAATCCCCATTTTTGACTTTTTCGTCACTACCGGCCCTGTCGTTTTTTAAAATTTTTGCCCACTTTGGAAAATCCTTCACAATTTTCACAAAACGCCCCAACTGTGCTTGATTTTGCTCGTTTTTCAATCAGCCCGCCCCCTGGCCCCTTTTAGCAAAGTTTGGGAAAATCCCCATTTTTGACTTTTTCGACACTACCGGCCCTGTCTTTTTTTCAAATTTTGCCCGGTTTGGAAAATCCTTCACAATTTTCACAAAACGCCCCAACTGTGCTTTATTTTGCTCGTTTTTCAATCAGCCCGCCCCCTGGCCCCTTTTAGCAAAAATTTGGGAAAATCCCAATTTTTGACTTTTTCGACACTACCGGACCTGTCGTTTTTTTCAAATTTTGCCCACTTTGGAAAATCCTTCACAATTTTCTCAAAACGCCCCAACTGTGCTTGATTTTGCTCATTCATGACTCAGTCCGCCCCCCTGGCCCCTTTTAGCAAGGTTTGGGAAAATCCCCATTTTGACTTTTTCGACACTACCGGCCCTGTCTTTTTTTTCAATTTATGCCCGGTTTGGAAAATCCTTCACAATTTTCTCAAAACGCCCCAACTGTGCTTGATTTTGCTCCTTTCTGACTTAGTCCGCCCCCTGGCACCTTTTAGCAAGGTTTGGGAAAATCCCCATTTTTGACTTTTTCGACACTACCGGCCCTGTCTTTTTTTCAAATTTTGCCCGGTTTGGAAAATCCTTCACAATTTTCACAAAACGCCCCAACTGTGCTTGATTTTGCTCCTTTTTCACCCAGCCCCCCCATCTGGCCTCTTTAAGCAAGGTTTGAGAAAATCCCCATTTTTTTACTTTTTCGTCACTACCGGCCCTGTCGTTTTTTAAAATTTTTGCCCACTTTGGAAAATCCTTCACAATTTTCACAAAACGCCCCAACTGTGCTTGATTTTGCTCGTTTTTCAATCAGCCCGCCCCCTGGCCCCTTTTAGCAAAGTTTGGGAAAATCCCCATTTTTGACTTTTTCGACACTACCGGCCCTGTCTTTTTTTCAAATTTTGCCCGGTTTGGAAAATCCTTCACAATTTTCACAAAACGCCCCAACTGTGCTTTATTTTGCTCGTTTTTCAATCAGCCCGCCCCCTGGCCCCTTTTAGCAAAAATTTGGGAAAATCCCAATTTTTGACTTTTTCGACACTACCGGACCTGTCGTTTTTTTCAAATTTTGCCCACTTTGGAAAATCCTTCACAATTTTCTCAAAACGCCCCAACTGTGCTTGATTTTGCTCATTCATGACTCAGTCCGCCCCCCTGGCCCCTTTTAGCAAGGTTTGGGAAAATCCCCATTTTGACTTTTTCGACACTACCGGCCCTGTCTTTTTTTTCAATTTATGCCCGGTTTGGAAAATCCTTCACAATTTTCTCAAAACGCCCCAACTGTGCTTGATTTTGCTCCTTTCTGACTTAGTCCGCCCCCTGGCACCTTTTAGCAAGGTTTGGGAAAATCCCCATTTTTGACTTTTTCGACACTACCGGCCCTGTCTTTTTTTCAAATTTTGCCCGGTTTGGAAAATCCTTCACAATTTTCACAAAACGCCCCAACTGTGCTTGATTTTGCTCGTTTTTCAATCAGCCCGCCCCCTGGCCCCTTTTAGCAAAAATTTGGGAAAATCCCAATTTTTGACTTTTTCGACACTACCGGCCCTGTCGTTTTTTTCAAATTTTGCCCGGTTTGGAAAATCCTTCACAATTTTCCCAAAACGCCCCAACTGTGCTTGATTTTGCTCCTTTTTCACTCAGCCCGCCCCCTGGCCCCTTTTAGCAAGGTTTGGGAAAATCCGCATTTTTGACTTTTTCGACACTACCGGCCCTGTCGTTTTTAAAAATTTTTGCCCACTTTGGAAAATCCTTCACAATTTTCACACAACGCCCCAACTGTGCTTGATTTTGCTCCTTTTTCACCCAGCCCCCCCCTCTGGCCTCTTTAAGCAAAATTTGGGAAAATCCCCATTTTTGACTTTTTCGACACTACCGGCCCTGTCGTTTTTTTCAATTTTTGCCCACGTTGGAAAATCCTTCACAATTTTCCCAAAACGCCCCAATTGTGCTTGATTTTGCTCCTTTCTGACTCAGTCCGCCCCCTGGCACCTTTTAGCAAGGTTTGGGAAAATCCCCATTTTTGACTTTTTCGACACTACCGGCCCTGTCTTTTTTTCAAATTTTGCCCGGTTTGGAAAATCCTTCACAATTTTCACAAAACGCCCCAACTGTGCTTGATTTTGCTCGTTTTTCAATCAGCCCGCCCCCTGGCCCCTTTTAGCAAAAATTTGGGAAAATCCCAATTTTTGACTTTTTCGACACTACCGGACCTGTCGTTTTTTTCAAATTTTGCCCACTTTGGAAAATCCTTCACAATTTTCTCAAAACGCCCCAACTGTGCTTGATTTTGCTCCTTTCTGACTCAGTCAACCCCCTGGCACCTTTTAGCAAGGTTTGGGAAAATCCCCATTTTTGACTTTTTCGACACTACCGGCCCTGTCGTTTTTTTCAATTTTTGCCCGGTTTGGAAAATCCTTCACAATTTTCACAAAACGCCCCAACTGTGCTTGATTTTGCTCCTTTCTGACTCAGTCCGCCCCCTGGCACCTTTTAGCAAAGTTTGGGAAAATCCCCATTTTTGACTTTTTCGACACTACCGGCCCTGTCTTTTTTTCAAATTTTGCCCGGTTTGGAAAATCCTTCACAATTTTCACAAAACGCCCCAACTGTGCTTTATTTTGCTCGTTTTTCAATCAGCCCGCCCCCTGGCCCCTTTTAGCAAAAATTTGGGAAAATCCCAATTTTTGACTTTTTCGACACTACCGGACCTGTCGTTTTTTTCAAATTTTGCCCACTTTGGAAAATCCTTCACAATTTTCTCAAAACGCCCCAACTGTGCTTGATTTTGCTCATTCATGACTCAGTCCGCCCCCCTGGCCCCTTTTAGCAAGGTTTGGGAAAATCCCCATTTTGACTTTTTCGACACTACCGGCCCTGTCTTTTTTTTCCAATTTATGCCCGGTTTGGAAAATCCTTCACAATTTTCTCAAAACGCCCCAACTGTGCTTGATTTTGCTCCTTTCTGACTTAGTCCGCCCCCTGGCACCTTTTAGCAAGGTTTGGGAAAATCCCCATTTTTGACTTTTTCGACACTACCGGCCCTGTCTTTTTTTCAAATTTTGCCCGGTTTGGAAAATCCTTCACAATTTTCACAAAACGCCCCAACTGTGCTTGATTTTGCTCGTTTTTCAATCAGCCCGCCCCCTGGCCCCTTTTAACAAAAATTTGGGAAAATCCCAATTTTTGACTTTTTCGACACTACCGGCCCTGTCGTTTTTTTCAAATTTTGCCCGGTTTGGAAAATCCTTCACAATTTTCCCAAAACGCCCCAACTGTGCTTGATTTTGCTCCTTTTTCACTCAGCCCGCCCCCTGGCCCCTTTTAGCAAGGTTTGGGAAAATCCGCATTTTTGACTTTTTCGACACTACCGGCCCTGTCGTTTTTTTCAATTTTTGCCCACTATGGAAAATCCTTCACAATTTTCACAAAACGCCCCAACTGTGCTTGATTTTGCTCGTTTTTCACTCAGCCCCCCCCCTGGCCTCTTTAAGCAAATTTTGTGAAAATCCCCATTTTTGACTTTTTCGACACTACCGGCCCTGTCGTTTTTTTCAAATTTTGCCCGGTTTGGAAAATCCTTCACAATTTTCTCAAAACGCCCCAACTGTGCTTGATTTTGCTCATTTCTGACTCAGTCCGCCCCCCTGGCCCCTTTTAGCAAGGTTTGGGAAAATCCGCATTTTTGACTTTTTCGACACTACCGGCCCTGTCGTTTTTTTCAATTTTTGCCCACGTTGGAAAATCCTTCACAATTTTCCCAAAACGCCCCAACTGTGCTTGATTTTGCTCCTTTCTGACTCAGTCCGCCCCCTGGCACCTTTTAGTAAGGTTTGGGAAAATCCCCATTTTTGACTTTTTCGACACTACCGGCCCTGTCTTTTTTTCAAATTTTGCCCGGTTTGGAAAATCCTTCACAATTTTCACAAAACGCCCCAACTGTGCTTGATTTTGCTCGTTTTTCAATCAGCCCGCCCCCTGGCCCCTTTTAGCAAAAATTTGGGAAAATCCGCATTTTTGACTTTTTCGACACTACCGGACCTGTCGTTTTTTTCAAATTTTGCCCACTTTGGAAAATCCTTCACAATTTTCTCAAAACGCCCCAACTGTGCTTGATTTTGCTCCTTTCTGACTCAGTCCGCCCCCTGGCACCTTTTAGCAAGGTTTGTGAAAATCCCCATTTTTGACTTTTTCGACACTACCGGCCCTGTCGTTTTTTTCAATTTTTGCCCACTTTGGAAAATCCTTCACAATTTTCACAAAACGCCCCAACTGTGCTTGATTTTGCTCCTTTTTCACCCAGCCCCCCCATCTGGCCTCTTTAAGCAAAGTTTGGGAAAATCCCCATTTTTGACTTTTTCGACACTACCGGCACTTTCGTTTTTTTCAATTTTTGCCCACTATGGAAAATCCTTCACAATTTTCACAAAACGCCCCAACTGTGCTTGATTTTGCTTGTTTTTCAATAAGCCCGCCCACTGGCCCCTTTTAGCAAAGATTTGGGAAAATCCGCATTTTTGACTTTTTCGACACTACCGGCCCTGTCGTTTTTTTCAAATTTTGCCCGGTTTGGAAAATCCTTCACAATTTTCCGAAAACGCCCCAACTGTGCTTGATTTTGCTCCTTTCTTACTTAGTCCGCCCCCCTGGCCCCTTTTAGCAAGGTTTGTGAAAATCACCATTTTTGACTTTTTCGATACTACCGGCCCTGTCTTTTTTTTCAATTTATGCCCGGTTTGGAAAATCCTTCACAATTTTCCCAAAACGCCCCAACTGTGCTTGATTTTGCTCCTTTCTGACTCAGTCCGCACCCCTGGCCCCTTTTAGCAAGGTTTGAGAAAATCCCCATTTTTGACTTTTTCGTCACTACCGGCCCTGTCGTTTTTTAAAATTTTTGCCCACTTTGGAAAATCCTTCACAATTTTCACACAACGCCCCAACTGTGCTTGATTTTGCTCCTTTTTCACCCAGCCCCCCCCTCTGGCCTCTTTAAGCAAAGTTTGGGAAAATCCCCATTTTTGACTTTTTCGACACTACCGGACCTGTCGTTTTTTTCAAATTTTGCCCGGTTTGGAAAATCCTTCACAATTTTCTCAAAACGCCCCAACTGTGCTTGATTTTGCTCATTTTTGACTCAGTCCGCCCCCCTGGCCCCTTTTAGCAAGATTTGGGAAAATCCGCATTTTTGACTTTTTCGACACTACCGGCCCTGTTGTTTTTTTAAATTTTTGCCCACGTTGGAAAATCATTCACAATTTTCCCAAAACGCCCCATCTGTGCTTGATTTTGCTCCTTTCTGACTCAGTCCGCCCCCTGGCACCTTTTAGCAAGGTTTGGGAAAATCCCCATTTTTGACTTTTTCAACACTACCGGCCCTGTCGTTTTTTTCAATTTTTGCCCACGTTGGAAAATCCTTCACAATTTTCCCAAAACGCCCCAACTGTGCTTGATTTTGCCCCTTTCTGACTCAGTCCGCCCCCTGGCACCTTTTAGCAAGGTTTGGGAAAATCCCCATTTTTGACTTTTTCGACACTACCGGCCCTGTCTTTTTTTCAAATTTTGCCCGGTTTGGAAAATCCTTCACAATTTTCACAAAACGCCCCAACTGTGCTTGATTTTGCTCGTTTTTCAATCAGCCCGCCCCCTGGCCCCTTTTAGCAAAAATTTGGGAAAATCCCAATTTTTGACTTTTTCGACACTACCGGACCTGTCGTTTTTTTCAAATTTTGCCCACTTTGGAAAATCCTTCACAATTTTCCCAAAACGCCCCAACTGTGCTTGATTTTGCTCCTTTCTGACTCAGTCCGCCCCCCTGGCCCCTTTTAGCAAGGTTTGGGAAAATCCCCATTTTTGACTTTTTCGACACTACCGGCCCTGTCGTTTTTTTCAATTTTTGCCCACGTTGGAAAATCCTTCACAATTTTCCCAAAACGCCCCAACTGTGCTTGATTTTGCTCCTTTCTGACTCAGTCCGCCCCCTGGCACCTTTTAGCAAGGTTTGGGAAAATCCCCATTTTTGACTTTTTCGACACTACCGGCCCTGTCTTTTTTTCAAATTTTGCCCGGTTTGGAAAATCCTTCACAATTTTCACAAAACGCCCCAACTGTGCTTGATTTTGCTCGTTTTTCAATCAGCCCGCCCCCTGGCCCCTTTTAGCAAAAATTTGGGAAAATCCGCATTTTTGACTTTTTCGACACTACCGGACCTGTCGTTTTTTTCAAATTTTGCCCACTTTGGAAAATCCTTCACAATATTCTCAAAACGCCCCAACTGTGCTTGATTTTGCTCATTTCTGACTCAGTCCGCCCCCCTGGCCCCTTTTAGCAAGGTTTGGGAAAATCCCCATTTTTGACTTTTTCGACACTACCGGCCCTGTCGCTTTTTTCAATTTTTGCCCACTATGGAAAATCCTTCACAATTTTCACAAAACGCCCCAACTGTGCTTGATTTTGCTCGTTTTTCACTCAACCCCCCCCCCCCTCTGGCCTCTTTAAGCAAATTTTGTGAAAATCCCCATTTTTGACTTTTTCGACACTACCGGCCCTGTCTTTTTTTTCAAATTTTGCCCGGTTTGGAAAATCCTTCATAATTTTCACACAACGCCCCAACTGTGCTTGATTTTGCTCCTTTCTGACTCAGTCCGCCCCCTGGCACCTTTTAGCAAGGTTTGGGAAAATCCCCATTTTTGACTTTTTCGACACTACCGGCCCTGTCTTTTTTTCAATTTTTGCCCACGTTGGAAAATCCTTCACAATTTTCCCAAAACGCCCCAACTGTGCTTGATTTTGCTCGTTTTTCAATCAGCCCGCCCCCTGGCCCCTTTTAGCAAAAATTTGGGAAAATCCCAATTTTTGACTTTTTCGACACTACCGGACCTGTCGTTTTTTTCAAATTTTGCCCGGTTTGGAAAATCCTTCACAATTTTCACAAAACGCCCCAACTGTGCTTGATTTTGCTCGTTTTTCAATCAGCCCGCCCCCTGGCCCCTTTTAGCAAAAATTTGGGAAAATCCCAATTTTTGACTTTTTCGACACTACCGGCCCTGTCTTTTTTTTCAATTTATGCCCGGTTTGGAAAATCCTTCACAATTTTCCCAAAACGCCCCAACTGTGCTTGATTTTGCTCCTTTCTGACTCAGTCCGCACCCCTGGCCCCTTTTAGCAAGGTTTGGGAAAATCCCCATTTTTGACTTTTTCGACACTACCGGACCTGTCGTTTTTTTCAAATTTTGCCCGGTTTGGATAATCCTTCACAATTTTCTCAAAACGCCCCAACTGTGCTTGATTTTGCTCATTTCTGACTCAGTCCGCCCCCCTGGCCCCTTTTAGCAAGGTTTGGGAAAATCCCCATTTTTGACTTTTTCGACACTACCGGCCCTGTCTTTTTTTTCAATTTATGCCCGGTTTGGAAAATCCTTCACAATTTTCTCAAAACGCCCCAACTGTGCTTGATTTTGCTCCTTTCTGACTCAGTCCGCCCCCTGGCACCTTTTAGCAAGGTTTGGGAAAATCCCCATTTTTGACTTTTTCGACACTACCGGCCCTGTCTTTTTTTCAAATTTTTCCCTGTTTGGAAAATCCTTCACAATTTTCACAAAACGCCCCAACTGTGCTTGATTTTGCTCCTTTCTTACTTAGTCCGCCCCCCTGGCCCCTTTTAGCAAGGTTTGTGAAAATCCCCATTTTTGACTTTTTCGATACTACCGGCCCTGTCTTTTTTTTCAATTTATGCCCGGTTTGGAAAATCCTTCACAATTTTCCCAAAACGCCCCAACTGTGCTTGATTTTGCTCCTTTCTGACTCAGTCCGCACCCCTGGCCCCTTTTAGCAAGGTTTGAGAAAATCCCCATTTTTGACTTTTTCGTCACTACCGGCCCTGTCGTTTTTTAAAATTTTTGCCCACTTTGGAAAATCCTTCACAATTTTCACACAACGCCCCAACTGTGCTTGATTTTGCTCCTTTTTCACCCAGCCCCCCCCTCTGGCCTCTTTAAGCAAAGTTTGGGAAAATCCCCATTTTTGACTTTTTCGACACTACCGGACCTGTCGTTTTTTTCAAATTTTGCCCGGTTTGGAAAATCCTTCACAATTTTCTCAAAACGCCCCAACTGTGCTTGATTTTGCTCATTTTTGACTCAGTCCGCCCCCCTGGCCCCTTTTAGCAAGGTTTGGGAAAATCCGCATTTTTGACTTTTTCGACACTACCGGCCCTGTTGTTTTTTAAATTTTTGCCCACGTTGGAAAATCCTTCACAATTTTCCCAAAACGCCCCATCTGTGCTTGATTTTGCTCCTTTCTGACTCAGTCCGCCCCCTGGCACCTTTTAGCAAGGTTTGGGAAAATCCCCATTTTTGACTTTTTCGACACTACCGGCCCTGTCGTTTTTTTCAATTTTTGCCCACGTTGGAAAATCCTTCACAATTTTCCCAAAACGCCCCAACTGTGCTTGATTTTGCTCCTTTCTGACTCAGTCCGCCCCCTGGCACCTTTTAGCAAGGTTTGGGAAAATCCCCATTTTTGACTTTTTCGACACTACCGGCCCTGTCTTTTTTTCAAATTTTGCCCGGTTTGGAAAATCCTTCACAATTTTCACAAAACGCCCCAACTGTGCTTGATTTTGCTCGTTTTTCAATCAGCCCGCCCCCTGGCCCCTTTTAGCAAAAATTTGGGAAAATCCCAATTTTTGACTTTTTCGACACTACCGGACCTGTCGTTTTTTTCAAATTTTGCCCACTTTGGAAAATCCTTCACAATTTTCCCAAAACGCCCCAACTGTGCTTGATTTTGCTCCTTTCTGACTCAGTCCGCCCCCCTGGCCCCTTTTAGCAAGGTTTGGGAAAATCCCCATTTTTGACTTTTTCGACACTACCGGCCCTGTCGTTTTTTTCAATTCTTGCCCACGTTGGAAAATCCTTCACAATTTTCCCAAAACGCCCCAACTGTGCTTGATTTTGCTCCTTTCTGACTCAGTCCGCCCCCTGGCACCTTTTAGCAAGGTTTGGGAAAATCCCCATTTTTGACTTTTTCGACACTACCGGCCCTGTCTTTTTTTCAAATTTTGCCCGGTTTGGAAAATCCTTCACAATTTTCACAAAACGCCCCAACTGTGCTTGATTTTGCTCGTTTTTCAATCAGCCCGCCCCCTGGCCCCTTTTAGCAAAAATTTGGGAAAATCCCAATTTTTGACTTTTTCGACACTACCGGACCTGTCGTTTTTTTCAAATTTTGCCCACTTTGGAAAATCCTTCACAATATTCTCAAAACGCCCCAACTGTGCTTGATTTTGCTCATTTCTGACTCAGTCCGCCCGCCTGGCCCCTTTTAGCAAGGTTTGGGAAAATCCCCATTTTTGACTTTTTCGACACTACCGGCCCTGTCGCTTTTTTCAATTTTTGCCCACTATGGAAAATCCTTCACAATTTTCACAAAACGCCCCAACTGTGCTTGATTTTGCTCGTTTTTCACTCAACCCCCCCCCCCTCTGGCCTCTTTAAGCAAATTTTGTGAAAATCCCCATTTTTGACTTTTTCGACACTACCGGCCCTGTCTTTTTTTTCAAATTTTGCCCGGTTTGGAAAATCCTTCACAATTTTCACAAAACGCCCCAACTGTGCTTGATTTTGCTCGTTTATCAATCAGCCCGCCCCCTGGCCCCTTTTAGCAAAAATTTGGGAAAATCCCAATTTTTGACTTTTTCGACACTACCGGCCCTGTCTTTTTTTTCAATTTATGCCCGGTTTGGAAAATCCTTCACAATTTTCCCAAAACGCCCCAACTGTGCTTGATTTTGCTCCTTTCTGACTCAGTCCGCACCCCTGGCCCCTTTTAGCAAGGTTTGGGAAAATCCCCATTTTTGACTTTTTCGACACTACCGGACCTGTCGTTTTTTTTCAAATTTTACCCGGTTTGGATAATCCTTCACAATTTTCTCAAAACGCCCCAACTGTGCTTGATTTTGCTCATTTCTGACTCAGTCCGCCCCCCTGGCCCCTTTTAGCAAGGTTTGGGAAAATCCCCATTTTTGACTTTTTCGACACTACCGGCCCTGTCTTTTTTTTCAATTTATGCCCGGTTTGGAAAATCCTTCACAATTTTCTCAAAACGCCCCAACTGTGCTTGATTTTGCTCCTTTCTGACTCAGTCCGCCCCCTGGCACCTTTTAGCAAGGTTTGGGAAAATCCCCATTTTTGACTTTTTCGACACTACCGGCCCTGTCTTTTTTTCAAATTTTTCCCGGTTTGGAAAATCCTTCACAATTTTCACAAAACGCCCCAACTGTGCTTGATTTTGCTCCTTTCTTACTTAGTCCGCCCCCCTGGCCCCTTTTAGCAAGGTTTGTGAAAATCACCATTTTTGACTTTTTCGATACTACCGGCCCTGTCTTTTTTTTCAATTTATGCCCGGTTTGGAAAATCCTTCACAATTTTCCCAAAACGCCCCAACTGTGCTTGATTTTGCTCCTTTCTGACTCAGTCCGCACCCCTGGCCCCTTTTAGCAAGGTTTGAGAAAATCCCCATTTTTGACTTTTTCGTCACTACCGGCCCTGTCGTTTTTTAAAATTTTTGCCCACTTTGGAAAATCCTTCACAATTTTCACACAACGCCCCAACTGTGCTTGATTTTGCTCCTTTTTCACCCAGCCCCCCCCTCTGGCCTCTTTAAGCAAAGTTTGGGAAAATCCCCATTTTTGACTTTTTCGACACTACCGGACCTGTCGTTTTTTTCAAATTTTGCCCGGTTTGGAAAATCCTTCACAATTTTCTCAAAACGCCCCAACTGTGCTTGATTTTGCTCATTTTTGACTCAGTCCGCCCCCCTGGCCCCTTTTAGCAAGGTTTGGGAAAATCCGCATTTTTGACTTTTTCGACACTACCGGCCCTGTTGTTTTTTTAAATTTTTGCCCACGTTGGAAAATCCTTCACAATTTTCCCAAAACGCCCCATCTGTGCTTGATTTTGCTCCTTTCTGACTCAGTCCGCCCCCTGGCACCTTTTAGCAAGGTTTGGGAAAATCCCCATTTTTGACTTTTTCGACACTACCGGCCCTGTCGTTTTTTTCAATTTTTGCCCACGTTGGAAAATCCTTCACAATTTTCCCAAAACGCCCCAACTGTGCTTGATTTTGCTCCTTTCTGACTCAGTCCGCCCCCTGGCACCTTTTAGCAAGGTTTGGGAAAATCCCCATTTTTGACTTTTTCGACACTACCGGCCCTGTCTTTTTTTCAAATTTTGCCCGGTTTGGAAAATCCTTCACAATTTTCACAAAACGCCCCAACTGTGCTTGATTTTGCTCGTTTTTCAATCAGCCCGCCCCCTGGCCCCTTTTAGCAAAAATTTGGGAAAATCCCAATTTTTGACTTTTTCGACACTACCGGACCTGTCGTTTTTTTCAAATTTTGCCCACTTTGGAAAATCCTTCACAATTTTCCCAAAACGCCCCAACTGTGCTTGATTTATCTCGTTTTTCAATCAGCCCGCCCCCTGGCCCCTTTTAGCAAAAATTTGGGAAAATCCCAATTTTTGACTTTTTCGACACTACCGGACCTGTCGTTTTTTTCAAATTTTGCCCACTTTGGAAAATCCTTCACAATTTTCCCAAAACGCCCCAACTGTGCTTGATTTTGCTCCTTTCTGACTCAGTCCGCCCCCCTGGCCCCTTTTAGCAAGGTTTGGGAAAATCCCCATTTTTGACTTTTTCGACACTACCGGCCCTGTCGTTTTTTTCAATTTTTGCCCACGTTGGAAAATCCTTCACAATTTTCCCAAAACGCCCCAACTGTGCTTGATTTTGCTCCTTTCTGACTCAGTCCGCCCCCTGGCACCTTTTAGCAAGGTTTGGGAAAATCCCCATTTTTGACTTTTTCGACACTACCGGCACTGTCTTTTTTTCAAATTTTGCCCGGTTTGGAAAATCCTTCACAATTTTCACAAAACGCCCCAACTGTGCTTGATTTTGCTCGTTTTTCAATCAGCCCGCCCCCTGGCCCCTTTTAGCAAAAATTTGGGAAAATCCCAATTTTTGACTTTTTCGACACTACCGGACCTGTCGTTTTTTTCAAATTTTGCCCACTTTGGAAAATCCTTCACAATATTCTCAAAACGCCCCAACTGTGCTTGATTTTGCTCATTTCTGACTCAGTCCGCCCCCCTGGCCCCTTTTAGCAAGGTTTGGGAAAATCCCCATTTTTGACTTTTTCGACACTATCGGCCCTGTCGCTTTTTTCAATTTTTGCCCACTATGGAAAATCCTTCACAATTTTCACAAAACGCCCCAACTGTGCTTGATTTTGCTCGTTTTTCACTCAACCCCCCCCCCCTTTGGCCTCTTTAAGCAAATTTTGTGAAAATCCCCATTTTTGACTTTTTCGACACTACCGGCCCTGTCTTTTTTTTCAAATTTTGCCCGGTTTGGAAAATCCTTCATAATTTTCACACAACGCCCCAACTGTGCTTGATTTTGCTCCTTTCTGACTCAGTCCGCCCCCTGGCACCTTTTAGCAAGGTTTGGGAAAATCCCCATTTTTGACTTTTTCGACACTACCGGCCCTGTCTTTTTTTCAAATTTTGCCCGGTTTGGAAAATCCTTCACAATTTTCACAAAACGCCCCAACTGTGCTTGATTTTGCTCGTTTTTCAATCAGCCCGCCCCCTGGCCCCTTTTAGCAAAAATTTGGGAAAATCCCAATTTTTGACTTTTTCGACACTACCGGACCTGTCGTTTTTTTCAAATTTTGCCCACTTTGGAAAATCCTTCACAATTTTCTCAAAACGCCCCAACTGTGCTTGATTTTGCAACTTTCTGAATCAGTCCACCCCCTGGCACCTTTTAGCAAGGTTTGTGAAAATCCCCATTTTTGACTTTTTCGACACTACCGGCCCTGTCGTTTTTTTCAATTTTTGCCCACTTTGGAAAATCCTTCACAATTTTCACAAAACGCCCCAACTGTGCTTGATTTTGCTCCTTTTTCACCCAGCCCCCCCCCCTCTGGCCTCTTTAAGCAAAGTTTGGGAAAATCCCCATTTTTGACTTTTTCGACACTACCGGCACTGTCGTTTTTTTTCAAATTTTGCCCGGTTTGGAAAATCCTTCACAATTTTCCCAAAACGCCCCAACTGTGCTTGATTTTGCTCCTTTCTGACTCAGTCCGCCCCCCTGGCCCCTTTTAGCAAGGTTTGGGAAAATCCCCATTTTTGACTTTTTCGACACTACCGGCCCTGTCGTTTTTTTCAATTTTTGCCCACTTTGGAAAATCCTTCACAATTTTCACAAAACGCCCCAACTGTGCTTGATTTTGCTCCTTTTTCACCCAGCCCCCCCCTCTGGCCTCTTTAAGCAAAGTTTGGGAAAATCCCATTTTTTGACTTTTTCGACACTACCGGCACTGTCTTTTTTTTTCAAATTTTGCCCGGTTTGGAAAATCCTTCACAATTTTCACAAAACGCCCCAACTGTGCTTGATTTTGCTCCTTTCTTACTTAATCCGCCCCCCAGGCCCCTTTTAGCAAGGTTTTGGAAAATCCCCATTTTTGACTTTTTCGACACTACCGGCCCTGTCGTTTTTTTCAATTTTTGCCCACGTTGGAAAATCCTTCACAATTTTCCCAAAACGCCCCAACTGTGCTTGATTTTGCTCCTTTCTGACTCAGTCCGCCCCCTGGCACCTTTTAGCAAGGTTTGGGAAAATCCCCATTTTTGACTTTTTCGACACTACCGGCCCTGTCTTTTTTTCAAATTTTGCCCGGTTTGGAAAATCCTTCACAATTTTCACAAAACGCCCCAACTGTGCTTGATTTTGCTCGTTTTTCAATCAGCCCGCCCCCTGGCCCCTTTTAGCAAAAATTTGGGAAAATCCCAATTTTTGACTTTTTCGACACTACCGGATCTGTCGTTTTTTTCAAATTTTGTCCACTTTGGAAAATCCTTCATAATTTTCACACAACGCCCCAACTGTGCTTGATTTTGCTCCTTTCTGACTCAGTCCGCCCCCTGGCACCTTTTAGCAAGGTTTGGGAAAATCCCCATTTTTGACTTTTTCGACACTACCGGCCCTGTCTTTTTTTCAAATTTTGCCCGGTTTGGAAAATCCTTCACAATTTTCACAAAACGCCCCAACTGTGCTTGATTTTGCTCGTTTTTCAATCAGCCCGCCCCCTGGCCCCTTTTAGCAAAAATTTGGGAAAATCCCAATTTTTGACTTTTTCGACACTACCGGACCTGTCGTTTTTTTCAAATTTTGCCCACTTTGGAAAATCCTTCACAATTTTCTCAAAACGCCCCAACTGTGCTTGATTTTGCAACTTTCTGAATCAGTCCACCCCCTGGCACCTTTTAGCAAGGTTTGTGAAAATCCCCATTTTTGACTTTTTCGACACTACCGGCCCTGTCGTTTTTTTCAATTTTTGCCCACTTTGGAAAATCCTTCACAATTTTCACAAAACGCCCCAACTGTGCTTGATTTTGCTCCTTTTTCACCCAGCCCCCCCCCCTCTGGCCTCTTTAAGCAAAGTTTGGGAAAATCCCCATTTTTGACTTTTTCGACACTACCGGCACTGTCGTTTTTTTTCAAATTTTGCCCGGTTTGGAAAATCCTTCACAATTTTCCCAAAACGCCCCAACTGTGCTTGATTTTGCTCCTTTCTGACTCAGTCCGCCCCCCTGGCCCCTTTTAGCAAGGTTTGGGAAAATCCCCATTTTTGACTTTTTCGACACTACCGGCCCTGTCGTTTTTTTCAATTTTTGCCCACTTTGGAAAATCCTTCACAATTTTCACAAAACGCCCCAACTGTGCTTGATTTTGCTCCTTTTTCACCCAGCCCCCCCCTCTGGCCTCTTTAAGCAAAGTTTGGGAAAATCCCATTTTTTGACTTTTTCGACACTACCGGCACTGTCTTTTTTTTTCAAATTTTGCCCGGTTTGGAAAATCCTTCACAATTTTCACAAAACGCCCCAACTGTGCTTGATTTTGCTCCTTTCTTACTTAATCCGCCCCCCAGGCCCCTTTTAGCAAGGTTTTGGAAAATCCCCATTTTTGACTTTTTCGACACTACCGGCCCTGTCGTTTTTTTCAATTTTTGCCCACGTTGGAAAATCCTTCACAATTTTCCCAAAACGCCCCAACTGTGCTTGATTTTGCTCCTTTCTGACTCAGTCCGCCCCCTGGCACCTTTTAGCAAGGTTTGGGAAAATCCCCATTTTTGACTTTTTCGACACTACCGGCCCTGTCTTTTTTTCAAATTTTGCCCGGTTTGGAAAATCCTTCACAATTTTCACAAAACGCCCCAACTGTGCTTGATTTTGCTCGTTTTTCAATCAGCCCGCCCCCTGGCCCCTTTTAGCAAAAATTTGGGAAAATCCCAATTTTTGACTTTTTCGACACTACCGGATCTGTCGTTTTTTTCAAATTTTGTCCACTTTGGAAAATCCTTCACAATTTTCTCAAAACGCCCCAACTGTGCTTGATTTAGCTCATTTCTGACTCAGTCCGCCCCCCTGGCCCCTTTTAGCAAGGTTTGGGAAAATCCGCATTTTTGACTTTTTCGACACTACCGGCCCTGTCTTTTTTTCAAATTTTGCCCGGTTTGGAAAATCCTTCACAATTTTCTCAAAACGCCCCAACTGTGCTTGATTTTGCTCCTTTCTGACTCAGTCCGCCCCCTGGCACCTTTTAGCAAGGTTTGGGAAAATCCCCATTTTTGACTTTTTCGACACTACCGGCCCTGTCTTTTTTTCAAATTTTTCCCAGTTTGGAAAATCCTTCACAATTTTCACAAAACGCCCCAACTGTGCTTGATTTTGCTCGTTTTTCAATCAGCCCGCCCCCTGGCCCCTTTTAGCAAAAATTTGGGAAAATCCCAATTTTTGACTTTTTCGACACTACCGGACCTGTCGTTTTTTTCAAATTTTGCCCACTTTGGAAAATCCTTCACAATTTTCTCAAAACGCCCCAACTGTGCTTGATTTTGCTCCTTTCTGACTCAGTCAACCCCCTGGCACCTTTTAGCAAGGTTTGGGAAAATCCCCATTTTTGACTTTTTCGACACTACCGGCCCTGTCGTTTTTTTCAATTTTTGCCCGGTTTGGAAAATCCTTCACAATTTTCACAAAACGCCCCAACTGTGCTTGATTTTGCTCCTTTCTGACTCAGTCCGCACCCCTGGCCCCTTTTAGCAAGGTTTGGGAAAATCCCCATTTTTGACTTTTTCGACACTACCGGCCCTGTCGTTTTTTTCAATTTTTGCCCACGTTGGAAAATCCTTCACAATTTTCCCAAAACGCCCCAACTGTGCTTGATTTTGCTCCTTTCTGACTCAGTCCGCCCCCTGGCACCTTTTAGCAAGGTTTGGGAATATCCCCATTTTTGACTTTTTCGACACTACCGGCCCTGTCTTTTTTTTCAAATTTTGCCCGGTTTGGAAAATCCTTCACAATTTTCACAAAACGCCCCAACTGTGCTTTATTTTGCTCTTTTATCAATCAGCCCGCCCCCTGGCCCCTTTTAGCAAAAATTTGGGAAAATCCCAATTTTTGACTTTTTCGACACTACCGGACCTGTCGTTTTTTTCAAATTTTGCCCACTTTGGAAAATCCTTCACAATTTTCTCAAAACGCCCCAACTGTGCTTGATTTTGCTCCTTTCTGACTCAGTCAACCCCCTGGCACCTTTTAGCAAGGTTTGGGAAAATCCCCATTTTTGACTTTTTCGACACTACCGGCCCTGTCGTTTTTTTCAATTTTTGCCCGGTTTGGAAAATCCTTCACAATTTTCACAAAACGCCCCAACTGTGCTTGATTTTGCTCCTTTCTGACTCAGTCCGCACCCCTGGCCCCTTTTAGCAAGGTTTGGGAAAATCCCCATTTTTGACTTTTTCGACACTACCGGCCCTGTCGTTTTTTTCAATTTTTGCCCACGTTGGAAAATCCTTCACAATTTTCCCAAAACGCCCCAACTGTGCTTGATTTTGCTCCTTTCTGACTCAGTCCGCCCCCTGGCACCTTTTAGCAAGGTTTGGGAATATCCCCATTTTTGACTTTTTCGACACTACCGGCCCTGTCTTTTTTTTCAAATTTTGCCCGGTTTGGAAAATCCTTCACAATTTTCACAAAACGCCCCAACTGTGCTTTATTTTGCTCTTTTATCAATCAGCCCGCCCCCTGGCCCCTTTTAGCAAAAATTTGGGAAAATCCCAATTTTTGACTTTTTCGACACTACCGGACCTGTCGTTTTTTTCAAATTTTGCCCACTTTGGAAAATCCTTCACAATTTTCTCAAAACGCCCCAACTGTGCTTGATTTTGCTCCTTTCTGACTCAGTCAACCCCCTGGCACCTTTTAGCAAGGTTTGGGAAAATCCCCATTTTTGACTTTTTCGACACTACCGGCCCTGTCGTTTTTTTCAATTTTTGCCCGGTTTGGAAAATCCTTCACAATTTTCACAAAACGCCCCAACTGTGCTTGATTTTGCTCCTTTCTGACTCAGTCCGCACCCCTGGCCCCTTTTAGCAAGGTTTGGGAAAATCCCCATTTTTGACTTTTTCGACACTACCGGCCCTGTCGTTTTTTTCAATTTTTGCCCACGTTGGAAAATCCTTCACAATTTTCCCAAAACGCCCCAACTGTGCTTGATTTTGCTCCTTTCTGACTCAGTCCGCCCCCTGGCACCTTTTAGCAAGGTTTGGGAATATCCCCATTTTTGACTTTTTCGACACTACCGGCCCTGTCTTTTTTTTCAAATTTTGCCCGGTTTGGAAAATCCTTCACAATTTTCACAAAACGCCCCAACTGTGCTTTATTTTGCTCGTTTTTCAATCAGCCCGCCCCCTGGCCCCTTTTAGCAAAAATTTGGGAAAATCCCAATTTTTGACTTTTTCGACACTACCGGACCTGTCGTTTTTTTCAAATTTTGCCCACTTTGGAAAATCCTTCACAATTTTCTCAAAACGCCCCAACTGTGCTTGATTTTGCTCATTCATGACTCAGTCCGCCCCCCTGGCCCCTTTTAGCAAGGTTTGGGAAAATCCCCATTTTGACTTTTTCGACACTACCGGCCCTGTCTTTTTTTTCAATTTATGCCCGGTTTGGAAAATCCTTCACAATTTTCTCAAAACGCCCCAACTGTGCTTGATTTTGCTCCTTTCTGACTCAGTCCGCCCCCTGGCACCTTTTAGCAAGGTTTGGGAAAATCCCCATTTTTGACTTTTTCGACACTACCGGCCCTGTCTTTTTTTCAAATTTTGCCCGGTTTGGAAAATCCTTCACAATTTTCACAAAACGCCCCAACTGTGCTTGATTTTGCTCGTTTTTCAATCAGCCCGCCCCCTGGCCCCTTTTAGCAAAAATTTGGGAAAATCCCAATTTTTGACTTTTTCGACACTACCGGCCCTGTCGTTTTTTTCAAATTTTGCCCGGTTTGGAAAATCCTTCACAATTTTCCCAAAACGCCCCAACTGTGCTTGATTTTGCTCCTTTTTCACTCAGCCCGCCCCCTGGCCCCTTTTAGCAAGGTTTGGGAAAATCCGCATTTTTGACTTTTTCGACACTACCGGCCCTGTCGTTTTTTTCAATTTTTGCCCACTATGGAAAATCCTTCACAATTTTCACAAAACGCCCCAACTGTGCTTGATTGTGCTCCTTTCTGACTCAGTCAACCCCCTGGCACCTTTTAGCAAGGTTTGGGAAAATCCCCATTTTTGACTTTTTCGACACTACCGGCCCTGTCGTTTTTTTCAATTTTTGCCCGGTTTGGAAAATCCTTCACAATTTTCACAAAACGCCCCAACTGTGCTTGATTTTGCTCCTTTCTGACTCAGTCCGCACCCCTGGCCCCTTTTAGCAAGGTTTGGGAAAATCCCCATTTTTGACTTTTTCGACACTACCGGCCCTGTCGTTTTTTTCAATTTTTGCCCACGTTGGAAAATCCTTCACAATTTTCCCAAAACGCCCCAACTGTGCTTGATTTTGCTCCTTTCTGACTCAGTCCGCCCCCTGGCACCTTTTAGCAAGGTTTGGGAAAATCCCCATTTTTGACTTTTTCGACACTACCGGCCCTGTCTTTTTTTCAAATTTTGCCCGGTTTGGAAAATCCTTCACAATTTTCACAAAACGCCCCAACTGTGCTTTATTTTGCTCGTTTTTCAATCAGCCCGCCCCCTGGCCCCTTTTAGCAAAAATTTGGGAAAATCCCAATTTTTGACTTTTTCGACACTACCGGACCTGTCGTTTTTTTCAAATTTTGCCCACTTTGGAAAATCCTTCACAATTTTCTCAAAACGCCCCAACTGTGCTTGATTTTGCTCATTCATGACTCAGTCCGCCCCCCTGGCCCCTTTTAGCAAGGTTTGGGAAAATCCCCATTTTGACTTTTTCGACACTACCGGCCCTGTCTTTTTTTTCAATTTATGCCCGGTTTGGAAAATCCTTCACAATTTTCTCAAAACGCCCCAACTGTGCTTGATTTTGCTCCTTTCTGACTCAGTCCGCCCCCTGGCACCTTTTAGCAAGGTTTGGGAAAATCCCCATTTTTGACTTTTTCGACACTACCGGCCCTGTCTTTTTTTCAAATTTTGCCCGGTTTGGAAAATCCTTCACAATTTTCACAAAACGCCCCAACTGTGCTTGATTTTGCTCGTTTTTCAATCAGCCCGCCCCCTGGCCCCTTTTAGCAAAAATTTGGGAAAATCCCAATTTTTGACTTTTTCGACACTACCGGCCCTGTCGTTTTTTGCAAATTTTGCCCGGTTTGGAAAATCCTTCACAATTTTCCCAAAACGCCCCAACTGTGCTTGATTTTGCTCCTTTTTCACTCAGCCCGCCCCCTGGCCCCTTTTAGCAAGGTTTGGGAAAATCCGCATTTTCGACTTTTTCGACACTACCGGCCCTGTCGTTTTTTTCAATTTTTGCCCACTATGGAAAATCCTTCACAATTTTCACAAAACGCCCCAACTGTGCTTGATTTTGCTCGTTTTTCACTCAGCCCCCCCCCCTGGCCTCTTTAAGCAAATTTTGTGAAAATCCCCATTTTTGACTTTTTCGACACTACCGGCCCTGTCGTTTTTTTCAAATTTTGCCCGGTTTGGAAAATCCTTCACAATTTTCCCAAAACGCCCCAACTGTGCTTGATTTTGCTCCTTTCTTACTTAGTCCGCCCCCCTGGCCCCTTTTAGCAAGGTTTTGGAAAATCCCCATTTTTGACTTTTTCGACACTACCGGCCCTGTCGTTTTTTTAAAATTTTGCCCGGTTTGGAAAATCCTTCACAATTTTCTCAAAACGCCCCAACTGTGCTTGATTTTGCTCATTTCTGACTCAGTCCGCCCCCCTGGCCCCTTTTAGCAAGGTTTGTGAAAATCCCCATTTTTGACTTTTTCGATACTACCGGCCCTGTCTTTTTTTTCAAGTTTTGCCCGGATTGGAAAATCCTTCACAATTTTCACACAACGCCCCAACTGTGCTTGATTTTGCTCGTTTTTCAATCAGCCCGCCCCCTGGCCCCTTTTAGCAAAGTTTGGGAAAATCCCCATTTTTGACTTTTTCGACACTACCGGCCCTGTCTTTTTTTCAAATTTTGCCCGGTTTGGAAAATCCTTCACAATTTTCACAAAACGCCCCAACTGTGCTTTATTTTGCTCGTTTTTCAATCAGCCCGCCCCCTGGCCCCTTTTAGCAAAAATTTGGGAAAATCCCAATTTTTGACTTTTTCGACACTACCGGACCTGTCGTTTTTTTCAAATTTTGCCCACTTTGGAAAATCCTTCACAATTTTCTCAAAACGCCCCAACTGTGCTTGATTTTGCTCATTCATGACTCAGTCCGCCCCCCTGGCCCCTTTTAGCAAGGTTTGGGAAAATCCCCATTTTGACTTTTTCGACACTACCGGCCCTGTCTTTTTTTTCAATTTATGCCCGGTTTGGAAAATCCTTCACAATTTTCTCAAAACGCCCCAACTGTGCTTGATTTTGCTCCTTTCTGACTTAGTCCGCCCCCTGGCACCTTTTAGCAAGGTTTGGGAAAATCCCCATTTTTGACTTTTTCGACACTACCGGCCCTGTCTTTTTTTCAAATTTTGCCCGGTTTGGAAAATCCTTCACAATTTTCACAAAACGCCCCAACTGTGCTTGATTTTGCTCGTTTTTCAATCAGCCCGCCCCCTGGCCCCTTTTAGCAAAAATTTGGGAAAATCCCAATTTTCGACTTTTTCGACACGACCGGCCCTGTCGTTTTTTTCAAATTTTGCCCGGTTTGGAAAATCCTTCACAATTTTCCCAAAACGCCCCAACTGTGCTTGATTTTGCTCCTTTTTCACTCAGCCCGCCCCCTGGCCCCTTTTAGCAAGGTTTGGGAAAATCCGCATTTTTGACTTTTTCGACACTACCGGCCCTGTCGTTTTTTTCAATTTTTGCCCACTATGGAAAATCCTTCACAATTTTCACAAAACGCCCCAACTGTGCTTGATTTTGCTCGTTTTTCACTCAGCCCCCCCCCCTGGCCTCTTTAAGCAAATTTTGGGAAAATCCCAATTTTTGACTTTTTCGACACTACCGGACCTGTCGTTTTTTTCAAATTTTGCCCACTTTGGAAAATCCTTCACAATTTTCTCAAAACGCCCCAACTGTGCTTTATTTTGCAACTTTCTGACTCAGTCCACCCCCTGGCACCTTTTAGCAAGGTTTGTGAAAATCCCCATTTTTGACTTTTTCGATACTACCGGCCCTGTCGTTTTTTTCAATTTTTGCCCACTTTGGAAAATCCTTCACAATTTTCACAAAACGCCCCAACTGTGCTTGATTTTGCTCCTTTTTCACCCAGCCCCCCCCTCTGGCCTCTTTAAGCAAAGTTTGGGAAAATCCCCATTTTTGACTTTTTCGACACTACCGGCACTGTCGTTTTTTTCAAATTTTGCCCGGTTTGGAAAATCCTTCACAATTTTCCCAAAACGCCCCAACTGTGCTTGATTTTGCTCCTTTCTGACTCAGTCCGCCCCCCTGGCCCCTTTTAGCAAGGTTTGGGAAAATCCGCATTTTTGACTTTTTCGACACTACCGGCCCTGTTGTTTTTTTAAATTTTTGCCCACGTTGGAAAATCCTTCACAATTTTCCCAAAACGCCCCATCTGTGCTTGATTTTGCTCCTTTCTGACTCAGTCCGCCCCCTGGCACCTTTTAGCAAGGTTTGGGAAAATCCCCATTTTTGACTTTTTCGACACTACCGGCCCTGTCGTTTTTTTCAATTTTTGCCCACGTTGGAAAATCCTTCACAATTTTCCCAAAACGCCCCAACTGTGCTTGATTTTGCTCCTTTCTGACTCAGTCCGCCCCCTGGCACCTTTTAGCAAGGTTTGGGAAAATCCCCATTTTTGACTTTTTCGACACTACCGGCCCTGTCTTTTTTTCAAATTTTGCCCGGTTTGGAAAATCCTTCACAATTTTCACAAAACGCCCCAACTGTGCTTGATTTTGCTCCTTTCTGACTCAGTCCGCCCCCTGGCACCTTTTAGCAAAGTTTGGGAAAATCCCCATTTTTGACTTTTTCGACACTACCGGCCCTGTCTTTTTTTCAAATTTTGCCCGGTTTGGAAAATCCTTCACAATTTTCACAAAACGCCCCAACTGTGCTTTATTTTGCTCGTTTTTCAATCAGCCCGCCCCCTGGCCCCTTTTAGCAAAAATTTGGGAAAATCCCAATTTTTGACTTTTTCGACACTACCGGACCTGTCGTTTTTTTCAAATTTTGCCCACTTTGGAAAATCCTTCACAATTTTCTCAAAACGCCCCAACTGTGCTTGATTTTGCTCATTCATGACTCAGTCCGCCCCCCTGGCCCCTTTTAGCAAGGTTTGGGAAAATCCCCATTTTGACTTTTTCGACACTACCGGCCCTGTCTTTTTTTTCAATTTATGCCCGGTTTGGAAAATCCTTCACAATTTTCTCAAAACGCCCCAACTGTGCTTGATTTTGCTCCTTTCTGACTTAGTCCGCCCCCTGGCACCTTTTAGCAAGGTTTGGGAAAATCCCCATTTTTGACTTTTTCGACACTACCGGCCCTGTCTTTTTTTAAAATTTTGCCCGGTTTGGAAAATCCTTCACAATTTTCACAAAACGCCCCAACTGTGCTTGATTTTGCTCGTTTTTCAATCAGCCCGCCCCCTGGCCCCTTTTAGCAAAAATTTGGGAAAATCCCAATTTTTGACTTTTTCGACACTACCGGCCCTGTCGTTTTTTTCAAATTTTGCCCGGTTTGGAAAATCCTTCACAATTTTCCCAAAACGCCCCAACTGTGCTTGATTTTGCTCCTTTTTCACTCAGCCCGCCCCCTGGCCCCTTTTAGCAAGGTTTGGGAAAATCCGCATTTTTGACTTTTTCGACACTACCGGCCCTGTCGTTTTTTTCAATTTTTGCCCACTATGGAAAATCCTTCACAATTTTCACAAAACGCCCCAACTGTGCTTGATTTTGCTCGTTTTTCACTCAGCCCCCCCCCTGGCCTCTTTAAGCAAATTTTGTGAAAATCCCCATTTTTGACTTTTTCGACACTACCGGCCCTGTCGTTTTTTTCAAATTTTGCCCGGTTTGGAAAATCCTTCACAATTTTCTCAAAACGCCCCAACTGTGCTTGATTTTGCTCATTTCTGACTCAGTCCGCCCCCCTGGCCCCTTTTAGCAAGGTTTGGGAAAATCCGCATTTTTGACTTTTTCGACACTACCGGCCCTGTCGTTTTTTTCAATTTTTGCCCACGTTGGAAAATCCTTCACAATTTTCCCAAAACGCCCCAACTGTGCTTGATTTTGCTCCTTTCTGACTCAGTCCGCCCCCTGGCACCTTTTAGTAAGGTTTGGGAAAATCCCCATTTTTGACTTTTTCGACACTACCGGCCCTGTCTTTTTTTCAAATTTTGCCCGGTTTGGAAAATCCTTCACAATTTTCACAAAACGCCCCAACTGTGCTTGATTTTGCTCGTTTTTCAATCAGCCCGCCCCCTGGCCCCTTTTAGCAAAAATTTGGGAAAATCCCAATTTTTGACTTTTTCGACACTACCGGCCCTGTCGTTTTTTTCAAATTTTGCCCACTTTGGAAAATCCTTCACAATTTTCTCAAAACGCCCCAACTGTGCTTGATTTTGCTCCTTTCTGACTCAGTCCACCCCCTGGC
Organism: Scomber scombrus; assembly: GCF_963691925.1. NCBI lineage: Eukaryota > Metazoa > Chordata > Actinopteri > Scombriformes > Scombridae > Scomber > Scomber scombrus. The sequence continues at coordinate 55,927 of NW_026910277.1, read as the reverse complement.
ACCTTTTAGCAAGGTTTGTGAAAATCCCCATTTTTTACTTTTTCGACACTACCGGCCCTGTCGTTTTTTTCAATTTTTGCCCACTTTGGAAAATCCTTCACAATTTTCACAAAACGCCCCAACTGTGCTTGATTTTGCTCCTTTTTCACCCAGCCCCCCCATCTGGCCTCTTTAAGCAAAGTTTGGGAAAATCCCCATTTTTGACTTTTTCGACACTACCGGCATTGTCGTTTTTTTCAATTTTTGCCCACTATGGAAAATCCTTCACAATTTTCACAAAACGCCCCAACTGTGCTTGATTTTGCTTGTTTTTCAATAAGCCCGCCCACTGGCCCCTTTTAGCAAAGATTTGGGAAAATCCGCATTTTTGACTTTTTCGACACTACCGGCCCTGTCGTTTTTTTCAAATTTTGCCCGGTTTGGAAAATCCTTCACAATTTTCCCAAAACGCCCCAACTGTGCTTGATTTTGCTCCTTTCTTACTTAGTCCGCCCCCCTGGCCCCTTTTAGCAAGGTTTGTGAAAATCACCATTTTTGACTTTTTCGATACTACCGGCCCTGTCTTTTTTTTCAATTTATGCCCGGTTTGGAAAATCCTTCACAATTTTCCCAAAACGCCCCAACTGTGCTTGATTTTGCTCCTTTCTGACTCAGTCCGCACCCCTGGCCCCTTTTAGCAAGGTTTGAGAAAATCCCCATTTTTGACTTTTTCGTCACTACCGGCCCTGTCGTTTTTTAAAATTTTTGCCCACTTTGGAAAATCCTTCACAATTTTCACACAACGCCCCAACTGTGCTTGATTTTGCTCCTTTTTCACCCAGCCCCCCCCTCTGGCCTCTTTAAGCAAAGTTTGGGAAAATCCCCATTTTTGACTTTTTCGACACTACCGGCCCTGTCTTTTTTTTCAAATTTTGCCCGGTTTGGAAAATCCTTCATAATTTTCACACAACGCCCCAACTGTGCTTGATTTTGCTCCTTTCTGACTCAGTCCGCCCCCTGGCACCTTTTAGCAAGGTTTGGGAAAATCCCCATTTTTGACTTTTTTGACACTACCGGCCCTGTCTTTTTTTCAAATTTTGCCCGGTTTGGAAAATCCTTCACAATTTTCACAAAACGCCCCAACTGTGCTTGATTTTGCTCGTTTTTCAATCAGCCCGCCCCCTGGCCCCTTTTAGCAAAAATTTGGGAAAATCCCAATTTTTGACTTTTTCGACACTACCGGACCTGTCGTTTTTTTCAAATTTGGCCCGGTTTGGAAAATCCTTCACAATTTTCTCAAAACGCCCCAACTGTGCTTGATTTTGCTCATTCATGACTCAGTCCGCCCCCCTGGCCCCTTTTAGCAAGGTTTGGGAAAATCCCCATTTTGACTTTTTCGACACTACCGGCCCTGTCTTTTTTTTCAATTTATGCCCGGTTTGGAAAATCCTTCACAATTTTCTCAAAACGCCCCAACTGTGCTTGATTTTGCTCCTTTCTGACTTAGTCCGCCCCCTGGCACCTTTTAGCAAGGTTTGGGAAAATCCCCATTTTTGACTTTTTCGACACTACCGGCCCTGTCTTTTTTTAAAATTTTGCCCGGTTTGGAAAATCCTTCACAATTTTCACAAAACGCCCCAACTGTGCTTGATTTTGCTCGTTTTTCAATCAGCCCGCCCCCTGGCCCCTTTTAGCAAAAATTTGGGAAAATCCCAATTTTTGACTTTTTCGACACTACCGGCCCTGTCGTTTTTTTCAAATTTTGCCCGGTTTGGAAAATCCTTCACAATTTTCCCAAAACGCCCCAACTGTGCTTGATTTTGCTCCTTTTTCACTCAGCCCGCCCCCTGGCCCCTTTTAGCAAGGTTTGGGAAAATCCGCATTTTTGACTTTTTCGACACTACCGGCCCTGTCGTTTTTTTTCAATTTTTGCCCACTATGGAAAATCCTTCACAATTTTCACAAAACGCCCCAACTGTGCTTGATTTTGCTCGTTTTTCACTCAGCCCCCCCCCTGGCCTCTTTAAGCAAATTTTGTGAAAATCCCCATTTTTGACTTTTTCGACACTACCGGCCCTGTCGTTTTTTTCAAATTTCGCCCGGTTTGGAAAATCCTTCACAATTTTCTCAAAACGCCCCAACTGTGCTTGATTTTGCTCATTTCTGACTCAGTCCGCCCCCCTGGCCCCTTTTAGCAAGGTTTGGTAAAATCCGCATTTTTGACTTTTTCGACACTACCGGCCCTGTCGTTTTTTTCAATTTTTGCCCACTTTGGAAAATCCTTCACAATTTTCCCAAAACGCCCCAACTGTGCTTGATTTTGCTCCTTTCTGACTCAGTCCGCACCCCTGGCCCCTTTTAGCAAGGTTTGAGAAAATCCCCATTTTTGACTTTTTCGTCACTGCCGGCCCTGTCGTTTTTTAAAATTTTTGCCCACTTTGGAAAATCCTTCACAATTTTCACACAACGCCCCAACTGTGCTTGATTTTGCTCCTTTTTCACCCAGCCCCCCCCTCTGGCCTCTTTAAGCAAAGTTTGGGAAAATCCCCATTTTTGACTTTTTCGACACTACCGGACCTGTCGTTTTTTTCAAATTTTGCCCACTTTGGAAAATCCTTCACAATTTTCTCAAAACGCCCCAACTGTGCTTGATTTTGCTCCTTTCTGACTCAGTCCACCCCCTGGCACCTTTTAGCAAGGTTTGTGAAAATCCCCATTTTTGACTTTTTCGACACTACCGGCCCTGTCGTTTTTTTCAATTTTTGCCCACTTTGGAAAATCCTTCACAATTTTCACAAAACGCCCCAACTGTGCTTGATTTTGCTCCTTTTTCACCCAGCCCCCCCATCTGGCCTCTTTAAGCAAAGTTTGGGAAAATCCCCATTTTTGACTTTTTCGACACTACCGGCACTGTCGTTTTTTTCAATTTTTGCCCACTATGGAAAATCCTTCACAATTTTCACAAAACGCCCCAACTGTGCTTGATTTTGCTCGTTTTTCAATAAGCCCGCCCCCTGGCCCCTTTTACCAAAGATTTGGGAAAATCCGCATTTTTGACTTTTTCGACACTACCGGCCCTGTCGTTTTTTTCAAATTTTGCCCGGTTTGGAAAATCCTTCACAATTTTCCCAAAACGCCCCAACTGTGCTTGATTTTGCTCCTTTCTTACTTAGTCCGCCCCCCTGGCCCCTTTTAGCAAGGTTTGTGAAAATTACCATTTTTGACTTTTTCGATACTACCGGCCCTGTCTTTTTTTTCAATTTATGCCCGGTTTGGAAAATCCTTCACAATTTTCCCAAAACGCCCCAACTGTGCTTGATTTTGCTCCTTTCTGACTCAGTCCGCACCCCTGGCCCCTTTTAGCAAGGTTTGAGAAAATCCCCATTTTTTTACTTTTTCGTCACTACCGGCCCTGTCGTTTTTTAAAATTTTTGCCCACTTTGGAAAATCCTTCACAATTTTCACAAAACGCCCCAACTGTGCTTGATTTTGCTCGTTTTTCAATCAGCCCGCCCCCTGGCCCCTTTTAGCAAAGTTTGGGAAAATCCCCATTTTTGACTTTTTCGACACTACCGGCCCTGTCTTTTTTTCAAATTTTGCCCGGTTTGGAAAATCCTTCACAATTTTCACAAAACGCCCCAACTGTGCTTTATTTTGCTCGTTTTTCAATCAGCCCGCCCCCTGGCCCCTTTTAGCAAAAATTTGGGAAAATCCCAATTTTTGACTTTTTCGACACTACCGGACCTGTCGTTTTTTTCAAATTTTGCCCACTTTGGAAAATCCTTCACAATTTTCTCAAAACGCCCCAACTGTGCTTGATTTTGCTCATTCATGACTCAGTCCGCCCCCTTGGCCCCTTTTAGCAAGGTTTGGGAAAATCCCCATTTTGACTTTTTCGACACTACCGGCCCTGTCTTTTTTTTCAATTTATGCCCGGTTTGGAAAATCCTTCACAATTTTCTCAAAACGCCCCAACTGTGCTTGATTTTGCTCCTTTCTGACTTAGTCCGCCCCCTGGCACCTTTTAGCAAGGTTTGGGAAAATCCCCATTTTTGACTTTTTCGACACTACCGGCCCTGTCTTTTTTTCAAATTTTGCCCGGTTTGGAAAATCCTTCACAATTTTCACAAAACGCCCCAACTGTGCTTGATTTTGCTCCTTTTTCACCCAGCCCCCCCATCTGGCCTCTTTAAGCAAGGTTTGAGAAAATCCCCATTTTTGACTTTTTCGTCACTACCGGCCCTGTCGTTTTTTAAAATTTTTGCCCACTTTGGAAAATCCTTCACAATTTTCACAAAACGCCCCAACTGTGCTTGATTTTGCTCGTTTTTCAATCAGCCCGCCCCCTGGCCCCTTTTAGCAAAGTTTGGGAAAATCCCCATTTTTGACTTTTTCGACACTACCGGCCCTGTCTTTTTTTCAAATTTTGCCCGGTTTGGAAAATCCTTCACAATTTTCACAAAACGCCCCAACTGTGCTTTATTTTGCTCGTTTTTCAATCAGCCCGCCCCCTGGCCCCTTTTAGCAAAAATTTGGGAAAATCCCAATTTTTGACTTTTTCGACACTACCGGACCTGTCGTTTTTTTCAAATTTTGCCCACTTTGGAAAATCCTTCACAATTTTCTCAAAACGCCCCAACTGTGCTTGATTTTGCTCATTCATGACTCAGTCCGCCCCCCTGGCCCCTTTTAGCAAGGTTTGGGAAAATCCCCATTTTGACTTTTTCGACACTACCGGCCCTGTCTTTTTTTTCAATTTATGCCCGGTTTGGAAAATCCTTCACAATTTTCTCAAAACGCCCCAACTGTGCTTGATTTTGCTCCTTTCTGACTTAGTCCGCCCCCTGGCACCTTTTAGCAAGGTTTGGGAAAATCCCCATTTTTGACTTTTTCGACACTACCGGCCCTGTCTTTTTTTCAAATTTTGCCCGGTTTGGAAAATCCTTCACAATTTTCACAAAACGCCCCAACTGTGCTTGATTTTGCTCGTTTTTCAATCAGCCCGCCCCCTGGCCCCTTTTAGCAAAAATTTGGGAAAATCCCAATTTTTGACTTTTTCGACACTACCGGCCCTGTCGTTTTTTTCAAATTTTGCCCGGTTTGGAAAATCCTTCACAATTTTCCCAAAACGCCCCAACTGTGCTTGATTTTGCTCCTTTTTCACTCAGCCCGCCCCCTGGCCCCTTTTAGCAAGGTTTGGGAAAATCCGCATTTTTGACTTTTTCGACACTACCGGCCCTGTCGTTTTTTTCAATTTTTGCCCACTATGGAAAATCCTTCACAATTTTCACAAAACGCCCCAACTGTGCTTGATTTTGCTCGTTTTTCACTCAGCCCCCCCCCTGGCCTCTTTAAGCAAATTTTGGGAAAATCCCAATTTTTGACTTTTTCGACACTACCGGACCTGTCGTTTTTTTCAAATTTTGCCCACTTTGGAAAATCCTTCACAATTTTCTCAAAACGCCCCAACTGTGCTTGATTTTGCAACTTTCTGACTCAGTCCACCCCCTGGCACCTTTTAGCAAGGTTTGTGAAAATCCCCATTTTTGACTTTTTCGATACTACCGGCCCTGTCGTTTTTTTCAATTTTTGCCCACTTTGGAAAATCCTTCACAATTTTCACAAAACGCCCCAACTGTGCTTGATTTTGCTCCTTTTTCACCCAGCCCCCCCCTCTGGCCTCTTTAAGCAAAGTTTGGGAAAATCCCCATTTTTGACTTTTTCGACACTACCGGCCCTGTCGTTTTTTTCAAATTTTGCCCGGTTTGGAAAATCCTTCACAATTTTCCCAAAACGCCCCAACTGTGCTTGATTTTGCTCCTTTCTGACTCAGTCCGCCCCCCTGGCCCCTTTTAGCAAGTTTTGGGAAAATCCCCATTTTTGACTTTTTCGACACTACCGGCCCTGTCTTTTTTTTCAATTTATGCCCGGTTTGGAAAATCCTTCACAATTTTCCCAAAACGCCCCAACTGTGCTTGATTTTGCTCCTTTCTGACTCAGTCCGCACCCCTTGCCCCTTTTAGCAAGGTTTGAGAAAATCACCATTTTTGACTTTTTCGTCACTACCGGCCCTGTCGTTTTTTAAAATTTTTGCCCACTTTGGAAAATCCTTCACAATTTTCACACAACGCCCCAACTGTGCTTGATTTTGCTCCTTTTTCACCCAGCCCCCCCCTCTGGCCTCTTTAAGCAAAGTTTGGGAAAATCCCCATTTTTGACTTTTTCGACACTACCGGACCTGTCTTTTTTTTCAAATTTTGCCCAGTTTGGAAAATCCTTCACAATTTTCTCAAAACGCCCCAACTGTGCTTGATTTTGCTCATTTTTGACTCAGTCCGCCCCCCTGGCCCCTTTTAGCAAGGTTTGGGAAAATCCGCATTTTTGACTTTTTCGACACTACCGGCCCTGTTGTTTTTTTAAATTTTTGCCCACGTTGGAAAATCCTTCACAATTTTCCCAAAACGCCCCATCTGTGCTTGATTTTGCTCCTTTCTGACTCAGTCCGCCCCCTGGCACCTTTTAGCAAGGTTTGGGAAAATCCCCATTTTTGACTTTTTCGACACTACCGGCCCTGTCTTTTTTTCAAATTTTGCCCGGTTTGGAAAATCCTTCACAATTTTCACAAAACGCCCCAACTGTGCTTGATTTTGCTCGTTTTTCAATCAGCCCGCCCCCTGGCCCCTTTTAGAAAAAATTTGGGAAAATCCCAATTTTTGACTTTTTCAACACTACCGGCCCTGTCGTTTTTTTCAAATTTTGCCCGGTTTGGAAAATCCTTCACAATTTTCCCAAAACGCCCCAACTGTGCTTGATTTTGCTCCTTTTTCACTCAGCCCGCCCCCTGGCCCCTTTTAGCAAGGTTTGGGAAAATCCGCATTTTTGACTTTTTCGACACTACCGGCCCTGTCGTTTTTTTCAATTTTTGCCCACGTTGGAAAATCCTTCACAATTTTCCCAAAACGCCCCAACTGTGCTTGATTTTGCTCCTTTCTGACTCAGTCCGCCCCCTGGCACCTTTTAGTAAGGTTTGGGAAAATCCCCATTTTTGACTTTTTCGACACTACCGGCCCTGTCTTTTTTTCAAATTTTGCCCGGTTTGGAAAATCCTTCACAATTTTCACAAAACGCCCCAACTGTGCTTGATTTTGCTCGTTTTTCAATCAGCCCGCCCCCTGGCCCCTTTTAGCAAAAATTTGGGAAAATCCGCATTTTTGACTTTTTCGACACTACCGGACCTGTCGTTTTTTTCAAATTTTGCCCACTTTGGAAAATCCTTCACAATTTTCTCAAAACGCCCCAACTGTGCTTGATTTTGCTCCTTTCTGACTCAGTCCACCCCCTGGCACCTTTTAGCAAGGTTTGTGAAAATCCCCATTTTTGACTTTTTCGACACTACCGGCCCTGTCGTTTTTTTCAATTTTTGCCCACTTTGGAAAATCCTTCACAATTTTCACAAAACGCCCCAACTGTGCTTGATTTTGCTCCTTTTTCACCCAGCCCCCCCATCTGGCCTCTTTAAGCAAAGTTTGGGAAAATCCCCATTTTTGACTTTTTCGACACTACCGGCACTGTCGTTTTTTTCAATTTTTGCCCACTATGGAAAATCCTTCACAATTTTCACAAAACGCCCCAACTGTGCTTGATTTTGCTCGTTTTTCAATAAGCCCGCCCCCTGGCCCCTTTCAGCAAAGATTTGGGAAAATCCGCATTTTTGACTTTTTCGATACTACCGGCCCTGTCTTTTTTTTCAATTTATGCCCGGTTTGGAAAATCCTTCACAATTTTCCCAAAACGCCCCAACTGTGCTTGATTTTGCTCGTTTTTCAATCAGCCCGCCCCCTGGCCCCTTTTAGCAAAGTTTGGGAAAATCCCCATTTTTGACTTTTTCGACACTACCGGCCCTGTCTTTTTTTCAAATTTTGCCCGGTTTGGAAAATCCTTCACAATTTTCACAAAACGCCCCAACTGTGCTTTATTTTGCTCGTTTTTCAATCAGCCCGCCCCCTGGCCCCTTTTAGCAAAAATTTGGGAAAATCCCAATTTTTGACTTTTTCGACACTACCGGACCTGTCGTTTTTTTCAAATTTTGCCCACTTTGGAAAATCCTTCACAATTTTCTCAAAACGCCCCAACTGTGCTTGATTTTGCTCATTCATGACTCAGTCCGCCCCCCTGGCCCCTTTTAGCAAGGTTTGGGAAAATCCCCATTTTGACTTTTTCGACACTACCGGCCCTGTCTTTTTTTTCAATTTATGCCCGGTTTGGAAAATCCTTCACAATTTTCTCAAAACGCCCCAACTGTGCTTGATTTTGCTCCTTTCTGACTTAGTCCGCCCCCTGGCACCTTTTAGCAAGGTTTGGGAAAATCCCCATTTTTGACTTTTTCGACACTACCGGCCCTGTCTTTTTTTCAAATTTTGCCCGGTTTGGAAAATCCTTCACAATTTTCACAAAACGCCCCAACTGTGCTTGATTTTGCTCCTTTTTCACCCAGCCCCCCCATCTGGCCTCTTTAAGCAAGGTTTGAGAAAATCCCCATTTTTTTACTTTTTCGTCACTACCGGCCCTGTCGTTTTTTAAAATTTTTGCCCACTTTGGAAAATCCTTCACAATTTTCACAAAACGCCCCAACTGTGCTTGATTTTGCTCGTTTTTCAATCAGCCCGCCCCCTGGCCCCTTTTAGCAAAGTTTGGGAAAATCCCCATTTTTGACTTTTTCGACACTACCGGCCCTGTCTTTTTTTCAAATTTTGCCCGGTTTGGAAAATCCTTCACAATTTTCACAAAACGCCCCAACTGTGCTTTATTTTGCTCGTTTTTCAATCAGCCCGCCCCCTGGCCCCTTTTAGCAAAAATTTGGGAAAATCCCAATTTTTGACTTTTTCGACACTACCGGACCTGTCGTTTTTTTCAAATTTTGCCCACTTTGGAAAATCCTTCACAATTTTCTCAAAACGCCCCAACTGTGCTTGATTTTGCTCATTCATGACTCAGTCCGCCCCCCTGGCCCCTTTTAGCAAGGTTTGGGAAAATCCCCATTTTGACTTTTTCGACACTACCGGCCCTGTCTTTTTTTTCAATTTATGCCCGGTTTGGAAAATCCTTCACAATTTTCTCAAAACGCCCCAACTGTGCTTGATTTTGCTCCTTTCTGACTTAGTCCGCCCCCTGGCACCTTTTAGCAAGGTTTGGGAAAATCCCCATTTTTGACTTTTTCGACACTACCGGCCCTGTCTTTTTTTCAAATTTTGCCCGGTTTGGAAAATCCTTCACAATTTTCACAAAACGCCCCAACTGTGCTTGATTTTGCTCGTTTTTCAATCAGCCCGCCCCCTGGCCCCTTTTAGCAAAAATTTGGGAAAATCCCAATTTTTGACTTTTTCGACACTACCGGCCCTGTCGTTTTTTTCAAATTTTGCCCGGTTTGGAAAATCCTTCACAATTTTCCCAAAACGCCCCAACTGTGCTTGATTTTGCTCCTTTTTCACTCAGCCCGCCCCCTGGCCCCTTTTAGCAAGGTTTGGGAAAATCCGCATTTTTGACTTTTTCGACACTACCGGCCCTGTCGTTTTTTTCAATTTTTGCCCACTATGGAAAATCCTTCACAATTTTCACAAAACGCCCCAACTGTGCTTGATTTTGCTCGTTTTTCACTCAGCCCCCCCCCTGGCCTCTTTAAGCAAATTTTGGGAAAATCCCAATTTTTGACTTTTTCGACACTACCGGACCTGTCGTTTTTTTCAAATTTTGCCCACTTTGGAAAATCCTTCACAATTTTCTCAAAACGCCCCAACTGTGCTTGATTTTGCAACTTTCTGACTCAGTCCACCCCCTGGCACCTTTTAGCAAGGTTTGTGAAAATCCCCATTTTTGACTTTTTCGATACTACCGGCCCTGTCGTTTTTTTCAATTTTTGCCCACTTTGGAAAATCCTTCACAATTTTCACAAAACGCCCCAACTGTGCTTGATTTTGCTCCTTTTTCACCCAGCCCCCCCCTCTGGCCTCTTTAAGCAAAGTTTGGGAAAATCCCCATTTTTGACTTTTTCGACACTACCGGCACTGTCGTTTTTTTCAAATTTTGCCCGGTTTGGAAAATCCTTCACAATTTTCCCAAAACGCCCCAACTGTGCTTGATTTTGCTCCTTTCTGACTCAGTCCGCCCCCCTGGCCCCTTTTAGCAAGTTTTGGGAAAATCCCCATTTTTGACTTTTTCGACACTACCGGCCCTGTCTTTTTTTTCAATTTATGCCCGGTTTGGAAAATCCTTCACAATTTTCCCAAAACGCCCCAACTGTGCTTGATTTTGCTCCTTTCTGACTCAGTCCGCACCCCTGGCCCCTTTTAGCAAGGTTTGAGAAAATCACCATTTTTGACTTTTTCGTCACTACCGGCCCTGTCGTTTTTAAAAATTTTTGCCCACTTTGGAAAATCCTTCACAATTTTCACACAACGCCCCAACTGTGCTTGATTTTGCTCCTTTTTCACCCAGCCCCCCCCTCTGGCCTCTTTAAGCAAAATTTGGGAAAATCCCCATTTTTGACTTTTTCGACACTACCGGCCCTGTCGTTTTTTTCAATTTTTGCCCACGTTGGAAAATCCTTCACAATTTTCCCAAAACGCCCCAATTGTGCTTGATTTTGCTCCTTTCTGACTCAGTCCGCCCCCTGGCACCTTTTAGCAAGGTTTGGGAAAATCCCCATTTTTGACTTTTTCGACACTACCGGCCCTGTCTTTTTTTCAAATTTTGCCCGGTTTGGAAAATCCTTCACAATTTTCACAAAACGCCCCAACTGTGCTTGATTTTGCTCGTTTTTCAATCAGCCCGCCCCCTGGCCCCTTTTAGCAAAAATTTGGGAAAATCCCAATTTTTGACTTTTTCGACACTACCGGACCTGTCGTTTTTTTCAAATTTTGCCCACTTTGGAAAATCCTTCACAATTTTCTCAAAACGCCCCAACTGTGCTTGATTTTGCTCCTTTCTGACTCAGTCAACCCCCTGGCACCTTTTAGCAAGGTTTGGGAAAATCCCCATTTTTGACTTTTTCGACACTACCGGCCCTGTCGTTTTTTTCAATTTTTGCCCGGTTTGGAAAATCCTTCACAATTTTCACAAAACGCCCCAACTGTGCTTGATTTTGCTCCTTTCTGACTCAGTCCGCCCCCTGGCACCTTTTAGCAAAGTTTGGGAAAATCCCCATTTTTGACTTTTTCGACACTACCGGCCCTGTCTTTTTTTCAAATTTTGCCCGGTTTGGAAAATCCTTCACAATTTTCACAAAACGCCCCAACTGTGCTTTATTTTGCTCGTTTTTCAATCAGCCCGCCCCCTGGCCCCTTTTAGCAAAAATTTGGGAAAATCCCAATTTTTGACTTTTTCGACACTACCGGACCTGTCGTTTTTTTCAAATTTTGCCCACTTTGGAAAATCCTTCACAATTTTCTCAAAACGCCCCAACTGTGCTTGATTTTGCTCATTCATGACTCAGTCCGCCCCCCTGGCCCCTTTTAGCAAGGTTTGGGAAAATCCCCATTTTGACTTTTTCGACACTACCGGCCCTGTCTTTTTTTTCCAATTTATGCCCGGTTTGGAAAATCCTTCACAATTTTCTCAAAACGCCCCAACTGTGCTTGATTTTGCTCCTTTCTGACTTAGTCCGCCCCCTGGCACCTTTTAGCAAGGTTTGGGAAAATCCCCATTTTTGACTTTTTCGACACTACCGGCCCTGTCTTTTTTTCAAATTTTGCCCGGTTTGGAAAATCCTTCACAATTTTCACAAAACGCCCCAACTGTGCTTGATTTTGCTCGTTTTTCAATCAGCCCGCCCCCTGGCCCCTTTTAACAAAAATTTGGGAAAATCCCAATTTTTGACTTTTTCGACACTACCGGCCCTGTCGTTTTTTTCAAATTTTGCCCGGTTTGGAAAATCCTTCACAATTTTCCCAAAACGCCCCAACTGTGCTTGATTTTGCTCCTTTTTCACTCAGCCCGCCCCCTGGCCCCTTTTAGCAAGGTTTGGGAAAATCCGCATTTTTGACTTTTTCGACACTACCGGCCCTGTCGTTTTTTTCAATTTTTGCCCACTATGGAAAATCCTTCACAATTTTCACAAAACGCCCCAACTGTGCTTGATTTTGCTCGTTTTTCACTCAGCCCCCCCCCTGGCCTCTTTAAGCAAATTTTGTGAAAATCCCCATTTTTGACTTTTTCGACACTACCGGCCCTGTCGTTTTTTTCAAATTTTGCCCGGTTTGGAAAATCCTTCACAATTTTCTCAAAACGCCCCAACTGTGCTTGATTTTGCTCATTTCTGACTCAGTCCGCCCCCCTGGCCCCTTTTAGCAAGGTTTGGGAAAATCCGCATTTTTGACTTTTTCGACACTACCGGCCCTGTCGTTTTTTTCAATTTTTGCCCACGTTGGAAAATCCTTCACAATTTTCCCAAAACGCCCCAACTGTGCTTGATTTTGCTCCTTTCTGACTCAGTCCGCCCCCTGGCACCTTTTAGTAAGGTTTGGGAAAATCCCCATTTTTGACTTTTTCGACACTACCGGCCCTGTCTTTTTTTCAAATTTTGCCCGGTTTGGAAAATCCTTCACAATTTTCACAAAACGCCCCAACTGTGCTTGATTTTGCTCGTTTTTCAATCAGCCCGCCCCCTGGCCCCTTTTAGCAAAAATTTGGGAAAATCCGCATTTTTGACTTTTTCGACACTACCGGACCTGTCGTTTTTTTCAAATTTTGCCCACTTTGGAAAATCCTTCACAATTTTCTCAAAACGCCCCAACTGTGCTTGATTTTGCTCCTTTCTGACACAGTCCGCCCCCTGGCACCTTTTAGCAAGGTTTGTGAAAATCCCCATTTTTGACTTTTTCGACACTACCGGCCCTGTCGTTTTTTTCAATTTTTGCCCACTTTGGAAAATCCTTCACAATTTTCACAAAACGCCCCAACTGTGCTTGATTTTGCTCCTTTTTCACCCAGCCCCCCCATCTGGCCTCTTTAAGCAAAGTTTGGGAAAATCCCCATTTTTGACTTTTTCGACACTACCGGCACTTTCGTTTTTTTCAATTTTTGCCCACTATGGAAAATCCTTCACAATTTTCACAAAACGCCCCAACTGTGCTTGATTTTGCTTGTTTTTCAATAAGCCCGCCCACTGGCCCCTTTTAGCAAAGATTTGGGAAAATCCGCATTTTTGACTTTTTCGACACTACCGGCCCTGTCGTTTTTTTCAAATTTTGCCCGGTTTGGAAAATCCTTCACAATTTTCCCAAAACGCCCCAACTGTGCTTGATTTTGCTCCTTTCTTACTTAGTCCGCCCCCCTGGCCCCTTTTAGCAAGGTTTGTGAAAATCACCATTTTTGACTTTTTCGATACTACCGGCCCTGTCTTTTTTTTCAATTTATGCCCGGTTTGGAAAATCCTTCACAATTTTCCCAAAACGCCCCAACTGTGCTTGATTTTGCTCCTTTCTGACTCAGTCCGCACCCCTGGCCCCTTTTAGCAAGGTTTGAGAAAATCCCCATTTTTGACTTTTTCGTCACTACCGGCCCTGTCGTTTTTTAAAATTTTTGCCCACTTTGGAAAATCCTTCACAATTTTCACACAACGCCCCAACTGTGCTTGATTTTGCTCCTTTTTCACCCAGCCCCCCCCTCTGGCCTCTTTAAGCAAAGTTTGGGAAAATCCCCATTTTTGACTTTTTCGACACTACCGGACCTGTCGTTTTTTTCAAATTTTGCCCGGTTTGGAAAATCCTTCACAATTTTCTCAAAACGCCCCAACTGTGCTTGATTTTGCTCATTTTTGACTCAGTCCGCCCCCCTGGCCCCTTTTGGCAAGATTTGGGAAAATCCGCATTTTTGACTTTTTCGACACTACCGGCCCTGTTGTTTTTTTAAATTTTTGCCCACGTTGGAAAATCATTCACAATTTTCCCAAAACGCCCCATCTGTGCTTGATTTTGCTCCTTTCTGACTCAGTCCGCCCCCTGGCACCTTTTAGCAAGGTTTGGGAAAATCCCCATTTTTGACTTTTTCGACACTACCGGCCCTGTCGTTTTTTTCAATTTTTGCCCACGTTGGAAAATCCTTCACAATTTTCCCAAAACGCCCCAACTGTGCTTGATTTTGCTCCTTTCTGACTCAGTCCGCCCCCTGGCACCTTTTAGCAAGGTTTGGGAAAATCCCCATTTTTGACTTTTTCGACACTACCGGCCCTGTCTTTTTTTCAAATTTTGCCCGGTTTGGAAAATCCTTCACAATTTTCACAAAACGCCCCAACTGTGCTTGATTTTGCTCGTTTTTCAATCAGCCCGCCCCCTGGCCCCTTTTAGCAAAAATTTGGGAAAATCCCAATTTTTGACTTTTTCGACACTACCGGACCTGTCGTTTTTTTCAAATTTTGCCCACTTTGGAAAATCCTTCACAATTTTCCCAAAACGCCCCAACTGTGCTTGATTTTGCTCCTTTCTGACTCAGTCCGCCCCCCTGGCCCCTTTTAGCAAGGTTTGGGAAAATCCCCATTTTTGACTTTTTCGACACTACCGGCCCTGTCGTTTTTTTCAATTTTTGCCCACGTTGGAAAATCCTTCACAATTTTCCCAAAACGCCCCAACTGTGCTTGATTTTGCTCCTTTCTGACTCAGTCCGCCCCCTGGCACCTTTTAGCAAGGTTTGGGAAAATCCCCATTTTTGACTTTTTCGACACTACCGGCCCTGTCTTTTTTTCAAATTTTGCCCGGTTTGGAAAATCCTTCACAATTTTCACAAAACGCCCCAACTGTGCTTGATTTTGCTCGTTTTTCAATCAGCCCGCCCCCTGGCCCCTTTTAGCAAAAATTTGGGAAAATCCCAATTTTTGACTTTTTCGACACTACCGGACCTGTCGTTTTTTTCAAATTTTGCCCACTTTGGAAAATCCTTCACAATATTCTCAAAACGCCCCAACTGTGCTTGATTTTGCTCATTTCTGACTCAGTCCGCCCCCCTGGCCCCTTTTAGCAAGGTTTGGGAAAATCCCCATTTTTGACTTTTTCGACACTACCGGCCCTGTCGCTTTTTTCAATTTTTGCCCACTATGGAAAATCCTTCACAATTTTCACAAAACGCCCCAACTGTGCTTGATTTTGCTCGTTTTTCACTCAACCCCCCCCCCTCTGGCCTCTTTAAGCAAATTTTGTGAAAATCCCCATTTTTGACTTTTTCGACACTACCGGCCCTGTCTTTTTTTTCAAATTTTGCCCGGTTTGGAAAATCCTTCATAATTTTCACACAACGCCCCAACTGTGCTTGATTTTGCTCCTTTCTGACTCAGTCCGCCCCCTGGCACCTTTTAGCAAGGTTTGGGAAAATCCCCATTTTTGACTTTTTCGACACTACCGGCCCTGTCTTTTTTTCAAATTTTGCCCGGTTTGGAAAATCCTTCACAATTTTCACAAAACGCCCCAACTGTGCTTGATTTTGCTCGTTTTTCAATCAGCCCGCCCCCTGGCCCCTTTTAGCAAAAATTTGGGAAAATCCCAATTTTTGACTTTTTCGACACTACCGGATCTGTCGTTTTTTTCAAATTTTGTCCACTTTGGAAAATCCTTCACAATTTTCTCAAAACGCCCCAACTGTGCTTGATTTAGCTCATTTCTGACTCAGTCCGCCCCCCTGGCCCCTTTTAGCAAGGTTTGGGAAAATCCGCATTTTTGACTTTTTCGACACTACCGGACCTGTCGTTTTTTTCAAATTTTGCCCGGTTTGGAAAATCCTTCACAATTTTCACAAAACGCCCCAACTGTGCTTGATTTTGCTCGTTTTTCAATCAGCCCGCCCCCTGGCCCCTTTTAGCAAAAATTTGGGAAAATCCCAATTTTTGACTTTTTCGACACTACCGGCCCTGTCTTTTTTTTCAATTTATGCCCGGTTTGGAAAATCCTTCACAATTTTCCCAAAACGCCCCAACTGTGCTTGATTTTGCTCCTTTCTGACTCAGTCCGCACCCCTGGCCCCTTTTAGCAAGGTTTGGGAAAATCCCCATTTTTGACTTTTTCGACACTACCGGACCTGTCGTTTTTTTCAAATTTTGCCCGGTTTGGATAATCCTTCACAATTTTCTCAAAACGCCCCAACTGTGCTTGATTTTGCTCATTTCTGACTCAGTCCGCCCCCCTGGCCCCTTTTAGCAAGGTTTGGGAAAATCCCCATTTTTGACTTTTTCGACACTACCGGCCCTGTCTTTTTTTTCAATTTATGCCCGGTTTGGAAAATCCTTCACAATTTTCTCAAAACGCCCCAACTGTGCTTGATTTTGCTCCTTTCTGACTCAGTCCGCCCCCTGGCACCTTTTAGCAAGGTTTGGGAAAATCCCCATTTTTGACTTTTTCGACACTACCGGCCCTGTCTTTTTTTCAAATTTTGCCCGGTTTGGAAAATCCTTCACAATTTTCCCAAAACGCCCCAACTGTGCTTGATTTTGCTCCTTTTTCACTCAGCCCGCCCCCTGGCCCCTTTTAGCAAGGTTTGGGAAAATCCGCATTTTTGACTTTTTCGACACTACCGGCCCTGTCGTTTTTTTCAATTTTTGCCCACTATGGAAAATCCTTCACAATTTTCACAAAACGCCCCAACTGTGCTTGATTTTGCTCGTTTTTCACTCAACCCCCCCCCCCTCTGGCCTCTTTAAGCAAATTTTGTGAAAATCCCCATTTTTGACTTTTTCGACACTACCGGCCCTGTCGTTTTTTTCAAATTTTGCCCGGTTTGGAAAATCCTTCACAATTTTCACAAAACGCCCCAACTGTGCTTGATTTTGCTCGTTTATCAATCAGCCCGCCCCCTGGCCCCTTTTAGCAAAAATTTGGGAAAATCCCAATTTTTGACTTTTTCGACACTACCGGCCCTGTCTTTTTTTTCAATTTATGCCCGGTTTGGAAAATCCTTCACAATTTTCCCAAAACGCCCCAACTGTGCTTGATTTTGCTCCTTTCTGACTCAGTCCGCACCCCTGGCCCCTTTTAGCAAGGTTTGGGAAAATCCCCATTTTTGACTTTTTCGACACTACCGGACCTGTCGTTTTTTTTCAAATTTTACCCGGTTTGGATAATCCTTCACAATTTTCTCAAAACGCCCCAACTGTGCTTGATTTTGCTCATTTCTGACTCAGTCCGCCCCCCTGGCCCCTTTTAGCAAGGTTTGGGAAAATCCCCATTTTTGACTTTTTCGACACTACCGGCCCTGTCTTTTTTTTCAATTTATGCCCGGTTTGGAAAATCCTTCACAATTTTCTCAAAACGCCCCAACTGTGCTTGATTTTGCTCCTTTCTGACTCAGTCCGCCCCCTGGCACCTTTTAGCAAGGTTTGGGAAAATCCCCATTTTTGACTTTTTCGACACTACCGGCCCTGTCTTTTTTTCAAATTTTTCCCGGTTTGGAAAATCCTTCACAATTTTCACAAAACGCCCCAACTGTGCTTGATTTTGCTCCTTTCTTACTTAGTCCGCCCCCCTGGCCCCTTTTAGCAAGGTTTGTGAAAATCACCATTTTTGACTTTTTCGATACTACCGGCCCTGTCTTTTTTTTCAATTTATGCCCGGTTTGGAAAATCCTTCACAATTTTCCCAAAACGCCCCAACTGTGCTTGATTTTGCTCCTTTCTGACTCAGTCCGCACCCCTGGCCCCTTTTAGCAAGGTTTGAGAAAATCCCCATTTTTGACTTTTTCGTCACTACCGGCCCTGTCGTTTTTTAAAATTTTTGCCCACTTTGGAAAATCCTTCACAATTTTCACACAACGCCCCAACTGTGCTTGATTTTGCTCCTTTTTCACCCAGCCCCCCCCCTCTGGCCTCTTTAAGCAAAGTTTGGGAAAATCCCCATTTTTGACTTTTTCGACACTACCGGACCTGTCGTTTTTTTCAAATTTTGCCCGGTTTGGAAAATCCTTCACAATTTTCTCAAAACGCCCCAACTGTGCTTGATTTTGCTCATTTTTGACTCAGTCCGCCCCCCTGGCCCCTTTTAGCAAGGTTTGGGAAAATCCGCATTTTTGACTTTTTCGACACTACCGGCCCTGTTGTTTTTTTAAATTTTTGCCCACGTTGGAAAATCCTTCACAATTTTCCCAAAACGCCCCATCTGTGCTTGATTTTGCTCCTTTCTGACTCAGTCCGCCCCCTGGCACCTTTTAGCAAGGTTTGGGAAAATCCCCATTTTTGACTTTTTCGACACTACCGGCCCTGTCGTTTTTTTCAATTTTTGCCCACGTTGGAAAATCCTTCACAATTTTCCCAAAACGCCCCAACTGTGCTTGATTTTGCTCCTTTCTGACTCAGTCCGCCCCCTGGCACCTTTTAGCAAGGTTTGGGAAAATCCCCATTTTTGACTTTTTCGACACTACCGGCCCTGTCTTTTTTTCAAATTTTGCCCGGTTTGGAAAATCCTTCACAATTTTCACAAAACGCCCCAACTGTGCTTGATTTTGCTCGTTTTTCAATCAGCCCGCCCCCTGGCCCTTTTAGCAAAAATTTGGGAAAATCCCAATTTTTGACTTTTTCGACACTACCGGACCTGTCGTTTTTTTCAAATTTTGCCCACTTTGGAAAATCCTTCACAATTTTCCCAAAACGCCCCAACTGTGCTTGATTTTGCTCGTTTTTCAATCAGCCCGCCCCCTGGCCCCTTTTAGCAAAAATTTGGGAAAATCCCAATTTTTGACTTTTTCGACACTACCGGACCTGTCGTTTTTTTCAAATTTTGCCCACTTTGGAAAATCCTTCACAATTTTCCCAAAACGCCCCAACTGTGCTTGATTTTGCTCCTTTCTGACTCAGTCCGCCCCCCTGGCCCCTTTTAGCAAGGTTTGGGAAAATCCCCATTTTTGACTTTTTCGACACTACCGGCCCTGTCGTTTTTTTCAATTTTTGCCCACGTTGGAAAATCCTTCACAATTTTCCCAAAACGCCCCAACTGTGCTTGATTTTGCTCCTTTCTGACTCAGTCCGCCCCCTGGCACCTTTTAGCAAGGTTTGGGAAAATCCCCATTTTTGACTTTTTCGACACTACCGGCCCTGTCTTTTTTTCAAATTTTGCCCGGTTTGGAAAATCCTTCACAATTTTCACAAAACGCCCCAACTGTGCTTGATTTTGCTCGTTTTTCAATCAGCCCGCCCCCTGGCCCCTTTTAGCAAAAATTTGGGAAAATCCCAATTTTTGACTTTTTCGACACTACCGGATCTGTCGTTTTTTTCAAATTTTGTCCACTTTGGAAAATCCTTCACAATTTTCTCAAAACGCCCCAACTGTGCTTGATTTAGCTCATTTCTGACTCAGTCCGCCCCCCTGGCCCCTTTTAGCAAGGTTTGGGAAAATCCGCATTTTTGACTTTTTCGACACTACCCGGCCCTGTCTTTTTTTCAAATTTTGCCCGGTTTGGAAAATCCTTCACAATTTTCTCAAAACGCCCCAACTGTGCTTGATTTTGCTCCTTTCTGACTCAGTCCGCCCCCTGGCACCTTTTAGCAAGGTTTGGGAAAATCCCCATTTTTGACTTTTTCGACACTACCGGCCCTGTCTTTTTTTTCAATTTTTGCCCACTTTGGAAAATCCTTCACAATTTTCACAAAACGCCCCAACTGTGCTTGATTTTGCTCCTTTTTCACCCAGCCCCCCCCTCTGGCCTCTTTAAGCAAAGTTTGGGAAAATCCCATTTTTTGACTTTTTCGACACTACCGGCACTGTCTTTTTTTTTCAAATTTTGCCCGGTTTGGAAAATCCTTCACAATTTTCACAAAACGCCCCAACTGTGCTTGATTTTGCTCCTTTCTTACTTAATCCGCCCCCCAGGCCCCTTTTAGCAAGGTTTTGGAAAATCCCCATTTTTGACTTTTTCGACACTACCGGCCCTGTCGTTTTTTTCAATTTTTGCCCACGTTGGAAAATCCTTCACAATTTTCCCAAAACGCCCCAACTGTGCTTGATTTTGCTCCTTTCTGACTCAGTCCGCCCCCTGGCACCTTTTAGCAAGGTTTGGGAAAATCCCCATTTTTGACTTTTTCGACACTACCGGCCCTGTCTTTTTTTCAAATTTTGCCCGGTTTGGAAAATCCTTCACAATTTTCACAAAACGCCCCAACTGTGCTTGATTTTGCTCGTTTTTCAATCAGCCCGCCCCCTGGCCCCTTTTAGCAAAAATTTGGGAAAATCCCAATTTTTGACTTTTTCGACACTACCGGATCTGTCGTTTTTTTCAAATTTTGTCCACTTTGGAAAATCCTTCACAATTTTCTCAAAACGCCCCAACTGTGCTTGATTTAGCTCATTTCTGACTCAGTCCGCCCCCCTGGCCCCTTTTAGCAAGGTTTGGGAAAATCCGCATTTTTGACTTTTTCGACACTACCGGCCCTGTCTTTTTTTCAAATTTTGCCCGGTTTGGAAAATCCTTCACAATTTTCTCAAAACGCCCCAACTGTGCTTGATTTTGCTCCTTTCTGACTCAGTCCGCCCCCTGGCACCTTTTAGCAAGGTTTGGGAAAATCCCCATTTTTGACTTTTTCGACACTACCGGCCCTGTCTTTTTTTCAAATTTTTCCCAGTTTGGAAAATCCTTCACAATTTTCACAAAACGCCCCAACTGTGCTTGATTTTGCTCGTTTTTCACTCAACCCCCCCCCCCTCTGGCCTCTTTAAGCAAATTTTGTGAAAATCCCCATTTTTGACTTTTTCGACACTACCGGCCCTGTCGTTTTTTTCAAATTTTGCCCGGTTTGGAAAATCCTTCACAATTTTCACAAAACGCCCCAACTGTGCTTGATTTTGCTCGTTTATCAATCAGCCCGCCCCCTGGCCCCTTTTAGCAAAAATTTGGGAAAATCCCAATTTTTGACTTTTTCGACACTACCGGCCCTGTCTTTTTTTTCAATTTATGCCCGGTTTGGAAAATCCTTCACAATTTTCCCAAAACGCCCCAACTGTGCTTGATTTTGCTCCTTTCTGACTCAGTCCGCACCCCTGGCCCCTTTTAGCAAGGTTTGGGAAAATCCCCATTTTTGACTTTTTCGACACTACCGGACCTGTCGTTTTTTTTCAAATTTTACCCGGTTTGGATAATCCTTCACAATTTTCTCAAAACGCCCCAACTGTGCTTGATTTTGCTCATTTCTGACTCAGTCCGCCCCCCTGGCCCCTTTTAGCAAGGTTTGGGAAAATCCCCATTTTTGACTTTTTCGACACTACCGGCCCTGTCTTTTTTTTCAATTTATGCCCGGTTTGGAAAATCCTTCACAATTTTCTCAAAACGCCCCAACTGTGCTTGATTTTGCTCCTTTCTGACTCAGTCCGCCCCCTGGCACCTTTTAGCAAGGTTTGGGAAAATCCCCATTTTTGACTTTTTCGACACTACCGGCCCTGTCTTTTTTTCAAATTTTTCCCGGTTTGGAAAATCCTTCACAATTTTCACAAAACGCCCCAACTGTGCTTGATTTTGCTCCTTTCTTACTTAGTCCGCCCCCCCTGGCCCCTTTTAGCAAGGTTTGTGAAAATCACCATTTTTGACTTTTTCGATACTACCGGCCCTGTCTTTTTTTTCAATTTATGCCCGGTTTGGAAAATCCTTCACAATTTTCCCAAAACGCCCCAACTGTGCTTGATTTTGCTCCTTTCTGACTCAGTCCGCACCCCTGGCCCCTTTTAGCAAGGTTTGAGAAAATCCCCATTTTTGACTTTTTCGTCACTACCGGCCCTGTCGTTTTTTAAAATTTTTGCCCACTTTGGAAAATCCTTCACAATTTTCACACAACGCCCCAACTGTGCTTGATTTTGCTCCTTTTTCACCCAGCCCCCCCCTCTGGCCTCTTTAAGCAAAGTTTGGGAAAATCCCCATTTTTGACTTTTTCGACACTACCGGACCTGTCGTTTTTTTCAAATTTTGCCCGGTTTGGAAAATCCTTCACAATTTTCTCAAAACGCCCCAACTGTGCTTGATTTTGCTCATTTTTGACTCAGTCCGCCCCCCTGGCCCCTTTTAGCAAGGTTTGGGAAAATCCGCATTTTTGACTTTTTCGACACTACCGGCCCTGTTGTTTTTTTAAATTTTTGCCCACGTTGGAAAATCCTTCACAATTTTCCCAAAACGCCCCATCTGTGCTTGATTTTGCTCCTTTCTGACTCAGTCCGCCCCCTGGCACCTTTTAGCAAGGTTTGGGAAAATCCCCATTTTTGACTTTTTCGACACTACCGGCCCTGTCGTTTTTTTCAATTTTTGCCCACGTTGGAAAATCCTTCACAATTTTCCCAAAACGCCCCAACTGTGCTTGATTTTGCTCCTTTCTGACTCAGTCCGCCCCCTGGCACCTTTTAGCAAGGTTTGGGAAAATCCCCATTTTTGACTTTTTCGACACTACCGGCCCTGTCTTTTTTTCAAATTTTGCCCGGTTTGGAAAATCCTTCACAATTTTCACAAAACGCCCCAACTGTGCTTGATTTTGCTCGTTTTTCAATCAGCCCGCCCCCTGGCCCCTTTTAGCAAAAATTTGGGAAAATCCCAATTTTTGACTTTTTCGACACTACCGGACCTGTCGTTTTTTTCAAATTTTGCCCACTTTGGAAAATCCTTCACAATTTTCCCAAAACGCCCCAACTGTGCTTGATTTTGCTCGTTTTTCAATCAGCCCGCCCCCTGGCCCCTTTTAGCAAAAATTTGGGAAAATCCCAATTTTTGACTTTTTCGACACTACCGGACCTGTCGTTTTTTTCAAATTTTGCCCACTTTGGAAAATCCTTCACAATTTTCCCAAAACGCCCCAACTGTGCTTGATTTTGCTCCTTTCTGACTCAGTCCGCCCCCCTGGCCCCTTTTAGCAAGGTTTGGGAAAATCCCCATTTTTGACTTTTTCGACACTACCGGCCCTGTCGTTTTTTTCAATTTTTGCCCACGTTGGAAAATCCTTCACAATTTTCCCAAAACGCCCCAACTGTGCTTGATTTTGCTCCTTTCTGACTCAGTCCGCCCCCTGGCACCTTTTAGCAAGGTTTGGGAAAATCCCCATTTTTGACTTTTTCGACACTACCGGCCCTGTCTTTTTTTCAAATTTTGCCCGGTTTGGAAAATCCTTCACAATTTTCACAAAACGCCCCAACTGTGCTTGATTTTGCTCGTTTTTCAATCAGCCCGCCCCCTGGCCCCTTTTAGCAAAAATTTGGGAAAATCCCAATTTTTGACTTTTTCGACACTACCGGACCTGTCGTTTTTTTCAAATTTTGCCCACTTTGGAAAATCCTTCACAATTTTCTCAAAACGCCCCAACTGTGCTTGATTTTGCAACTTTCTGAATCAGTCCACCCCCTGGCACCTTTTAGCAAGGTTTGTGAAAATCCCCATTTTTGACTTTTTCGACACTACCGGCCCTGTCGTTTTTTTCAATTTTTGCCCACTTTGGAAAATCCTTCACAATTTTCACAAAACGCCCCAACTGTGCTTGATTTTGCTCCTTTTTCACCCAGCCCCCCCCCCTCTGGCCTCTTTAAGCAAAGTTTGGGAAAATCCCCATTTTTGACTTTTTCGACACTACCGGCACTGTCGTTTTTTTTCAAATTTTGCCCGGTTTGGAAAATCCTTCACAATTTTCCCAAAACGCCCCAACTGTGCTTGATTTTGCTCCTTTCTGACTCAGTCCGCCCCCCTGGCCCCTTTTAGCAAGGTTTGGGAAAATCCCCATTTTTGACTTTTTCGACACTACCGGCCCTGTCGTTTTTTTCAATTTTTGCCCACTTTGGAAAATCCTTCACAATTTTCACAAAACGCCCCAACTGTGCTTGATTTTGCTCCTTTTTCACCCAGCCCCCCCCTCTGGCCTCTTTAAGCAAAGTTTGGGAAAATCCCATTTTTTGACTTTTTCGACACTACCGGCACTGTCTTTTTTTTTCAAATTTTGCCCGGTTTGGAAAATCCTTCACAATTTTCACAAAACGCCCCAACTGTGCTTGATTTTGCTCCTTTCTTACTTAATCCGCCCCCCAGGCCCCTTTTAGCAAGGTTTTGGAAAATCCCCATTTTTGACTTTTTCGACACTACCGGCCCTGTCGTTTTTTTCAATTTTTGCCCACGTTGGAAAATCCTTCACAATTTTCCCAAAACGCCCCAACTGTGCTTGATTTTGCTCCTTTCTGACTCAGTCCGCCCCCTGGCACCTTTTAGCAAGGTTTGGGAAAATCCCCATTTTTGATTTTTTCGACACTACCGGCCCTGTCTTTTTTTCAAATTTTGCCCGGTTTGGAAAATCCTTCACAATTTTCACAAAACGCCCCAACTGTGCTTGATTTTGCTCGTTTTTCAATCAGCCCGCCCCCTGGCCCCTTTTAGCAAAAATTTGGGAAAATCCCAATTTTTGACTTTTTCGACACTACCGGATCTGTCGTTTTTTTCAAATTTTGTCCACTTTGGAAAATCCTTCACAATTTTCTCAAAACGCCCCAACTGTGCTTGATTTAGCTCATTTCTGACTCAGTCCGCCCCCCTGGCCCCTTTTAGCAAGGTTTGGGAAAATCCGCATTTTTGACTTTTTCGACACTACCGGCCCTGTCTTTTTTTCAAATTTTGCCCGGTTTGGAAAATCCTTCACAATTTTCTCAAAACGCCCCAACTGTGCTTGATTTTGCTCCTTTCTGACTCAGTCCGCCCCCTGGCACCTTTTAGCAAGGTTTGGGAAAATCCCCATTTTTGACTTTTTCGACACTACCGGCCCTGTCTTTTTTTTCAATTTTTGCCCACTTTGGAAAATCCTTCACAATTTTCACAAAACGCCCCAACTGTGCTTGATTTTGCTCCTTTTTCACCCAGCCCCCCCCTCTGGCCTCTTTAAGCAAAGTTTGGGAAAATCCCATTTTTTGACTTTTTCGACACTACCGGCACTGTCTTTTTTTTTCAAATTTTGCCCGGTTTGGAAAATCCTTCACAATTTTCACAAAACGCCCCAACTGTGCTTGATTTTGCTCCTTTCTTACTTAATCCGCCCCCCAGGCCCCTTTTAGCAAGGTTTTGGAAAATCCCCATTTTTGACTTTTTCGACACTACCGGCCCTGTCGTTTTTTTCAATTTTTGCCCACGTTGGAAAATCCTTCACAATTTTCCCAAAACGCCCCAACTGTGCTTGATTTTGCTCCTTTCTGACTCAGTCCGCCCCCTGGCACCTTTTAGCAAGGTTTGGGAAAATCCCCATTTTTGACTTTTTCGACACTACCGGCCCTGTCTTTTTTTCAAATTTTGCCCGGTTTGGAAAATCCTTCACAATTTTCACAAAACGCCCCAACTGTGCTTGATTTTGCTCGTTTTTCAATCAGCCCGCCCCCTGGCCCCTTTTAGCAAAAATTTGGGAAAATCCCAATTTTTGACTTTTTCGACACTACCGGATCTGTCGTTTTTTTCAAATTTTGTCCACTTTGGAAAATCCTTCACAATTTTCTCAAAACGCCCCAACTGTGCTTGATTTAGCTCATTTCTGACTCAGTCCGCCCCCCTGGCCCCTTTTAGCAAGGTTTGGGAAAATCCGCATTTTTGACTTTTTCGACACTACCGGCCCTGTCTTTTTTTCAAATTTTGCCCGGTTTGGAAAATCCTTCACAATTTTCTCAAAACGCCCCAACTGTGCTTGATTTTGCTCCTTTCTGACTCAGTCCGCCCCCTGGCACCTTTTAGCAAGGTTTGGGAAAATCCCCATTTTTGACTTTTTCGACACTACCGGCCCTGTCTTTTTTTCAAATTTTTCCCAGTTTGGAAAATCCTTCACAATTTTCACAAAACGCCCCAACTGTGCTTGATTTTGCTCGTTTTTCAATCAGCCCGCCCCCTGGCCCCTTTTAGCAAAAATTTGGGAAAATCCCAATTTTTGACTTTTTCGACACTACCGGACCTGTCGTTTTTTTCAAATTTTGCCCACTTTGGAAAATCCTTCACAATTTTCTCAAAACGCCCCAACTGTGCTTGATTTTGCTCCTTTCTGACTCAGTCAACCCCCTGGCACCTTTTAGCAAGGTTTGGGAAAATCCCCATTTTTGACTTTTTCGACACTACCGGCCCTGTCGTTTTTTTCAATTTTTGCCCGGTTTGGAAAATCCTTCACAATTTTCACAAAACGCCCCAACTGTGCTTGATTTTGCTCCTTTCTGACTCAGTCCGCACCCCTGGCCCCTTTTAGCAAGGTTTGGGAAAATCCCCATTTTTGACTTTTTCGACACTACCGGCCCTGTCGTTTTTTTCAATTTTTGCCCACGTTGGAAAATCCTTCACAATTTTCCCAAAACGCCCCAACTGTGCTTGATTTTGCTCCTTTCTGACTCAGTCCGCCCCCTGGCACCTTTTAGCAAGGTTTGGGAATATCCCCATTTTTTACTTTTTCGACACTACCGGCCCTGTCTTTTTTTTCAAATTTTGCCCGGTTTGGAAAATCCTTCACAATTTTCACAAAACGCCCCAACTGTGCTTTATTTTGCTCGTTTTTCAATCAGCCCGCCCCCTGGCCCCTTTTAGCAAAAATTTGGGAAAATCCCAATTTTTGACTTTTTCGACACTACCGGACCTGTCGTTTTTTTCAAATTTTGCCCACTTTGGAAAATCCTTCACAATTTTCTCAAAACGCCCCAACTGTGCTTGATTTTGCTCATTCATGACTCAGTCCGCCCCCCTGGCCCCTTTTAGCAAGGTTTGGGAAAATCCCCATTTTGACTTTTTCGACACTACCGGCCCTGTCTTTTTTTTCAATTTATGCCCGGTTTGGAAAATCCTTCACAATTTTCTCAAAACGCCCCAACTGTGCTTGATTTTGCTCCTTTCTGACTCAGTCCGCCCCCTGGCACCTTTTAGCAAGGTTTGGGAAAATCCCCATTTTTGACTTTTTCGACACTACCGGCCCTGTCTTTTTTTCAAATTTTGCCCGGTTTGGAAAATCCTTCACAATTTTCACAAAACGCCCCAACTGTGCTTGATTTTGCTCGTTTTTCAATCAGCCCGCCCCCTGGCCCCTTTTAGCAAAAATTTGGGAAAATCCCAATTTTTGACTTTTTCGACACTACCGGCCCTGTCGTTTTTTTCAAATTTTGCCCGGTTTGGAAAATCCTTCACAATTTTCCCAAAACGCCCCAACTGTGCTTGATTTTGCTCCTTTTTCACTCAGCCCGCCCCCTGGCCCCTTTTAGCAAGGTTTGGGAAAATCCGCATTTTTGACTTTTTCGACACTACCGGCCCTGTCGTTTTTTTCAATTTTTGCCCACTATGGAAAATCCTTCACAATTTTCACAAAACGCCCCAACTGTGCTTGATTGTGCTCCTTTCTGACTCAGTCAACCCCCTGGCACCTTTTAGCAAGGTTTGGGAAAATCCCCATTTTTGACTTTTTCGACACTACCGGCCCTGTCGTTTTTTTCAATTTTTGCCCGGTTTGGAAAATCCTTCACAATTTTCACAAAACGCCCCAACTGTGCTTGATTTTGGTCCTTTCTGACTCAGTCCGCACCCCTGGCCCCTTTTAGCAAGGTTTGGGAAAATCCCCATTTTTGACTTTTTCGACACTACCGGCCCTGTCGTTTTTTTCAATTTTTGCCCACGTTGGAAAATCCTTCACAATTTTCCCAAAACGCCCCAACTGTGCTTGATTTTGCTCCTTTCTGACTCAGTCCGCCCCCTGGCACCTTTTAGCAAGGTTTGGGAAAATCCCCATTTTTGACTTTTTCGACACTACCGGCCCTGTCTTTTTTTCAAATTTTGCCCGGTTTGGAAAATCCTTCACAATTTTCACAAAACGCCCCAACTGTGCTTTATTTTGCTCGTTTTTCAATCAGCCCGCCCCCTGGCCCCTTTTAGCAAAAATTTGGGAAAATCCCAATTTTTGACTTTTTCGACACTACCGGACCTGTCGTTTTTTTCAAATTTTGCCCACTTTGGAAAATCCTTCACAATTTTCTCAAAACGCCCCAACTGTGCTTGATTTTGCTCATTCATGACTCAGTCCGCCCCCCTGGCCCCTTTTAGCAAGGTTTGGGAAAATCCCCATTTTGACTTTTTCGACACTACCGGCCCTGTCTTTTTTTTCAATTTATGCCCGGTTTGGAAAATCCTTCACAATTTTCTCAAAACGCCCCAACTGTGCTTGATTTTGCTCCTTTCTGACTCAGTCCGCCCCCTGGCACCTTTTAGCAAGGTTTGGGAAAATCCCCATTTTTGACTTTTTCGACACTACCGGCCCTGTCTTTTTTTCAAATTTTGCCCGGTTTGGAAAATCCTTCACAATTTTCACAAAACGCCCCAACTGTGCTTGATTTTGCTCGTTTTTCAATCAGCCCGCCCCCTGGCCCCTTTTAGCAAAAATTTGGGAAAATCCCAATTTTTGACTTTTTCGACACTACCGGCCCTGTCGTTTTTTTCAAATTTTGCCCGGTTTGGAAAATCCTTCACAATTTTCCCAAAACGCCCCAACTGTGCTTGATTTTGCTCCTTTTTCACTCAGCCCGCCCCCTGGCCCCTTTTAGCAAGGTTTGGGAAAATCCGCATTTTTGACTTTTTCGACACTACCGGCCCTGTCGTTTTTTTCAATTTTTGCCCACTATGGAAAATCCTTCACAATTTTCACAAAACGCCCCAACTGTGCTTGATTTTGCTCGTTTTTCACTCAGCCCCCCCCCTGGCCTCTTTAAGCAAATTTTGGGAAAATCCCAATTTTTGACTTTTTCGACACTACCGGACCTGTCGTTTTTTTCAAATTTTGCCCACTTTGGAAAATCCTTCACAATTTTCTCAAAACGCCCCAACTGTGCTTGATTTTGAAACTTTCTGACTCAGTCCACCCCCTGGCACCTATTAGCAAGGTTTGTGAAAATCCCCATTTTTGACTTTTTCGATACTACCGGCCCTGTCGTTTTTTTCAATTTTTGCCCACTTTGGAAAATCCTTCACAATTTTCACAAAACGCCCCAACTGTGCTTGATTTTGCTCCTTTTTCACCCAGCCCCCCCCTCTGGCCTCTTTAAGCAAAGTTTGGGAAAATCCCCATTTTTGACTTTTTCGACACTACCGGCACTGTCGTTTTTTTCAAATTTTGCCCGGTTTGGAAAATCCTTCACAATTTTCCCAAAACGCCCCAACTGTGCTTGATTTTGCTCCTTTCTGACTCAGTCCGCCCCCCTGGCCCCTTTTAGCAAGTTTTGGGAAAATCCCCATTTTTGACTTTTTCGACACTACCGGCCCTGTCTTTTTTTTCAATTTATGCCCGGTTTGGAAAATCCTTCACAATTTTCCCAAAACGCCCCAACTGTGCTTGATTTTGCTCCTTTCTGACTCAGTCCGCACCCCTGGCCCCTTTTAGCAAGGTTTGAGAAAATCACCATTTTTGACTTTTTCGTCACTACCGGCCCTGTCGTTTTTTAAAATTTTTGCCCACTTTGGAAAATCCTTCACAATTTTCACACAACGCCCCAACTGTGCTTGATTTTGCTCCTTTTTCACCCAGCCCCCCCCTCTGGCCTCTTTAAGCAAAGTTTGGGAAAATCCCCATTTTTGACTTTTTCGACACTACCGGACCTGTCGTTTTTTTCAAATTTTGCCCGGTTTGGAAAATCCTTCACAATTTTCTCAAAACGCCCCAACTGTGCTTGATTTTGCTCATTTTTGACTCAGTCCGCCCCCCTGGCCCCTTTTAGCAAGGTTTGGGAAAATCCGCATTTTTGACTTTTTCGACACTACCGGCCCTGTTGTTTTTTTAAATTTTTGCCCACGTTGGAAAATCCTTCACAATTTTCCCAAAACGCCCCATCTGTGCTTGATTTTGCTCCTTTCTGACTCAGTCCGCCCCCTGGCACCTTTTAGCAAGGTTTGGGAAAATCCCCATTTTTTACTTTTTCGACACTACCGGCCCTGTCGTTTTTTTCAATTTTTGCCCACGTTGGAAAATCCTTCACAATTTTCCCAAAACGCCCCAACTGTGCTTGATTTTGCTCCTTTCTGACTCAGTCCGCCCCCTGGCACCTTTTAGCAAGGTTTGGGAAAATCCCCATTTTTGACTTTTTCGACACTACCGGCCCTGTCTTTTTTTCAAATTTTGCCCGGTTTGGAAAATCCTTCACAATTTTCACAAAACGCCCCAACTGTGCTTGATTTTGCTCCTTTCTGACTCAGTCCGCCCCCTGGCACCTTTTAGCAAAGTTTGGGAAAATCCCCATTTTTGACTTTTTCGACACTACCGGCCCTGTCTTTTTTTCAAATTTTGCCCGGTTTGGAAAATCCTTCACAATTTTCACAAAACGCCCCAACTGTGCTTTATTTTGCTCGTTTTTCAATCAGCCCGCCCCCTGGCCCCTTTTAGCAAAAATTTGGGAAAATCCCAATTTTTGACTTTTTCGACACTACCGGACCTGTCGTTTTTTTCAAATTTTGCCCACTTTGGAAAATCCTTCACAATTTTCTCAAAACGCCCCAACTGTGCTTGATTTTGCTCATTCATGACTCAGTCCGCCCCCCTGGCCCCTTTTAGCAAGGTTTGGGAAAATCCCCATTTTGACTTTTTCGACACTACCGGCCCTGTCTTTTTTTTCAATTTATGCCCGGTTTGGAAAATCCTTCACAATTTTCTCAAAACGCCCCAACTGTGCTTGATTTTGCTCCTTTCTGACTTAGTCCGCCCCCTGGCACCTTTTAGCAAGGTTTGGGAAAATCCCCATTTTTGACTTTTTCGACACTACCGGCCCTGTCTTTTTTTAAAATTTTGCCCGGTTTGGAAAATCCTTCACAATTTTCACAAAACGCCCCAACTGTGCTTGATTTTGCTCGTTTTTCAATCAGCCCGCCCCCTGGCCCCTTTTAGCAAAAATTTGGGAAAATCCCAATTTTTGACTTTTTCGACACTACCGGCCCTGTCGTTTTTTTCAAATTTTGCCCGGTTTGGAAAATCCTTCACAATTTTCCCAAAACGCCCCAACTGTGCTTGATTTTGCTCCTTTTTCACTCAGCCCGCCCCCTGGCCCCTTTTAGCAAGGTTTGGGAAAATCCGCATTTTTGACTTTTTCGACACTACCGGCCCTGTCGTTTTTTTCAATTTTTGCCCACTATGGAAAATCCTTCACAATTTTCACAAAACGCCCCAACTGTGCTTGATTTTGCTCGTTTTTCACTCAGCCCCCCCCCTGGCCTCTTTAAGCAAATTTTGTGAAAATCCCCATTTTTGACTTTTTCGACACTACCGGCCCTGTCGTTTTTTTCAAATTTTGCCCGGTTTGGAAAATCCTTCACAATTTTCTCAAAACGCCCCAACTGTGCTTGATTTTGCTCATTTCTGACTCAGTCCGCCCCCCTGGCCCCTTTTAGCAAGGTTTGGGAAAATCCGCATTTTTGACTTTTTCGACACTACCGGCCCTGTCGTTTTTTTCAATTTTTGCCCACGTTGGAAAATCCTTCACAATTTTCCCAAAACGCCCCAACTGTGCTTGATTTTGCTCCTTTCTGACTCAGTCCGCCCCCTGGCACCTTTTAGTAAGGTTTGGGAAAATCCCCATTTTTGACTTTTTCGACACTACCGGCCCTGTCTTTTTTTCAAATTTTGCCCGGTTTGGAAAATCCTTCACAATTTTCACAAAACGCCCCAACTGTGCTTGATTTTGCTCGTTTTTCAATCAGCCCGCCCCCTGGCCCCTTTTAGCAAAAATTTGGGAAAATCCGCATTTTTGACTTTTTCGACACTACCGGACCTGTCGTTTTTTTCAAATTTTGCCCACTTTGGAAAATCCTTCACAATTTTCTCAAAACGCCCCAACTGTGCTTGATTTTGCTCCTTTCTGACTCAGTCCACCCCCTGGCACCTTTTAGCAAGGTTTGTGAAAATCCCCATTTTTGACTTTTTCGACACTACCGGCCCTGTCGTTTTTTTCAATTTTTGCCCACTTTGGAAAATCCTTCACAATTTTCACAAAACGCCCCAACTGTGCTTGATTTTGCTCCTTTTTCACCCAGCCCCCCCATCTGGCCTCTTTAAGCAAAGTTTGGGAAAATCCCCATTTTTGACTTTTTCGACACTACCGGCACTGTCGTTTTTTTCAATTTTTGCCCACTATGGAAAATCCTTCACAATTTTCACAAAACGCCCCAACTGTGCTTGATTTTGCTTGTTTTTCAATAAGCCCGCCCACTGGCCCCTTTTAGCAAAGATTTGGGAAAATCCGCATTTTTGACTTTTTCGACACTAC
This sequence comes from Scomber scombrus, assembly GCF_963691925.1. Classification (NCBI taxonomy): domain Eukaryota; kingdom Metazoa; phylum Chordata; class Actinopteri; order Scombriformes; family Scombridae; genus Scomber; species Scomber scombrus. The sequence goes on along the minus strand of NW_026910277.1, from coordinate 23,744 downwards.
CGGCCCTGTCGTTTTTTTCAAATTTTGCCCGGTTTGGAAAATCCTTCACAATTTTCCCAAAACGCCCCAACTGTGCTTGATTTTGCTCCTTTCTTACTTAGTCCGCCCCCCTGGCCCCTTTTAGCAAGGTTTGTGAAAATCACCATTTTTGACTTTTTCGATACTACCGGCCCTGTCTTTTTTTTCAATTTATGCCCGGTTTGGAAAATCCTTCACAATTTTCCCAAAACGCCCCAACTGTGCTTGATTTTGCTCCTTTCTGACTCAGTCCGCACCCCTGGCCCCTTTTAGCAAGGTTTGAGAAAATCCCCATTTTTGACTTTTTCGTCACTACCGGCCCTGTCGTTTTTTAAAATTTTTGCCCACTTTGGAAAATCCTTCACAATTTTCACACAACGCCCCAACTGTGCTTGATTTTGCTCCTTTTTCACCCAGCCCCCCCCTCTGGCCTCTTTAAGCAAAGTTTGGGAAAATCCCCATTTTTGACTTTTTCGACACTACCGGCCCTGTCTTTTTTTTCAAATTTTGCCCGGTTTGGAAAATCCTTCATAATTTTCACACAACGCCCCAACTGTGCTTGATTTTGCTCCTTTCTGACTCAGTCCGCCCCCTGGCACCTTTTAGCAAGGTTTGGGAAAATCCCCATTTTTGACTTTTTTGACACTACCGGCCCTGTCTTTTTTTCAAATTTTGCCCGGTTTGGAAAATCCTTCACAATTTTCACAAAACGCCCCAACTGTGCTTGATTTTGCTCGTTTTTCAATCAGCCCGCCCCCTGGCCCCTTTTAGCAAAAATTTGGGAAAATCCCAATTTTTGACTTTTTCGACACTACCGGACCTGTCGTTTTTTTCAAATTTGGCCCGGTTTGGAAAATCCTTCACAATTTTCTCAAAACGCCCCAACTGTGCTTGATTTTGCTCATTCATGACTCAGTCCGCCCCCCTGGCCCCTTTTAGCAAGGTTTGGGAAAATCCCCATTTTGACTTTTTCGACACTACCGGCCCTGTCTTTTTTTTCAATTTATGCCCGGTTTGGAAAATCCTTCACAATTTTCTCAAAACGCCCCAACTGTGCTTGATTTTGCTCCTTTCTGACTTAGTCCGCCCCCTGGCACCTTTTAGCAAGGTTTGGGAAAATCCCCATTTTTGACTTTTTCGACACTACCGGCCCTGTCTTTTTTTAAAATTTTGCCCGGTTTGGAAAATCCTTCACAATTTTCACAAAACGCCCCAACTGTGCTTGATTTTGCTCGTTTTTCAATCAGCCCGCCCCCTGGCCCCTTTTAGCAAAAATTTGGGAAAATCCCAATTTTTGACTTTTTCGACACTACCGGCCCTGTCGTTTTTTTCAAATTTTGCCCGGTTTGGAAAATCCTTCACAATTTTCCCAAAACGCCCCAACTGTGCTTGATTTTGCTCCTTTTTCACTCAGCCCGCCCCCTGGCCCCTTTTAGCAAGGTTTGGGAAAATCCGCATTTTTGACTTTTTCGACACTACCGGCCCTGTCGTTTTTTTCAATTTTTGCCCACTATGGAAAATCCTTCACAATTTTCACAAAACGCCCCAACTGTGCTTGATTTTGCTCGTTTTTCACTCAGCCCCCCCCCTGGCCTCTTTAAGCAAATTTTGTGAAAATCCCCATTTTTGACTTTTTCGACACTACCGGCCCTGTCGTTTTTTTCAAATTTTGCCCGGTTTGGAAAATCCTTCACAATTTTCTCAAAACGCCCCAACTGTGCTTGATTTTGCTCATTTCTGACTCAGTCCGCCCCCCTGGCCCCTTTTAGCAAGGTTTGGGAAAATCCGCATTTTTGACTTTTTCGACACTACCGGCCCTGTCGTTTTTTTCAATTTTTGCCCACGTTGGAAAATCCTTCACAATTTTCCCAAAACGCCCCAACTGTGCTTGATTTTGCTCCTTTCTGACTCAGTCCGCCCCCTGGCACCTTTTAGTAAGGTTTGGGAAAATCCCCATTTTTGACTTTTTCGACACTACCGGCCCTGTCTTTTTTTCAAATTTTGCCCGGTTTGGAAAATCCTTCACAATTTTCACAAAACGCCCCAACTGTGCTTGATTTTGCTCGTTTTTCAATCAGCCCGCCCCCTGGCCCCTTTTAGCAAGGTTTGGGAAAATCCGCATTTTTGACTTTTTCGACACTACCGGCCCTGTCGTTTTTTTCAATTTTTGCCCACTATGGAAAATCCTTCACAATTTTCACAAAACGCCCCAACTGTGCTTGATTTTGCTCGTTTTTCACTCAGCCCCCCCCCTGGCCTCTTTAAGCAAATTTTGTGAAAATCCCCATTTTTGACTTTTTCGACACTACCGGCCCTGTCGTTTTTTTCAAATTTTGCCCGGTTTGGAAAATCCTTCACAATTTTCTCAAAACGCCCCAACTGTGCTTGATTTTGCTCATTTCTGACTCAGTCCGCCCCCCTGGCCCCTTTTAGCAAGGTTTGGGAAAATCCGCATTTTTGACTTTTTCGACACTACCGGCCCTGTCGTTTTTTTCAAATTTTGCCCACTTTGGAAAATCCTTCACAATTTTCTCAAAACGCCCCAACTGTGCTTGATTTTGCTCCTTTCTGACTCAGTCCACCCCCTGGCACCTTTTAGCAAGGTTTGTGAAAATCCCCATTTTTGACTTTTTCGACACTACCGGCCCTGTCGTTTTTTTCAATTTTTGCCCACTTTGGAAAATCCTTCACAATTTTCACAAAACGCCCCAACTGTGCTTGATTTTGCTCCTTTTTCACCCAGCCCCCCCATCTGGCCTCTTTAAGCAAAGTTTGGGAAAATCCCCATTTTTGACTTTTTCGACACTACCGGCACTGTCGTTTTTTTCAATTTTTGCCCACTATGGAAAATCCTTCACAATTTTCACAAAACGCCCCAACTGTGCTTGATTTTGCATGTTTTTCAATAAGCCCGCCCACTGGCCCCTTTTAGCAAAGATTTGGGAAAATCCGCATTTTTGACTTTTTCGACACTACCGGCCCTGTCGTTTTTTTCAAATTTTGCCCGGTTTGGAAAATCCTTCACAATTTTCCCAAAACGCCCCAACTGTGCTTGATTTTGCTCCTTTCTTACTTAGTCCGCCCCCCTGGCCCCTTTTAGCAAGGTTTGTGAAAATCACCATTTTTGACTTTTTCGATACTACCGGCCCTGTCTTTTTTTTCAATTTATGCCCGGTTTGGAAAATCCTTCACAATTTTCCCAAAACGCCCCAACTGTGCTTGATTTTGCTCCTTTCTGACTCAGTCCGCACCCCTGGCCCCTTTTAGCAAGGTTTGAGAAAATCCCCATTTTTGACTTTTTCGACACTACCGGCCCTGTCGTTTTTTTCAATTTTTGCCCGGTTTGGAAAATCCTTCACAATTTTCACAAAACGCCCCAACTGTGCTTGATTTTGCTCCTTTCTGACTCAGTCCGCACCCCTGGCCCCTTTTAGCAAGGTTTGGGAAAATCCCCATTTTTGACTTTTTCGACACTACCGGCCCTGTCGTTTTTTTCAATTTTTGCCCACGTTGGAAAATCCTTCACAATTTTCCCAAAACGCCCCAACTGTGCTTGATTTTGCTCCTTTCTGACTCAGTCCGCCCCCTGGCACCTTTTAGCAAGGTTTGGGAATATCCCCATTTTTGACTTTTTCGACACTACCGGCCCTGTCTTTTTTTTCAAATTTTGCCCGGTTTGGAAAATCCTTCACAATTTTCACAAAACGCCCCAACTGTGCTTTATTTTGCTCGTTTTTCAATCAGCCCGCCCCCTGGCCCCTTTTAGCAAAAATTTGGGAAAATCCCAATTTTTGACTTTTTCGACACTACCGGACCTGTCGTTTTTTTCAAATTTTGCCCACTTTGGAAAATCCTTCACAATTTTCTCAAAACGCCCCAACTGTGCTTGATTTTGCTCCTTTCTGACTCAGTCAACCCCCTGGCACCTTTTAGCAAGGTTTGGGAAAATCCCCATTTTTGACTTTTTCGACACTACCGGCCCTGTCGTTTTTTTCAATTTTTGCCCGGTTTGGAAAATCCTTCACAATTTTCACAAAACGCCCCAACTGTGCTTGATTTTGCTCCTTTCTGACTCAGTCCGCACCCCTGGCCCCTTTTAGCAAGGTTTGGAAAAATCCCCATTTTTGACTTTTTCGACACTACCGGCCCTGTCGTTTTTTTCAATTTTTGCCCACGTTGGAAAATCCTTCACAATTTTCCCAAAACGCCCCAACTGTGCTTGATTTTGCTCCTTTCTGACTCAGTCCGCCCCCTGGCACCTTTTAGCAAGGTTTGGGAATATCCCCATTTTTGACTTTTTCGACACTACCGGCCCTGTCTTTTTTTTCAAATTTTGCCCGGTTTGGAAAATCCTTCACAATTTTCACAAAACGCCCCAACTGTGCTTTATTTTGCTCGTTTTTCAATCAGCCCGCCCCCTGGCCCCTTTTAGCAAAAATTTGGGAAAATCCCAATTTTTGACTTTTTCGACACTACCGGACCTGTCGTTTTTTTCAAATTTTGCCCACTTTGGAAAATCCTTCACAATTTTTTTCAAAACGCCCCAACTGTGCTTGATTTTGCTCATTCATGACTCAGTCCGCCCCCCTGGCCCCTTTTAGCAAGGTTTGGGAAAATCCCCATTTTGACTTTTTCGACACTACCGGCCCTGTCTTTTTTTTCAATTTATGCCCGGTTTGGAAAATCCTTCACAATTTTCTCAAAACGCCCCAACTGTGCTTGATTTTGCTCCTTTCTGACTCAGTCCGCCCCCTGGCACCTTTTAGCAAGGTTTGGGAAAATCCCCATTTTTGACTTTTTCGACACTACCGGCCCTGTCTTTTTTTCAAATTTTGCCCGGTTTGGAAAATCCTTCACAATTTTCACAAAACGCCCCAACTGTGCTTGATTTTGCTCGTTTTTCAATCAGCCCGCCCCCTGGCCCCTTTTAGCAAAAATTTGGGAAAATCCCAATTTTTGACTTTTTCGACACTACCGGCCCTGTCGTTTTTTTCAAATTTTGCCCGGTTTGGAAAATCCTTCACAATTTTCCCAAAACGCCCCAACTGTGCTTGATTTTGCTCCTTTTTCACTCAGCCCGCCCCCTGGCCCCTTTTAGCAAGGTTTGGGAAAATCCGCATTTTTGACTTTTTCGACACTACCGGCCCTGTCGTTTTTTTCAATTTTTGCCCACTATGGAAAATCCTTCACAATTTTCACAAAACGCCCCAACTGTGCTTGATTGTGCTCCTTTCTGACTCAGTCAACCCCCTGGCACCTTTTAGCAAGGTTTGGGAAAATCCCCATTTTTGACTTTTTCGACACTACCGGCCCTGTCGTTTTTTTCAATTTTTGCCCGGTTTGGAAAATCCTTCACAATTTTCACAAAACGCCCCAACTGTGCTTGATTTTGCTCCTTTCTGACTCAGTCCGCACCCCTGGCCCCTTTTAGCAAGGTTTGGGAAAATCCCCATTTTTGACTTTTTCGACACTACCGGCCCTGTCGTTTTTTTCAATTTTTGCCCACGTTGGAAAATCCTTCACAATTTTCCCAAAACGCCCCAACTGTGCTTGATTTTGCTCCTTTCTGACTCAGTCCGCCCCCTGGCACCTTTTAGCAAGGTTTGGGAAAATCCCCATTTTTGACTTTTTCGACACTACCGGCCCTGTCTTTTTTTCAAATTTTGCCCGGTTTGGAAAATCCTTCACAATTTTCACAAAACGCCCCAACTGTGCTTTATTTTGCTCGTTTTTCAATCAGCCCGCCCCCTGGCCCCTTTTAGCAAAAATTTGGGAAAATCCCAATTTTTGACTTTTTCGACACTACCGGACCTGTCGTTTTTTTCAAATTTTGCCCACTTTGGAAAATCCTTCACAATTTTCTCAAAACGCCCCAACTGTGCTTGATTTTGCTCATTCATGACTCAGTCCGCCCCCCTGGCCCCTTTTAGCAAGGTTTGGGAAAATCCCCATTTTGACTTTTTCGACACTACCGGCCCTGTCTTTTTTTTCAATTTATGCCCGGTTTGGAAAATCCTTCACAATTTTCTCAAAACGCCCCAACTGTGCTTGATTTTGCTCCTTTCTGACTCAGTCCGCCCCCTGGCACCTTTTAGCAAGGTTTGGGAAAATCCCCATTTTTGACTTTTTCGACACTACCGGCCCTGTCTTTTTTTCAAATTTTGCCCGGTTTGGAAAATCCTTCACAATTTTCACAAAACGCCCCAACTGTGCTTGATTTTGCTCGTTTTTCAATCAGCCCGCCCCCTGGCCCCTTTTAGCAAAAATTTGGGAAAATCCCAATTTTTGACTTTTTCGACACTACCGGCCCTGTCGTTTTTTTCAAATTTTGCCCGGTTTGGAAAATCCTTCACAATTTTCCCAAAACGCCCCAACTGTGCTTGATTTTGCTCCTTTTTCACTCAGCCCGCCCCCTGGCCCCTTTTAGCAAGGTTTGGGAAAATCCGCATTTTTGACTTTTTCGACACTACCGGCCCTGTCGTTTTTTTCAATTTTTGCCCACTATGGAAAATCCTTCACAATTTTCACAAAACGCCCCAACTGTGCTTGATTTTGCTCGTTTTTCACTCAGCCCCCCCCCCTGGCCTCTTTAAGCAAATTTTGTGAAAATCCCCATTTTTGACTTTTTCGACACTACCGGCCCTGTCGTTTTTTTCAAATTTTGCCCGGTTTGGAAAATCCTTCACAATTTTCCCAAAACGCCCCAACTGTGCTTGATTTTGCTCCTTTCTTACTTAGTCCGCCCCCCTGGCCCCTTTTAGCAAGGTTTTGGAAAATCCCCATTTTTGACTTTTTCGACACTACCGGCCCTGTCTTTTTTTTCAATTTATGCCCGGTTTGGAAAATCCTTCACAATTTTCACAAAACGCCCCAACTGTGCTTGATTTTGCTCCTTTCTTACTTAGTCCGCCCCCCTGGCCCCTTTTAGCAAGGTTTTGGAAAATCCCCATTTTTGACTTTTTCGACACTACCGGCCCTGTCGTTTTTTTAAAATTTTGCCCGGTTTGGAAAATCCTTCACAATTTTCTCAAAACGCCCCAACTGTGCTTGATTTTGCTCATTTCTGACTCAGTCCGCCCCCCTGGCCCCTTTTAGCAAGGTTTGTGAAAATCCCCATTTTTGACTTTTTCGATACTACCGGCCCTGTCTTTTTTTTCAAATTTTGCCCGGATTGGAAAATCCTTCACAATTTTCACACAACGCCCCAACTGTGCTTGATTTTGCTCGTTTTTCAATCAGCCCGCCCCCTGGCCCCTTTTAGCAAAGTTTGGGAAAATCCCCATTTTTGACTTTTTCGACACTACCGGCCCTGTCTTTTTTTCAAATTTTGCCCGGTTTGGAAAATCCTTCACAATTTTCACAAAACGCCCCAACTGTGCTTTATTTTGCTCGTTTTTCAATCAGCCCGCCCCCTGGCCCCTTTTAGCAAAAATTTGGGAAAATCCCAATTTTTGACTTTTTCGACACTACCGGACCTGTCGTTTTTTTCAAATTTTGCCCACTTTGGAAAATCCTTCACAATTTTCTCAAAACGCCCCAACTGTGCTTGATTTTGCTCATTCATGACTCAGTCCGCCCCCCTGGCCCCTTTTAGCAAGGTTTGGGAAAATCCCCATTTTGACTTTTTCGACACTACCGGCCCTGTCTTTTTTTTCAATTTATGCCCGGTTTGGAAAATCCTTCACAATTTTCTCAAAACGCCCCAACTGTGCTTGATTTTGCTCCTTTCTGACTTAGTCCGCCCCCTGGCACCTTTTAGCAAGGTTTGGGAAAATCCCCATTTTTGACTTTTTCGACACTACCGGCCCTGTCTTTTTTTCAAATTTTGCCCGGTTTGGAAAATCCTTCACAATTTTCACAAAACGCCCCAACTGTGCTTGATTTTGCTCGTTTTTCAATCAGCCCGCCCCCTGGCCCCTTTTAGCAAAAATTTGGGAAAATCCCAATTTTTGACTTTTTCGACACGACCGGCCCTGTCGTTTTTTTCAAATTTTGCCCGGTTTGGAAAATCCTTCACAATTTTCCCAAAACGCCCCAACTGTGCTTGATTTTGCTCCTTTTTCACTCAGCCCGCCCCCTGGCCCCTTTTAGCAAGGTTTGGGAAAATCCGCATTTTTGACTTTTTCGACACTACCGGCCCTGTCGTTTTTTTCAATTTTTGCCCACTATGGAAAATCCTTCACAATTTTCACAAAACGCCCCAACTGTGCTTGATTTTGCTCGTTTTTCACTCAGCCCCCCCCCCTGGCCTCTTTAAGCAAATTTTGGGAAAATCCCAATTTTTGACTTTTTCGACACTACCGGACCTGTCGTTTTTTTCAAATTTTGCCCACTTTGGAAAATCCTTCACAATTTTCTCAAAACGCCCCAACTGTGCTTGATTTTGAAACTTTCTGACTCAGTCCACCCCCTGGCACCTTTTAGCAAGGTTTGTGAAAATCCCCATTTTTGACTTTTTCGATACTACCGGCCCTGTCGTTTTTTTCAATTTTTGCCCACTTTGGAAAATCCTTCACAATTTTCACAAAACGCCCCAACTGTGCTTGATTTTGCTCCTTTTTCACCCAGCCCCCCCCTCTGGCCTCTTTAAGCAAAGTTTGGGAAAATCCCCATTTTTGACTTTTTCGACACTACCGGCACTGTCGTTTTTTTCAAATTTTGCCCGGTTTGGAAAATCCTTCACAATTTTCCCAAAACGCCCCAACTGTGCTTGATTTTGCTCCTTTCTGACTCAGTCCGCCCCCCTGGCCCCTTTTAGCAAGTTTTGGGAAAATCCCCATTTTTGACTTTTTCGACACTACCGGCCCTGTCTTTTTTTTCAATTTATGCCCGGTTTGGAAAATCCTTCACAATTTTCCCAAAACGCCCCAACTGTGCTTGATTTTGCTCCTTTCTGACTCAGTCCGCACCCCTGGCCCCTTTTAGCAAGGTTTGAGAAAATCACCATTTTTGACTTTTTCGTCACTACCGGCCCTGTCGTTTTTTAAAATTTTTGCCCACTTTGGAAAATCCTTCACAATTTTCACACAACGCCCCAACTGTGCTTGATTTTGCTCCTTTTTCACCCAGCCCCCCCCTCTGGCCTCTTTAAGCAAAGTTTGGGAAAATCCCCATTTTTGACTTTTTCGACACTACCGGACCTGTCGTTTTTTTCAAATTTTGCCCGGTTTGGAAAATCCTTCACAATTTTCTCAAAACGCCCCAACTGTGCTTGATTTTGCTCATTTTTGACTCAGTCCGCCCCCCTGGCCCCTTTTAGCAAGGTTTGGGAAAATCCGCATTTTTGACTTTTTCGACACTACCGGCCCTGTTGTTTTTTTAAATTTTTGCCCACGTTGGAAAATCCTTCACAATTTTCCCAAAACGCCCCAACTGTGCTTGATTTTGCTCCTTTCTGACTCAGTCCGCCCCCTGGCACCTTTTAGCAAGGTTTGGGAAAATCCCCATTTTTTACTTTTTCGACACTACCGGCCCTGTCGTTTTTTTCAATTTTTGCCCACGTTGGAAAATCCTTCACAATTTTCCCAAAACGCCCCAACTGTGCTTGATTTTGCTCCTTTCTGACTCAGTCCGCCCCCTGGCACCTTTTAGCAAGGTTTGGGAAAATCCCCATTTTTGACTTTTTCGACACTACCGGCCCTGTCTTTTTTTCAAATTTTGCCCGGTTTGGAAAATCCTTCACAATTTTCACAAAACGCCCCAACTGTGCTTGATTTTGCTCCTTTCTGACTCAGTCCGCCCCCTGGCACCTTTTAGCAAAGTTTGGGAAAATCCCCATTTTTGACTTTTTCGACACTACCGGCCCTGTCTTTTTTTCAAATTTTGCCCGGTTTGGAAAATCCTTCACAATTTTCACAAAACGCCCCAACTGTGCTTTATTTTGCTCGTTTTTCAATCAGCCCGCCCCCTGGCCCCTTTTAGCAAAAATTTGGGAAAATCCCAATTTTTGACTTTTTCGACACTACCGGACCTGTCGTTTTTTTCAAATTTTGCCCACTTTGGAAAATCCTTCACAATTTTCTCAAAACGCCCCAACTGTGCTTGATTTTGCTCATTCATGACTCAGTCCGCCCCCCTGGCCCCTTTTAGCAAGGTTTGGGAAAATCCCCATTTTGACTTTTTCGACACTACCGGCCCTGTCTTTTTTTTCAATTTATGCCCGGTTTGGAAAATCCTTCACAATTTTCTCAAAACGCCCCAACTGTGCTTGATTTTGCTCCTTTCTGACTTAGTCCGCCCCCTGGCACCTTTTAGCAAGGTTTGGGAAAATCCCCATTTTTGACTTTTTCGACACTACCGGCCCTGTCTTTTTTTAAAATTTTGCCCGGTTTGGAAAATCCTTCACAATTTTCACAAAACGCCCCAACTGTGCTTGATTTTGCTCGTTTTTCAATCAGCCCGCCCCCTGGCCCCTTTTAGCAAAAATTTGGGAAAATCCCAATTTTTGACTTTTTCGACACTACCGGCCCTGTCGTTTTTTTCAAATTTTGCCCGGTTTGGAAAATCCTTCACAATTTTCCCAAAACGCCCCAACTGTGCTTGATTTTGCTCCTTTTTCACTCAGCCCGCCCCCTGGCCCCTTTTAGTAAGGTTTGGGAAAATCCGCATTTTTGACTTTTTCGACACTACCGGCCCTGTCGTTTTTTTCAATTTTTGCCCACGTTAGAAAATCCTTCACAATTTTCCCAAAACGCCCCAACTGTGCTTGATTTTGCTCCTTTCTGACTCAGTCCGCCCCCTGGCACCTTTTAGTAAGGTTTGGGAAAATCCCCATTTTTGACTTTTTCGACACTACCGGCCCTGTCTTTTTTTCAAATTTTGCCCGGTTTGGAAAATCCTTCACAATTTTCACAAAACGCCCCAACTGTGCTTGATTTTGCTCGTTTTTCAATCAGCCCGCCCCCTGGCCCCTTTTAGCAAAAATTTGGGAAAATCCGCATTTTTGACTTTTTCGACACTACCGGACCTGTCGTTTTTTTCAAATTTTGCCCACTTTGGAAAATCCTTCACAATTTTCTCAAAACGCCCCAACTGTGCTTGATTTTGCTCCTTTCTGACTCAGTCCACCCCCTGGCACCTTTTAGCAAGGTTTGTGAAAATCCCCATTTTTGACTTTTTCGACACTACCGGCCCTGTCGTTTTTTTCAATTTTTGCCCACTTTGGAAAATCCTTCACAATTTTCACAAAACGCCCCAACTGTGCTTGATTTTGCTCCTTTTTCACCCAGCCCCCCCATCTGGCCTCTTTAAGCAAAGTTTGGGAAAATCCCCATTTTTGACTTTTTCGACACTACCGGCACTGTCGTTTTTTTCAATTTTTGCCCACTATGGAAAATCCTTCACAATTTTCACAAAACGCCCCAACTGTGCTTGATTTTGCTTGTTTTTCAATAAGCCCGCCCACTGGCCCCTTTTAGCAAAGATTTGGGAAAATCCGCATTTTTGACTTTTTCGACACTACCGGCCCTGTCGTTTTTTTCAAATTTTGCCCGGTTTGGAAAATCCTTCACAATTTTCCCAAAACGCCCCAACTGTGCTTGATTTTGCTCCTTTCTTACTTAGTCCGCCCCCCTGGCCCCTTTTAGCAAGGTTTGTGAAAATCACCATTTTTGACTTTTTCGATACTACCGGCCCTGTCTTTTTTTTCAATTTATGCCCGGTTTGGAAAATCCTTCACAATTTTCCCAAAACGCCCCAACTGTGCTTGATTTTGCTCCTTTCTGACTCAGTCCGCACCCCTGGCCCCTTTTAGCAAGGTTTGAGAAAATCCCCATTTTTGACTTTTTCGTCACTACCGGCCCTGTCGTTTTTTAAAATTTTTGCCCACTTTGGAAAATCCTTCACAATTTTCACACAACGCCCCAACTGTGCTTGATTTTGCTCCTTTTTCACCCAGCCCCCCCCTCTGGCCTCTTTAAGCAAAGTTTGGGAAGATCCCCATTTTTGACTTTTTCGACACTACCGGCCCTGTCTTTTTTTTCAAATTTTGCCCGGTTTGGAAAATCCTTCATAATTTTCACACAACGCCCCAACTGTGCTTGATTTTGCTCCTTTCTGACTCAGTCCGCCCCCTGGCACCTTTTAGCAAGGTTTGGGAAAATCCCCATTTTTGACTTTTTTGACACTACCGGCCCTGTCTTTTTTTCAAATTTTGCCCGGTTTGGAAAATCCTTCACAATTTTCACAAAACGCCCCAACTGTGCTTGATTTTGCTCGTTTTTCAATCAGCCCGCCCCCTGGCCCCTTTTAGCAAAAATTTGGGAAAATCCCAATTTTTGACTTTTTCGACACTACCGGACCTGTCGTTTTTTTCAAATTTGGCCCGGTTTGGAAAATCCTTCACAATTTTCTCAAAACGCCCCAACTGTGCTTGATTTTGCTCATTCATGACTCAGTCCGCCCCCCTGGCCCCTTTTAGCAAGGTTTGGGAAAATCCCCATTTTGACTTTTTCGACACTACCGGCCCTGTCTTTTTTTTCAATTTATGCCCGGTTTGGAAAATCCTTCACAATTTTCTCAAAACGCCCCAACTGTGCTTGATTTTGCTCCTTTCTGACTTAGTCCGCCCCCTGGCACCTTTTAGCAAGGTTTGGGAAAATCCCCATTTTTGACTTTTTCGACACTACCGGCCCTGTCTTTTTTTCAAATTTTGCCCGGTTTGGAAAATCCTTCACAATTTTCACAAAACGCCCCAACTGTGCTTGATTTTGCTCGTTTTTCAATCAGCCCGCCCCCTGGCCCCTTTTAGCAAAAATTTGGGAAAATCCCAATTTTTGACTTTTTCGACACTACCGGCCCTGTCGTTTTTTTCAAATTTTGCCCGGTTTGGAAAATCCTTCACAATTTTCCCAAAACGCCCCAACTGTGCTTGATTTTGCTCCTTTTTCACTCAGCCCGCCCCCTGGCCCCTTTTAGCAAGGTTTGGGAAAATCCGCATTTTTGACTTTTTCGACACTACCGGCCCTGTCGTTTTTTTCAATTTTTGCCCACTATGGAAAATCCTTCACAATTTTCACAAAACGCCCCAACTGTGCTTGATTTTGCTCGTTTTTCACTCAGCCCCCCCCCTGGCCTCTTTAAGCAAATTTTGTGAAAATCCCCATTTTTGACTTTTTCGACACTACCGGCCCTGTCGTTTTTTTCAAATTTTGCCCGGTTTGGAAAATCCTTCACAATTTTCCCAAAACGCCCCAACTGTGCTTGATTTTGCTTGTTTTTCAATAAGCCCGCCCACTGGCCCCTTTTAGCAAAGATTTGGGAAAATCCCCATTTTTGACTTTTTCGACACTACCGGCACTGTCTTTTTTTTCAATTTATGCCCGGTTTGGAAAATCCTTCACAATTTTCCCAAAACGCCCCAACTGTGCTTGATTTTGCTCCTTTCTGACTCAGTCCGCACCCCTGGCCCCTTTTAGCAAGGTTTGGGAAAATCCGCATTTTTGACTTTTTCGACACTACCGGCCCTGTCGTTTTTTTCAATTTTTGCCCACGTTGGAAAATCCTTCACAATTTTCCCAAAACGCCCCAACTGTGCTTGATTTTGCTCCTTTCTGACTCAGTCCGCCCCCTGGCACCTTTTAGTAAGGTTTGGGAAAATCCCCATTTTTGACTTTTTCGACACTACCGGCCCTGTCTTTTTTTCAAATTTTGCCCGGTTTGGAAAATCCTTCACAATTTTCACAAAACGCCCCAACTGTGCTTGATTTTGCTCGTTTTTCAATCAGCCCGCCCCCTGGCCCCTTTTAGCAAAAATTTGGGAAAATCCGCATTTTTGACTTTTTCGACACTACCGGACCTGTCGTTTTTTTCAAATTTTGCCCACTTTGGAAAATCCTTCACAATTTTCTCAAAACGCCCCAACTGTGCTTGATTTTGCTCCTTTCTGACTCAGTCCACCCCCTGGCACCTTTTAGCAAGGTTTGTGAAAATCCCCATTTTTGACTTTTTCGACACTACCGGCCCTGTCGTTTTTTTCAATTTTTGCCCACTTTGGAAAATCCTTCACAATTTTCACAAAACGCCCCAACTGTGCTTGATTTTGCTCCTTTTTCACCCAGCCCCCCCATCTGGCCTCTTTAAGCAAAGTTTGGGAAAATCCCCATTTTTGACTTTTTCGACACTACCGGCACTGTCGTTTTTTTCAATTTTTGCCCACTATGGAAAATCCTTCACAATTTTCACAAAACGCCCCAACTGTGCTTGATTTTGCTCGTTTTTCAATAAGCCCGCCCCCTGGCCCCTTTTAGCAAGGTTTGAGAAAATCCCCATTTTTGACTTTTTCGACACTACCGGCCCTGTCGTTTTTTAAAATTTTTGCCCACTTTGGAAAATCCTTCACAATTTTCACAAAACGCCCCAACTGTGCTTGATTTTGCTCGTTTTTCAATCAGCCCGCCCCCTGGCCCCTTTTAGCAAAGTTTGGGAAAATCCCCATTTTTGACTTTTTCGACACTACCGGACCTGTCGTTTTTTTCAAATTTTGCCCGGTTTGGAAAATCCTTCACAATTTTCACAAAACGTCCCAACTGTGCTTGATTTTGCTCGTTTTTCAATCAGCCCGCCCCCTGGCCCCTTTTAGCAAAAATTTGGGAAAATCCCAATTTTTGACTTTTTCGACACTACCGGACCTGTCGTTTTTTTCAAATTTTGCCCACTTTGGAAAATCCTTCACAATATTCTCAAAACGCCCCAACTGTGCTTGATTTTGCTCATTTCTGACTCAGTCCGCCCCCCTGGCCCCTTTTAGCAAGGTTTGGGAAAATCCCCATTTTTGACTTTTTCGACACTACCGGCCCTGTCGTTTTTTTCAATTTTTGCCCACTATGGAAAATCCTTCACAATTTTCACAAAACGCCCCAACTGTGCTTGATTTTGCTCGTTTTTCACTCAGCCCCCCCCCCCCCTGGCCTCTTTAAGCAAATTTTGTGAAAATCCCCATTTTTGACTTTTTCGAAACTACCGGCCCTGTCTTTTTTTTCAAATTTTGCCCGGTTTGGAAAATCCTTCACAATTTTCACACAACGCCCCAACTGTGCTTGATTTTGCTCCTTTCTCACTCAGCCCGTCCCCCTGGTCCCTTTTAGCAAGGATTTGGGAAAATCCCCATTTTTGACTTTTTCGACACTACCGGCCCTGTCGTTTTTTTCAAATTTTGCCCGGTTTGGAAAATCCTTCACAATTTTCCCAAAACGCCCCAACTGTGCTTGATTTTGCTCCTTTCTTACTTAGTCCGCCCCCCTGGCCCCTTTTAGCAAGGTTTTGGAAAATCCCCATTTTTGACTTTTTCGACACTACCGGACCTGTCGTTTTTTTCAAATTTTGCCCGGTTTGGAAAATCCTTCACAATTTTCTCAAAACGCCCCAACTGTGCTTGAATTTGCTCATTTCTGACTCAGTCCGCCCCCCTGGCCCCTTTTAGCAAGGTTTGGGAAAATCCGCATTTTTGACTTTTTCGACACTACCGGCCATGTCGTTTTTTTCAATGTTTGCCCACTTTGGAAAATCCTTCACAATTTTCACACAACGCCCCAACTGTGCTTTTTTTTTGCTCCTTTCTGACTCAGTCCGCCCCCCTGGCCCCTTTTAGCAAGGTTTGGGAAAATCCCCATTTTTGACTTTTTCGACACTACCGGCCCTGTCTTTTTTTTCAAATTTTACCCGGTTTGGAAAATCCTTCACAATTTTCCCAAAATGCCCCAACTGTGCTTGATTTTGCTCCTTTCTGACTCAGTCCGCCCCCTGGCACCTTTTAGCAAGGTTTGGGAAAATCCCCATTTTTGACTTTTTCGACACTACCGGCCCTGTCTTT
Source organism: Scomber scombrus (assembly GCF_963691925.1). Classification (NCBI taxonomy): domain Eukaryota; kingdom Metazoa; phylum Chordata; class Actinopteri; order Scombriformes; family Scombridae; genus Scomber; species Scomber scombrus. The sequence goes on along the minus strand of NW_026910277.1, from coordinate 7,918 downwards.
TTTTCAAATTTTGCCCGGTTCGGAAAATCCTTCACAATTTTCCCAAAACGCCCCAACTGTGCTTGATTTTGCTCGTTTTTCAATCAGCCCGCCCCCTGGCCCCTTTTAGCAAAAATTTGGGAAAATCCCCATTTTTGACTTTTTCGACACTACCGGCACTGTCGTTTTTTTCAAATTTTGCCCGGTTTGGAAAATCCTTCACAATTTTCCCAAAACGCCCCAACTATGCTTGATTTTGCTCCTTTCTGACTCAGTCCGCCCCCCTGGCCCGTTTTGGCAAGGTTTGGGAAAATCCCCATTTTTGACTTTTTCGACACTACCGGCCCTGTCTTTTTTTTCAAATTTTACCCGGTTTGGAAAATCCTTCACAATTTTCCCAAAACGCCCCAACTGTGCTTGATTTTGCTCCTTTCTGACTCAGTCCGCCCCCTGGCACCTTTTAGCAAGGTTTGGGAAAATCCGCATTTTTGACTTTTTCGACACTACCGGCCCTGTCTTTTTTTCAAATTTTGCCCGGTTTGGAAAATCCTTCACAATTTTCCCAAAACGCCCCAACTGTGCTTGATTTTGCTCTTTTTTCAATCAGCCCGCCCCCTGGCCCCTTTTAGCAAGAATTTGGGAAAATCCCCATTTTTGACTTTTTCGACACTACCGGCACTATCGTTTTTTTCAAATTTTGCCCGGTTTGGAAAATCCTTCACAATTTTCCCAAAACGCCCCAACTGTGCTTGATTTTGCTCCTTTCTGACTCAGTCCGCCCCCCTGGCCCGTTTTAGCAAGGTTTGGGAAAATCCCAATTTTTGACTTTTTCGACACTACCGGACCTGTCGTTTTTTTCAAATTTTGCCCATTTTGGAAAATCCTTCACAATTTTCACAAAACGCCCCAACTGTGCTTGATTTTGCTCGTTTTTCAATCAGCCCGCCCCCTGGCCCCTTTTAGCAAAAATTTGGGAAAATCCCCATTTTTGACTTTTTCGACACTACCGGCCCTGTCTTTTTTTTCAAATTTTACCCGGTTTGGAAAATCCTTCACAATTTTCCCAAAACGCCCCAACTGTGCTTGATTTTGCTCCTTTCTTACTTAGTCCGCCCCCCTGGCCCCTTTTAGCAAGGTTTTGGAAAATCCCCATTTTTGACTTTTTCGACACTACCGGCCCTGTCGTTTTTTTCAATTTTTGCCCACTTTGGAAAATCCTTCACAATTTCACAAAACGCCCCAACTGTGCTTGATTTTGCTCGTTTTTCAATCAGCCCGCCCCCTGGCCCCTTTTAGCAAGAATTTGGGAAAATCCCCATTTTTGACTTTTTCGACACTACCGGCCCTATCGTTTTTTTCAAATTTTGCCCGGTTTGGAAAATCCTTCACAATTTTCCCAAAACGCCCCAACTGTGCTTGATTTTGCTCCTTTCTGACTCAGTCCGCCCCCCTGGCCCGTTTTAGCAAGGTTTGGGAAAATCCCAATTTTTGACTTTTTCGACACTACCGGACCTGTCGTTTTTTTCAAATTTTGCCCATTTTGGAAAATCCTTCACAATTTTCACAAAACGCCCCAACTGTGCTTGATTTTGCTCGTTTTTCAATCAGCCCGCCCCCTGGCCCCTTTTAGCAAAAATTTGGGAAAATCCCCATTTTTGACTTTTTCGACACTACCGGCCCTGTCTTTTTTTTCAAATTTTACCCGGTTTGGAAAATCCTTCACAATTTTCCCAAAACGCCCCAACTGTGCTTGATTTTGCTCCTTTCTTACTTAGTCCGCCCCCCTGGCCCCTTTTAGCAAGGTTTTGGAAAATCCCCATTTTTGACTTTTTCGACACTACCGGCCCTGTCGTTTTTTTCAATTTTTGCCCACTTTGGAAAATCCTTCACAATTTCACAAAACGCCCCAACTGTGCTTGATTTTGCTCCTTTTTCACCCAGCCCCCCCCTCTGGCCTCTTTAAGCAAAGTTTGGGAAAATCCCCATTTTTGACATTTTCGACACTACCGGCACTGTCGTTTTTTTCAAATTTTGCCCGGTTTGGAAAATCCTTCACAATTTTCTCAAAACGCCCCAACTGTGCTTGAATTTGCTCATTTCTGACTCAGTCCGCCCCCCTGGCCCCTTTTAGCAAGGTTTGGGAAAATCCGCATTTTTGACTTTTTCGACACTACCGGCCCTGTCGTTTTTTTCAATTTTTGCCCACTTTGGAAAATACTTCACAATTTTCACACAACGCCCCAACTGTGCTTGATTTTGCTCCTTTCTGACTCAGTCCGCCCCCCTGGCCCCTTTTAGCAAGGTTTGGGAAAATCCCCATTTTTGACTTTTTCGACACTACCGGCCCTGTCTTTTTTTTCAAACTTTACCCGGTTTGGAAAATCCTTCACAAATTTCCCAAAACGCCCCAACTGTGCTTGATTTTGCTCGTTTTTCAATCAGCCCGCCCCCTGGCCCCTTTTAGCAAAAATTTGGGAAAATCCCCATTTTTGACTTTTTCGACACTACCGGCACTGTCGTTTTTTTCAAATTTTGCCCGGTTTGGAAAATCCTTCACAATTTTCCCAAAACGCCCCAACTATGCTTGATTTTGCTCCTTTCTGACTCAGTCCGCCCCCCTGGCCCGTTTTGGCAAGGTTTGGGAAAATCCCCATTTTTTACTTTTTCGACACTACCGGCCCTGTCGTTTTTTTCAATTTTGCCCGGTTTGGAAAATCCTTCACAATTTTCCCAAAACGCCCCAACTGTGCTTGATTTTGCTCATTTCTGACTCAGTCCGCCCCCCTGGCCCCTTTTAGCAAGGTTTTGGAAAATCCCCATTTTTGACTTTTTCGACACTACCCGGCCCTGTCGTTTTTTTCAATTTTTGCCCACTATGGAAAATCCTTCACAATTTTCACAAAACGCCCCAACTGTGCTTGATTTTGCTCGTTTTTCAATCAGCCCGCCCCCTGGCCCCTTTTAGCAAATTTTGTGAAAATCCCCATTTTTGACTTTTTCGACACTACCGGCCCTGTCGTTTTTTTCAAATTTTGCCCGGTTTGGAAAATCCTTCACAATTTTCACACAACGCCCCAACTGTGCTTGATTTTGCTCCTTTCTGACTCAGTCCGCCCCCCTGGCCCCTTTTAGCAAGGTTTGGGAAAATCCCCATTTTTGACTTTTTCGACACTACCGGCCCTGTCTTTTTTTTCAAATTTTACCCGGTTTGGAAAATCTATCACAATTTTCCCAAAACGCCCCAACTGTGCTTGATTTTGCTCCTTTTTCACCCAGCCCCCCCCCTCTGGCCTCTTTAAGCAAAGTTTGGGAAAATCCCCATTTTTAACATTTTCGACACTACCGGCACTGTCGTTTTTTTCAAATTTTGCCCGGTTTGGAAAATCCTTCACAATTTTCCCAAAACGCCCCAACTGTGCTTGATTTTGCCTCTTTCTGACTCAGTCCGCCCCCCTGGCCCCTTTTAGCAAGGTTTGGGAAAATCCCCATTTTTGACTTTTTCGACACTACCGGCCCTGTCTTTTTTTTCAAATTTTACCCGGTTTGGAAAATCCTTCACAATTTTCACAAAACGCCCCAACTGTGCTTGATTTTGCTCGTTTTTCAATAAGCCCGCCCCCTGGCCCCTTTTAGCAAAGATTTGGGAAAATCCGTATTTTTGACTTTTTCGACACTACCGGCCCTGTCTTTTTTTTCAAATTTTGCCCGGTTTGGAAAATCCTTCACAATTTTCCCAAAACGCCCCAACTGTGCTTGATTTTGCTCCTTTCTTACTTAGTCCGCCCCCCTGGCCCCTTTTAGCAAGGTTTTGGAAAATCCCCATTTTTGACTTTTTCGACACTACCGGACCTGTCGTTTTTTTCAAATTTTGCCCGGTTTGGAAAATCCTTCACAATTTTCTCAAAACGCCCCAACTGTGCTTGAATTTGCTCATTTCTGACTCAGTCCGCCCCCCTGGCCCCTTTTAGCAAGGTTTGGGAAAATCCGCATTTTTGACTTTTTCGACACTACCGGCCCTGTCGTTTTTTTCAATTTTTGCCCACTTTGGAAAATCCTTCACAATTTTCACACAACGCCCCAACTGTGCTTGATTTTGCTCCTTTCTGACTCAGTCCGCCCCCCTGGCCCCTTTTAGCAAGGTTTGGGAAAATCCCCATTTTTGACTTTTTCGACACTACCGGCCCTGTCTTTTTTTTCAAATTTTACCCGGTTTGGAAAATCCTTCACAAATTTCCCAAAACGCCCCAACTGTGCTTGATTTTGCTCGTTTTTCAATCAGCCCGCCCCCTGGCCCCTTTTAGCAAAAATTTGGGAAAATCCCCATTTTTGACTTTTTCGACACTACCGGCACTGTCGTTTTTTTTAAATTTTGCCCGGTTTGGAAAATCCTTCACAATTTTCCCAAAACGCCCCAACTATGCTTGATTTTGCTCCTTTCTGACTCAGTCCGCCCCCCTGGCCCGTTTTGGCAAGGTTTGGGAAAATCCCCATTTTTGACTTTTTCGACACTACCGGCCCTGTCGTTTTTTTCAATTTTGCCCGGTTTGGAAAATCCTTCACAATTTTCCCAAAACGCCCCAACTGTGCTTGATTTTGCTCATTTCTGACTCAGTCCGCCCCCCTGGCCCCTTTTAGCAAGGTTTGGGAAAATCCCCATTTTTGACTTTTTCGACACTACCGGCCCTGTCGTTTTTTTAAAATTTTGCCCGGTTTGGAAAATCCTTCACAATTTTCACACAACGCCCCAACTGTGCTTGATTTTGCTCCTTTCTCACTCAGCCCGCCCCCCTGGCCCCTTTTAGCAAGGATTTGGGAAAATCCCCATTTTTGACTTTTTCGACACCACCAGCCCTGTCATTTTTTTCAAATTTTGCCCGGTTTGGAAAATCCTTCACAATTTTCCCAAAACGCCCCAACTGTGCTTGATTTTGCTCCTTTCTGACTCAGTCCGCCCCCCTGGCCCCTTTTAGCAAGGTTTTGGAAAATCCCCATTTTTGACTTTTTCGACACTACCGGACCTGTCGTTTTTTTCAAATTTTGCCCGGTTTGGAAAATCCTTCACAATTTTCTCAAAACGCCCCAACTGTGCTTGATTTTGCTCCTTTCTGACTCAGTCCACCCCCTGGCACCTTTTAGCAAGGTTTGTGAAAATCCCCATTTTTGACTTTTTCGACACTACCGGCCCTGTCGTTTTTTTCAATTTTTGCCCACTTTGGAAAATCCTTCACAATTTTCACAAAACGCCCCAACTGTGCTTGATTTTGCTCCTTTTTCACCCAGCCCCCCCCTCTGGCCTCTTTAAGCAAAGTTTGGGAAAATCCCCATTTTTGACTTTTTCGACACTACCCGGCCCTGTCGTTTTTTTCAAATTTTGCCCGGTTTGGAAAATCCTTCACAATTTTCACACAACGCCCCAACTGTGCTTGATTTTGCTCCTTTCTCACTCAGTCCGCCCCCCTGGCCCCTTTTAGCAAGGTTTGGGAAAATCCCCATTTTTGACTTTTTCGACACACTACCCGGCCCTGTCTTTTTTTTCAAATTTTACCCGGTTTGGAAAATCCTTCACAATTTTCACAAAACGCCCCAACTGTGCTTGATTTTGTTCGTTTTTCAATCAGCCCCGCCCCCTGGCTCCTTTTAGCAAAAATTTGGGAAAATCCCCATTTTTGACTTTTTCGACACTACCGGCACTGTCGTTTTTTTCAAAATTTTGCCCGGTTTGGAAAATCCTTCACAATTTTCCCAAAACGCCCCAACTATGCTTGATTTTGCTCCTTTCTGACTCAGTCCGCCCCCCTGGCCCCTTTTAGCAAGGTTGGGAAAATCCCCATTTTTGACTTTTTCGAACACTACCGGCCCTGTCTTTTTTTTCAAATTTTGCCCGGTTTGGAAAATCCTTCACAATTTTCCCAAAACGCCCCAACTGTGCTTGATTTTGCTCTTTTCTTACTTAGTCCGCCCCCCTGGCCCCTTTTAGCAAGGTTTGGGAAAATCCGCATTTTTGACTTTTTCGACACTACCGGCCCTGTCGTTTTTTTCAATTTTTGCCCACTTTGGAAAATCCTTCACAATTTTCACAAAACGCCCCAACTGTGCTTGATTTTGCTCGTTTTTCACTCAGCCCCCCCCTCTGGCCTCTTCAAGCAAATTTTGTGAAAATCCCCATTTTTGACTTTTTCGACACTACCGGCCCTGTCGTTTTTTTCAAATTTTGCCCGGTTTGGAAAATCCTTCACAATTTTCACACAACGCCCCAACTGTGCTTGATTTTGCTCCTTTCTCACTCAGCCCGCCCCCCTGGCCCCTTTAGCAAGGATTTGGGAAAATCCCCATTTTTGACTTTTTCGACACCACCGGCCCTGTCGTTTTTTTCAAATTTTGCCCGGTTTGGAAAATCCTTCACAATTTTCCCAAATGCCCCAACTGTGCTTGATTTTGCTCCTTTCTGACTCAGTCCGCCCCCCTGGCCCCTTTTAGCAAGGTTTTGGAAAATCCCCATTTTTGACTTTTTCGACACTACCGGACCTGTCGTTTTTTTCAAATTTTGCCCGGTTTGGAAAATCCTTCACAATTTTCTCAAAACGCCCCAACTGTGCTTGATTTTGCTCATTTCTGACTCAGTCTGCCCCCCTGGCCCCTTTTAGCAAGGTTTGGGAAAATCCCCATTTTTGACTTTTTCGACACTACCGGCCCTGTCGTTTTTTTCAATTTTGCCCGGTTTGGAAAATCCTTCACAATTTTCACAAAACGCCCCAACTGTGCTTGATTTTGCTCGTTTTTCAATCAGCCCGCCCCCTGGCCCCTTTTAGCAAAAGTTTGGGAAAATCCCAATTTTTGACTTTTTCGACACTACCGGACCTGTCGTTTTTTTCAAATTTTGCCCACTTTGGAAAATCCTTCACAATTTTCTCAAAACGCCCCAACTGTGCTTGATTTTGCTCCTTTCTGACTCAGTCCACCCCCTGGCACCTTTTAGCAAGGTTTGTGAAAATCCCCATTTTTGACTTTTTCGACACTACCGGCCCTGTCGTTTTTTTCAATTTTTGCCCACTTTGGAAAATCCTTCACAATTTTCCTCAAAACGCCCCAACTGTGCTTGATTTTGCTCATTTCTGACTCAGTCCGCCCCCCTGGCCCCTTTTAGCAAGGTTTGGGAAAATCCGCATTTTTGACTTTTTCGACACTACCGGCCCTGTCTTTTTTTTCAATTTCTGCCCACTTTGGAAAATCCTTCACAATTTTCACAAAACGCCCCAACTGTGCTTGATTTTGCTCGTTTTTCAATAAGCCCGCCCCCTGGCCCCATTTAGCAAAGATTCGGGAAAATCCGCATTTTTGACTTTTTCGACACTACCGGCCCCTGTCGTTTTTTTCAAATTTTGCCCACTTTGGAAAATCCTTCACAATTTTCCCAAAACGCCCCAACTGTGCTTGATTTTGCTCCTTTCTTACTCAGTCCGCCCCCCTGGCCCCTTTTAGCAGGTTTTGGAAAATCCCCATTTTTGACTTTTCGACACTACCGGACATGTCGTTTTTTTCAAATTTTGCCCGGTTTGGAAAATCCTTCACAATTTTCACAAAACGCCCCAACTGTGCTTGATTTTGCTCGTTTTTCACTCAGCCCCCCCCCTCTGGCCTCTTTAAGCAAATTTTGTCAAAATCCACATTTTTGACTTTTTCGGACACTACCGGCCCTGTCTTTTTTTTCAAATTTTGCCCGGTTGGAAAATCCTTCACAATTTTCACACAACGCCACAACTGTGCTTGATTTTGCCCCTTTCTCACTCAGCCCGCCCCCCTGGCCCCTTTTAGCAAGGATTTGGGAAAATCCCCATTTTGACTTTTTTCGACACTACCGGCCCTGTAGTTTTTTCAAATTTTGCCCGGTTTGGAAAATCCTTCACAATTTTCCCAAAACGCCCCAACTGTGCTTGATTTT